>NC_084722.1:6686971-7311971 GCF_033807575.1 Cydia pomonella
GATAGGAAGAACTATTCTAAGACTGCATTCATAACTATGAAGCTGTATTTAGCATTGCATACTTTTACTAAATAGTACCTACTTCTTGAATTAAATTAAAGCACCGACTAAAGTCAATAACCTCATGAAAGTTTATTCATCGTTTGTAAAAGCTTGATAAGGAGTGACATCTTAAAATCCTATTTTATTTATAACATGTTATGCTACTAATGTTCCATTGCGCATTAATACTTATTTATTTCATTATATAACGTAAAGCTTTTAATCATTGTGAAATGGAGAACGTCTTGTTAAAACAAAATAGAGGTAAAATTATATTTTACATAAAACCTAAAATGTGAATATAAAATACATATTTTACAAAAACTTATTTAGATATAGTAAGAATGTTCGGACTTCAGAGGTTACAAATAGGTCAAATAATATAATTTTTTAATGCATTGCACGAATAAATAATCGATAATAACATCATCCATATTGTTCTCTCTATGAAATGGGGGTTAAAATGTAAGAAATTATAATAACTTACGGTTTTTTGTTATTTATCGGTAAAACACGGACACTCCCGTTCAGCTACGCGGCTACTACTGTCAAAATGTATAGGGAGGACACGAATAAAGGTCATTTGAAGGTCCAATGATAACGTGACAGTTCTCAGCTTTTAAATTTTGATTTTAGCGCTACCTCTCGGATTATTCTATAACTACATCGGTACTTAGCTGGGTGAGGAACTTACCTAGCAAGTCGGTAACGTCACATGCATGAGAATTTAGTATCAGCTAACTAGTATAGATGACGCTAAAACGTACAACAGTAATTTTATCGCCATCTCTCAGATTGTTCTGTAACTATATCGGTATGCAGGTGAGTGATGAACAGTGTCACCTAATAAGTATAGATGGCTCTGATACGAAGAGCTGTTTCTTTAAGAGCCCTTAATATATTATAAGGGCTCCTCTCCACGATGGACCAGTGAAAGCCAGTCTAAGGGCCGCAGCTATGCGGTGGAATGAGATAGCAATATCACTTGCTCCCACTAACGCATTAATGCGTCCCTTGGATTGGCCTATCCTGGGCCATCGTGTGGAGGAGCCATAAAATATATAGAGGTGGATTCTCAAAGTAACTGCCATCTTTCGACAAATGATTAATACTTTTAGTATGTAGTATTTGCGAATTATTTCGTTAAAAATTTAGTTTTTTTTTAGCAAGTGTGGTGAAAAACATTGTGTATAACTCCGGGGGTAAGAATATTGCAAAATATCTCGTTCAGACCTCGTTTACAAAATTTCACTTACCCCCCTCGTTCGTTGCACATTTTATTTTAACCCTTTGAGCTAATATTGATACCCGAGCAAGCGAAAGATTCCAAACTTGAGCCGCGAGGTAGTATGTGGTTCGAAGAGTTGAATATTGAGCGTTGCGATTGTTGCGAGGGTTTACAATTACACGAGGATTAAACAAACTTTGCTAATGAGTTTCCTAGGGGGCAAAGTTGTTGTTTACCCCCTCGTGTAATGTTGATACGTGAGTTAGCGAAAAATTGATCTGCGAGTGTAGCGAGTGGTACGAAAAGTGGAATCTTGAGCGTTGCGAGGGTTTCAAGGCACGAGGATTAAACAAAATTTGCTACCGAGACAAAAACACCAACGCGAGGAATATACTAACTATAAAATGAACGGTATTATATATTAATTATTCAAAATCCTCACTTTAAAGTAAATTCTACCAGCCCCCATTATGAGGAAACAACGCAAAATTTGTATCAAATTACTTTGCCACTTTTATGGATAAAGTGCAACTTTCTCATCACTTTTTGAAGAATAATGGGGGGCTTTACAAGACTTTACTTTTTTTATTTAATTTAAAAAATAAGACACCACCAGTCATGGGACATTTAAGAAAACATTTGGAGTATTTTGATATTTTCTCGTCACTTTTAAAATTTCTACTACAATATGCGTCAAAAGTTAAATGTTCTATTCGCCCTTTATATTTTCGATGTATTTAATGAAAGATACTGCAATTGGTTTCAATATTATCTATATATATATACCAAAAATAAAACGAAGTTAGCAGCGATTTTGATAGCCCAGACGGGGCACGTGTTATTTTTAACGTCAAACTTCTACTTAACACGTTTACTTAACACTTGCACCGTCTGGGCTATCAAAATCGCTGCCAAATTATCTTAGTCTGACTCTAGGAATCAGTACCACTAGTGTAAATTTAGTCGATTGCGAAACGTGACGTACCTACGCGTTTGCGTTAAGTCTTATTTTGTATGGGTTTTTGAACAGCGCGCCAAGCGGGACGTTTTGGAAAGTCAAAAATCTCATACAAAATGACACTTAACGCAAACGCGTACGTCACGTTTCGCTGTCGAAAATATTTACACTAGGGGTACAGAGGTTAAATTGAAAAATACGGCCGCCATCTTGAATTTCTGCATATTTGCTCTAAACAAGATGAAAATCGATATCTAAAGATCCGAGAACCCCTTTATTATGAATCTAAGGTCAAAATGGATAAAATATCACCATCTTCGATTTATTCATTTTTGCATTGATCAAGATAAAAATCGATCCGAAAGACGCTTTATTATGAATCTGAGGGAAAAATTGCAAAACTCGGCCGGCATTTTGTTCTGATCAATATGAAAAGAAACTGCCATGTTGAAATTCTCTGCTCTGATCAAAATTAAAATCGATTTTTTAAGAATCTGAGAGGCCTTTCATTAGGAATCGGAGGTTGAATTAGACTAAACAGCAGGCATCTTGAATTTCAGCATTTTTGCTCTGATTAAAGAAGAAAGTATATTGTAGCACCTCTCTACAGAGAGGTAGCATGTTGTACGACGCAAACCTAAAGCTATTCCCTCTGCATTTATACGTATGTACATGTACACAATAAATAAAATAAATATGAAACATGAAATAAAATCGATATCTAAGGATCCGAGAGGCGCTTCATTATGAATCTCAGGTCAACATTGGAATAAACGGCCGTCATCTTTAATATCTCCATTTTATGCTCTGATCAAGGTGAAAATCGATATTTGAGGATCCGATGGGTCGTTTATTATATATCTGAGGCCAAAATTAGAATAAATGGCATTGGAATTATCTGCCCCCTATCACTCTTGCATATTCGAGCGATAGAGAGGCAGGTAACAAAATTTCGATTTGCGTGTTTCGCGGTAGGCCAAGTGTTTTTTACATCTTATAAATAGGGAAATGCCACAAGTGCCACAACCGCTCCGAAAAAAAGTTGTCCGTAGGGTACCTACTTATTTGACAAGTCAGTAACATCTGTAAAAGAATGATTGGATAATTCGTGACGTGCTAAAAGGGACTATAAATTTATACACCGTGTTTTTTTTGATTTGCGTTAATTTCGAGGGTGCATTCCTGAGTTTAAATTAAGTAACTTTCTCAAAGACACCGATATTCTAATTAACTCCATTTCGGAGATAATCAATCATTATTTTTTATCTTATAAGGCCCTTACGAGCGTGTACACTTACCTTAGGGCCTGTTTACTTTTTGATTAGTGTTTAGTGCGAGTTCATACATTTGCTACTAAACGTAGTACTATCTCGGACGATTGACGTTCGAAATGACATTGATATGTCACAGTTTTCAATTGTTTGGTATAGTTAAATGTAATGCCCGTGTTACAACAACGCTATATGCAACATTTAGTTACTTTTTATAAAAATAAAAATAGTAAAAAAAAAAAACAAAAAAATTTTTTTTTTTTTTTAAATTTACTATGCCATTTAGTTTCCTTAAACGTACTTACCGATACCCTGAAGTTAACGAAATTCAATAAAAACACGGTGTATAATACGAATACGATAGGTGATACGAAGTTCACCGGATCAGCTAGTTAATAGATAAAAATGTTTTTTTACTCCTGTTACGAATGTATGGCACCATTAATTTTAAAACAAAGAAAAATTAATGAAACATTAAACTTAAGCTGCTCTATGGCTCTTGTTTATGGTAAAATGTTCCGAGTATTATAAACTGATGATAAATACTTAGTTTACAGGATTTGCCTACACCATCCCATTATTGGAGTCTGTTCCATTATAAATTATAGGGGTGTTTACTATACGAGTAATAGTCATAATCACTTAACTGCCAAACTGTTCCGCAGTTTTGTTTTGTTGGCAGAAAACTAAATCTATCCTCCACCATAGTATTATACTTTTTGGCGATGACCCATCTATCAAGTCAAAATTACAGAGCCTTGAGCATCGCCGTCGAGTCGCTAGCCTATCGGTGTTCTATCGGATACATTTCGGGGAGTGTGCACAGGAACTGCACGATCTGATCCCACCTTCCCCTTTCCATCATCGGACGTCCAGGCGTGGGGAGCGAATGCACCCGTTCGTGGTACACATTCCATTTGTTCGCACTAAACGGTTTGCCTCCTCTTTTTGTTACGGACGGCTAAAGAATGGAATGCGCTCCCGCCCTCTGTATTCCCTGGTCAATATGACCTCGGTCTCTTTAAAGCAAGAGTGAATAGGCTACTACTGAATCGGTGAGCTCCATCTTAGGCCCTGTCTTCACTTTCCATCAGGTGTGACTAGAGCCAATCGCCGATCAGATTTTAATAAAAAAAAAAAAAAATTATAATTTATAAATACTAGGTAATACCTACTTAGATACATAAATATTAGGAAAGGTAGATCTACTCTCAGTTTCTGGCTAATGTCACAAGATTAAGTACTTAATGGAAGTTAACCGAAAAACATAATGGTGTTGTTTAGGTAAATTTGTACAATGCTCATTATTGCAGAAGTAGATAAAGTTTTATCTTTGTTTATGTCGTCGTTAGGTTATCTTAGTCATTTATTACTAAACGATTCTACAGTGGGAGCTATTATTAAATAAAATCAATATTTCCACGTTTAAGTGCTGCGAAGTTCTAGCGACTTGGGAGTTGAGGGTACAAGGTCAATGAAATAGCCCTTATTCGTACAATTTATATTTTTCCATGCCTATGAGAATTTTAAATAGAGCTGGATTTTCAAAGTAAACTTTTTAGCCACAGTAAATATACTGCCATCTTTCGACATATGATTAAAACATTTAGAACGCCATTTTACTTTAATCCTTATTCTTTCACTGATATGTGTTAAATTTATTAAACACCGTGTTTTTTTCGATTTGCGTTAATTTCAAGGGTGCATTCCTGAGCTTTAATTAAGTAACTTTCTCAAAGACACCGATATTCTAATTAACTCCATTTCGGAGATAATCAATCATATTTTTTTATATTATAAGGCCCTTACGAGCGTTTACACTTGCCTTAGGACCTGTTTACTTATTGATTAGTGTTTAGTGCGAGTTCATACATTTGCTACTAACGTACGTACTATCTCGGACGATCGATGTTAGAAATGACATTGATATATCACAGTTTTCAATTGTTTGGTTGAGTTAAATGTAATGCCCGTGTTACAACAACGCTATATGCAACATTTAGCTACTTTTTATAAAAATAAAAATAGTAAAAAAAAAAACAAAAAAAAATTTTTTTTGTGAAAATTAACTATGCCATTTAGTTTCCTTAAACGTACTTACCGAAACCCCGGAGTTAACGCAATTCAATAAAAACACGTGAATATTGGTTAGGTAGGTAAGTTACATTTTATTCTCGAAAGCACGAAAGTGCTGAGTCGCTTCGGGTTTCAATATAAGCATGAGGAGAAAATAATAAATTTGCTCACTAGTTAAACAAATAATTGTGTTTTGTTTGAATGAGTAGGTTTACTGAATAGTTTTAAAGTCAGTCCTATTGCCAGTTCCATATCCCATTGTCAGGATAGAATGATATGGCCCTGAATAAATCGAGGAAACTATTAATAGTTAGGTATTTGTTTTACAATATAATAAAAAATTTCAATCTCGTACCTTACTTAGGCAACTCAGCAAGCCTCGTTGCCCAAAAACGGTACTTGACTGAAAAACTCTTTATTATATCATGAATGTAAAAAATACTATCTGAATTTCTCTAGAGTCTAGATACTAGGGATCTGCCTGAACCGTTTAAAACTATCCATTCATAATGAGGAGCATTTATTATTGAATTGTGTCTATTGCAATGATGAGGTATTTTTGGCTCATAGGTACCTATTTACAAGGAGGCCAAGTTAATATTTAACCGCTCGTGTTAATATTGATACCCGAGCATGCGAAAGATTCCAAAATTGAGCCACGAGCTTAGCGAGTGGTTCGAGAAGCGCAATCTTGAGCGATGCGAGGGTTAAACAAACTTTGCCTCTGAGTGAAACACAAAAATGTTCACCACACCAACGCTAGTAAAATACTAAGAATGAAATACCAATAAAATCAAACTAAATCAAATCCAAATATAAAATATACCATTCAAAATCATAATTGAAAATTAAATTCTACCAGCTAATATAAGGAAAAAATCGTTTTTGAACAATCACGAGGACCTTTACCAGTTGGTGTGTTGAAAAATATTAAATGCGCTCCTATTACCTAGTGATGTAGGTATTTTGAATCGACACGAGTTGCGAATTACCTATTTCCACAACGTTTTACAGTACATACCCTTTAAATTTTCGACATAGTTACGTAATGTGCTAATTATCGCACTAGTGCGGTAAAGTAGCACCGTATGTATTGTAATAGTACATTACGATACAAGTGCTAAAAATAGGAAATTCGAAACGAGTGGCGATACATTAAAACTCGACCGAAGGGAGTGTTTTAACGAGTTGCGAATTACCTATTCGCACATGTATCGTACAACGTTTTACAGTACATATGGTCCTTTAAATGTTCGACACAGTAACGTAATATGCTAATTTTCGCACTAGTGCTATAAAGTAGCACCATATGTATTGTAAATAAATATAAACAAACGAGCTGTAGGTACTTAAACTTGTGTAATCTTACATAATTTATAGAGACGTCTCAGTTTGTCTTTCAGTGTGACGCGGGCAGCAGGTGACTATTATTTTATTATTTAGCTTTATTAACTTGATAATAATAACGATAATATGTGGTCATGTATCATCTACTATTAATTTCTAATTGGCTACCATTTTGAGCCGGTTTTTTAAAATAATACCGTATACTAAAAATATACTGTACATTAATATATTTTCACCACACCAACTGGTAAAGGCTCTCATGATTGTTCAAAAACTAAATGAGAAAGTTGCATTTTATCCACACGTGGGGCAAAGTAATCAGAAGTAAATGTTGAGTTGTTTTCTTATGCAGTGTTGTCACATCTACCAACTTTTGGGTAGATCTACCTATTTTGCCTGCGTTCTACCTATCTACCTCCCTCGGCCTGAAATCTACCTATTTTTTAAAATGGTACAATTGTTAGTAATCCTCAATACATATGACGGAACATTACTTAATTTCTACCGAATTTAGATTGGATGTAATGAAAACTTGCCAAAGAAACAGATTATACAAGTAGATTCATTACCAAAGAGCATATAATCATTCATTACCTACAAACAATGGAAATCCTCATTTTTGTTTCGATTTCTTTAATAAACACATGTAACTACTAACATCACAATATAAAAAAAAAAATTGTTTATTTCAGACATGTGTCCAATATAAGTATTAGTAAAACTTAAAAAGACTAGGTTAGTTACATACTAAGTATAATGAGAACAAACATGCAAAAAAATAAATAATTAAAGACTAATAAATAATTAGAAAAAAATTATACACATTTTTAATCATAAAAATGTACTTGCTATTTAATGGTACATCTACCTGTTTTTCATTTTAAAACCACCCATTTCTACCTATTTTTGCACCCTGTTCTACCAGTTCGGCAAAATTGTATGTGACAACACTGTTCTTATGTGAGCTGGTAGAATTTACCTTTAAATGATGATTTTAAAAGATACATTTTTTATGACGTTCATTTGAATTTTTTTTTGGTATTTTATCGTTAGTATTTTCTTCGCGTTGGTGCGGTGAAAAAATTGAGCTTCACTCGCATGAAAACTTTGTTTAACCCTCGTAACTTAAAACCTTCGCAACACTCAAGATTAAACTTCTCGAACCACTCGTTACGCTTGTGGTTCAATTTTGGAATCTTTCGCTTTCTCGGGTATCAATATTAGCACGAGGGGTTAAATATTAAATTGGCCTCCTTGTAAATAGGTACCTATGAGCCAAAAATACCTCATCATTGCAATAGACACAATTCAATAATAATGCTCCTCATTGTGAATGGATAGTTTTAAACGGTTCAGGCAGATCCCTAGTATCTAGACTCTAGAGAAATTCAGATAGTATTTTTTACATTCATGATATAATAAAGAGTTTTTCAGTCAAGTACAACGGTAAAAAACGTTTGGGCAACGAGGCTTGCTGAGTTGCCTAAGTAAGGTACGAGATTGAAAATTTTTATTATATTACTATTGTTTAATATACTTTTTCTATGAGTCATCTAAAATAATACTTTATTACTATAAAACCTAAATAATTAGTGAAATGTAAGTATCTCAGTAGACAAAAATGTGGTATAAAATACATAAACGCCCTTTGCCCCGCGCCCTGCGCCCGTTTAGTGTTTTCTATGGGAGCGCGGCGGCACGTGGTAGGTAATTTTTTTCATAGATGAACGGCCCATCGAAATGAAGCTTATAGTTGAGTTTGGAGCCCATACATGAAAAGTACCTACGCAATTATAGTTTAGTATACGATTACGAAATCTTAATTCGACTATTACAGTGGACGAGTAGAAAACATTTTAATATAATATTTGGTAAATGCTGGGAAAATTAGAATACCTACTACACCTTATAGCGCGATTACTCACACAGGCTCATTTTGCACGCGCTTACCGCACATGATATGATATGATAAAGCGTACCTATGTCACTTTCTACAGTTAGTAAGATAAAGTTCGTGTTATCCACGATGACGCGCAAATTGGTCAAATCAAACCTTTGTGTCTAATGTGAGAATACGAGTCAAGGCACGCATTTTCGTGAATGGCACGATCTATATGAGAGAGCGGGATTTGTCAAGCCACTCGCGATTAAGCATGATCGTAAAACAATGGTACGAGTATGGTTATATTCTATAGATAAGTTATACTGGAGCGTTGATGGCCGAGTGGATATGACGTCCGACTTACAATCCGGAGGTCGCAGGTTCAAATCCTGGCTCGTACCAATGTGTTTTTCTGAACTTATATGTACGAAACTGTCTGGGGACTATAGCCCGAGTCCTCTCGCGCATGAGAGGAGGCCTGTGCCCAGCAGTGGGACGTATATAGGCTGAATTATTATTATTATTAAGTTAATTAAAAGTGCTTAATTATGGATTGCTACTTTGGGGTAACTCTGTAGATGCCGAAAGAGCCCTCCGGTTACAAAAGAAGTGCATCCGTGCAATAATGGGAGTATGGGTGACAGATAGCTGCCGACCACTTTTTAAAACATTAAAGATATTGCCATTACCATGCATGTATATTTTAAAAGCGTGTCTATTTGTAAAGGATCTCCCAGATATATTTAAAATGAGATCTGAGTTCTTCTCAGGAACTCAGAGATCTCAATATCAAAATCTAATATATCAGCCAAGATGCTACAAGGCTATATACAAAAATAACGCCTATAATATGTGTATCCTACTATACAACAGTGTGCCTGTTAATTTAAGTTGTCTAGAAAAAACCCAATTTAGGAAGAAAATGACAAGCTTTCTATTAGAACACTGTTTCTATAGTGTCAAGGAGTTTATTGAGCACAATCATGCAAATAATTAACATTATTATTAATAATCCAATATAAATCTTATGTAATGTAATGATAATGAACCAGTGTTATAGAATGATAATCAACTAATGTAATGTTATGTTCTGTATTGATATATTGTATGTTTATAGTCTAATCTATTTATTGTAATTGTTATTGCATGCAATTTAATTAAATTTAATAGTATAGTTATTTTCAGTCTAACACATTGTGTTGGACTAAAAATTATTGTACAATAAAATTTGCGCATCGTTTAATTACGATAGAATACTGTACAATATTCTACAAGAACATCCTGTAACTATAATTAAGTATTCTTGCAAATAAATGATATTGATTGATTGATTGATTGGTTATACTCATACATAAGAAGCACAAAAAATACTTCCATATTTATTTATAAATTTGATTACTTTCCGCATTCCATGCTTCTTTGTCCTGCTCGTTAAACAAAAGCTTATCTCTTTTTTTTCGGTGTGCGGGAGCTGGTTAGGACGTGCATATTTCTCGCTTGCATAGACGCGACTAAAGGCAACTTGTACAATTTGTACAAGGCAAGTGCTTTAAATTCACCGCACTTATAAGCTGGAATAATATCATTGCTTGGTGGAGACGGAAGCAGTATTTTGTCGCTGAGCCAGCGAAGTAGGTATCACGAATTTGACACTGACATATTCGCTAACGTCTGCGTAGCTTTTCTTCTATACATCTCGCTCGCACTTATATACCAGTATGAGCAAGATGCAAATATGTCAGTGTCACACTCGTGGTAAGGCCTGTAGATAATTATATCTACCTACTTCGCTGGCTCAGCGAAAAAATACGGCATCTAAATTCTCCAAGCAATGGTATAATTCGGGGGCTGGCATGGCTCCAAATAAGTTTGTTAGTAAACAGAACTGTTATTCCAATTTTTTACCCAGCACTTACTTTTAGAGGAGTCAGGTTTTTGCGAGTTGGCTTAATATGATTTTCAGCCATGGACTAACAGCCATCATGGATTCAACATAAGGATACAACTCAAAATTTGCATCAGATTATTTTGCCACACATGTTTGAAAAATCAAGAGAGTCTTTACCAGCTGGTGTGGTGAAAAGATATTTATTTGTGAACTGGACTGTACATTACGGAAAACTTTTTATGCGTTGGCCACCAGAATAGTGTGGATTTAGAAACAGCGCACCAAGCGGGACGTTTTGGAAACTCAAAATCCCATACAAAATGAGACTTAACGCAAACGCGTACGTCACGTTTCGTTATCGAATAAATTTACACTAGGGGTACAGAAAGCTTTAGAATCTAGATAAAAATTGATTCGATTGCCATAAAAATTGGCAAATTTAATTGTAATACTCGTAACAGTTTTGAATGATTCACGATTAATTTCACTAGACATAAATCGACCGAGATATAAGGGATGACCCACGCTAGACCGGGCCGGAGCTTCCGGTCGTTTTCTATGGAAAGCACGGTGATCAGCCGTCATAGAGAATGACGTGTCGGACGCCTCGGCCAGGGCACGGGCCGGTCAAGCGTGAGTCGTCCTTAAACCGTGATTACCTTTTATATTGTTTTTGAATTCCCGACTGACTGACTGTGACTCTTGACTGTGAGTGTGGTGTGCTTAGATAGACTAAAAAGTGTGGACGCGACCAGTGATAACGTTGAAAGAGAACGCAGCCGACGCGCACGAACCGAGCGCGGTCTACTTGACTTTGACACCCACCCACTATCTCCAGTTACCCGTGAACAAGATGCATGTAACTGCGTCGAAATATCGGGAGCTCAAAAACAATATGAAAGGTAATCACGGTTTATATTACTGTCGATTTAAGTCTAGTGAAATTTAATTGTAAATAGTATTTTCCACAATCGGTATCGGTATCACTATCAGCCATTTTAGCTTAACTTTAGCTGCCCTCGAACGGTAGCTGCCCTCACTGATCCACAAAAATTCCATACTGTATCTTTTTATAAAATCAAGTTAATTGAGCAAATTAAGTTTTCATATCAGGGTAATTCTATGAGAATATTTTATTTTATTTTATTTTATTTTGATAGGTACAATAACACAATGCAGGCAACAACATTTTAAAATATTCCATATATAAGTATCTTATACACTACCCACACCACGATTACAATTGTACACAACACAACCACGGAACAATTATTAAGCTAAATACAATTTTTCACTATAAAATCTTGTTATTAAAGGCAGTAAAGAATATAGTAAAATATAACAAACTATTAGTACGATAAGATATTTACTTACATATAGTATGTGTCATATGTCTACGGTTGCACCTAATTGTCATGACCTCACGACTCGTTTCATACATTTTGTATCGCGGCAATTAGGTCTAGGTAGACAATTTTTTTGAGAAGTGCTAACTTAAACTATGGAGCTTATAAGGATATGTATTATTACTGCCATGCTTGTGCGTAGTTAGCGTGGTCACGGGCCACTAAAACAGCGTTTATTTGTTTTCAGAATGACCACCTATTTTTCATACCCTGACTTGAATCTCCAAACGGAGCTGAAGAGGACCGCAGAGGCTATCGTGGCCCCGGGGAAAGGCATCTTAGCAGTTGATGAAACTAATGGTTAGTTACCTACCAATACCATATACTCGTACATAGTGAGGTATCTTTCAGTTCTGTTTGTCAGCGGCCGATCGTAAGTTCAGGCAGAACGTATTCCTAGGCATATCGTGAAACGTGAAAATCTTTGTCTCGTTAGCGTTGGTAGAGTGGCTCCTATTCCTGGACAGTTTGCCCCAGTTTGCCCTCGGGCATCTGAAGGAAGCAACCAAACGAACTTATCTTATCTATTTATTGGTTCAATGTGACGTTCAAACATTACGTACGATCTGCCTGATCTTACGACCGGCCGCCGACATATAAACTTGGAACGTTCATGGTCCTAAGGAAGGACCATTTAGTAAAAGGTGAAGTCACTAATTTTTTAAAGCATAGTTACCTACCTATTTGTATTTGTTAAACTAGTTAAGATGAAACACTCCGAGTTTTCAACACAGTTTATTAAATGGAGAGCTCCAGGCAACTATATTAATTTAACTTTCAGAGGGTATCGGCAAACTTCTGGCTGGAGTGGGTTTGGGGAACACTGAGGACAACCGGCGGCGATACAGACAGCTGCTATTTACTACTAATGTGAGTACAATCATAATATTATATTATAAATTTATTAATTTATTGATAGTCATCATTGTTTACTAACCATTTTTCTACATGTGTAACTACTAACAAAAATATGGATTTGAAAAAGTCTGAAATAAAATAAATTCATTCATTCATTCATAATAGGGAATGTTGCATATTTTATTTATAACATCTAGGCAATCGACAGAATTTTGCTTAGTAAATACTTGAGGAATCTGTCGCAATTTATAAAAAAATTTGGGTATCACCAGTTTTGACATTGACATATTTGCATAAGTCTACTTAACTTACTTAAACGCGCTTGCACGAATATGCCAGTACGAACGAGATGCATAACTGCACTGAGAAAAAAAAAACATTCAAAACAATTGCTGATATTCTATATACTAAACACATATCCTATCGAACAAAACAGTAAATTTTACTGTGCCGAAAAGCATACGTTTTACTGTTTTGAGAAGCTAAAACATAGTAACTAATCGTTTATTTTTATCGTTTTTTTAAATACTTAGAAAAGGTTAAAACAGTTAACGTTACTGTTTTTCAAACATTTGTCGATATTATAGGTATAAAGCTGTTAATCTTAATGAAAATGACTTTAATGTGTGCTCGATAGATCATGTTTTTCAGTGTAGAAAGTAAGTTACGTAGACGTGAGCGAATATCAATGTCAAATACTCATAACTGGCGGTAGGCGTAGTATCGCTTTGAGTTTTTTCATCGTACAGATAAAATAACCGCGGTTGGTGGACTAAATAAATTAAAATGAATCGCGCACTTTATAACAATTCATCAATTTCATCATATTTACTAGCGACTGCGTAAACTCTATCTTACCTGTACTGATCTTCTGATCTCTTTTTGTTTCCCTTAGACATTTTTTCTACATATTTGCATTAAAACAAAACGTACCTACGTATAGCGATAACTGAGGCATTCGGTTAATTCTCAATGCCTTTATCAGAAAATGTCGGCCATGACACATAATCGGGGAAGGATGGGTATTTTGGGTCTACAAATACTTTGCGGTATTGAAATGCTTGTAAAATCACTTGGAAGAAGTTGACATCGCTTTATTACAGGGGATATTTATTGTAACTCAGCTTTTATATGACCGTTAATTTGAATAATTTCGACTTACTAAGTGATTTGTACATTGATACAGAGCGATAAACGCCCAAATTTGGTAAACTTGTGTCTATTTCTAATAAATATAAATATCAACATGAGGATAAAAATATTAACAGTTTGTTAGATTTGACACACATTTATGAATAATGCCAGTCAGATGTAGTGAGACAAAAAATCTAAACCACCTATGGTTCCTCAGAATCTCTCGGAGCACGTGTCAGCAGTAATACTCTTTGACGAGACGGTATACCAGAAGACTGATGAAGGGACTCTCTTCATGGACGTGTTCAAGCAGCAGGGCATCATCCCCGGCATCAAGCTGGACAGAGACGTCGTTCCGCTGTTCCTGTCTGAGAATGAAGTCACTACCCAGGGTAATGAGACTTATGGCCTTCTGACCACTATATCCTGGATGTAACCAATGCCATTAAACATATTAGACCAAAACTTTTTATCCACTTCAAGATTTTGCCCAATGATTCTCTGGTAGATCGCATTTTGTTTTTTGACTTATGCAGTTTCTAAATGGTTAAAAAATGATTTTTTTGGCGAAAAACTTATTTCTTTAGGCCGGTTGTAGATGTCCGGTGTTTTCGCCGGACAATTGTCCGGGTTAGGCGACGATGTCTGGTTTTCTTGGGTGTAGCTGTCGGTAGCCATGTACAAAACCGGACGTAGTCGCGTAACACGGTCCGGTTTCCGGCGAAAACACCGGACATCTACAACCGGCCTTATTATGCCATCAATTTCAGCGGCCGTAGCAATTTCCGGTACGCTGTTACGAAAATTTATTTCACAGGTCTCGACGATCTTAACAAGCGTTGCGCGGCTTACAAGAAACATGGTTGCCGCTTCGCAAAATGGCGATGCCCTCTCAAGATAGGCCAGCACACTCCGTCAGTCCAGGCTATCAATGATATGGCTAATGTCCTGGCGCGCTACGCGGCCGTCTGTCAGAGTGAAGGACTTGTGCCGATTGTGGAGCCTGACGTACTATTAGATGGTAAGAGATTTGCAATTTTGGCATGAGCATACAGATTTATTTCTATTGACTACATTTTATGAGGAAGAACACGGTCTCCTGTCTCTCCTTGTTATATCTCCTCTATTTAAGTTAGGGTCAGTTACATCACATATCAACATACATCCAATAAATACCACAACATCAATGTTAAATATGCCTGTGGCAGTTGTCATCCATACGCTAGATGGCCTAGATTGCCAAAGTTTTAAAATAGGAACGTCGGTGACGTTGCCAGACGGTTTGATACCTAGCAGCCTTCATACAGATAATGTAATTTGTATGTTCATTATAAAGAGTGTAGTGACAATGTCCAAAAATGTCGAACAAGGCATGGTGTAGCACGAGTCTCCACTTCAACGCCGTCTTCTCGTACGTTAGGTCTGCACTGACTTGGCAGTAACAAAGTAAAACTAGGCCATATTTAAGGTATGTACCTACTTAAAGTATGTGCTATGTAGCACATGGCGGGAAAATATGACGAACTTACCTGCAAAACAGGAATCGCTTACACCACTTTAAGCATGCTGTATGTTTTAATGCCGTATTTATGTGCCAATTTTTTTAATGGTCCCATAGTAAAAGTTGCTCAGTATGACCTATATAATTAGATTAAATAAACACTTTTCACCTAATAACTTGAGAATGATGAAAGTGTTGTGTTACAGGTGACCATGATATCGTTAGAGCGCAAAAAGTGACCGAAGTGGCCCTCGCAGCTCTCTACAAGGCGCTAAACGATCACCACGTGTTTTTGGAAGGGACCCTTATAAAGCCAAATATGGTGAGCCTTTATTTATCCCAATCGTGTCTTTTCTATCTTGTCGATATGTTTTAAAATATTTGGAAGAAAATCGTTTCTACTGATATTTCAGCGTGCCTTATTCTCGATTTGAGCATTAGTGTTCTTATACACGGTGTATCACGAATTTCTGAGATTAAAGAAGGAAAAAATATTATAAAAGTTTAGGCCAATATCGACAAAAAACAAGTTTTTGTTTGATATTTCCTTTTAATATTAAATTGTATTTGTACATAAAGATTAATTATTAAACTTGTCACTTAAAATCATTAACTTTTTTTTCGTATAACCTAGTTTTGCAGTGTAATTTGTCACTTTTTTAGATCTATCAATGAGGATATTTAGACTACGTCCCAGAGCAATATCGCCATCAAAAAAGTAACAAGTAACAATAAAAATTATTTTCAGTTAGTCATTCTGAAACAAGGTGAATTCCAGAATAGTTTATTTTTGGTCTTTAAATTGACCATACATTATTAAAATATATTGGGTTCCTTGTGAAACACCGTGTATAAATGCTAGTATACTTACCTCTCACGTCGAATAAGGACCATTTATGACATGTTTTAGGGTTCCGTACCCAAAGGGTTAAACGAGACCCTATTACTGAGACTCCGCTGTCAGTCTGTCTGTCACCAGGCTGTATCTCATGAACCGTGATAGTTAGCCAGTTGAAGTTTCTACAGATTATGTATTTCTGTTGCCGCTAGAACAACAAATACTAAAATCAGAATAAAATAGATATTTGAAGGGGGGCTCCCATAAAACATACATATGTTTTTTTGTCGTTTTTATAAATAATGGTACGGAACCCTTCGTGCGCGAGTCCGACTCGCACTTGGCCGGTTTTATGTTGAGTAACTGTCACGTAAAATGTTTGTAGCATATTTTTGGAAATAAATTTATTTATAAATGTAGCATTTAAGTACTAAAATTAGTAAAAAAATCTTTCAATACTTTTTAAATTTAGCTCGACCAACAGAGACTTCAAATAATTATAAACTTTTCTTCCTTTTTCAGGTAACCCCGGGACAAGGGTACAAAAAGAAGGCTACCCCAGAAGAGATTGCCGTAGCTTCTGTAACAGCGTTGTTGAGAGGGGTCCCCGCCGCCGTTCCGGGTATGTTTATGTTAACTATTATCCGTTCTCCGTGCGGAAAGTGTCAAGTTTCGGCACGCTGCGCTAAAATTGTTTATATTAAAAATAAACTCAAAATAAATAACAAATCAAAATCAATGAAAAACTTTGGATGGCTAGAAAATAAAATCAGTCAAATAAGTGTCAGACCAAGTACAATAAATGCTTCCATACTAGTTTTCATATGGCATTATAAGCGTCTTATTAATATAGTTTGACGTTATGCTGGCAGTTCCATACTCTGTCACTGCAAAGTGCAGAGTTAACCTGTATAAATATTTTCCATATTTTCTATAAGATTTATAATATGTAGCTTGGGCCGAGCTCTATTTCGCAAATTTTACTAGGTACCAAAAACATTATTTAAGGTCGCGCCACATTCACATTACTGCAGCAGCATAAAGCTGGTGTAGTCTGAATTCGTCCGGAACCTTTATATGACAAAACAGTGTTAATCTGTTGCGGTTTAGTTCATAGTTGCTGAGTTCCTTTCCGGCGCGAAAAATTTCCAATTTTCAATAGAAACTTTTAATTATCGTTAGAGCTGAGTAAAACTGGTGTTAATTGAGTTATCGGAAAAATGTCTATCGCCAGTGGACTTAAAACTTTGCAATGGGTGGGTCGTTTATTTTGTTTTTATTGTGTATGAATAGCACCTACTGTAAAATTGTCTAGAGTCGGACCACGCTAAGTTTTCACGTCAACTATGGAGCTTATAGGGCTAGGGGGAGGGGGGGGGTTAGGAGGGTATGCATTCTTACTGACAAGTTCACCCTTAATCTAAGCTACCGGTCGCCTTCACCGCGGCCCCGAAACCTGGCCCGCCAGCTCAAACGGTATCATCAGGCTAGGGGTCGTGGGGTTGGGTAACGATCGGTAGCGAAGAGCTGGCCTACACCAGCAGCACACACCGTCCCCCACACGGCGGACTGATCGGTAGGTAGCGACCCGCCACAGCCGCCGCAGCCGAAAGGCGGAAGCGGCCACTCATACCTCCCGTGAGGGAGGTATCGAATGATATCCATCCATCCATCTGTTAACCAAAAGTTATTGTTTCCTTAATGTAGCGGTTTGCTACTGTTCGTTCATGAGTAAACGGGAATTAAAAAGCAATTTTACCATCCTCTTTATATGGATCAAATTAACAACTCATTCGGAGGACGATCGGCCGCCTGTGGACGGTCAGCAAAGTACACATTTTTGGAGATAACCAAAAACAAAAATTCCACTCAGGAAGAAACAGTAACTAACCGCTGCATAAAAGAAACAATACCTTTTGTTTAGCATTAAGGGTTTAAGCCCAAAAAATCACCTCATAAAATTCCAAATCCACAATGGTAGCAAATAAGCGTTGCCTGAAGGATGCTTTTAACTCAGGCGCTGTCACAGGCGCGCTGCCGATCTTTTAGGACGCACGTCGATGACGGGGCATTATTAAGTGCTTAATGCAGGCCCCAAACCAACCCCTCACGCGATCGAATGCTGTTAGACACCCCGCGGCGCTCCACTACAAGGCGGAGTCGGCTTTCTTTAGTAGTTTTAGACGGTAGTCCTGCCACTGGGTAATTCGTCATCTCTTCTTGTCCCCCCGTGGACCAGGTGGCATACGTGAACGCATTTCTCCGACACTAAAGAAAAGGCCCCTAAACCCAGCAGTTTCTAGTTGCATCATCGCATTGAGTTTTGCCAGGACAGTGAATAATTAAGATTTAAAAATTTCAGGCATCGTCTTCCTCTCCGGCGGTCAATCCGAAGAAGAAGCCACCCTGAACCTTAACGCCATAAACAGGGTCCAGTTGAAGAAACCCTGGGCATTGACCTTCAGCTATGGCCGTGCTCTGCAAGCTTCCGTCTGGAAGACCTGGGCTGGCAAGGATGACAATGTTGCGAAGGCTCAGGCTGAGCTATTGAAGAGGACTAAGGTGAGTAATAAAACAGCATTACTGTTATGACATTACTGCTGCTCAATTGACGTGGGCGCTGTTACTGTAAAATGAGTGATGTTTATAGTAACATTTACAATTTTACAGTGACAGCAAATGTGTTGAGATCGTAGCATAATAAATAAATAAATAATAAATATTATAGGACATTATTACACAAATTGACTAAGTCCCAAAGTAAGCTCAATAAGGCTTGTGTTGAGGGTACTTAGACAACGATATATATAATATATAAATATTTATAAATACTTAAATACATAGAAAACACCCATGACTCAGGAACAAATATCCATGCTCATAACACGAATAAATGCCCTTACCAGGATTTGAACCCGGGACCATCAGCCTCGAAGGCAGGGTCACTACCCACTAGGCCAAACCGGTCGTCAAAGCATATATTCGTATGTGGCCAGATGCAGCGTGTTAGCAGATATTCTGGCTTTAAATAGGTACTTTTTTCATTAAACGAGTTCCTTTCCACAGATATTCGTGCACTGATGTCTAGTGTATATCTAAAGTTGTTGGTGATTATGCTGCGTAGGTATTTAAATTTAGGAACTTGTTTTATGGTTTTATCGTTAATAGTAAAACAAAACCATTGAACAAGTTATCATACTTATCAACTGAAATATAGTTTGTGCGCGGCACGTAGCTAACATTTCTTGCGGTCTTAGCAAGATCGTGGGCCCTTTTTGACCTTTCTATACTCCTTTTCTAAACTCATAACTCCAATAGTCTCCACCGCCTGCGTCATAGTAGCCGCGCACAAACTGTATTTACTTCAGTCGATCAGTATGATGATGATTCGGGAGTGGGATGTCCTGACAACCATTAGATTATGCTACGGATGTCCTGTTTATTCTAGACTCCAGACTCCGACGCCTCCTTTGTTAAAACAAATAAAGTCAAAAACAGGTTTCTAATTTAAATTTTCTCTTTTTATTTACAGGCGAACGGATTAGCATCACAAGGCAAATACCAGCAAGGTACTTTGACCTCGTCTGCTGCGGATAAATCAAACTTTGGCAAGGATTATAAGTATTGAACTGAATAAATTTTAGAAGTAAAACGTTTGTTTTTTTAAACTGTCTTGAATTGTCGGTTGTCGCAGAAAAATTTTAATCAGCGACAATGCATCGGAAAATAAAAATGACTCCTAAAAGGGATCAATCCGTTCCGAAGAACTGTGGAGATGCGTGCAAAGGATGACCGGTTGTTATTGAGATCCTTAGGGAAAGCTTTTTACAAGTGGAACCCTGTGTGATCACGCTTGTCTGTTAATCATGACCACGATGGGGCCATGAGGCGGTCTCTGCCGGAACGCGGAAAAAATCACAGATTAGATTGTTATCGTATTTTTGAGATCGTACCATATATATATCGCGCCTACAATGATGATTTTGAATGATAAATATTTAATAACATTAATTTGGATTTGATTTTGTTTGATATTTTACAGTTAGTATTTTCCTCGCGTTGATCTAGTGAAAATGTTTGTGTTTCACTCGGTGGCAAAATTTGTTAAACCCTCGTGCCTCGAAACCCTCCCAACGCCCAATATTCCACTTTTCAAACAACGCGCAGCGCTCGTGGTTTAAGGCCCTGCATCGAAAAATAACGGGATCTTTGAAGCGTGGCAGTGGCTAGCCCCGGAAACAAACAGACGTGATTTTCGGATATATGTATCTTGACTATATGATAAGAGGTATGATACTAGTCGAAACAAAAAGGCTTAAAATTTTCTCGATAGAATATAAATCCAAAGTTACATCTACATTTTTAGTGTTTACCTCAGTGCAACTAGAAAACACATCTTCATCCAGCATAATCCACTTTAAAGTAAAGGTTTTCATCTCGTCTTAAACATCATTCAACTAAATATTAACTTATTATCTTATACAAACGGATTTATTCTCGTTTTTGATTTTATGAATTCAACAGAAAACGCCCATTTTACGCAGTTCGACTTCTCTTTTTGTCATGCGTCAAAGTCATATATGCGTCCTTTATGCCAGTAATGTTAGATGGCCGTGGTGCCTCAAAGAGGTAAGACCTATGTCAAATTGCGCAGCGCTTCAAATTACGTAAAATCGACATATCCAATAAACGTTGAGTCGTAGCTCTATTAACTAGTAACGGAATCCGAGGTCTACTACGAATGGAGCTATCTTTACAGGCCTATACGTTACGCATGTGTGCGTGTTTGCTTAGCTACGTCAAAGTCAAATACTCTTTGAACAATTACAACGGGTAAGGAAGTTTCGACAGCATCTGTAATGTATCGGTAGCTGTGTGGTCGTGTAGACACCAAAGAAAAAATGCGAGACATCTATAGACCGATCGAATCTAATCGTAACTTTTTGTTTTCTTTTTTGTTACTATATAATATCTTTATTGCTTATTTTCTATTTTATTGTAAAAGTAAATCTTGTCTGTCTTATACAGAAATAAAGTTATTCTTTTAAATATGTGTATTAAAAACATATTTTAATGACACGAATTATTTTATTTTATTCATACCAATTTTTCTATAGCCTAGGTAATCTTTATGTAAAACAAATATACTTATTATATAAAAAAAAAACGAAAAAAATCAACATGTTTATTAGAAAAAAAAACTCGTTTGCACGGGCCGGGGTTTGAACCAGCGACCTCTGATTTGTAATCCGCATGCCTTAAGAACAATTCACATAATTTATTTAACAGGATACTGTCAAAACGTCAATGACTAATATGACTTTTCAGCAAAGAGTAAAGTAACTATGCTTTT
Source organism: Cydia pomonella (assembly GCF_033807575.1). Taxonomy (NCBI): domain Eukaryota; kingdom Metazoa; phylum Arthropoda; class Insecta; order Lepidoptera; family Tortricidae; genus Cydia; species Cydia pomonella. The sequence goes on from NC_084722.1 coordinate 6,708,754, forward strand.
CAGTTTGATTTTACTTGACAAGGAGCAATAAGAAAAACGTACCGAATCGTCCCTTTAAAATTGCCATTCAAAGAGAGAGATGGGCATTGTGATAAGAGAGGTATGGGCATTGTGAATTTCATCACGCTTTGTGTGGTAGGGCACAGCCAGTACAGAAAACCGCAGCCAAATAACACTAGACCCTACTCATAGTGTTGTGTTCCTGCCGGTGAGTAAGGTTGCCAGAGCTCAACGAGGGGGGGGGGGGGGCGAGTTTAGGGTCGGCAACGCGCATGTAACTCCTCTAGGCGTACATAGGCTTCGGAGACTGCTTACCATCAGGCGGGCCGTATGCTTGTTTGCCACCGACGTAGTATAAAAAAAAAAGAAAATTCAGCTCGTGTGTGGTGCTATCTATAGTTTTTTTATATGGGTACGCTGACAGCTGTCGTTTCAATACGATTTTGCGAGATTTGGCGTTTTTAGGTTAATAATTATATAGAGATAACACCTGTCACCCTACCCATCGAGTTTGGAAAATACTATAAATGTTAACATATACAGGCTTACCATCAGGCGGGCCGTATGCTTGTTTGCCACTGACGTAGTATAAAAAAAAAGAAAATTCAGCTCGTGTATGGTGCTATCTATAGTTTTTTTATATGGGTACGCTGACAGCTGTCGTTTCAATACGATTTTGCGAGATTTGGCGTTTTTAGGTTAATAATTATATAGAGATAACACCTGTCACCCTACCCATCGAGTTTGAAAAATACTATAAATGTTAACATATACAGGATGGTTTTTGATAATGTATATCTTAGAACTTACACAGTTTTTAATTTTTTTTTTTCAGATTTTAAAATTATACTTTTTTACCTTAATAATATATCTTAGTCGTGACAAAGACGATTAAAGTTTTATACTTAGCAAAATCGCTTACTAACAATGTCTTTCCTGTAAGTTTAGGCAACTGCTATAGCAGATACCACCATTTAACAGCAGTATCAGTTCATTACACTTGGTTCGGTGCTTCAACCTCTTGTCTAACTGTCTGATAATTAAAGTAGTTCCTAATAGACGGCGTTGTGCAATTTTGGATATCCCGATCGAACTTTTCATTTCAGAGGAACGCGATTCTGTGTTGATAATGTTAGTCAATACTTTATTTGTCCATGCTCTTGAAACCATTAGCAACCAATTAGCTTATGGCGGGCATTGAAGGGTCGTTCTTTGAAATCAGATTATTAAATATAATTTCAATATAAGCCCATCAATCGAATAGGCATACATTTTGGTCAATTTCTTACCTATCAGGGGAATAATAAAATCGATAAAAAGAATGTAAAAGCGACGAGGGAATGAAAAAAACCGATAAGGGAATGACAAGGAATGACATAATGACAATGAATTTCGGAACAATTACTTCCAAAATAATACACTGAATCATAGAACGCTCTTAGCAACTTAATGTTATTTTTAAGATCTATAGAACGAAGTACCAAACGTTGATTTTAGTTGAAACCCCAGTCCAAAGGCATTGAATGAGAACCAGGGGAAAAGAAATAAGTATGTCTTTGATCGACTGTTATGATTACGATAATTTTTACTTAATCCATGAAAGTAAATAATCATTTACTTGACATATGATTTTACATTGTACATGCCCATGAAGAATACATTTTATATCAAAACACACGGGAATGAAAATCACAGTGAACCAAAGCCACGGGAACGATATTATGAAATCGTTTATTTCAGGTGAAAGACCCATAATTACATCACAAACAAACGAAAATACAATACAAATTAACTTAAATTAAAAACAGTCAAAATAACAATCATAAATACATACGTCAATTTTGTGTTACCTGTAAGAATAGCATATATTTTTAAGAAAATAAGTAAACTAAATATCAATATCCTTAGTAATTTACCTCTAGTTTTATGTCAACCTAATATCCTAAGAGCATTTATTAGAAACATATTAAGAAGTTCTAAATGTCACGGAACGTGTAGTGTGACTTCCTCGGATTTTATGATATTTTATTTTTCTTTGAAAGTGTTTTTTAAGAATTTTATATCAAATGTTAACACTTACACCTATTCCACAATACGGTTTAAAAATTGTATGGATATATAACGACTTTATAACAATTTTAATAACATACATCTTGTGATCAGTTTTCGTGTCACCGCCGCGCGTGATAACATAAACATGCAGTACTCGGTAGAAAGTTACCTTTACGTCTGGCAGCCTTTTTAACGCTTTTTTTTTAGAACAGCAATACTGTGTTGGTGTCAGATTTGCAAATGGCTGAAGGGAGAAATGTTGTCGAAAATTATTTTTTTGTGTTAATTTAAAAAAAAAAGGTCAACCTTAACGCGTCACCGCCATGTTTGAGTTTTTATAAGCCAGTGCTCATTTCACGTTATTGTTTGTAACATAAGATATACTTACCTAATACATTCGAGATTGAGCTAATTATTTAATATTTGCAAAAAGGTAATTTTTAGGTAATACCGAACATGTTTCAAATTGTCACGACAGTGGCCTCAAAATTCTCTCCCCGCCACGGACTATTGAATCCACGTTCGTGTCATATAGATACGTGGTCGTGACATTCTCAATTCGTTTGATTAATTTAGAGGCATATTCACTCTTTAGAAATGGATTGTATTAGCTACGTTCATTTGTTATTATTGCCCAACTGCCGAAGCAGAAAAATGGTTTCCGCGTGTATGTGGATGTATGATGTGTATCCGATTCTTTGTCACGCTCTACAGCGTTAGTTTGACGAATTTCAACGTATGAGCTGTCATTCGATGTGTCGTAGTCATGGGAGTAACTTAGGCTATATTTAAAATATTGTATAATTCAAAATAGTGGAGTTGGCCGCCAAAATGCCGAAACGTCACGGCTGAGGGACACTTTGTGACAACCGTGATTATGTACTCATTTTATTTACCTTTCCTGAGGGTATTAAGCTTGACCATATGCATCAAAAAATGCTTTTTATACGTAACAATATGTGAAAAATATTTTTCTGGACACAATTTAAGAATTACCCTGATTGTTTGAGTAATTGTTTAAAAGTTTCACTTTTTTGTAGTTTTCGTTGTTACCATATACTTACTTTTTTCTTTTTTATATGTAGGTGACAACTGTGATTCACTATCATCCGAAAAATTGGTCGTCGGAAAACGGCACCCTGTATTTCCTGCCTCAACAATATATTACTAAATAAAATATGATAACTAACAATGTAAGATACCGAATTTAAAAAGATAGGTAGTGTTATACCTACAATTATCTATACTATTGACATCTTCCAAAAATCAACAATAAAAATTGGCTATATTGTAGTCTCAGATTTATTACAATTTACAACAATATAATTTTTTATTTTCTAGTAGCAAGTAATAACGCCATCTTTTTTATTTTCTAAGAATTCAGTTTCTGGCCGACCGCGTATAATCGTAGTTAACTTTTGTAACGCTAGATGGAGCTTTCACCTTCACGTGCGCCGCGGACTCCGCGGAGCGCTTCCATGTGTGCGTGCTAGCGGGGAGTGAGGAAGCTATCGGGCGTGGCTTACGAACCGGTATTCACGGCTTTAGTAGGCCCTTAATTTTGGAATTATTCGCTTGCTCGGGTATCAATATTAACACAAGCGGTTAAACAACTTTGCCCCCTTTTAAAACAAATAACTCTTGACACTTTTTTGATAACATGATTCAAGCCTCCCACCTAGGCAAGTCGTCCTGGATTACATGGAAAAACTCTCAAATATCCTTTAATCACTTTTACGGCTTTTCAGCAAAAATTGTGCACATCAATTCACCGAAGCGAATATCGCATAATCTGAGCACTTACCTAAATGAACGCTTTGATAAGTCAGCAAACTGTGTCCGGGGAACGAAAATACATTGTAAAAAAGAACAATGTTTTTCTTTGTAATATTTTCAAGGATGGTGGAATTTTGTTCAAACATAATGTTAGAAGTATCGAGTTCGGTTGCGAGCAGGAAAATTCCTACAAAGGAGGTAAAAACATCGTTATTTGAACATTTTTAATAAAACAAAAGGAATTCTTGTCCTAATTAAAGAGAGTCGGTAGAAAAACTCAAAGCTAACAATTTCTTTGAAGAAGAGAAATGTTTCCTTTGTTCAGGTGTCGTTTCTCGTTAGTTATAATTTTGACTACTGAAATAACTCAATTTAATGAGGAAAACAAGTATATTGGTTCGTTTGTGCTGTCTATTTTGATGATTTTGACTGTCTTGTTACTTACTGTTCTCCTTATCAATTGATGTAGTATTAGGCTATATTTTCTTATTGAAACTCTAAAACCATGTGGTCCCAGCGCTCACAAGTTGTTTTGCAGAAATCAAAAAGCGTCAGGTTGACGTAACTGAGGGCCTACCGCGAACCACGTTCGACGTGTTGCCTCACTGTCGCACTTGTAAATTCGTGCGTAAGTGTGATAGGGAGGCAACACGTCGAACGTGGTTCGCGGTAGGCCCTCTGGTCACCGAAGTGCTTTCGGCTTCCTCACACAATGTATCAGTAATTGCGATACAACGAGGAAATGCCGCCAGCATCCTAGGTAGAATGCCTCGAGGGCCTATTTTAGATTTAAGCTAGTTATAGTAATCCTCTGTATATATCCATTATGTATATTGTTATTGTAAGTTTTATTTAGCTAAACTGTGGAATAAACTGACGGCTGCGGTATTTCCCGATACGCTCTTCAAACTTTCAAGAAAAGAGCGTACTTCCATCTTAAAGGCCGGCAACGCACTTGCAACCCCTCTGGTGTTGCAGGTGTCCATGGGCGGCAGTAATCACTTACCAAGTGATCCGTCTGCTCGTTTGCCTCCTCTATCATAAAAAAAAATATTATAGGCAAAAGAAGAGTCTAATGTTACCGGTATCCTTCAAGGATGGCATACGTAGGAACGGTCTGAGTCCAGGCCAAGGCTTTAGACATTTTGTGTAGGACAGATAATCGGTGATCACGTGATACTTTCTACAGAACAACTGAGGTATCGGAAGGCTAGGATCGGACGGACGGCTGGGATCGGACGGACGGCTCGGATCGGACGGACGGCTCGGATCGGACCCGTACCGTTTTAGCGTGACTCATCCTTAAAGGATACCGGTACCATAAGATTCTTCTTTTACCTTAAGTTAATTATTATTAATTAGAAAATTATAGCTAAAATGTACATACCAGTTGCAGTTTACCATAGGTAGCCACTTGTCTTTCTATAACTATTAAACAGTTTAGCTTGATATTAATAAAACAATACTAAAACAAACTAGGTAAGTACTTATTTCTGTATCCCTTATTTTATCACAATTTTTTATCGAGATACGTGTCAAAAAACTCTGCGGGCTACGCAAAAGAGTAATTTATTTGTTTTTATGTCACGTCGCGTTGCGACGTGCCAAATAAAGATAGTTTTTACGTAACACGCATTTTACTGTGTGGGCTTTTTGTTTTGAAATGTAAAAAGCCATTGGCGTGTATATGCAGGATTTTTCAGCCGCCGACTATAAAATAACTAAGTATATTCTGCATTCGGCGGCTTAAAAGGGTTGTTAAAAATTACTCAGTTTTAACTGGTTTTAGGTTGGTCTGAAGATTGATGGGAGTACCTACTCTTATTACATTATTATTACAGGTACATATAATTACCTACTTAATAAGTATTATATGTATGTTTTTTCTACGCAAAGTTAAGAAATTTGTACTTACATACGCAGAATATACACATATCATAAATATACACAATACATCTTCATACTCACAATTACAACTTTTGTAGTGCAGTAAATTAAAAAATACCTTAGTGTATTTTTTAATTTACTGCACTACAAAAGTAACTTTGTAATCGCATATACAATTTATACATGATTTGTATAGGATTATAAACTTACCTATAGGTGCGAGTAAGTGCCATACGTAACCTTCAAGATCATCTGGCAGGCAGAAAGTCCTATCCAAATGATCTTTCCTTTTTTGAGGATATATATTATTTTTTATATTTTGAAATATTACCTACCCTCTAAAATTTTCAAGTTGCCTCAAAACGGTCAGTATGGAGAAGTCAGAAACTATGAGAGATAGCCACATCTGTTCTTAGGAAACATGGCATCGATTTTAAATTTAATAATAATGACATTCAATCTTTTTTTCTTAAGATTCGTATTATCAACAATAACAACGAAAAAACTCGCAGAATTTATACCTAACCTTGTTTACATGACTTCGAGTAGATTCGATTCCCGGTTATGTATGAGAGATTTAAAAAAAGATTGACTGTCATTATTATTAAATTTAAAATCGAAGCCATGTTCCCTAAGAACAGATGTGGCTATCTCTCATAGTTTCTGACTTCTCCATAGTGAGCGTTTTGGATTGATCACCCTGTATATATTTTGCAGAACAATTTTACACGCGTCTGGCAGGGTTAAAGACCCGACCAAATGATCTGGCATATTATTTTAATCATTTAAACTTATAATCAATTACAGATTGAATCACGAACACTTTTTGGGCAGATAAAAAAAATATATAAGCAGGTCTGCAGTTCTGAGTTAGGGTATGATACGAGTAGGAGAAGAATCAGACAAATTTTCAGCTCGCCTCAAAAATACCTACTCTAGAATGCCTACTAGTTACCGGCTTTCGGACCATTATAATGAAACCATTGTTGGTCTAATAATAATGTATAGTGAGTATAGCGACCCGGCAAACACAAGCAATGTACTTTAGAGATACCGATCACTCGTCAAATCACTCTCTCGAGGCCAACTGAAAATTTTCTTTATATCTTTTTTGTAAAAGCCAATGTCAGTGATAGATGAAGACAAATTTTGCCTTGATATTTGTAAGATACTCCATAGTCGTGTAATGTTAGATTTACTTCCTTAAGTACAAAATTTAAACACTATTTTACCTAAAAAAATCTTATTACAGGCCTAATGTTATAATCTCTAATACCTAATCTGCCAAATATCCCAACCTGTTTACCAATTTATTGTGCAACAAATTGTGACATCTATTTAATATTAGTAGGATTAGATCAAATTAATTTCGCTCATACAACTTCGGACGTCGTTATTCTATTCTGGGATCCATTTTGGTAGCCTCGGTCGTTTCAACTAATTGCTCCAGCTGTCGATTCGACCGTACATTTCACTAATAGTTGGCACTAAACTTGCGGGTGTCAATCTCATGGGTCAGTAAAGGCTTAGTTCACGTCTAGCTACAAACTGCGATTTAAAAGGTCACACTGAGAGTCCGTTTAAGCAAGGCTCGGAACCGGTTTTAAAAATAGCTGTAAAAACCGGTTTATTTAGGTTATACTCTGATTTTTCATAAGAACGCGAACGTTTTAAGAACTCTACTGTAACCTAAATAAACCGGTTTATTCGACGAGCATCAAGACAGCCGCTGCCTGGTTGTGTGCCACGTAAACAAAGATACCGACATAGGAATAAACCAGTTTTTATTGTTCTAAACCGGTTAATCTGACAAGAACTTTATGAAAATGCCCATGAATACAGCTTGGTATACTCCAGTGTGCTAACCCTACGTTTCGTTTCGGTACATTCAAGAGGCCGCACTCATGGAATGTTCATATGCGTGATGGCGTCCCACATATTGCCAAACTTGATTACAAATGCCATGCAAAGTTAGTTTAGTCAGGCTGGAATAACAATTGCTATTGGAGTATCCCATGGGGCTAGGGTTTGCAATCCGGATCCGAAATGTATGAAATTATCCGGATCTGGATCCGGATCCGCAGATCTTCCCATACATTTCAGATCTGTCGTGCAAACCCTACATGGAGCCTAGCTAAATGGCAATCCTTAATAGAAACCGCTGATTGAAACTTAAACTATGTACCTATGGAACTACGGAAATTACGAAATTAATTTTCGTTGCATTTATCGATTACAATACATTCTTATTTTTTGAATGCCATTTTTCTACATACATTGTTATCATGGCCCCAAATATCGCAAAAAAACGTTGGCATCGCGCATGGAAACCTAACAACTGGCAGGATGAATTTCAAAACTCATTCAATTGTTTACCGTAGGTATTCTACGCAATAAATTCTAAGTTCAAACTTATTTATGTTCGACAGTTCTGAAAACATCGACAGTATAGTCGTTCGCTTTGTAGCTGGCCCGTAGCGGCTAATCCTTTGTCTATTGTTAACTAAAACCGCGCGTGCCACTACCTGCATATAAAATGGTCCGGTCACTTTAACCGGTTATTGAATTACAACTCCTATAGTAATTGAAATAAGATTCAAAATGATACCTATTGTCAGGTGAAATGTAACATGTAACAGCCAATTATATATTACGTTTTCGCAACTTCGCTGTTAGTTCCACTGATGTTGTTCAGTATTGGCTCCATACTTGCAGAGTATAAACTGAACTAGTTATATTATTTATACTTATTTAAAAAAAAAAAACACAAATTAAAATATTTGATAAGATAATTTTGATTTGTTCCATAACTTGCTAAGTATGTTTTTTTTCTTCTTTTGAATTAAAATACGTTACACTACCGCAGCAGTTTGAATGAAGCCCAGCAGCACACAGCACGTAAACTTAAATCGATGTCCAGCCCATGCCACTGTCGTGGTACGACAGCAGCGGTAACGAAGGAGCAGCTGGTCATGCCGAAGAAGAATCGAATGATAATCCAACATCGTCACGCTGCATTGGTTCGAGTTAGAGCACGCTTGCATCATTGCATCAATTTAAGAGATCGAGGTAAATATACACGGTCAGCACATTGAATAGTATTCAGAATAATTTCTTCGATGTGATAACAGTTTTGAACAAGATGCATGTAACTGCGTCGAAATATCGGGAGCTCAATAGAAACAATATAAAAGGTAATCACGGTTTATATCCCGGTCGATTTAAGTGTAGTTCTTCGATGTGATGTTATGAGAATATTCTCTTGGTTACTTATAAAATCATAATTCTTACTTTTGATGACTAAACTGATCGTTGATTGAAACCTAAAGGATGCAAACATCTCTATATTAAGTAGCATTTACGCTTTCCTATCACCAGTCTATCTGACACTGTTTGTTTCTGTGTGTCCTTTCTGTATTTCATATGCTCGGCTGCAGACAGTTGAACAATTCAGAGCAGATCCGACTTGTTCCAGTCTCCCGGTTGAGCCCGTGTGTTCTGATTCACTACAGAGTCGAACGCTCACACAATCCAACGTTATAATTCACGTCGCCCGGGCCACGCTGGCCTGTAACGAACCGTAAGGTACCATTCGGATTCAGACTACACCGGCCTTACAGGGCATTGCGCGACATTGCTGCCGATTGCGTTGCTGCAGCAAATGTCAAAAATGCGGGCAGAAACATCGATTTTGTTGCTGCTGCCGACTGCATTACTGTATTAAGAATCTAATTCATATAAATGTCTCGTTAAATAATTTTTTTACACAAATTGACTAAAGTCCCACAGTAAGCTCGTGTTGTGGGTACTTAGACAACTATATACATGTATAAATACGTACTTACTTAAATACATAGATAACATCCATGATTCAGGAACAAATCTCCGTGCTCAACACACGAATAAAAAATGCTTTTACCAGGATTTGAACCCGGGGTGATCGGGTTCATAGGCGAGGTCACTACCCACTAGGCAGACTGGTCGTCAAAGTGACTTATTGACATTTGCATGCAGCCGGCTGCATTACTGCTGCAGTATTGCGGCGCAACCTTACTAATGCATTGCTGCCGCAAATTTTTATTCAATAGTGCCGGTGCAGTCTGAATCCGAACTGTACCTTAAATAGTATAGATGCCAAGGGAAATTGAAGCTTATAGCTTCGCACTTAGTCTGTTATTCGCGGATATTGGCTGCTTATTTTTGACTGTTGTCACGTGTCATTGGATTCTTCCGGCTGCTGTCAAGTGCCATCGGATGTAGTTGAAGTATATTTTTCATCTCTACTAATCGGAAAGTTCACCTTTCATATGCGGATAGCCGGGTGGAAAATTGCATTTCCCACCCTAGGGTGGAAAGTATTTTTTTTAAAGGCGCGTATACATTTAGGTCGTTTACGACACAACCCAATTTAAGATCGGATTGTTTGTTTGTTTAAACTTTATTGCACAAATTTACAAAAAGAGTACAAATAATAATAAAAATAATAATAAAAAAATGGCGGACTTAACGCCTTGAGGCATTCTCTACCAGTCAACCATTGGGCTAAACATAAATAGTTAGTTTGGTGCAGGATTGTCTATGGTTTTAGTTTTTTTTTCCGATTAAAATGCAAATGGCGCCAATTCCTGCAGTCATAACTCATAACCTACATTCTTGTTTGTGTTTGACTTTCCTTATAGTCGAAATGAAAAGTAGAGTGTTTAACTCGGGTAAAAGTAACCATCTCACCCTCGAACTATTGGCGCTCTCACTTCGTTCGAGCGCCAAAATATCTCGGGTAATATGGTTCACTTTCCACCCTTGGTTAACAATCTACTATAGGAGGCCGATTTGAACTTAAATATCGATGTTAAGTTCGTGGGTATGTGTGTTGGCCCTGAAACATGTCGAGCGATTTTCCATTTAAAATACGCGAGTGACCCGTTTTAATATATTTAATATGTTATTTAGTAAATAATTCTGTACCCCTAGTGTAAATTTATTCGATAGCCAGATGTGACGAACGCGTTTGCGTTAAGTGTCATTTTGTATGGGATTTTGAGTTTCCAAAACATTCCGCTTGGCGCGCTTTTTTTAAATCCCATAAAAATGAGACTTAACGCAAACGCGTACGTCACGTCACGCTATCGAATAAATTTACACTAGGGGTTCTGATGTCAGTGTACGTTCGAATCGGCCTGTTATTCAAAAAGCGCACTTATGACTGGTTCAAGCGAGAGTTCCCGCTCGCTAGGCGATTCAAATAAAACCTCAGTTTGAATAGATTCGACGTCCACGAGTGCACTTTGAATGGGATACGAACTAAAGTAGGAGGTCGCTGAATAAAATAGCATTCAAAAGCGGGGCATGTTTGCAGTTTCCAGTTTCTCATGGGTAGATGCACGGAGACTAAGTTTTCTTCCGAGACGCGGTAAATACAGTCGTTTGTTAAGAGATGCTGAATTCTGATTGGAATGAGGAAGAAAATAATAGTAAAATCTGAAAATAGGATTTGTTTTTGAAAAACTATATATAAAACCATTTAGAGGTCTTATAAGAGGTCTACGAAGTGATCGATTCTCAATGATTGTGGCCGCTTTTGTTTGCAGACCTGGTATTAAATATGTCCCCATCGTTTCTATCATTACCCTCACCGTCAGCACTGATGGACTTTGCGTATGGTGGTGGCTTTTTGATTTGGTCAGTTCATCTAGTTGGCGAGGGTCTCATTTCGCTCGCTTTTACTTTGATAATCACGACCACTTTTTTTTATACTACGTCGGTGGCAAACAAGCATACGGCCCGCCTGATGGTAAGCAGCCTTCGTAGCCTATGTACGCTTGCAAGTCAAGAGGAGTTACATGCGCGTTGCTGACCCTAACAACTCTCCCTCCCCTCGTTGAGCTCTGGCAACCTTACCGGCAGGAACACAAAACTATGAGTAGGGTCTAGTGTTATTTGGCTGCGGTTTTCTGTTAGGTGGAGGTACCACTTTTCCTAGCGTCACCTATACTCATAACCTGACTGAAGTACCAAGCAAATCAGAGATCGGTTTCTTGAGGGACAGGACTTCAAAAATAATAATCGATTCATTTCTTACTTGAAAATTTGGTTTCTAACAAGACGGCAGTAAGTACCTTAATAAAATATATATTTATCACAACAGTATTAAAGAATATAAACTAATTAGTTCTAAATCGATCTGGTGGGATAACCAAATTTTATTTATTTATCTTTAAAGCCACAATTAACACACTGTTTCTCTGACAAATATTAAAAAACTAAGCGTATGCTGAGACGTAGGCAACGCAGTTAGTTCCACATAGCGCAGTGCAGAGCAGATTTTGTAAAGTATAGAACGTCCTTGCGCCGCACCGTGCGTAGCTAAGGGACGTTCCATACTTTACAAAATCCTGCACTGGAACTGCGTCGCCTGCGTCTCAGCATAGATATCATTAGGCTTAATAGTCACGTTTCAACCTATTGGAGGTTGCTTATGCATACTTCAGCTGGCACTTAGTAGGTAAACGTATTACGATACAGTCATATACCTATGTGATAGCCATTTGAAGTTTTTAATTTTTTTGTACAACTGTCTGATGTCTATAACTTACAATATATGATTCACCACGGGAACTAGTCAGGCCTATAACCGCGAAAATCGAAGTTCGTCAATTGCGGGTATTTCTCTGTCACTCTAAAAGAGTAAAGAGTAGAAGAGAAAATCCTCGCAATTTGTGAATTTCGGTTTTCGCGGTAGGCCCCCTGATCCATTATAGTAACCAAAAGTGGGTTCTTTTAATATAACCCGCAAACCTCCGTAAACACACCAGTAAGTAACTATTGGACGCTATAATTTAGTTGCTATTTGGCGCCGGCTAGTGCATGCATGCGTTTGGCACTCAGCTTTGATTTGAGTGGCGGAAAACAAATCGATTTAATTCCCAATTCACAGAGATGATCTCGTTCTAGATACGTCGTGTTCAGAATAGTGTTGAAGGTTTCAAAACTAAATGAAGGTGCTTTTGCATATATAAGATTTGATCAAAAGGTAAGTTAAAGGTTAAATTCAATACATTTAATCACATAATTTTAAAGCACATATAGTCAAATTTTTATGTTTCATATTTAGTATAATAAAAATTGTCAACGTAAGTCAAAATCTAATGTTGAAAAATGGCGTTTACCTATATATGTACTTTGTTATACCGTGGAGCAACTGCGTTTAGGCCGCGGACTAAACGCAGGCGGCGCGGCAAGCCGCCGCGGCTGTCGTCCAAAACTGGACTATAACCGCGGAAATCGGAAGTTTGTCAATTGCGGGGATATTTCTCTGTCACTTTATTTACATCTTAGTGAGAGTACCTAAAAGAGAAAGAACCCCGCAATTTGCGAGTTTCGGTTTACGCGGTAGGCCCCCAGGTTAATCCAAGACTATACATTTTAATCGTGCCACTCGGAACCGGACGGCGAGCGCCCTAAGGGGACAGGGCTATAACCGCGAAAATCGAAGCTTGTCAATTGCGGGCATTTTTCTCTGTCACTCTATTAGCGAGAGTAAAAGAGAAAGATCCCTGCGAACTTCGGTTTTCGCAGTAGGCCCCCAGGCCCGCTGAACGCTTCGCAGTGGGTTCCGTGCTTCCATTTTCGAATTATTATAAGAGCTTTCAAAAGTATGTGTATTCGCAATTATTTTTTCGCTCTTAACCCTGACAGAAAAAAGTAAAAAAAAAACTAAAACAGTTAATCGGAGAAGTAGTTCGTCCACTTTTATAAGTAGCGTAGCACTTTGAAAAAATTAATCGACATTCATGCCAATATCATTTCTTCCTATTCGCAATTCTACACAGTCTAAATTCCTCACAGTAAGTATTTAATCACATTCGCTATTGTGCACAGTCATTATTTGTGTACAGTAGCGATTCAGCCTTTTCGCAATTCTGCACAATCTGAATTCTACACAACGGCATTTCACCACAGTCGCTACTGTGCACAGTCATTATTTGTGCACATTAGCGATTCAGCCTTTTGGCAATTCTGCACAATCTGAATTCTACACAACGGCATTTCACCACAGTCGCTACTGTGCACAGTCATTATTTGTGCACATTAGCGATTCTCCCTGTTCACAATCTCGCACAATTTTAATTCTACGCAATATCATTTAATCGCATTAATAGTTTATTTTTTCGTTTTTAGTCGATATATTTAGTCAACTGTAATTTTTTGGGTTTGATGGTACCTCAAAAGTTTAAATATAGTCAAGTACAAGTCAGACTCGTGCATGAAGGGTTCCATACCACTAGAAAGTGGTCAAGAGCATGTCGGGCCATGCTTAGTTGTAGGGTTCCGTGGTTTTCCGACAGTCATAGTAAGTGATTCCGATTTAAAGTGAACTATTTGATATATGCTATTGAGATTACATACTAAAAAAATCCTACGTTATGACGGGTATCATATTACAAATTATTTTCTGACCTAAAAACCTTCCTAATACCTCACACATCAAGGTTTTTATGGAATAAAATACCTCCTGCCCTATAACATATTACCCTAAAAAAATCATTTGCCACTTTTTATTTTACCACTTCCGCACGTTTAATATACAAGGTGTTACAAACTGTCAAAAAGAGATAAAGATAGACAGTCGCGTGCATCCTTAAGTGAAATTAAAATTAATCTTAAACTAATTAAGATTGTGCGAGATTGCGAACAGGGAGAATCGCTAATGTGCACAAATAATGACTGTGCACAGTAGCGACTGTGGTGAAATGCAGTTGTGTAGAATTCAGATTGTGCAGAATTGCGAAAAGGCTGAATCGCTAATGTGCACAAATAATGACTGTGCACAGTAGCGACTGTGGTGAAATGCCGTTGTGTAGAATTCAGATTGTGCAGAATTGCGAAAAGGCTGAATCGCTACTGTACACAAATAATAACTGTGCACAATAACGAATGTGGGTGAATACTTACTGTGAGGTATTCAGACTGTGTAGAATTGCGAATAGGAAGAAATGATATTGGCATGAATGTCGATTAATTCTTTGAAAAAGGCACATCCAGCTAAATAAAAAAAAACATTTTGTATTTCGGCATCCATGTTTAAACTCCGTTTGAATCGGAAATGACTGAAAGCAATTACGTGGCGACGACGGCATTGCTGCGAACTATTGAATCTGACTAATGTGGTTTACAGTTCGATATTTATAGCTAACATAAAATGAGATCATGGACACGACCTTCAAACCTCCAAGAAAAGAGCGTACTGCCATCTTAAATGCCGGCAACGCACTTACAACCCCTTTGGTGTTGCAGATGTTCATGGGCGGCGGTAATCGCTTACCATCAGGTGATCTGTCTGCTCGTTTGCCTCCTATATTATAAAAAAAATACAATCGGAATATCCAAAGCGTTTGGTATATTTGTTGGGACAACATAAAACGACAAAATATAGTGAATAAAGCTTCAATAAAAACTTGTTCAAATACAGATTCTTCATCTGATGACGGTTATTAATATTGCGAAGCCTTTAAGGAACAATCAGGTCCCTACTATGTATAGCTGGGTCGAAGACATTTCAGAAGAGCTTCTTCTGTGGACAATTTAATAAAAGTTAACGACGTTACGTTTTTCCTGAGTCTCAAGTCCTGAAAAAATTTATCCAGCCATAAAGGGCGCAGCGTCAAAAAAAAATGTTAATACTACGTCGGTTGCAGACAAGCATACGGCCCGCCTGATGGTAAGCAGTCTCCGTAGTCTGCAACTCCAGAGGAGTCACATGCACATTGCCGACCCTAACACTCCGCACCCTCGTTGAGCTCTGGCAACTTACTCACCGGCAGGAACACAACACTATGAGTAGGATCTAGTGTTATTTGGCTGCGGTTTTCTGGAGGTACTTCCCCAATTGGGCTCTGGGCTTCTACCGGGAAAATCGAAGGTCGTCAATTGCGGGCATTTTTCTCTGTCACTCTAATTACGTCTTAGTAAGAGCAAAAGAGAAAGATCCCCGCAATTTGCGAATTTCGGTTTTCGCGGTAAGCCCCCTGCTCTAGATCTGGAATGACATTCGCTGCGCTGCGCTGTGCCCTACCATACAAAGCGAGATGACATTACTAATGCCCATACCTCTCTTTTGGACGTAGTTTAAGGATGTACCCGGGTCCATGATGAGGACATACCCGGGTCTAAATTAGCTCTGTTACTGTAGAAAAGATGCGAATAAGTTAAAGTGTAGTATGTTCAGGGACCGGAGTTTCTCGAGGGACTCTATCGATTGAAATCCAGAGTTATTGTCTTTTGCTCCATAGAAAAAAAAAAAACTGTACCCTAAAACATTATTCTGTAAATTCATATTGACCGCGGTGTGGAAGTGTGATTTCATTATGAAAAAAAAAATGGTACGTATTATCTGATGCTACCTTCCGATTTTCATCTGACCCACGTAACAATACTATGTGGTCCCTAGCGACTTTTGAACATTAATTGTCATTGTGACAAGATACAAAATGGTACTGAAATTATATTCTTTGACTGTACTTAGTATAATTCACTATAAATCTCAGCTTGTCAAATCTCGTACCTTGATTAGGCTACCGAGTGAAAAACGGTACTTAATTCAACAACTCTAATTTGCCAAAAGTGTTTAAAATACTATTACCTATCACTAATAAAACTTATCACGTGTAAATGCATTGCAACGCTAGTCGGAAAAATAATTAATTTGCAAGCATATAATATGTTAATACGTTTTAAGCCTCTCTGAGCACTCTTTAATGAAATACGTCAGATAAATGTGGTTTTATTCATTATGATGTACTATAAAATGAACGATGCATACAACCGATCGTTAATTAATTTATCAATGTGTGTATTTACCTTTTGACTTGTAAAATTTGTAATTTTATCAATAAAGGAATATGAATATGTGTAGCCAACGTGCCAATTGTTAACGGTCCGTCCGCTCGGTGAACGAAACGCAACTGTCACTGTCAACTAATATGGAAGAGTGATAGAGAGAGAGAGAAGAAGAAATTATCCCTCATGACGTTATTGCATCTGCTATGCGTTGGCTGGCGTGCCCGGGATCGCAAATATCATATTTTTTAATTGTGTTTTTTAGTAAGTTTTAACAAAAAGTAATCAATTAGGTAGTTCGTTCTAAAATTATATAATATATATAAATTATATATAGCGCATTTTTATAAGTAATTTTCATATTTTTAGCTTAGTGTGCAAAAATTGTTACTCATTTTTAAGGTGCGTTTTAGACATACATATGTAATTGATTTTTTTTTCCATCGTAGGAAATATTGCTATTTTTTCATATTTTTGGACCTAAGGTTCAACTATCTAACGATATGCCACACCATTGGGTTAACGATTGGGTTAAAGCGATTTATCTTTCAAAAATACACATTTTGTATTGGAGGTAAGTACCTTAAAAATATTTGTCTGTCGCCTGTATGTATCTATGCCAAATTGCAGCTTTCTAGCACTAACGATCACGGAGCAAAGCCGCGGACGGACGGATTGACATGGCGAAACTATAAGGGTTCCTAGTTGACTATTACGGAACGGAACCCTAAAAAGTGCTACGATTTTTCGAAAACTGTTGACTGAACACACTGCACCCTTATAAAGTTGTGTAATTTTTTTTATATTACGTCGGTGGCAAATAAGCATACGGCCCGCCTGATGGTAAGCAGTCTCCGTAGCCTATGGACGCCGGCAACTCCAGAGGAGTTACATGCGCGTTGCACTCCACACCTGCGTTGAACTCTAGCAACCTTACTCACCTTCAGGAACACAACATATGAGTAGGGTCTAGTGTTATTTGGCTGCGGTTTTCTGTAAGGTGGAGGTACTTCCCCAGTTGGGCTCTGCTCTAGATCTGGAATGTCATCCGCTGTGCTGTGCACGACCACACAAAGCGAGAACTCATTATACTTGATTTTGAACACCTTGGGCGCTTAGCAACTTCTGCTGCTGACTGCCCGTAAAATACCTACGCAAATAAAAGCTCCGAATAGTAAAACTAGCAACATTACATTGTTATTTATTCTGCTTTAGTCGACCGCACGCGGTGCCCTGATTTAAGGATGTGGTTTTATTGGATGCATTCAGGGAGATATATTTAGTTTCCCGCTTTGAATTTACCGCACATTTTGCAGATTGAAATATGTTTGGTAAATTAAGCCACGAAGTTCGTTTCACTGTCAGACAAACAAAGTACGGTCAGCATTAATAGTAGCAGTGGGGCGGAACTCCTCCTTTCGAGCATTGTCGGCTCCGATCGGCTCTGCATTGCTCCGAGCAAGCATTAGGGTTGGCACAACTTGACGTAGGGGTGTAGGGATGCGTGCACGACCACAGATAAAATAATGACTTGAATTTTGACAACCCTAAATAGCCGAAAGGGATAATGCCATACATATGAAAGGGACACCATGATTCGTCCCTGAATCGCTGTCAAACTTCGGTTTTGTAGGAAGTGTACTGTACGGTAGGACTATAATTTATTCTGTGATAGGAGCTGATGCAACAACGTGCCAAAAGTACCTGCCACCCTGGAATATTTTTTCAAGTATGGATATATTTCCACAGTTCGCGGTCAAATGTATCTGACATAGTCTAATTGTTCTACATATGGAAATATATCTCTTGTTAAGCTATTAGAGCAGCGATTCACAATTATTCGGCGACGACCGGTCTGGCCTAGTGGGTAGTGACCCTGCCTACGAAGCTGATGGTCCCGGGTTCAAATCCTGGTAAGGGCATGTATTCGTGTGATGAGCATGGATATTTGTTCCTGAGTCATGGGTGTTTTCTATGTATTTAAGTATTTATAAATATTTATATATTATATATATCGTTGTCTAAGTACCCTCAACACAAGCCTTATTGAGCTTACTGTGGGACTTAGTCAATTTGTGTAATGATGTCCTATAATATTTATTATTATTATTTATTATTATTTTTGGAATGTGATGTGATGAAATATTTAACAGAGCCTCAAATTAAAAGAAATGTATATGTGTATTCTTTATTCACCACCAGATATACTCGTACCTACATAAGAACTGGTTTGAGATTTTTTCTTATTATTACGAGTATTCTCGCAGAGCCCCGACAGAGGCTTTAAGAATGGCTGTATCAGAGAATGCATAAAGAAATATCATAGATTATTTGACACATTCCTGCTTAAAATTAAAAATAATTTATATATTTTTAGACCTATAAATAATCTACATGCCGTATGACAATTCATGCAAGATAGCGCACGATTTAACGTGCAATATCAATCTTGCAAAAAAGCTGCGAGATCTCGGTATTTCGAGATCTCGGAATACCGAGATTGCACACCCTATCAGTAAGTCAGACCGCCCTTTTTATGTTTTCGGACCGAACACTGGGGGTAAAGAGGTTTTTCCTTAAGTAACTACGTACATTCTTCTGTTGCTTAATGAAGTTCGAACTAGTAAAGAACAACTAGTACTAAATTGATAATATTTCGTGGGTATTTATTTAATTATTCAAAGCTAATCTATAATAATAAACGTCAAACCAAATTTCCCCCGCCTAACCGGGGTATGGAGATGACGTACATTTGTAAGACATCTTATATGAATAAAGGTAAAAAAAAAAAATTCTTTCTTTAGCAATTGCGTCTGACACATTCCTCGTTTACGACATGAATAAAATATTTGAGACAAAGGGTTGGCCGTTAGAGAAGATTGCCAACGGATGAGCCCATAAAAGTACAGGTTATGAGGGTCTAACGCAAAGTGTCTCTAACTATTCATACATATAAGGAATGAACTTTGGACGACAGAATTACCAAATACCTATATTATTCTAATATTATGCCTAACCGCGGCAGTATCCCAAACATAAACATTTAAGATGTTAGCTTAACATTAACAAACATTTCACGAATCCATTGAACGTTTCGATAAATAACACTGTTAGTTTTGTCGCCATCAGATATTATCGGAACGGCCAAAGTTTTCCAAATATCTGAACAAACCTCTATTGTGAAGGCCCTAGAGTGCTTGTTCTCGGATATTTTTGAGCACCTCGGTCGCTCCGATATATATGATGGCGACTAAACACAAACTACAATACGGTATTTTATTGAGCAATAATGTTCAAGTAATTAATGTAATGTAATGTTAATGTAATTTAACTCGATGTGACGAAACTGACTAAAGTTTTACTACGTAATAATATTATTATTAATTACCCAACGTAACAATGAAGAATATGAAGATGTTACAATCCTGCTAATTTGTTAATAGAAATATATCGGGATGGTGTCATGATCATGAATAAAAAGTAATTTATTATTAGATATATTACCTGGCTTTGCTAAAAAATCTAAAACGAGACGGATTCTTTAGTCATTTGAGAGTGATTGAAAACATTACACGATTAAATTAAAAATAGATTAAAGCCAGAATGACAAGGGACAGATCCAGGCACTTATGTATTTGGTTGGTTAGACAATAAATGTTTTAGGTACCCGAAAATGTAAAACAAATGTGGGGGTACGGTCAAAAAGTCAAGTCGAGCCAAGCGAAGCGCAAGGGCACTATCTATCTTTTCTCGAAGCTCTTTGTCGTTTCTTGACCCCTCATAGCTTAGGTTTGGACCTACGTATCAGATAAACAAAATTCTCGTGATATGATCAATATTATTATTTATTTATTCATGAACAATATAATAATTGTATTTGAATATAACTACTTATTAAAATTCCTTAAATCTTAGTTCTAAATCTACTAATTATGTAATCTAACATGCAGAACAATATCAGACGTATTTATCTAAATTAATTACCATTGACTATAATTACGTAGGCAAATAACTAAAGTAGGTTTCAGTAATAGTAAACTTATTAAACATATAAAATTTCATAGCTCTTATACTTTACATTTTATTCTCTCTTCCTCCTCGCGTTTGTCCCGGCATTTTGCCACGGCTCATGGGAGCCTGGGGTCCGCTTGGCAACGAATCCCGAGAATTGGCGTAGGTACTAGTTTTTACGAAAGCGACTGCCATCTGACCTTCCAACCCAGAGGGTTAACTAGGCCTTATTGGGATTAGTCCGGTTTCCTCACGATGTTTTCCTTCACCGAAAAATGACTGGTAAATATCAAATGATATTTCGTACATAAGTTCCGAAAAACTCATTGGTACAAGCCGGGTTTGAACCCGCGACCTCCGGTTTGCAAATCGCACGCTCTTACCGCTAGGCCACCAGCGCTTCACATACTTTAGATTTTATTGATATCTAAAAAACCCGATTTCGTCACTGACTCACTCATGAAAATTCTAGGGTACTTCCTGAAGTCCTAGAAAGCTGTAATTTGGTATGTAATCTAATATTAGTATATAAACATTAAAAAATATCATTAGCTATTACTGCATACTGTTTTACAAAAGTTCATGTTCTTATTTGTATCACAATTTAAATGTCATTATAAAAATGTGCTGTTGAAATAAATGGTCCGTTGACGAAAAATAATGATCATGATTTTCTACTAGCGTTATTTTTTATTCATAGACCAATAATCATGTAGATACTCGTAGGGAGGTTCTCATATTTATTATCAAGCTATGTACGCCAAATACAGTCCTCCTGGTACATGGGACATGGGAGAAAATTGTAAAAAGTGACATTTGATGACGTGGAACTGCTGATGATGATCAGAATGGTACTCTTCAACGACGCATAGTACACGTTTGGCGATTTGTCCTCTTCGCTGTGTTTGTTAAGCAAATTAGATTTTCAAGACAATTTTTTGTCAAGTTCGAGTTCTGACGATGGGGTACATGAGGACTCGAGGGAACTCCTCAAATGTTAAAGGCATATATATAGTGATCTTAGTAGTTTCATTACCAAATCAAGTATTTAAATTTGATGAAGTGGAACTGCTGATGATGAACAGAACGGAACTCTTCAATGATGCATAGTTCACGTTTGGCAATTTGTTCTCTTTGCCAGTTAGGTTTTCAAGGCACATTTTTATATTTCTATCCTATTTAGTTTTTTTAATAATTATCTGGTGTTTTATGCATGGTTTGAAATAATTTATCTTAAATACAGTCGAATATCCTATTGTAGGTGTCTTACCAGTCAACCATAGGGCAAATCTGAAATGTGTCAAGGTGGGTGCAGTGGCAAAAAAAAAACATGTTACCTCCTTTTCTACATAATTAGGCGTAGGACGCTGTCTTTTTAATTTCATTGTATGAAATCTCAAATCAACAATAATCGTTTTTTCACCGGTCTCCCTCAATGAAGTCGGTTTTTTTTCTTAAAAATTACTAAATATATAGGCCAATTCCAACAACATAATGTGATACTGATCTAACATGGATCTGACATCATTTCAATATGAGATGATGAAATCTCATTTAGAGGACCTGCTACCTAATTCAACCTTCAACCAAAAGCGTCACTTTGGACACTGACAGATCAGTATCATATTGGAATGAGATCTAATAACTAAACTTCGAATTGACCTGATAATGTAGTCCCTAAATGACATCATTAAGTATGAACTTACGTATCACTGAATCACATAATTATTAGTTTTATGGATTTATCTTTTTTCAGTGGCCCCACCAATATATGTAAATGACATCTATTAGATGCCACTAATGATTGTTCGTGATCACCAAATACGATACCCGTTATCCTCAATTTTCATTTGATTGCCAACTGGAAGCCTAACAAGCTGAAAATAACTTGTAACAATATGTTATACGGTTCTATAAAGGTTTATTTCATGAATTTTTTTATTTGCATATATTTTACAATTATTTTTCTACAATTTGTAGGCGTTGATGGGGTGAGTATTTTTAAATTTCTTGAGGTTTAACTTGATTTAAATACTTATTTTATTAAATGCTCTAACTTAACAAACCGATCTTTCTGTTACTGAACCGAAACGGTTACTGAACGGTTTTATACAAAAGGCGTGAAATTCTTAATTTGCATGGAGATCGATTATTTTCGACCATACCGGTATTTTCCAAATTTGGCGCCTTTTTTATTGATAAAACTAGCTTAACAGAGTATATGAATTGATTCAAGCAGTACTTCATACAAAGTTAGTTCAATGAAATATATTCGATACCTACCCTAGTTTAACATTCGTACTAATTACGCGAAAAATCTGGTTGTAATTTAGACATTTTTTCTGTGCACTATGGTACTTATTACAACAACATTTTCGCCGATATTAGTACGACTATAAACTAGGTTATGGAATATACTTAAAATATTATTTCATAATATAGAATTAAAATGTAATTTCATTTTAATTTGATATAAAATATTATTATACGTATGGGTATCCCAAAATTTGGAGTTTTCAGAAAAATGTTGGTTATTTGGACTCAGAATCACGTGGATAATCTATTAAAATAAAGAAAAAAGTGTCTCCAGTTTTTCATGCAAATTTTGGGTGTCAAGTTTTATACTGGGCTATATGAAACTAAAAAATAATAATTCAGAAACTCTTTTTAAATCGATAGTTCACGTAAATTTGAATAGAAATATCTCTAAAATGTAAATAATAACAAAAGAATAATAATAATAAAATATTCAAGCAAAAGCGTACTTTCATGTTTAATACTGGCAATGAACTTGCAACTTCTCTATGCTCTGATATTTCGGGTGTCCATAAGCGATTCGTTGGCATGTTTGAGTTATATATATCATAAAAAATCTATGTCATTTCAGTTTCAATTAGTCCCAATTAAATAAATAAATGTTTACGATTTTTAATATATTTTTCCCGTAAAATTTCATGTAATATTTTCAAATCTAGAAACTTCGAATAATGCAAGAAGGAGCCGTGTTGAAATATTCGAACCCAGTGTACATAACTGGGGTACAAATATTCACGGTGCGGCGTCGACGGAACGATCCCTACCTCACGAACATTACTGGCACTATACACGCTCCTTTTGGCAACAACGTTACGGTTAGTACAAGAAAGAACTGTAGCTTTACCACGACTGCCTTTAGCGGTGTCAAACTGACATATTCTCTGCGTAACTTACCTTCTATACATCTCCCTCGCACTAATAGACTGCGGGCCGGGAGCATATATCGCCAGTCTTCGCCTGTTTAGATACTGTTTTAAATAGAAAAAAACGTCAGCCGGTTGTATCGCGGTGGAAAGACCATCAGCTATTCACATGTGAAAAATACGCGCCTTACCACTTTATGTTCGCAAAGTATGCGTAATGTGTAAATTGCGTAATCCGTTTATTTGAAACGCCTGATGGAATGCTACATGTAAAGTTTCATGATTTTGTTTTAATATCATAAAAAGGTAAAGCTCTTATTTTTTACATGTTCATACGACCAGCTGACGTTCTTACCACCGCGATACAACCGGCGGACGATTTTTTTAAGTAACAATAGCATCTGAACTATCATCTGACAAAGTATCAAACGGGAGGCGATGACTACATTTTGTTTACGTGTGTCGGTGGCTGCCATTCTTGAACCCACCAACGGAGCGGCAGCTGACGTCCACGAGGGTTCATCACTATACGAGTTTTCGCCCGGGAGGCTCGCGGTCTATTACTCCACCATCTCTATTTCTTTCATACACAATTTTAGTTAGCTATTATATACAAGTGCAGAAAATAGGAAAAATGAGTGGTAATAAATTAAAATACGACCGGAGAGAATGTTTTAAATCGACACGAGTTGCGAATTACCTATTCGCACGTGTATCGGACAACGTTTTACAGTACATAGCTACGTATGACGAAAATGTAAACGGTGTACTGTATAACGTTGTACAGTCAGCATCAATAGTAGCGGATGAAACAACGCACCAAAAGTATCTCATATTCCGGATAACTTTTCCAAATATAGATAAATCTTTAAAATTTACATTCAAAAGTATATCTTTTACCGTCTTCATTATTCTGCATATAGAACCACCACATTTTGTTAAGCTATTTCAGAATGGTAAATACTTTTGAAACCTTGTTTGATCCGCTACTTTTGATGCTGACTGTACAATACACGAAAAGGTAATTCGTAACTCGGGTCGATTCAAAAGACCACTCGTTACTCGTGACTCGTTAATTTATCGCCACTCGTTGCAAATTTCCTACTTTTCGAACTTGTATAGAATAGTACATTCGTACTATTCTATACCTATCATACACCATTTTACTTATATTTGAAGACACAGAATAAATAAATAAAAAAAGCGGCCAAGTGCGAGTCGGACTCACCCATGAAAGGTTCCGTACCATTTATGACGTATTAAAAAAAACTACTTACTAGATCTCGTTCAAACCAATTTTCGGTAGAAGTTTGCATGGTAATGTACATCATATATTTTTTTAGTTTTATCATTCTGTTATTTTAGAAGTTACAAGGGGGGGGGGGGGGACACATTTTACCACTTTGGAAGAGTCTCTCGTGCAAACTATTCAGTTTAGAAAAAATGATATTAGAAACCTCAATATCATTTTTGAAGACCTATCGTATGGCTTTGATGAAAAAAAAAAAATTTTGAGTTTCTTTTTCAAGTATGGGGAACCCCCAAAATTTATTGTTTTTTTGCTATTTTTGTATGAAAATCTTAATGTATAGTTCTTATAGTTACGGAAAAAAAATGGCTGTGACATAAACGGACAGACAGACGGACATGACGAATCTATAAGGGTTCCGTTTTTTGCCATTTGGCTACGGAACCCTAAAAAATTGCAAAACCCAAAGTAAACATATTTTTCAGGTAAAATTTTCATACTTGCTGCCAAGTGGCAACACCGTCGATTTCAGCACTCGAACTTGTGATGCCATTGATAAACCTTGGATGTACGAATTTGCAGCGACGTATTCTAATTTAACTGAATGCCCAGTTCAACCCGTAAGTATAATATAATATTTGTGCTAAATTGATGACTATATTTTATAATATTTCGGTAAATTCGGTAAAACCTTTAAACGAGCAATTCTTGTATGTATATTTATATATGTATATGTATATATGTATATATTTCGGGGATCTCAGAAACGGCTCTAACGATTTCGATGAAATTTGCTATATGGGAGTTTTCGGGGGTGAAAAATCGATCTAGCTAGGTTTTATCTCTGGGGAAACGCGCAATTTGAGTTTTTATAAGTTTTACGAGCAATGCTCGGTGTCCCAGATATTTACTCTAATACGAGGTGTACAGTCAGGATCAATTACGCAGCGGCTTACGTAAGTGAACAACTCGACAACGCCAAGCGAAGCGGTGCGGTGCGGGTGAATCGATGCTTTGATATCTCTACACCGTGTTTTTTTATTCCCGTTAATTTCAAGGGTGCATTCCTGAGCTTTAATTAAGTAACTTTCTCAAAGACACCGGTATTCTAATTTATTCCGTTTCGGAGATAATCAATAATTCATTTTTATCTTATAATATCCTTACGAGCGTATACACTTACCTTAGGGCCTGTTTAGTGTACATATACATTTGATATTAAACGTAAGTACTATCTCGGTTGATGTTCGAAATGACATTGATATGTCACAGTTTTCAATTGTTTGGTTGAATTAAATGTAATTAACGTGTTACAACAATGTTATATGCAACATTTTATTACTTTTTATATAAAAATAATAATATTAATTTTTTTTTATTAACTATGCCATTTCATTTTCGAAAACGTACTTACTCATACTCCGGAGTTACCGAAATTCAATAATAACACGGTGTAGATACTTCTACATCTACACCGTATTTTAATCCTACATGGGTAATCTCGTTGAAAAATGCAATTACGTCTCGTAATAAATAAAAAAACCAGGGCCTTAAATAAGTGTAACTTAAAAAGAATCATAATTAATGATTACACAGACAAATTCTATATCTAGTTTAATTTATCGCATATTGGATTTACACACTGTATATTTAAAAGTAATTTGCAACGAACAAAATAAATGCTTTATATAATACAAAATTTCAAATACTAAGTAACATTGCTAAAATTGCTATTTTTTGTTGTAAGGGCACATACCGCTACTATAACGTGGAAATCCCGCCGAAGAACTTCCCCCTACCCCTTCCCCCCGGTCTCAAGAAAGGGGATTCTGGCAACGTAAATGTTAAATTGCTGAGAAATGGAAAGGAATTAATTCTGGATTTATTTACCAAAGTCCGCGTGTATTAGCTGTTAATTTCATTATATAATGATATTTATCTCCAACGTAATTTGCACAGGACTGTAACTAAAATGGCCGCCAAAGTTGCGTCTTATATTATGCACTTCAAATGTATTGCTTTCTCTTTTTCTTACAAAGTTATTACTGTTGGAACACCTAACCCCAGTCTTCCCTACTGTAATATTCTTGACAGTACATATGGTGCTACTTTACCGCCCTAGTGCGGTAACTTGCATACGTGCGTATGCTGAAAATTTAAACGGCCATATGTACTGTAAAACCACAAAACATTTTGTGGTAAAACGTTGTACAATATACGTGCGAAAAGGTAATTCGCAACACGTGTGGATTTAAAACAATCCCTTCAGTCGTGTTAATTTATCGCCACTCGTTGCGAATTTCCTACTTTTCGCACTTGTATCGTCGTGTTGTATCTATTTCTGTTTCTATTTTTTAACGTGTGCAATAAAGTGTGTTTGAAATGAATTAATTTCTTTTATTGTTTGAATTAGTATCAAAATGATAGAATAGAACAAAGACGAGGGCTTAATTAACACCAGTTTTTAATTCCTGTACCACCCATGGCACACACAATGTTTTTCGTCACACATGATTTGAAGGTCTCTTTTTTTAGTTTATCGCAAATAGCTCGTAAATGGTAGCCCAGAGCGATAAATGTTCTGAAACATAAGTACCATACACATATTTTTTTAATAACAAAACATTTTAAACACTTTTCTGTGGGATCAATATTTAAAAAGATATTAGAGAGGGAAATTGAATTACAATGAATTCTTAGGTAGGTACTTTTTTCTTTTTTTGTGAATAATTTGTAAAGTATGATCCATAGCAATAACAATCTTATACATAAATAATTAACATAAAATTTCCTACAAACACTTTTCCCTATGATCAATATTTATAAAGCTATTAAAGCGGATAACTTGAATAATGTGTAGAATTGATTATAACTAACTTTCGCTCTTTAATATCTCATTAAATATTGATCCTAGCCAAAATGAATAAATAATATTTTTTGTAGAAATGGATAAGATTTCTATGACAATGTGCCACCGTTTACGAGTCATTTACGAAACACTTAAATAAGGGATCTGTAAATTGATTGTAATTAACTTTCTCCCTTTAATATCTTTTTATATATTGATCTTAGAGAAAAGTGTTTATATATTTTTTTTGTAGAAAATTTAATGTAGATTATTTATGTATGTTACGTATTATGTATTTACCTTTATTGTTAAGAGCCACTGTTTACGAGATAATTACGAAAAACTAAAAACGGACTTTAAAATTGATTATATTACTTTCCCACTTTAATATATTTTTAAATATTGATCCTAGCGAAAAATGTTTCACTTTTTTCATATAGTAAATTTTATTTAAAAAAATATGTATATTCTTTTTGCTTCACAAATTATTACGAAAAAGTTAAAAAAAGATCCTTAGAATTGATCATAACTAACTTTTCCTCTGTTATTAACTTTTTCAATATTGATCCATGCAAAAAGTGTAGGTACTAATCTTTTTTCTAAAAACTTTAGTAAATTATTCACGTTTAACATTTTTCTTGCTATTGGCCACAATTTAAGAGTTATTTACGAAAATATAGAACAATGGATCATAATATTGATTTTAGTTAACTTTCCCGCTTTAATCTTTTTTTTAATATTGATTGTAGCGAAAAAGTATACGGAATCTTTCTTGTAGGTAATTTTATGTAGATAGCGTATGCACAAATGGCGTTCAAAGTGATAGAGTTCAATTTTGCATAATTCTTGACACCCTTATGCCTTATAAAGTTTACTACAGACGAGACTTGAGTTTCGGTCGAAAAATATTTAATTATAACCTTAATTAAATATTTAATTACACAGTACATACATACATACCTAATATTAAATATTAGTAGACAGTACTTTATAAAAATCAATTTACTGCTATGGAAATAATATAGACCATTACTCCCTGAAAACATGGAGTAAGTTTACGAGCAAGTGTAACGAATAAAATATTATACGTATTTATTTAGGTAAATAAACTCGCAATACTGAGCATTACGCGTTGCGCGTTATATCCGTTCGAGATATGTCGGGGTAATGTGTTCCACTTCGTAATGTTGATATGTTCCGGAAAAATAGATAAGCGGGACTGGTTGCAAAAAAACTTCAATGAAATTTACGATTTATTCCCAAGGCTCGGAAAAACGCCCGTTATTTAGAAAACATTACCCTGTTCAAGATAAGAGAGACCACCAATGTCAACGATTATATAAATAAATAAATATATGGGGGCAATTTACGCAGATCGACCTAGCCCGAAACTAACCAAAGCTTGTACTATGGGTATGGGTACTAGGGGACGATATACGACGACGTCGAAAACACCCATGACTCACGAACAAATACCTTCTTACCTACCACAAGGGTAACGTAGTTTTTATTAATTTGACTATGCCATCTTACCTTTCAAATCAGAGGAAAGATTCTCCAATTCAGAGGAAGGTACCTAATGTATACCTAGATGATTGCTCTTCTCTAGTTGATTCTCTTCACCATAAGCGAATTAATTTTAATATAATTGTGCTTAAAGGATGACTCCGCCGGGCCGGGGCTGGGCCGGAGCTTCCGGCGCTTCGTTTTTTATGGAAAGCACCACGTCATAGAGAATGACGCGTTGGACGCCTCGGCCCGGGCTCGGCCCGTTCTAGCGTGAGTCGTCCTTAAAGCGTGTTGTTTCAAAATCTGTCCCTTACACAAATATGTCCTACCTATACAAAAATCTGCCATTCAATAAGATAAGAAATAGCCAAAACGCCATTTTTTATTCGAGAATGGCACGAAAAATAGTGTTCAAATAAAAAAAGAGTTTTCAATAGCCGATTGTCAAAGGGAATTGAAAACCCGTTTTATATTTGTAACATTCAAAATCAAACGAAGAGATAACGATTACATGAGGAGATCGATTCTATTTTACAATGTGTTTTGGTTTTGGTTCTATTTCACCATTCTTACGACTCCTCCAACTGCCATCGTCTCTTTTGACCTGTCCCAGAATCTAAAGCCAAAATAGAACAGCTACTCGTAATAGCCGAGCCGAATAGATTAGGTGAGACCAAAGCTGGCTTTGCCACCTCGACAGGATGGGTAATGATCGGGCAGTCAAAAGGGCTTACTTGGGATGAGTAACTAGACGCCGTCCTATTGGTCATCCTAAATATCGTTGGGCGGATAGAGTTCCGTGACCACGGCGTCAGCGAAAGCTGACGTGAATCCGCTCTGGACCGAGCAAAGTGGTGTGCTCTTGCATTGGAGGCCAAGACTCATTTTGGGTCATCGCGCCAGCCAAGTAAGCACACCAATCAGTGTGAGTTTACAAGGTCGTATCAAAATCATATCACAACTGAAACAAAACGTTAAATCGGAATTGGGCTCCAGGTCAAAATTGAAGAAATTTCCATGACTTTTTACAAGCTTTTATTTAACTTGCCCTGTTAAGTAGTATGTTAGTTAGTTATTTTGGGGTTGTGTGGGTCAAATTTTGGAAGTTAATTGGACCCGCTTTCCGATTTCCAATTGAGTTGAAATTTTGCGCATATATGTAAATCGGATGACAATAGAATATTATGTTGACATAGAGCTGATCTATTCACGCACATAGAGGCGGCCGTGGGGAGTCTATGATAAACAACGCAAACTATGTAATTGTGTTTGGGGTTGTTGTTAGAATTGTCTCGACGAGTATTAGTTGCCTATGGAAAAAAAGTACAGTCAACGATAAAAATACCAAAATTTTTTTTTCCAAAAACTTATTTTTTCTTAGTGAAATATCACGTAAAACCAAGTAGGTACTGACTGTCTTTGCACACCGTACACAAGGTAAGCTCCAAACATTATGTTTCGTTACATATGAAAGAAGGTGCGGAAATGTAGCCCAGAAAATTGCCTGAGGAAGAAAAATTGCCCAGAAAACGGGTATTTGCTTCGCCATTTCCATGGAGTGATATTCTATAACAATTTGTCTTGTCTTTTGTGTATCTTGCACCATAAATAGTGTTGGGATTGGAGTGTTAATGTAATTAATGTGTACTGATTATACTGATTCGAATCTATTCGACTAGTTTTCCGTTATCTTAGGTTGTTTGGCCAGAGGATCGAAAATTAAATATAGTTGATATACCTAGTCACGTAACTGTCGTAGCATCTGTTATTCGGAAACATTTTTATTTTCGTGTCGTGTTTGTTGGTGTACGATTTTTTTAGACGCTGGTGGCGTAGCGGTAACAACGTGCGACTTGTAATCCGGAGGTCGCGGGTTCAAACGCCGGCTTGTTCCAATAAATTTTTTGAAACTTATGTACAAAATATCATTTGGTATCTACCAGTCGCTTTTCGGTGAAGAAAAACATCGTGAGGCAACCGGACATTAGTCATTGCAATTACGCAATAAGACCTAGTTTGCCCTCGGGGTTGAAAGGTCAGATGGCTGTCGCTTTCGTAAACCCTAGTGCCTACGCCAATTCTCGGGATCAGTTGCCAAGCGGACCCCAGGCTCCCATCCTA
This sequence comes from Cydia pomonella, assembly GCF_033807575.1. Taxonomy (NCBI): domain Eukaryota; kingdom Metazoa; phylum Arthropoda; class Insecta; order Lepidoptera; family Tortricidae; genus Cydia; species Cydia pomonella. The sequence goes on from NC_084722.1 coordinate 6,740,222, forward strand.
CGCTCACAACGCGAGGAAGAAGAATTTTGTTGATGTACGATTGTCATCATGTATGTAAAAAATACTAATCTTAATCTTAATTTTTAGGCATCTCCATTCCACGGGCGCGGGGGACTCTAGTTTTCATCACACTTGCTCGAAAAAGATCTTATTTCATGCAGGTCTGCTGAAGGACAAAGGCCTACATTGTTCCCGCGGGAGTTATGAATAAAAAAAAAGCTATAACTCCCTGGGGAGTTATGTCACTTATTCATACAAACCAAGTAGCATAAATGAGTTTTACTTTTAAAATACTTACTTTTAAATGACGTTTATAATTTAATTTTTTTGTTTATGTTTAAAATTATTTAATTTGATTAATTTAACAGCCGATTAAAATATTTTTTACATAATTTTCAGTCTTGGCTGAATGCCGAATAGGTCTGTGCCTTCGATGCCCCACCTGCTAAGAAATTACAAAATGGCGGACGAATGTTTGATATGTCACCGTATTTAAGAATTATTTTGCTTAAAATTTAGTTTTTTCTTCGCAACTGTGATTTTTTATTCGCAACATTGTGTGTAACTCCGGGGGTAAGAATATTGCAAACTCGGGTCTTTAATTCCCTCCAGCCTGCGGCTGCCGGAAATTACCACCCTCGTATCCAAAATTTCACTTACCCCCCGTTGCACAATGTACTATTATTTAGCTGTTTTTTTCGTCACCTGCAGTAATTTTTGGGGTGAATATATAGGTCATACTGAGCAACTTTTACTATGCGACCAATACCGAAAACACGAAAAAATTTACTCTTCCATACAAAATATCAACTTCAGACAGCCAAAATGTATGAAACAGCCATTTTTTTTCGCGATTTTGTGGTTGGTCCCACAGTAAAAGTTGCTCAGTATGACCTATAAATTACCCCACCCCGTAAATTATTGCAAGTGACAAAAAACACACTGTATCTATCATAATTGTTATTCTAATTTTATAGATTGCCCAAGATATAGCTTCCAGTCGCCAAAATAGCGATTCGGTAGCCATACGGCCCGATTCGAAGAATGAGATACGATTTAGATAAGTTCTCATTCAAATATCGTTTGTATGTCGTATAATTGACAGAAGCAGCTCGATTCGGGCAACAAAGTCACTTTGACGTTAGAAATATCGTAGATAGAATACTTACTGGGATCACAGCGGAATCGAAATAAACGTCAATTTTGACATGTCGTTTAGTTATCGATCTTTTAAAGATCTTTCCACGATCTTAAACGTGTGTTAATCATTCTTCGAATCGGGCCGCATGTCTTCTGTTACCGCGATAGTAAGTATTAGTAACTCATGTCATGAGATAAAACTATGGAAACGGATTACATCGCGTACTGCCAGCGTGTTCGTAGCGCTACGCTCATAGTCAATCCTAGCGCTTTCTCGTTTTCGTCTAAATCATTCTTTGAATCGGGCCGTTAGTTTCTGTCTGTCGCTGTCTTCTCAAATACGGCCCTGCGAACTGCGTCCCATCAAACTACACTCAAACTTAATCTACTTAAGAGACTTGTGTTATCTCTGAGCTAAACTTTCATCACACAGAATGTTCCCAAGTCGCAACCCCGTTGAATCTTTAATTACAGTAGGAGCCGGGACAGTAAATATAGAAGACACACAATTATCTTATCTTCGTTATAATCTGACAAATAATTTAAAAATTATTTTAAACTCCTATATTATCATACCCCGTAATCAATCCCACAAATCTGTAGCAAATGTACGTCAGGGTTGTCACTATGTACTAGGAATAAATAAAACACAATGTTATTTAAATCATCAAATATATATTTTAAATATGAACCTTTTTCTCTATTGTATATAGTCACTTGCTGTTTCCACTTCATATGGCTAGGTATAATATAATACCGTCGGACAGACTATACTAGAGCCTGCCTGCTACACATATGAGATGCCCGCGTAGCCAACGTCCCTACTAATTATTTTCCACTTTTTTTTAGCTTCATTTCCCTATTACTTTTTTGTGTAATATATATACATACGTTTATCCTATAAATTTTGTATGTATTTATATCCTCTACTTTCTGATACCTTGTTGTACATTGCTGCATTTGTCACCTTCTCACTCTCTCCTCTCATCTACGCACAAAGGTAAATGTACACGTTACAAAAAGCGCCATATATGGAAGTTATGAGATTATCATTTCTTTATATTTACTTGTCTCTGGTTCGGGCAAGTTTCCTAAGTAGGGTATCTTGATTTTATTTCTGGCTAAGCTGCTTAAAAAGGTGATTACGTAGCTTTTCACACGTCCAAGCCGCATACTCGCACGAGGTCTCAAGTTACAAGAGTTCGCTTAGAAATGAACTGTTAGCCTATAGGTGACTTGGTCCTTGGGAAGGAAGGCTCCTGGTAATGACTGAAACTAAGAAATATCTTCAAGTTTAAAAAAAGAGCCCTAATAAAGTAGGTTTCGATTCGACCTGGTTAAGACTGTAAGTAGAACATAGTTGGCAGAGAGTAGCGAACGACTGACAGTGGTAGAGATGTACCTGTATATATCTTCATTGTCTTCGATGACTGCGACCCTAAATAAACATTATGCACATTGTCTAGTGTGAGTCCTAATGTGACTGGCTAGGCCGAACTTGCTCTTAAATACTTAATTGCACGCGTGACAATAACGTTGGCCATCTGCGTTGAACGTGGACACGTAGGAGGGCTTAGGTTTCTCTCTCCGTAACTAGCGTTTTATGACCTGAGATGAGATGTACCTATAAGGAAGGCCTATATTTTCCAATGAATGCCTTTCATGGTCCTGACATGATCCTTTCTTAGCCTTTTTACTACCGTTAGGTACTAATAAAGTTAAAATGATTATACTTCAGTAGGAAACACAAGTCGTGTTTTTATGAAAATCATGCATAATACATCAAATGGATAATGCATGAGAGACAGGGCTGGATTAAATTATTGCCATTTCAGTGATTTTGGCAACATGTTGACGGATTGTACGCCGTCTTAGACCGTCAAATCCGTTTCTTTTACGGGTTGTTATTCCTAACACGCAGACCGGCTGTGGGCGGCGGTGAGGAATACGTGACGGGCCGTGGTTATACTCAAGCGCCCCAACGCATATTTGGGAACCTCATTGGTATACAAAAGTTATTTGGTAGGTATATGGTTTCTCTGGGTGACACTTTTGAGGGTAATGCTATTAAGAGCAAAAACAAAATGCAACTTTGCACTGAAGTGCAAGTGGCTCAAGCCTGCTCAAGCTACTGGGGCCATTTGGTAACACTTACATACTATAAAATGTCCAGCCGTTTTTTAATGATTTTAAAATAAATATTTGTTTCTGCCATCACCAACATTGTGGATGACATAAATTGAATTATCTTCGTACTATTGAAGTCAGCAAAACTATTAGCTTAGCAGTCTTGCATACAAATATGCAGAGGTGCTGAACGGTATTAGTCTAATATTATTAGTGTGTTGCTATAGTAACCCATACGACTTGACGGTTCGTGAACTAATAATATTAGTCTAATACCATTCGAGAAATAGGCCCCAGATGTATTTAAGTATGTGTAATTTCAAGTGAATCAGTAAAATCTCTGAACAGTCATCTTCTGCCCTATAAAACAACATTCTTATTACATATATTGTGCACAATTCTCCTTTCTCCTAGACCACTTTAAATTAGTCTCCTTTCGGTACAGGATAATGTAGCGTTAACGGCGCTACGCTCGCAGCCTATTTCACACCCGCGTGAATTAACCACCTACGCCTTAGGCTTGATGAACTCCTGGTTAACATTGATTCGATTACGTGTAAGCAATTAGACTACTTGTTTGGTTCCGAGAGATTAGTGGTTTCGTTTCAACATCGTGGAACCATTGCATGAAGGGGGTGTCAATTAATAAGTCTTAATTAGATATCAAAGTTTTGATTTTGAAGAACAGTGTTGGTAGAAGGATACTTTACCAAGAGTAATAGAACTTTTTTGAGCAAGCTTATTTTCTTTTCACCAAACTAGCTTGTAAAGGCTCTATATTCGTCAAAAATTTATGCAAAAGTTGCATTTTATTCACAAGAATGGCGAAGTAATAAAGTAAGATGCAGATTTTGAGTTATTTCCTCATGTTGGCTGGTCGAATTGACTTTAAAAAGTGATGATTTTGTATAATAAATATTTAATAGCATTCATTTGTATTTGTAATCCTTTACTGTTAAATAGTATATTCCTCGTATTGGTGTGGTGAAAATTTTTGCGGGACATGTTGCCAGGCAGAGTGATGGCAGGTGGACCAAAATGTTGACGAATTAGTGGCCACTTTCGGATGAAAGAAGCGCCTGGCGTCCGTTGGCTCGTTGAGTGGATGACATTCGAAAAATCGCGGGACACTTCTGGACGCGACTAGCTCAGGACCGGGCTAAGTGGCGTACACGAACACGGCCTATGCTCAGCAGTGGGCGACTGGAGGCTAAAATGATGATGATGATGACAATGATGACCCTCTTTTACTTGGAGGCCGCTTTAGGAATTTGTCTCCACTTCGTTCTGTTGCCACTTCACCCTAATCTACCACTAATATTTAGAGAGTGCAGACCTTATCAAAAAGTGCCTTTCTCAAATCTGAGAAATACCACCCTAGAAAATGACCATGATCTTGCCACGCCCTTGTAGGATGAATAAAATCTATACCTTACATTCATATTTCTGTGATTTATACCTTATCTCGCGTTTGTTTTCCGCTAGAGTGATGAGCGATTTTGATAGCCCTTCCTAAAAGTGTTGAGTAAAAGTCATAGTTTCATAGAAGTTTGACGATTAAAATAACACTTGCTCTGTCTGGGCTGTTAAAAACGCTGCCAACTTATCTTGGTCTGACTCTATCTTCTTATTGCTTTCACCCTTCCATAGGAAGGTCAACAAAATACACTTATTTTTAAGTAAGTCCGCGTGGAACAAAGGAAAGGGTCAGCAGACCGTTTAGCTTAGTTTATGTGCTGAAACTGCTGCGGGCGTGACTCTCAGACGCAATGTAGGGATTTTAAATGTGGTTAAGAAAAGTCCCAAGTTTGTAATATACGAGTATGTAGGTATTGAGATGCGCTACAGCTTGGTAAACGTGATGTGCCTGTGTTATAGTTTTGAATACTTTGCGAGCGACAATGAAATTGTAATACTGACTGGTGAACTAGTTGAAACACATAAATAGCTGACAGGAATCTGTCAAACTATGAGAAGAGAAACAGTTTCTTCAACTATGAAGAAAATTACTTACCTCTGTATTCATTAAAATTTCAGGTATGATTTACTGAGCTCCTTTTAAATTTTCGATCGTCTTCTATTTCCACACTGCATACTATTAGTCACCATCGAATAAATTAGTAGGTACTAGTTTATCATGTGGGGGTACGATGGACCGACGATCTCACTATGATAATTGGTAGCGATTTTTTCATGCCCAAAAAAAATCATAATCCTTTAAAGACAGTAAATATTCGGCCTATGACTCTGCCCCAACGACCAAAACAACGTAAATAACATTAGAAGACCAGTTTGAAATGGTACTTTATTACGCGAGAATAAGGGGAACAATTGAATGACTTTTCGAATGCAATATTAATTCTCACACGCGCCCCCTCAGGAGGCCAATTCGAACATTCATTTCGATATCAAAATGATGTCATTTTGTTATTATCAACCCGTCTCGCTCGCGCTAATACATGTACCATCAATTCTGCGAAAATGCACGCGCGAATTATAACAACCTGACTTCATTTTGATGTCAAGTTCGAATTGGCCACCCGGTTATAAAAGTGTTCGCAGTTTTATCGGGACGTATATCTGCAGTAAAGTGGAGCACGTGTCTTCTGATAGCCGATTACGTGCCTTTTGCCATTTTTATGTGTACTAAAAGTAATGGCAGATAAGAATGGAATTATAAAGAGATCGCCTGAAGAAATGGTAGTTAAGGATGGATTTTAGGTAAAGTACCTTAAAAATAAAATAAAAAAACAAATACGTCAATGAAACTTTTTTCTGCTTATTATATGATTATATTATATTATATGATTTTTCGTTCAAGAGAAACAATAGTTTATTATTTCAATGAGCACCCAAGAAGAAGACCGAAAAGGATTTATTTGTGGGCAAAATCTGACGACTTTCTGAGTAGAGCATAAGAGAGAAAGAGAGTATTTTTTTGATTATTTAATTATTATAAGAGTAACGAGCTTTTTAAATAATATACGAAAATTGTTTTTTGCTTATAAATCTCGCAATAATTAATCAATCGAAAAAAGTCAAACAAAGGCATATATTGTGAATTCTTATAGAAAAAATTGTGTAAGTATAAATATTTTCCATCATGTCAATATTCAGGGAGGAAAAGGGGGACTACATTTGCATAGAGAAGTCCACTTTCGTCTTAAATATGGTGATTTTATAATCGTGTAATAAAAACATTACTCGATAGTTTCACAAGTTTCGCAGTTAGTTTAACAATCCAGTTGAGAGTAAATGTTTTGAAAAGAGCAGCTGTTGCGAATCGCCCTCCCACTAGTGGCTTTATATTCGAACGTTTTCTTTCAAAACATTTTCTTTGTCTTTTGCTAGCGACTTTGAAAAATTAAAAGATATACCTAGAAACAAGGGTAAGGTTTTCTAGTGTTATCTCACCTGAAAAACATTGTTCAAAAAGCAAAAATGGCAGGATGGTCATACTGTCGATTGGCAGGAGCAAGGTGGAGTAAGATTAAGGATACAATCCAAAATTGCTATGTGGCTTTACACAGCTGTACCGAGGCCCATAATTACCAATGCCTCCGCGGTCTGGTGTAACTCAGTCAGGCAAAAGACAGGCAGCGATACACACTTAAAACAGCTCGCAACGCCCGGGTTGTTTACCTGTAACATGAGCGAAGGTTGTTCAGGGCCGTTCCCGGTGGCGAGGAGAAATCCTCGACACCGGGAGCTGCCCTAGATGCACTGTTTGACATAATACCACTGCATTTGCAGGTGCAAAAGGAGGCCAATTTATCTACAGAATATGCACGCTAAACAGGCCAAAATGACGCTCTCAAGCATTAATCAAACTTAAGGCTGGGATTTTTGCAAATAAAATCCTTAGCATGTCCACTAATGACATGCACACGGAATGTCATTTTACCAAACTGTACACAGTAAAAATATCTCCAAGAGACAAATGGGCCAACGACCAAATGTTCGTCGAAGAAGGAAGCCACAGCATAAGGTACACTAGGAAAGGCGATGATGTAGGATGTGGGATCTACTCGTATGGTGAGAGGAATGTTTTCCGTTTACTTTTGGAAATATTTTCGAGGAAGAACATTAGTCATACAAAACGGAGAACGTTCTCGAGAACAGGACAATAAAATTCATTAGTCAACCACACAGATACAGTTTTGCCATCCATCTATCTCGACACACTGAGCGATGTTTCCTCGCCCGCTATTTTATTCCGCTGATGGCGACGCAATATCGGAAATGGGAGCAGCTATTCAATCACAATAATAGTCCATTTTATTGCAGCGACGTATGATACATGTGCCAGGTGAAAGAGATGAAATATTGAGTCTAGATGTGTTTTAGTGACGACATTTTGTAGGATTGATGTCATTGTAAAATAAAGGGTACATTCGGTTGACGACTTCAAGAGCATTGCCGTTACAGCGTAAAGGTGACGTTCGGATGTCAACTGCAGCTGCATGACTGATGCTTATATATTTTATATTTTTCTTGTTTTAGTTTTAGTCTTATTACACTATTGTTCTTCTGTTATCTTTGTGTTATCTTACTTCAATAGGTTAGGACCCCCGATTCAAGAGCGGTGCTCCGCGCTCGTGGGTTGCGGAGTCAGTTTGAAACTGTGTATTAAAATTTGGGTAGTTCTAGTCGGAGAGCTGTCTGCGGAAATGGTACATAATAATTAGAGCTACGAAAGTTGGCAATTTACTATACTTTCTTTGTTAATATTATTTTTTCATTTATTTTTCAAAGGCACATATACATAATCAATTTTAAAGTTACTCACCAAACTGCTTATGCAGTTTGTTGGCGAGACAGCGCTCATTTTTTACATTTTTATGCACCTAAAAAGGTACCGTACTTAACCCCTTACCGCATATGCAACCTATATATATATATGGCTGATATAATCTTCTACTCTATTGACAGCTATTCAAGTTCAAATTTAAAGTATATTTTTTATGACACGTTAAGGGATTAAGTTGCTATCATTCTATGCTTACCCTAAATTATACAAGTACATAATTTTACAAGAAGATAGACTGTGCAAAAACAACAAGTCTAATTATAATAATAATACACGTTAGCTGAGGTCAAGGTAAATTATCTAAAAGTATTTTTTTTAATTTGTTCTTTACTTCCATTATGCTATATTTCTTTTCCTCTCTTAACCATTCTATTTCATTATATATTTTTGGGACCAAAAATTTATCTGTTCTTCTACCATAATAGTTTTTGAGAAAATGTTGTACATATTTCCTTATTCTAATATTCTTTGTTCTATATCTGCTTTTCTTAAACCCTTTAAATTTATTATTATAGTAATTATCTAAAGCTATCAAATATTGTACTCTTTGAGTCACAGGTAATATTTTATACATTTTATAAACTTTTTCGTAGACGCCTTTCAGATTATTTTTAGTTTTGCTGTCCAATAAGTATTTAAGTGATCTTATCTGTAGCTTTTTAATTTCCTCAATATACGTTTGGAAGGTTCTGATAACATATCACTGATTCCGCTAGTGCATAATATACTTCAAGCATAGTTTTTTTACTAATTAATTTATGTAAGTAGTACATTTTGCCCATTACTGAGCGTAATTTTGAACAAACCACATTGATGTGTGTTTTCCAATTAAAGTTGTGATCAATATGCATACCTAATAGATATGTACTTATAAGTGTTTACGTATTCTAGCGGTTCACAGTTGCATTTGTTATCCTTTCGGTTGTGCAAGCAATCGTATCCGTGTCCTATCACACCTATCTCGTTATAATTGACCGACTTAGCTCTGTAGTTGTATGGGAAATAATGAACGAAGCGCTGGTGGCTTAGTGGTAAGAGCGTGCGACTTGCAATCCGGAGGTCGCAGGTTCAAACCCCGGCTCGTACCAATGAGTTTTCGGAACTTATGTACGAAATATCATTTGATATTTACCAGTCGCTTTTCGGTGTAGGAAAACATCGTGAGGAAACCGGACTAATCCCAACCTAGTTTATCCTCTGGGTTGGAAGGTCAGATGGCAGTCGCTTTCGTAAAAACTAGTGCCTACGCCAAATCTTGGGATTCGTTGTCAAGTGGACCCCAGGCTCCCATGAGCCATGGCAAAATGCCGGGACAACGTGAGGAAGAAGAAGACTTTCCTTATTAATGAATCCAGGCGTCTGGCAGCTGTTCATCGGTGAATGTTAGTAAATGCAACGCTTGAAGGATACAAGTTTTAATTCTGGGTTTGGTGTAGTATGAAGGGAAATGAATGTATTTAATTAGAATATAACATTGCCGCGTGATGTCTAACTTAATAGTCTTCGCATGTGGTTTTTGTTTTCGCAATAATATGTACTTTTATTTATTCTAATGATAAAAAAACCCTTTATAAATGAGGCCACTTCGGGACTTTTCTCGTACTTTAGCATTTTTTGCTGACCTGTGATTTTGATCTTCACCGATGAACAAAGGTTAGACGCATGGATTCAGCAATAAGGATAGTACAGCAATAATTATTAGTTAGATTTGCGTATTGCGGATAGTACAGTCGCCATCAGATATATCGGAGCGGCCAAGGTATTCATAAATATCTAAACACCTCTATTGTCAAGACTTTAGTGTGCGTGTTCAGATTTTTCTGAGCAACACGGCCGTTCCGATAGATAAATATGATGCTCACTGTATAACTGTCAAGCTTCGCTGCTTTCATTATCATGTACCATGTTCCGAGACCAGCTCTTAGTCTATTTAGTGAATATTCAAGATGTTTATTCTTGAATTTCCGTGTTATGATAACTAAAGTTCAGTAGCTATTTAGAGCTCTTCCTATTCGATCCGCCATGATAGTTTGGCTTCAAATAGGTCAGTTCACCCGTAATCTTCTCGGTATCTTACACCTTTAAACGAGCAATTCTTATCTTGTATATATCGAGGGCTTCAGGCCAAAGGGGCGTATACGCAAAAATGCCATTTTTCGTTTTTAACGGCATCGTATTCGTCTTGTAACAATACGTAAGCACAATTTTTTTCATAATTTTATCATAACAATTAGTTAATTAAATAATTAAAAAATCATTTGGCGTATAACAGACAGTCATAATTTTATGTCGTTCCAAAAAGCCGTACTGAAGGCGTATAAGTGATATTTTCATTCAGTCCCCGATATTCATCGGAGTATAAAGGCGTACGTACATACTTCTCTCACGTGACAGTGCGAACCACCAAATAGTGTCACGCTATATAGGCGTACATATATACGACCATAAACTTTTACCAACTATCCTCAAAATGCGTCGCGGCAAAGAGGCGTATGAACATACGACCGTACAAAAATTACGTTGGCCTTCTAATAATGCCGGGCCAAAGGGGCGCGGAGACAGCGTCCTTGATTGCCGCATATTGCTATCCCTTTCTGTCAAGCGGGTAAGCGCACTAGGGCCGACTGTCTCTCAGTCAGTGTCTAGTGCGTTACAGTATGCTGTGCATCTCGTGCGAATAATAACAATAAAGTGGAGCGCTCTGATGCTGATGGCTCTGCCCTGGGCATTCAAGAATGACGTGGACGGCCATCCTGTCTCCAAGTACTCTCTGCAGAGGGGGCTATCTGTAACACGTAGGGTTAGTAGGTGTTTTGTTTAGTGGGGCGTGGCCGGTTATGGCCCCAGTCACAAGCCGGACCTGTGGCCTCTTCAGCTGTCTCAGCCTCCTCGACAAACCGGGGTCGATTGTCGGGAGGGCTTCCTTCGCCTGCCTGCACTTGCCTTGGTTAAACCAGTACGGTTGGTGTTTTACCTTGGTGTTGTGTCGCAGAATGTTCCGGAGCCAGGCATAAGGCAGAGGTATAATTGGCTCCGGTCCTGCCACCCTCAGTTCCGAACATCCTCTCGCCAATATGTCGGCCGCATCGTTCCCTCGCGAGTTGCTGTGTCCCTTGATCCACTGCAGAGTTAAGCTGGTGGTGGTGCTTACATCTGACAGAGCTTTGTGGCATTTGTAGATTAGCCCTGAGGTCAAAGTATAACTTTGCAGAGCTTGTAGTACTGGCCAACTATCAGAGAGTATGCGGATGGAGTACTCCAATACGTTCCTTGAGGCGATTGCGTGTGCTGCCATTATGATGCCAATTCTGCCTGGAAGACTGTGTTGTGGGCACCTAGTTAAGTCCTAGTGGTGTTGAGATATGTATGTTTAGGTCCTCTGAGAATACTCCAGCGCCAGTGCCTGACCTTGTCTTTGATCCATCCGTGAAGATTCTCAGCTCTCATGGGTTGAGTCCTTCACGAGGTTTGTACAGTCTCATTACTGTACATGCTTACGTTGCGATAAACTATAACGTAAGCCCTACGTGATGCATACGTCATGTGACATTAAGAAAATAGAAAATAGATTAATTAACGCACAATAGAAATGTCAAGGGTATGAATCATCTAAGAAATTATAATTATATTTAATATTGTTAAATGTCACTTAAATGCCATGCACGTAGACAGCAACTATATAAACCCTGGTTTTCCTCAATAAATCGTTCAGTAACCATCCAACCTTCAGTGTATTATTCTACCTCCGCCACCAGCGCTACCAGTCGCATCAAGCAAGTGTAAGGGCTAACGGCCCCTACATTTTATGGTCCTTCGAACCTCTCCGGGTCCTTCGCTGCTCACAAAAGGTATTTAGTGTTTTGTTGCTTATTACGATAGTGAATCGGTTTACTGGCCTCCCACAAGCGGGTCTCACCAGTAAATTGAGAAGGCACATATATCGTGCTAAAAGCACTGATTGCCTGTGAGCTGTGAACACGGACTTCGGGCTGAACCAGAGGTAATACTCCACCCACGCTGCGCTCCGGAACCTACATCTAAAGACAGAAGGGGTGCAAGCTCTACGTGTTGTGTATCAATCAAACTCGTCAGCTCACTCATACTCGGTAAACTACTGAGAACATCAGCTTAACAATTGGCTATCCTATCGCCTGTCACGGTAACAAGAAACCCGGCGGTGATTGGACATACCAACTAACTTCAAGCGACAGCTTAGCCTTCAACTCATCATGAGCAAACTCCTGCAGCAACAAGCCTGCTTTGAAAGCATCAAGTCCCTGTGCGCCAACTACAAGAAAGACTCAGCGGACAGGAAAACTCGCGACTATTTAAACAAACGGCTGGCCAATCTCGACGCCTTATGGGATAAGTTCGAGAGCCAACATGGGGTCCTCGAAACAGAAATCGAGGACAAAAACATCACCTACTTTCAGGAAGACATCCACACAAAAACAAAAAACATGTACGACGTTACTAAGGCGGATATGCTAAACTTGATTCACAAGCTAACTGAAGCGAACAGTTCAGTACAATTCGACCTTACAGAGCGTCTGGAAGGAACGGAAACCGGAACCAGTGACGTCATTCAACTGTTAAGCAAACAAGAATGCAACTTCAAGGCAATCGACCGAGCGATGTCAAAAATTGCCATTGCCCCTAACAATGAAAAATGGGAATTAGAAGATAATCTTAATATCCTAAAATCAAAATGGACGGACATAGACAAACAACACTGGGAGATAGATGGCTTACTCAAAGGTGCTCATGAAACTTACTACAATATATTCACCGACATAGAAAACAGGTACGATTCCATGCGAAAGGATCTCAACAGCAAGATATGGACAACGTCACATTATCAAAAATCGGCACCTCGCATTTCGATACCCGAATTCTCGGGAAACTACAACCAATGGATTTCGTTCAAAGATCTTTTCGTAGAAACCGTCCACAACAATCCAACAATCAACAAGGCACAGAAGATGCAGCATCTCAAAACTAAACTTCGTGGAGAAGCAGAAAGATTGGTCCAGCATCTCACAATTAACGCAGACAACTACAACTCATGCTGGGACATTTTAAATCAGCGTTATGACAATCGGCGTCTTCAATTTACTTCCTTTATGAACACCATGCTGAATTTGCCTACCATTCAACAACCAGATGCCTACAACCTGAAAAAAATGCATGACGTCATAACCGAATGCTTAAGTGGACTAACAAATATCGGCTTAGATACCACAACGTGGGATCCTATTATCGTTCATTTGATGACTTTGAAATTGGACGCATCCACACACAGCGACTACGTACGGGACCTCCAAGACCACAGGGAAGTACCGGTGTTACATGACTTTCTCTACTTTCTAGAGAGCAAATTCATGGCTTATGAAACCATGAAACGCGCTAAAAAGGATGTCATCACCCAACAGAAGCAAGCATCCGTGAAAACCTTTAGTAAGGAATATCAAACCAAGAAGCCTAACTACAATAACTTTAACTATTTCAAGAATAACTTCAAAACATACCATGCAACACACGGTCAATGTCCACTTTGCGAAGGGGGGCACTCGCTGAGACAATGTCAAAGGTTTGTTGACCTGGATATACCGCAACGCAACAATATGGTTGCGAAACTAAAGGTCTGCAAAAACTGTTTGTCCGATCACGGGGACAGGGAATGCGGATCTCAAAATACGTGCAAAGAATGTAACATGAAACATCATTCATTATTGCACAATAATAACATGAAGAAACAAATAGCTTCTAAATATACAAAATTTCCATTCGGGCCAAAGCCATCAACTTCCACTCAACAACCAACGAGCCATCATATAGCAACAAATGAGGTAGAAGTCCTGCTAACTACGGTTCAGCTTCAACTTCAGGCAAGCAACGGGACATTTACAACGCTACGCGCATTACTAGATCAAGGCTCTCAGCTAAATCTCATAACTGAAAATGCCGCACAATTACTAAACCTACCCAGGAAGAAGCTAAATGGGACTATAACTGGAATCGGGACCTTAACCTGCAAAGGAAAAGCAGAGCTTAAGGGCAAGTCCTTGCATTCCGATTATACATTTCAAACAAAAGCATTTATCGTCCGCAAAATAACTAGGAACTTACCTAACTCCACATTCAAGAAAGCAGACTGGCCGCACATACAAAACTTAAAACTAGCGGACCCTGACTTCGACGTGTCGCGCCCCATAGACCTGCTACTCGGGGCCCACGTTTACGCTGACGCCCTCATGAACGGGCTAATAAAAGCTGGTAAAAGGGCTCCAATTGCCCAACAAACCCAGCTAGGTTGGATTATCAGTGGAAGCCTGACAACTCCCACCTCACCCAGCTGCCACGCAGCCTTAACTAACATGGATGAACTTACCAAATTTTGGGAAAATGAAGACATCTCGCAAAACGACGCGGATAGGTCTACGGACGATAAATGTGAAGATTACTACCAGCAAACTGTTAAGCGGGGCCCCGATGGAAAATACATTGTGAAAATGCCACTAAACGCAAAATACGAAAAAAAGCTGGGAAATTCAAAACAAATAGCGATCTCTCAGTTTCTACAACTAGAACGCAAACTGCAAAGGCAACCAAAATTCGCCCAAATGTATCGGGAATTTATGAAAGAATATTCCGATCTGCAGCACATGAAGCCTTCTAAGTCATCCTCAGCACAAGACTGTTACCTTCCGCATCATGGGGTGCTGAGGGCAAAAGCATCCACCACAAAGTTAAGGGTTGTTTATAATGCATCACAAAAAACCAGCAGCGGCTATAGCTTAAATAGCCTCCAAGAAAAGGGTCCTAACCTACAAAGGGACATTCAAGCCCTGATACTAAAATGGAGGTCCTACAAATACGCCTTTTGCGCTGATGTCCAAATGATGTACAGATGCATATGGATCTCTGAGGACCAACAACATCTTCAGAAGATAATATGGCGAAACTCGCCTTCTGAAAAACTTCAGGAATACCAACTCTGTACAGTAACCTACGGCCAAAAATGTGCAGGTTGGTTAGCAACAAGAACACTCAAGCAGTTGGCCATTGACGATGGTCACAAACATCCCGAAGCTGCCGAAACACTAAAGAACGAATTCTACGTTGACGACCTCATCAGCGGTCGCAACTCAATCGAAGAAGCAAAAGAACTACAGAGCTCACTAATAAGCCTACTCAAAGGTGGAGGTATGAACTTACGAAAATGGTCAGCTAACGACCCAACTTTGCTGGAGGATCTAACCAAAGATCAAATTTCAACACAAATATACGACTTCAAACATGAAGAATCTATGAAAACATTAGGACTTGGCTGGAACCCAAGCTCGGACACGTTCCTACTCAGCTGGGAACTACAAAACGACACAGCGTCAAACTTAACTAAACGGACTCTACTGTCTGAAATATCACGCCTATATGACCCATTAGGCTGGTATAGTCCTGTCACCGTGACGGCAAAACTAATATTCCAAAGGGTTTGGACCAGTAATATTTCATGGGATCAAATTCTGCCTCATCAAATCCAAGAAGATTGGATAAAACTTAAAACGGAACTACAACTACTAAACAAGGTTAACCTAAACAGATGGATCGGCGGAACATCAAAGCAAATCGAACTTTTAGGGTTCTCTGACGCAAGTGAGAAAGCGTTTGCCTGCGTCATTTACACTCGCGTTAAGGATGACAACGGGAAGCTGCGAACAACTCTACTAGCAGCGAAAACTAGGGTGGCCCCCATATCGCAAAAAACTACTCTACCAAAATTAGAATTATGTGGAACCCTACTACTAGCCCAACTCATGAAGAAGGTATTGAAAGCCTACAAAGACTACGATGTAACTATACGAGCATTTTGCGACTCCCAAGTAACCCTCGCATGGCTACAGGGGGACGAGTCACGATGGGAAAAATACGTGGCCAACCGAGTAGTAAAGGTCACACAAATAATACCAGCAGACAAGTGGAATTACATCAGATCTGAGGAAAATCCAAGTGACTGCGCTTCACGAGGCGTGTACCCAAGCAAACTGGTGAATCTCACCCTCTGGTGGCACGGTCCGTCACTTCCCGAAACTAATCTGGAAAACGAACTTCAAACCTCAACTTGCCATTTCACTACTAACATCGGGCTAGCGGAAAACGAAGAGACAACCCTAACTACAAATCAAAACAATAACTTCATGTATGACCTACTTAACAAATGCAGTTCCTTATCACGAGCCATTGTAACTTAGATCCTATCTCGGGTATCCTTAACTTCCTTTTGGGGTTGCCAGTATGTACAGTCTCATTACTGTACATGCTTACGTTGCGATAAACTATAACGTAAGCCCTACGTGATGCATACGTCATGTGACATTAAGAAAATAGAAAATAGATTAATTAACGCACAATAGAAATGTCAAGGGTATGAATCATCTAAGAAATTATAATTATATTTAATATTGTTAAATGTCACTTAAATGCCATGCACGTAGACAGCAACTATATAAACCCTGGTTTTCCTCAATAAATCGTTCAGTAACCATCCAACCTTCAGTGTATTATTCTACCTCCGCCACCAGCGCTACCAGTCGCATCAAGCAAGTGTAAGGGCTAACGGCCCCTACAAGGTTCTTCGTGTAACTGTATCTTAATTTCTTGTCGAAGACGAATTGTCTGGGTATCTTGTCAGTCACCGCTTCTATTAGCGGTTCCTTACCTATCGCCTCGTAGAGGATCTCGGTGTGTCTAGGTGGTCTCCAGAGATTAGATTTTTTGAGACGTACCGCCGTAGCTAGCGCTTCCTGTTGTATAAAGAGGTGTAGCAGCGGCAGGCTCAGTAAGGCTTCCAGGGCCGCGGTTGGTATTGTCCTCATGCAGCCCATGGTCGCCATACAGGCCAACCTCTGGATTCGTTGTAGTTCAGCTTCAACTACGGATAGTGTGGTGTGTGGCCACCAAACTATCGCGCTGTAGCTTATTATTGGTCGCATGGCTGCCTGGTAAAGCCATAGAGTTATCTTTGGGGTTAGCCCCCAGGTTCTACCCACTATCCTACGACATTGCCAGATTACGACTGTGGCTTTGTAAATTTTGCCGTTTAGGTGATTGCTCTAATTCAATTTGCTGTCAAGTATTACCCCTAAATACTTTACTTCCGCAGATAGTTGGAGTTCAGTGTCGAACAGGCGGAAGTGTTTGCTGGTGAACATAACCAGCTCAGTTTTGTTGGGATTGTCTGAGAGTTCGTTGTTAAAACACCAGCGTTCCACGATGGCTAGTGCAGAGCGGGTAACATCGCATACCGTACCTGCATGATTGCCGCTCGTCAGTATCACTATGTCGTCAGCATAGCCGATTATGTAATAGTGATTATTGTTTAGTGTGGTGATCAGGTCATTCACCACAAGGTTCCATAGTAGTGGCGATAGGACTCCTTCTTGGGGGCATCCTTTTGCCATTAATGCCTGCTGTGTTTCGCCCGTCCCGAGTTTGATGGTTCGTTGGCTCAACATGTTGTTTATCCATTCTGTCATAACTGCATTCGCGCCATGTCTTACCAGTGCTGCTGTAATGCTACTGAACCTGGTCCTGTCGAAAGCCCTTTCTATATCTATGAAGGTTCCTAAGCACATGGATCTGTTTTTGACCGCCACCTCAATTTTACTTACTACTGCGTGAAGTGCCGATTATGTAGATTTTCCAGGGCTGTAGGCATATTGGTTTGGATGCAAAGGCACATGAATTTGCACCCTCTCTCTAAGGTACCTGTCACACAACCTCTCTAATGTTTTCAACATGAAAGAGGTCAGGCTGATGGGCCTGAAGGATTTGGGGTCCGAGTAGTCGTTTTTACCTGGTTTCGGTATGAAGATAACCTTGACCTCCCTCCATTGCTTCGGCACGTACCGGTGAGCCATACAGGCGCGCAGAACGATGGTCAGCTTCAGAGTGAGATGCTTCCCGCCCCATTTAAGAAGCGCAGGGAAGATCCCATCCATTCCTGGAGATTTGAAGGAGTCAAAGCTGTTTAAGGTCCACTGCGTGTGCTGCGGGCTGATTACCTCATATGTCTGTAGCCACTCGTCCTCCGTCGGGGTGGTAGTAATTCTTAAGTG
This sequence comes from Cydia pomonella, assembly GCF_033807575.1. Classification (NCBI taxonomy): domain Eukaryota; kingdom Metazoa; phylum Arthropoda; class Insecta; order Lepidoptera; family Tortricidae; genus Cydia; species Cydia pomonella. The sequence goes on from NC_084722.1 coordinate 6,758,417, forward strand.
TAACATTCCTCTGTTATAATTTGATGGAGACGTAAATGAGTTAAGTTGTTAGCTAAACTACTTTTAGGTTTATTAGTACAGAAGATTTAATATTGTTTCTTTTAATGAAATGACGATAAATGATGTCGTATTTATTTGTTTAGAAGTTTTGATTAATATTTTATTGTTTAAGATAGTTATAATTTTGTTACCAGTGGTACCATTAAAGAAGGAGTAATGTTTATTGTCTGAATACAATTTTTGATACGTTTTAACTTTAACCTTTTGTTTTAGTTAATGCACTCTAAATTTAATCGTTTGATTGTTTCTTGACTGCTTTTTTAGTAAAGCTGTCATTGTGTTGTCTTAGCAATTTCCATGCATCCTTTACTACCAATTTCAATTTTATTCTTTTCTATAAAATCGTTTTGTACTACTCGACTTTTGAGCGACTACCATTTACCTACTGTCACAAATAGTAAAAATGATCTTATTGGAATTCAGTTAAGTCAGTTTTCTTAAGTAAGCCCACACGTCTTAACTCTAGCTCCCAGCGAAGTGCTAAACGACTGCTATTATAGGCAAAAATCAGAATAAGCGGCGTGATTGTCTTTTGAAACACTTCTTCTTATCGTGTGGGTTGTAAGATTAATGTACCTTAAAAACCCTGGTGTTAGAGTTATTGAGTCGCCAAAGGCCTCTGACATGGCCCTCATGACGAGCACCACCGGATAGATAGCAGCCGGGACCAACGACTTTACACCGTGCCTTCCGAAGCACAGAATCATCTTACTTTTCGGACAATCAGGTGATTCAGCCTGCAATGTCCTAGCCAAACCGGGAATAGTCTCACAAAGTCACAAAGCGACTTTTGCTTGACAGTGTCCCCACTGGGATTCGAACCCGGAACCTCCGAATCGAGAGACAACCGCTCTAACCATTAGACCATGGAGGCTATTGAAACACTGATATGCTCAAAGTGGCAATTCAAAACAGTTACTTACCCAATCGGTAACCAGCTCGAGTCGACATTGCTTAATCTCGTGGACAGTTGTGACACTATCAAAACCATCAGGAATCATTTTAATGGTAAAATCTAGATGAACTTATGAATATTTAGTCAAAATATAATTTGGCGCCCTATTATACGGCCACAAATAAAGGATACTTACACGATAGATTCGTCAGCCCAGACGGGCGTATAAAAATCAGAAAAAATAGAAGAAACTACACAATGATGACTAAATTACTGTAAAATTAAAGTATTTCGCATTATTAACAGTATTTCCACCTTTCATGATTAAATTATCGAATATAAAAAAAAGTGAATTATACGACCATAAATCTCAAGTATTTTTCAAAAAAATTCAACCTATATGTCGGAAATTACTGTCGTGGTAAAGAGGCGTAACTACGTAATTACTGCTTTTTAGAATACGTAGAACGAAACTAGGCATAACACATGAAACAGACAGTAATTTAAATACTCTATGCAAAATTGTAGAACAATCGGTACATTGTAACAAAAGTTATTCAGTTTTTTGTCTCTCCTGAAAAGTAGGGTTCTTGCTTATACGCCCCTTTAGCATGAAGCCCTCGATATATATTTCGGGGATCTCGGAATTGGCTCTAACGATTTTGATGAAATTTGCTATATAGGGGTTTTCGGGAGCGGAAAATCGATCTAGCTAGGTCTTATCTCTGAGAAAACGCGCATTTTTGAGTTTCAATATGTTTTCCGAGCAAAGCTCGGTCCCCCAGATATTGTAAACGTAGTTTTTCAATAGCCTGCAGAATCCTTTGTGCCAGAACGCAAACTTTATCCAATTTAGTAAATGGAGTGAAACCCGGTCAAATATAATCTCAACAAAACACCTCAGTTTTAATTGCAACCGGGGTACGCAAGCTGCGTGCAATCAGCAATAAAAACCCAAAGTAAAAAAAGAAACACGATAGTCACACCAAGCTCCATTGGCGGCGATATTGATAGCCGGCTGGGCTGTAAGTGTTCAGCAAACGTCATAATTTCATGGAAGTTTGACGTTCAAAATAACACTTGCACTGTCTGAGCTGTCAAAATCTCTGCCAACTTATCTTGGTCTGACTCTATAATACTCGTATTTCTACTTTGAACCGTGGCTACAAGCTGTTACCGCGCAATCAAAAGATGCCCGTTTGAAATTTTTAGAAAAGAGTTTTAGGTTTCCGTACCCAAAGGGTAAAACGCGACCCTATTACTAAGACTCCGCTGTCCGTCCGTCCGTCCGTCCGTCTGTCACCAGGCTGTATCTCATGAACCGTGATAACTAGACAGTTGAAATTTTCACAGATGATGTATTTCTGTTGCCGCTATAACAACAAATAGTAAAAAAGTACGGAACCCTCGGTGGGGGAGTCCGATTCGCACTTGTCCGGTTTTTTTTGTAGTTAATTTACCAAGGTTTCACTAATACTAGGTACAGTCGCCATCAGAGCGGCCAAGGTGGTCACAAATATCGGAACGTGCCTCTATTGTCATGGCGTTAGAGTGCGTGTTCAGATATTTGTGACCTTGGCAGCACCGATATATCTGATGGTGACTGTACGTAACACTACGTATCTATCGCTTTACCAGCTTAATGAGGCACTTTGGCAGCGCGCAGTCCAAGTTCTAGCGTTTTCGAGTTAGTTGAGGAGTTTCCAATATCCGGAGGTTCAGTTTTCAGTCATTTATTGCTTCAAAGGCTTTTCAGTTATCTCGAGTAACACTGAATGCATATATTAGCAGGATTTTATGGCAGAGTGGTTTTATAATGCATTTATATGAAGCTCCAAAAACGACAAGAATGTGTAACGATATTTCGAGAAATTGTATCTTAACGGAGTGGTAAGTTCGACATGCTTTTTCCAGTTCAGTTCTTTATCTAGTGTTACAACTAGATATAATTCACTTCATCGGACATTTCCAGTATCCTTCCATAAAGTTTCAGCTGCTCCATGCCATTAAGTCATGCCATGTCCTGGTAAACGGTAATACCACTATTTTGCCTGGATTGATGGAGTTGGTGGCAGTTGCACTTCAGTTATTTCACTGATTTCCGATACTATTCTCGGGAATTTTCCGTTTACAAGAATCACTAAATCATCTGCATACCCCACCGTGTGTATTGGGCCTTTGTTTAGTTCTTCCAACAGTGAGTTCACTACCAGACACCAGAGAGTCGGTGAGGGAACCCCACCCTGTGGGCAACCCTTCGTGGCCGTAGCTAATATTGTTTTTAATCAATAATACATGGGCATTTCTGTTTAGTTTTATCTCCAACTTACATTTAGATTTTAGAATTTTCGCTCAGAATTACGAGCTCTTTCGATCCTAATAGAGAAAAAAAAGTATCCCTAAAATTTCATATTTTGTCCGTTTTGTTACGGTCATAGAAATTTATATTAAACGGACCAAACAGACCAAAAATTTTGGGGAGGGTGCTAACTTAGATCGATTTAACTCTACGACCTCGACGATCACTCACGTTGATGCGCAAAATGCAATAAGTAGGTAGTCAGTAATAAGTGCGAGCATATCCATAAAAAAATGCTAAATCAGAATAAACCTCTAAGTTGCTACATTCCCTGTTTTAAAGTTTCTAAAATCAATTGTTGAAACACAGTTCAAACCAAATGCATTATTCAAGTCGATGCAGCGACTCAAGCAGTCGCGAGTGGTTCTGCTAACTCAACTGTTTGAATCGGAACAGCTCATATTCATGTCTTATTTGGTTAGTTGGAAACTTGAACTTTCGTGTGTACGAACGATACTGCCTAGCCCGAGTTATGTATAATACTTTTCTCTTGAAGAAGCCACTTTTTCACGTGATATTCAGAGAGTTAGCCGCAAACAAAAACTTAAAACTTGACAAGAACAGCTGACAACTTCATTACTTTTAGAACACTCCTGCAATAACTAAGTCTTGCCTGTAAACTCCAACTTCCAATAATGGGGAAAACGTTACTGTTAGGAATGTACAGGGTAATAACCGCGAAAATAAAAGTTCGCAAATGTCGGGCATTTTCCTCAGTCACTCTAATTACGCCTTCACTGGAGTAAAAGAGAAGGATCCCCGCAATATGCGAATTTCGGTTTTCGTGGTAGGCCCCCAGCGCGGGAGGGCCTCGTGTCTCAGGCTAGGCATATCGTATAACAATATCATTAGAACTTTACTTACAGGTAAGTTCGTTTTATTTTGTAAATATAACGCTCATCCGTTGCAAACCAATGCAAACGTGCACTGACATCAAACTGATATTCAAGAGATATTGGAATCATATCAGTTGACTGTCATTCGTGCGGGTGGCTCGCTCGCACTAATACTTGCGCGGACAAGTCTAAGCGAAATTAACGCTCGAATGACAGCTAACTGATATGACTCCAATTAAATATCATTCTAATAACGGTTTTGATGTCGTACGGAGTATTACTGCAATGTTTTGACGCCAGAGAGCAGCACTATCACATATTGTAAACCATAGAGTAAGTAAGTTTTCACTATGACATTGATGCGCCAAGGAATTCGTTATTTGGCCACGTAGCCAACGTGCAAATCGCAACTGTCACTGTCGCACTAATATAGAAGAGTGATAGAGAGACACAAAGAGATTCGTTGTCGAAGCGATAGCGATTGTCACCTTGGCTAGGCCGGCTGCTTCTTTATCGTTCGCTTATGCAAGAGTTCGTAAAGGCAGATAACGAAACTCCGATTTTCGTGTTTCTCGGTAAGCCCTCAGTATGTGCTAGAGGCGCCCTCTACCCAGAGTTTTGCGTAATATCCTATTGGCGTGACAGTTATTGGAATTTTTCAACCAATGTAACCGTTTTCTCTTTTCATATAACAAATTTTTACTTCAACACTCATCATTAAAATGAAACAGAAGTTCCAAGTAATCAAAACGTATCTCATAAAAGAACTTGGGCGTCTTTACAGAGCTCAGGCGCTCATTACTGTTCCCCAGAGACAAGTCTCTTTGAACACTTCGGCTTGTTATTTTTGTAACGTAATTTTTAAATGAGTTGTGAGATAATGTTTTGAGAAAATACTTTTTTACCTAGCTTTTTCTTTAGAGCAGACAGGGGTCGGAATCGGTATTTATATTTTAAGCTGTGTGTGTAGCGAGACATATCAGCATTTGAAATCGTTCACGATGCCTGGGAAACTTTAGCTGAAGACCGCGATGGATGGCGCAAGCGTGTTGTGGAGGGGAGAAGGCTATGCGACCAAGCCTGGTTTAGTGCATTGGATAGCAGAAGGTGTCGCAGAAAGCAAACCGGCACTGGAACCTCAGGTGACATGAGCTTTCTCTGCCAAAAATGTGGGAGGTCGTGCCGCTTACGTATTGGCCTCCACAGTCACCAAACCCGTTGTCTAAACTGCAATGCTTAAATCGTCTGCAATAGACGCAAAGGTCTGTGATGAATATTATAGTGCCAGGGGGCCTACCACGAAAACCGAAATTCGCAAATTTCGGGGTTCTTTCTCTTTTAATCTCACTAAGACGTAATTAGAGTGACAGAGAAACATGCCCGCAATTGACGACCTTCGATTTTAGCGGTTATAGCCCTGTTTTCCGTGATCCTTCATTTGAACCAAAAATAAAACATTAAATACTTAATAATTCCTTTACTAACACACATTGTTTTATTTACATATAGAGTCTGATGGTTAAGAGGGAAGAATAGCTTTGCGATGCTAACCGAATGTACGTAATTTTTTTGATGAAATTCCATTTCGGGAGAATACGGTTTCCATTAACTAAATCTTAACAAATATCTATTGATAATAATGTCGATCACTTCAGCATTATAAATATACTAGGTTAATAGGTTTCGTTTAAAAAAATATAAGTTTTTATAAAACAAACGGCCAAGTTTTAATCACATTTTATACGTTTATTATATAAAAACGATGTATTTTTTTCAAAGCGAAACCTGCAAACCTGGAATATATTATGCTGAAGCGATTGACATCAAAATCAATGTGATGTCATTCAGTTATCGTGCATTTCGCTCGTCCTTGTCCGTAAATGTATTGGCGCGGGCGAGACACACTATAACTATGTAGTATACTTATTACACAATATAACAAATGATTTGTTAAGATTTACTTAGTGGAAACCGTTTTCTCCCGAAATCGAAATTTCATCAAAAATGTACGTACGTTGGGTTAGGATAGGATCGCAAAGCTACTCTTCCCTCTTAAGCAAAAGCGTGTAGAAATAACCGTGTATAGGTAATTAACTCTGCATCTTCTCGTGCTGCCGTAGAAATTGAAATTTACTGTACTCATTTAATAAAAAAATCTAAGTGCGAATCGTAAATTCAAGTCAGGAAACGTTTTTCTTATTTTATTTTTCGCACCGTACGTACAGTCGGGTGACTCGTTAGCCATCGGTGGTTTTCTTATGGAATAATACTTACAGGGCGGTTAATAAGTTATTGATATTGTGGTTGGCTAAGGACTGACTGAACGCTTGGCTGCATTGAAGCTGATTTGTATTATGTTAAGTAGGTAAGTAAAAATGTCATAGACCGAGCGTTAATAAAGGTCTGAGCTTGGGCACAAATGCTTTCACGTGCAGGCGTCGCATTTCACAACCACTTCTCGTGAAATTTTGAGAGCAGGCAGTTAGATAAAATTCTCAAAATGAAAATGTTTAAAATGGCGGAAATCGGCATAAAGGGCATTAGTGTCCGTGTCCATGGCGCTTATAAGAGGGAAGAATAGCTTTGAAATCCTAGCGAAATAACGGTACTTTTTCTATGAAAGTCCATTTTGATGTTAATCGCTTCAGTATAACATATTCCGGGTTTACAGGTTTCGCTTGGAGTTGGTCAGGCTTATTTTAACTACGGAGTTATATTCAATAACGTAAATTTCTAGGTAAGACTAGCTAAAATGACATTTGTCGTAGATAAACTAAGTTTCTTTTCAAGTCATATAACTATTATAATACACATCATAGAACGTCGCAAATATATTAGCAATCAATACTCATTACTAATTAATTAATTGTGGAAAAAGGTCTTAAGTCTCGCGCCAGTGCGTGTAAAAGTGTCGTTTTGTGTTTAGACTCCATCGTCGTCTGTGGTAGGGCCACGTGGCCTGACCCTCCGCTTATTAATTCATTCGGCGCCTGAACTTGATCAATATTTCTAATAATTGCAAGGCACTGATAAGTATACTTTCACCTAACTTAACACGTTGAGTGGCGGCGCTCGGCGGGTTCTCTATTCATACTCGCTTGCTTCTATAAAACGAGAAAACGCTGGGATTGGCTACGTGCGTAGCGCTACGAATACGCTGGCAGTACGCGATTTAATCCGTTTCCATAGTTTTAATTAATGACTAACTATCGCGGTAACCGAAGACATACGGCCCGATTCGAAGAATGATTAAGACACTTTTTAAGATCTTGGAAAGATCTTTAAAAATCGGTAACTAAACGACATGTCAAAATTGACGTTTATTTCGATTCCGCTGTGATCCCAATAAGCTACGATACTTCTAACGTCAAAGTGACATTGGTTGCCCGAATCGAGCTGCATCTGTCAATTATACGATATACGAAGCGATATCTAAATGAGAACTTATCTAAAATTATATTTAATAAATAATAATAAATAATAAATATTATAGGACATTATTACACAAATTGACTAAGTCCCACAGTAAGCTCAATAAGGCTAAATTAAATATATATAATATACAAAAACTTAAATACATAGAGAACATCCATGTTTAGTTGTTTTGTGTTATGTTGAGTTTTAGTTATATGACACCGATCTGTCAGTGTCAAAAGTGACGCTTCTGGTTGAAGAAATCAGTATCATATCAGAAACAGATCTAATGACTAAAATTCGAATACGCCTATAAGTTAGCCTTAGACTCGCTTCACGCGCTGCGCTTGTAATGAAGTTAATTTAGATATCACTGGTAGTCATTTAATTCAAAAATAGTAGTGCCGAAGTAGAAATAAAATAAGAACATTGATTTTACTACTTTATTAAGTACATATTGAAACTGCGGACTATATTATAGTTTGTGTCATCCACGATGACGCGCAGATTTGTCAATTCTTACCTTTAATGCCATGACATTACAAGTCAAGGCACTCGTCTTCGTAAATGACACCATTTCTCGTATAGTTGGGTGGGTTTAGAGTAAGTTTTGTGATAAGAATTATATCATAATTTATTTACACCCGCTTAATACTTTAGCCACAACCGATCCAACTTTGACTTATATGCGACTGAATAATTTATGTATATCACAGTATATGGAAAATAAAAGTATTCTAATTCCAAACATTCACGTTAGACATGTGTCGTTCACATGTGAGGGATTTAAATGATCTAACTGGGGATTTAACTCGTCTATCTCTACTTGCTCGCTCTTTGTCACTCATGATTCGAATGAGCCAGCCGAGGTATATGAGTGAGACGATGCGAATATAGTTTTGGAGCGGTTCGGAAGAATTTGGAAGGTGTCGGATTAGTGCATATCTAATTCACGTTAGGCGTTACATTCTCGGACTAAGCGACTACTGGACGTTGTCGCAATGAGAACGTTCAATCTCTCACTCAGCAAGGACAGAAAACTGACATTAACATCGTTTGCATTAACCGCATTTTGAATTTAACCGGCTTCGCGTGTCACATATTTTTCACGCGCGGCCCATGTACCTACCTTCTTTTAATAATGGTCAATGGATTACTTTAGATTATTAAATCTACTCTGACACTGACAGCGCCACGTATTGCTTTCGAGTATTTCTCGGCGGAATATATTATTCATTTGACTGCAGCCTCCGTTAATTTAATGTTGGCGCAAAATGGAATGACACTCATAAATATTCCGACAGAGGAAATAAAGCGAATTTTTCCGTAAAATATTGCCTTATGCAGCTTTATGCTTGGCTGGGACTCAAAACTTGAACATTAAAGGGATGTCAAACAAAATATACTTTTGCACAGCGTTTCTGTATCGTGGATATTACATTGATGCGAATCCACACGTCATCTTTTGTAAAATGTCTTTATTTTTGCATGATTTACTGCCCGAATCGAAGAATGATTAAGACACGTTTAAGATCTTGGAAAGATCTTTAAAAGATCGATACCTAAACAACATTTCGAAATTGACGTTTACGAGTATTTCGATTCCGCTGTGATCCCAATAAAATATATCTACGATATTTCTAACGTCAGAGTGACATTGGTTGCCCGAATCGAGCTGCTTCTCTCAATTTATACGACATACAAACGCTATCTAAATGAGAACTTATCTAAACCAGAACTTATCGTTATCGTATCTAATTCTTCTAATCTGGCCGTGCTAGATACACCTGTACCGTTAGGTATCTAGGGCAGAGATGAGCAATAAAGCCTAGGCTACAAAATGTACAGTTGTTTATTGGGGCTTAAATAACATGGGTCGTTGGCCTCCTGTGGTGGCGGCACTTGGATCGGTGTGTAACTGGGCGTTACTGTCCTAGCGTTCCTGGTGTAGTGGCAACCCAGTGTTTAGCTGGGCTGGGCAGCGAGAGGAATACAGGGACGGAGGTTGACCGACCAATTAGCCCGTAGACCCCAAAGCGGGAGGAAAACAGACATTTGATTATATTAATATTATATTCGAAATCCCGAGAAAAAGGCGCGACCATTAACGCATGCACGAGCGATGATAGCGCTGCAGTCAGATGTCCGATCTGAGTATATAGAGGGTATTTATGCTAACTTTGCAACAAGGTGAACAGAATAATGTGATGAAGTGTTATTTTAAGCCTCATATTTTGGACGGGATTTGGAGGACGTGACGAAACTGAACAGATCATTCAGTGATAAATATTAGTTTGACTAAGATTTTGGTGTTTATATTAATATTATATTTTATTTCTACCCTGCATGGTGTCCTATTGCTGGGCAAGGGCGTCACCCGTCGATCTCAATCCGTCTCAGTTTTGAGCAATCTCCAGCCAGATGTTGAGATATAATAAATCCTTATTAAATAATAAAGAACATAAAACTACCCTGAGGTACTTACACCATAAAAAATAGTTTAGTAAGTAATATTAAATATTAGTTTGTCTTTTTTTTCTTCTCGTGTCGATGGGTTCAGACTGTGCGGGACCAGAAGGTAGCGACATTTATCGTCCTGTCTGTCGTATCACGGAGGTCCTGCTCGGAGCAGACATGCGGGCACGCTGGACAAATCATGTGTTGTGCTCCATCGTTTGTGGAGCCTGATGTCAGCCAGTCAGCAGGAGCCCGATTAGTTTTTAGGAATCGTTTAACATGCTTGTATTTCTAGTACCTATTTTACACTTTGTCTTACTATTACTCAATACAATACAAATACTCTTTATTGCACACCTCAATACAGAAACAATACAAATAATACAACACATAAAGAAGAGGTCAACAACAGGCGGTCTTATCGCTAAAAAGCGATCTCTTCCAGACAACCTTTAGATAGCGGAATAAAATAAATTAGTATATGTCATGTCAGTAGGTGTTCCAGATGCAATAAAAGAAGTCTAGCACAGAATAAACACAAAACAAAACAATATATTTTATACGAATATAAATAAAAAGTAAGTATATAAATACATACACATACATATATTAAAATACATATAAAAGTATGGAAAAGGAAGCAGATAAAAAGTGAAGTTTAATAAGTCTCTTGAAAGAATTAGGACATTGAGCGCGCCTTAAGTCTATAGGCAGAAACTTCCATAATCGGATAGCTTGATACGTATACGTGAAAGAATTATTATAAAATTTAGAAGAGGATGATGGTACAGAAAGAAGCAAGTTCTGGGAGCACCTAGCAGAACGGAGGTAGCTGAAACGGTTCATGAGATAGCAGGGAGTTGCAGGGTTAAAAATAATGGAAAACAGAAGGTACAAAATGTGAGAGTTACGACGTAAGCGAATAGGGAGCCACTTGAGCTGCGAACGGAAGTGAGAGACAATGTATCGCTATTGACGACTTAAATAAATAACATACATAAATATTGCTTGTTTAAACAGATTATGCCAACATACCTAGGTACCTGTTAGCTAGTTAATTATTTCAATTAAGCGAGAGCCGCTTGCAGGAATTAACATGTGATAATTAAAGCTGTCGACGCGTTATTGTTCCTCGAAATGCTCATTTCCGTGTGATGCCATCCCTACATAGTACAAGAGCTAGTATTAATAATAGATTTTCACTTTATACATTTGAAAAAATTGCAGGGAACCTCTGCAACCGAACGCGCCGTCTCAGTAACTTACAGATATAATACCTACTCGTCTTTTTTATTGTATGTTTTTTATTAGAAAGTTTTGCAGTAATTTAAAAGGGACGGGTAATCCATCTCGCGCGACAGATCGCGAGATACTTCTACCTACTGCTTAGAGAAAGCATCAACTCATTCGTGGTGTGCGCGCCGCTTCTGAAAACTATATGCTGCCTTTTTCAGTTCTTTTAACATCTCGTCTACTATTCACAACAAAAGCCTGATTGAGCTTACTATCCACTTACGTGCTTTTGGCAACTGTAGTTACCAGCCTTCACCCTTATTTTATTATAATAATAGAAGTCACTGAAAAATATTAAGCACGTGAGTGGCTATAGGATTAGGTAAATTGGTGTGAGTTTGTCATTATAATATTCAATTATTTATTTAAACTACATTTTAGATGCTATGCTCGTATATATTTATTCCAAATTATAAGAGCTATCTTTTAAAATATCTCCCTGAACAATATTCTTTAACTACCTTAAAAAATATCAAAGAGCTTCAAATCACATTGTGAAAAAAATATGTAAAATAAAGTGCCCTAACTCCTGGTCTATAATTGTAAGCGTGTTCAAAATAAGCCTCATTTTCTCGCAGCGACGCCAAATTAAATTCCATCTCCACACGCGACCGATTCGCGGAATTTTTCAAAGATAACGAGGGATCAGGAAAAGGGGGAGTTTAGCTTTTATACGCCAGATGGGGTTTGGTTAAAGTTGTCTGAAAATGAAAAACAAAAGTAAGTAGAGTGTAAAGTACCTTAGTAAACCTTCCTTACCTTATACTCTGTATCTTTAGGAATTTAAATAAAAGTAAACAAAATCTACCCTCAAATGGCTTCTTAATCTAGTTGACGTTAGATGGAAATATTACATGATCAAAATATTTAATATTTATTCATTTATTATTTATTATGATTGTAAAAGAAAACATAATAAAAGCTACTTACAATTAAGAGAATCCATAACCATCATCCAAATCCACAGCGCAGGCTTATGATCAAATAATGTGGGTTAAAGTCGGGTCATTCAGTGACAGATCCAGGTTGTTTTGTATTTAGTTGGTTAACCAATAAATGTTATAACTACCCGAAAATTTACAAATTGTTCGTTTATTTTTATTTAAATAACTAAAGATACAGAGTTATAGTTAGGTCGATTTGTGTAATATTGTCCCCAGAAATATTTATTCATCTGTATTTAAAAAAAAGGTCTCTTCAGTGGACAAAACAATAAAAGTTAATAAAGTTTTCTTATTTTAGTCTCAAGTGTTGAAAAAGGAACCACTGCTATAAAATACAATCGCTACAGGGCGGCGCAAAAATTAGCCTTATATTCTCTTTGGGATATCTACAAAAAACGAACGAGTTAACTATATTAAAAGAGCATGAATCCCATAAACACGATTAGTTAAAATATAAGCCTCAACATGAATATCTTTCGCGCTTGAGTGGAATACATGGATTCTGTTTAAAAATGAACAAAAGATATGTTTCAAAACTTAATCATCTCAGCACCTCCCGAAAGTTAAAATCAGATTTGTAAAGTTTGCTCCTCGAGTTCTAGTTTCGAATCTAGTTTCCGACTTGGAGCCAATTCAAACTTCCATTTTGATGTCAAAATAATTTCAATTTGCTATCAATCGCCATTGAGCCTCGCTCACGCCAAGTAGACAAGTATGAGCATATGGAAGGTAGAGGCAAGGAACAAAATCTCCATATACCAAAAAGTGTCCGACAAAAAACCATAAATAGGTGGCGCTACAATACCTAGAATACTTGAGAAAAAAATCTAATCATAGACAGCGCTCTTCACTCTGTCAAACGCCTAGGTTCTTAGCTACTCTAGCGCTACTCTGGAGTGATTTGGAACTATTATTTATAGCTGACAGCTGGACACTTTTGCAACAATTCTGCCTAAGGAGTTTCTGTTCCTTGCCTTTACCTTTTATGAGCGGAAGGCACGCGCACTTAATAGCAAAATGATATCATTTTAACATCGAAATGTATGGTCAAATTGGCATGAAAGTTTTGTTTAAAGCTACGGGGACAGGTTGAATTTATTAATAAGGATAGAGTTATCAAGTTTGAAAACTTGGGAATAAGCAGAACTATACATTATTAGGGCAGTCTTACTGCTAGCATAGGGCGGACAAGCCAGAGTACGGAAATCGTGTGTGTTATGTAGTATTTAGTAGTGGAAGTAGTGTGTGTAAAGGTACCATTTGGATTGAGACTGCATCAGCCTTACGGCGGCAGTTTTGTGGCAGAAATGCGGGCAGTAACATCGATTTTGACATTTGCGGCCGCAATGCTCTTAGTAGTAGGAAGCGCTGGTGGCCTAGCGGTAAGAGCGTGTGACTTGCAATCCAGAGGTCGCGGGTTCAAACCCCGGCTCGTACCAATGAGTTTTTCGGAACTTATGTATGAAATATCATTTGATATTTACCAGTCGCTTTTCGGTGAAGGAGAACATCGTGAGGAAACCGGACTAATCCCAACAAGGCCTAGTTTACCCTTGTTGGAAGGGCAGATGGCAGTCGCTTTCGTAAAAACTAGTGCCTACGCCAAATCTTGGGATTAGTTGTCAAGCGGACCCCAGGCTCCCATGAGGCGTGGCAAAATGCCGGGACAACGCGAGGAAGAAGAATGCTCTTAGCAGTAGTGTTGCGCTGTAATACTGCTGCAGTAATGCTGCCGATTGCATTACTGCAGGGAACATCCGATTTAACGCATTCACTGCCAGGGGGCGTGGCCTAGGAACAAACTTGTATGACGGTGAACACATATATGCGTCGGTGGCAGTGAATGTGTTAATATGAATTTTTCAACATAATTACCTTTTTGAACGAGCAGACGAATCACCGACGCCCATGGACATCCGCAAGAGGTGTAAACAAGTGCGTTGCTCAAAATTGACAAATCCAATATCAATTTATTTGATTTATCAAGATAATATAACATCATTGATAGCAAGACGTCGGAAGTGGAATGTAACCTTAAGCCTCAGTTGACGCAGTGTACAGTCAGTATCACTAAGCGTCAAAAATAGGTATTTCGCTGATACCTTAACACATTCACTGCCAAGAAGACGTTAGATGTGTTCATTTTGTATTAAAAATTAAGCGCTTAGCGCAAATATATATATATACATATGTATAGAACTATTAAACTGTAACGCAGATTTTGATTATTTTTATTTGTATCTGTTTGTTTTTTATCATTATTATTTTAGTTTTTATTATAATTAGACATTTAGAGACTTTATACATCTCTAAGTAATAATAATACTTTAGCTTGCATAAATTTTTTCAGTTAATTGTATTTTATTTATAATTGTTCATGTTCTTGTTTTTGCTTGTCTGTAAATTCCATGTTGACGTTAGTTAGTAAAAGTTATTTAGCCTATTTGCTGAAGAAATGTTGGAGTTGAAGTTGAAGCAGCGGCTTACGTAAGCGAACAACTTGCGAACGCGAAGCGAAGCGGCGCAGTGCGACTGAATCAATTATTTGATACTTGTTGTGGCCTACATGGCCATATCGTTGCCAAAGTAAATTCTGTAGGCCGCCGCGCCGTGCCGCTTCCCTCCGCGTTCGCGAGTTGTTCGCTTACGTAAGGCGCTGCGTTACAGATACCCACCAAATGCCTTTGACCGCAAACTGTCCAGATCCAGATATATCTGTATTTTGAAAACAGACAGGTTTGGTGACATGGTGACATATACTTTTGGCGCATTGTTTCATCTTCTATTACTTATTGATGCTGACTGTACACCCGGTACACAGGTGTTGTAAGCCCCGATGATTTATCCTCTTTGCCGTAAGTTTATTATGGATGGGAAACTCTCGCTAAGTCTAATTCTTAAAGTATTCCCATGAGATTTCACAGATTGTTGTTTTCCTCATAACAATGAAAGCATCGCGAAAATAGAATGTTGGAGTGTTGGACGTGGGATTAATGATACTTGAAAGTAGCGACTTAAGGACCTTATCATTTTGAGAGCTGACGTAATAAGGCTTCCAGAATTCGAACGTACACTGACATTAGAATTATATCTAAGTATACAGGCAAGTACAAGTGGAATGCACGATGAGTAAATTATACCATTTAGATATCATTCGGTGGCCTTGCTACGTGCTTGTCACTGACATATTCGCTAGCGTGTGCGTATTTTTTCTATGCCTCTCACTCGTGCGAGCGAGATGTATAAGAAAAAAGTTACGAAGACTATACTGAATATGTCACAGTGTCAGGTCAGTGACAAGTTCGTGGTAGCCTAATTGATGCCAGACATGCCAGTGTACGTTCGAATTAGCTTCTATTCATTTCATTCGTTCATGGCTTTGAGTAAATTATGGGTTTTGTTGAGTTTGTAATTAATAGATACTTCTAAACTGTTTTTACCCAGAAAAAATGGTTCTGGAGTCGAATTTGTGGTTGTAACTGTCATCGCCCATAACAATCCCGTAGCTTTCACGTGTATCAAAATTGTAGGCATTGCATCACCAATGTCCAAAATTTTCAGGAAGAGAAAAAAACGCAACTAAATCAGGCCCTTATTTATAAGTATAAAATGAAGGTGCCTCTTTGACTTTGCTCAACCCGTGACCATCAAAATGTCGTCTCGTTGACGTCTCCAATCCAAGTGAACGAGTCTTTACCACACTATCACTAGCTTTATTCTATTAAGAATTACCCATCACCCTGATATTAAACTCAGGTATTTTAAGAATGTTGGCAAGTAAAATTTATATTTGCTTTTTGGTACAATTACTAATCATGACATTATTTATTCATATATGTATGAAAATCTGATCTACGCATGATCCCAATTACTCTTCACAACAATAAGCAATAGGGGCAGCCCTGCTTAGTTCCCACAATGGAATTATCGTGACGAGGGTTGACACCTGCTGCCGGCGTCTTGAAACTACCCAAAGGTTTCAGGGTTCACCGGAGATCTTATTCTTATCAAATATCTTTAAAGTAAACATTTCTAAGAATTCAAACTTCATCAAGTCAACTTAACAATGTGTCAAAGAGAATTTTTAAGAATTACAAAGTTCCCATGAAATGTAGTCGTTATTTTTTTCCGCGTTAGTATCAATTTACCAATAGTATCAATACCACACTTGAAATAGACGCCAATTAATGGCGTAAATACTAAATAAAACAGTCGCTGGTAGTTAAGGATATTGAGTAATAATCTCTAATCTGAGGGCCTACCGCGAACGCCGAAGTTGGCAAATTGCAGGCATCTTTTTATTTTACTCTTATTAAGGCGTAATTAGAGTGACAGAGAAAGATGCCCGCAATTTGTGAACTTCGGTGTTCGCAGTCCCTCTGAACGGGAACTTTTTAGTGGAAACTTGCATGAATTCTTCTGAAATTCTCGGAAATTTTGAGAAAGTTCTTTAAGTTTTACAACTTGCACATTGCTAAGCTATCCTAATAAAAAACTGAGGAACTGCATCTAAGTAAGTTGTCTGCGTGACCGAAGTCACAGTATAGTTCGCATAAACGAGCTACTATAGTATATGTTGGTATATGAAAGGGATGAGAGGCACCCATAACAATCGAGGTATTTTCCAATAGTCCGAGACTGAAAAAGTACCTTTCACCCGAGTTACACATTATCTAGCCAATGTGGTATATAGTTAGTCTAATACCTACTTCTCATGTGTCAAGAGAGACAACCCGGGACGAATGAAAAGGTCACTTTCGCTCGTGTATGATATTTTTTATTACTTTTGCGATGTTTTTTATTATACCCAAGAAAGTAGGTAAGATATATACGGCCATGACCTTTTCTTTAGGCCTTACTTGCAAACGACGAGCCTTTGCATGTCTGGAGATGTCTAACCAATAGCAAAAAACAGATAGATTGCATTTCTTTGAAACCACACTTATTTTAGACAGCAGTCATTTTAAAATTGTCACCTACGAGTATGTTAATTAAAGGAAAGATACATTGATAGAGTGAGATGTGTATAGTCTAAGACTTTGTGCTTCGAATTTGGCAGGAAAACGAGATGGCGCTGTTCAGCTCCATACATTATGCGCCAACTGCAGCATCAGCCATCTGTTTTGGATGTCAAACTAAAGGGCACGTATTTTTACTTAGACTTTACCTCTATAATACCTACAATCAATCCTCTTCGATTCAAGTATAAATGTCAGCTGGTTTGCCTCGTACTTTTTTTTACATTTTCGCTCTGTAACTGCCAATAGTCAACGACATTTACTTATACAGGCAACTTAATTAAACGGCTTTGCCAATTTAAATAATAATAGCAGCGTATCGGTATCGCGATAAAAGAAGAAATGCCGCCAGCATCTTTGGTACATTGCCTCAAGGGCCTATTTTAGATTTAATAAGCTTGTTATTAATAGTAATACCTCTGTTTATGTAAATAAAGTGTATTATAATGAAAAATAACAAATAGTTAATATAAATTACGAGTGTACACGTATACCTACTTACACCATTTTTGATAAAATATATCCAATGAGTAAAATTAGAACAATTTTCAATTGTTCCAGGCGGGGAAATGAAATAATATTTTTCCATTTGTTTCCACCTAGTTGCTCGCGGGACGGGGCCTAGAAGAATATGCCACTTTTCAACCCTAGAGCCGAAACGAATTTCTTTCAGCCTGCGTCATAGATAAACAATTCCCCACTTTAACTTTTCATCATCATCTTGCTAGGCCTTGTTCCTATTTACTTGGGGTTGGCCTTCCCTGTTCTTCTTTTCCATTCTGCACGATTGAGTGCAAGGTCGGCGTCTATATTGGGATCTTTCAGGTCTCGCTGAACCGTCGTCAGCCAGGTGACAGACCGTCTTCCACTTTCACTTTTCATGAGAAATTAATCTTTTTTAAATGTATCGATCTAATGGCGTGGGTTTATTTCTTTAAATTATGTATTTTAAATTCCAGACGACCGTGGGGAACAGGTGTGATTAACATAGCGTAGGTGGGCTAGCACAGCATACGGTACTTACTGAATGTTTATATATTTTTTTAATGTAATCTAACTTTTATAAACATTTAAGTTGGTTGAGTTTCATAAGTAGGTAAGTATATGTATAAGTTATTTGACAGAAGTTAAAATGTTTTTGTTTCTCTACCTAATTACATTCATAATAAAAAACACTTAAATTAAAAACTTATAAATAAAAAATTGCCCTACATCTTTGTCACTCGGTAGGGTGCCCAGAGGCTGGCCGCATTGCCCCGCTGGATAACAATGCTGATCCGCTGAACGAAATAAAGGCAAGTCCTCTGGTCACCCGAAGCCTCTATAAAGCGCTTTGACAACTCCTCATAGAGGCGACGCGCGCTAGGCCCCCACGGCCCCAGGGTTTCAACCTCAAACGCCGCAAATAGGTAGCTACTACCGAAGGTAACATACCAGCGACGTTTGAGGTTTTCGGCCGAGGATGCAGCCCCACCAGCGCCAACTTTGTTGCTTGGAATATGGGACGGCGCGGCGGAATATCCACGTATGCATGTGTTTCGTTGTATCAATAAAGTTTTACTATTTTTTCAAAAATGAATTGTTTCCTGAAAAATAAAATGTTATTAATCTGTAAAATGTGTTTTGCATCGGACTGAAAATTAGTACATTTTCTCATTATTTCAATCGAACTCGCGGAAATTTTTAACTAACAAAACTGCCCTGAGGCTCGAGCATTTTTAAATTGTTGTACACAGGTCGACATGATCCTATTTTTGATCCTATTTGAAGATCTTTGACTGGAGTATCGACTGCACCGTCTTTACTGATCCAGCACGACGTGTATAGTCTGTACACGTCGCGGAACTTATTAAAAGGTCTGCCAACTCCAACTTAACCATTTTTTAAACAACAAAAGAACGCAAAGCACGCGATCTGACGGAAAAACCCGGCACCTTAGATATTCTACGCGTCACAAACACTAAATAAACATAAACCTCGCCAAAAATCTTCCGAACCACTTACTTGCTATATGAAATCCTTCGAATTACAGCCTTATATCTTTGTTAGTGAAGTTTGAAATACTAGTTGCTTTGAATCTTATAAGAGGTTTTGAAAAATAAGAGAAAAGAATCACGTAGTGAATGAAGGAGAAAAGGGGAAGGAATGTTTTTTGGACTGGAAATCTTGGCCAGCTGAAGGAAGACTGAACAGTGGTTTTTGTTTTAATTATAATTTATAAATATATTTTCCAACCTGTACGGATATGATTGTTTTATTAGTCTACGTGATAAGACAGTGTCGTCTCTTTCAATTGGGTGGTGTAATGTGGTTATAAAGTGACACTTATTTTATCACATGGGAGAAGCCATCCAATAAATACGCCTGCTGATATGCACATAAAAACTGATAATGAGAAGTGTGAGTTTATTAAAGACTAGACGTCTGGTTGCGTACACAGCATAAATGCTTTAAGCTTTAACAATAAATGGATTTTCTTGTTCTGTACTATAAACCTATACGAGTTTTTATTTACCTACATTCTTGTTTTGGTATGGAACTAAGAAAATCTCGCATAGGACTCACTGGAAACCACACGTTCACTTAGATGGGATTTGGCATCGCTCTAACGAGTATTTTTGTTTGTTATAGGGGGTAAATAACGCCATGTTTATACTGTAGGTATATAAGAAAAACTAGTAAAAAACGATGATATTTTAGGCTGAGTCCATTCATATTAATAATAATAAATAGCAAGCAAATTATTTTCGTTACCGTATGTCTTCCGTTCAACGTCGTTAAACATGTCGAGCGATATTTAGCAATCGCTTAAAATTACGTGAGTAACCCTACTACAGTACTGCAGCCGCCACCAATGGGTGGCGCATGCTGCAGACTGCATTGGTGCAAGAAATGTCAATTATCCAGAACGTTTGATTTTGTCATTTCCTGACACAACTGCAGCAGTCGCAAGGCCTGTAAGTGCTAGAACAGTAGGCATTGTAATGCATTATGAGCGTAAAATTAATAACTTACGACACCTTTATTCGCTCTTGGTATCAAAAGGGAAAAGAAACGTAGAGCATAACATTAATAACTTACAACTTTAGTCGCTTTTGGTAACAAAAGGAAAAATAACGTACATATAACGAATTATAATCTTGCATTAGTTTATTCCTTACAAAGATCTTTTAGTTTTCCATGTGATCCGTACTTACTCGCCAAACAAGGAAACTATAATATCATCCTACCTCACGTTTTAAATGAAAACCTAACCCCAATCTACCTAAAATAATGGCACGTCTCATGTATCCTAAGTCCTATAATAAGTCAGTATTTTCATGATAACTCCACCCACCACTTTATTTAGACACTTTATAAACCAACTCTGTTTAATATTACCCTTATTTGAACACAGTTAAAGTTGAAACTACGCAGTATTTTGAGGGTGAGGGTTTTAAATAAATTGGTAACTTGACTAAGTGAGCCGTTAGATTTCATTAAGTAAAGAACAATGACATCTAAGGCTTATAATACATGCTATTATTCAACACGTCTTTGCCAGGCTTGGGGGATTATACGGGGCATTTAGAACCAAAAAAGCTTAAAGTGAAATATGTAAACGCCAGCACAAAATAACTCGGTAATTATTAGACATCTTAGGGTTGTAAGGCAGAGGGAATGTATTTTCTACAATTATATAGAACTTTGTTTCTTTAGGGTTAAATTCTGTGCGATTAATACCACACGCATGCGTTAAAGGGTTAAAAATTAAAAAAAAAAAACTGAAACAAAATGGAACAGTCTCAAACCGAAAACCATTAAATTTCATGTTGAAAGATAAATAAATGAAAAAGGAATTGGAAATTTTGAAGTATTAGATATTATATGTATTTTTAGATTATTTTATTATGATGGATTGTTTATTACCCGACTACATTTCCTTACAGTCAAAAAATCAAACACCATAAACAGGTTTCTCTCGGTAGGTTACTTTCTTTTAGACTCATACACATCAGAATCTCTACAAACGATTTATAAAAAAAAATATATTCATATTTTATATTATTGTCATCTTGTTTGTTCGAATCACGAAAAGAATACGCCAAAACAAAAAGAAATAAATACAAGGATGAATAATAGATCACTCGTTAAAATAAAACCACATCAGTAGATCAAAGAAATGGATTCATATAATTATACGTACCCACATGAGAAAAACATCACCCACTCTTTGTCAGTCGGGAAAAAACATAGGGGCTATTCTCAGCGCGATGTTAATCTATAAGGACAGCAAATTAATTGCTTCTAGCTATTAGCTGCGAGCAAGTAATGGAGCCTTTTCATTAGGAGTAAAAATGTCTTTTACTGAGGGCGGCTTCGAAAAAGAAGTCTATTAACCGTTGCGCTAGCTAAAGGAACTAGAAATTCTTTACCATTAAACGAGATTTTTTTTTGGTACTTAAATATTATATTGTAGAATATTAAATATTCCATACAAATTTGCTGTTTTATCCGGCTCTCAATTTCATACAAAAATATTTAAAATAGTAGGTAGGACTCATTATTACTCTTTTTATAGCTTCTAGTTTATTCCAAAATTTCTCGATTATAGCGAGAGAAATTTTCTCTCGCTATAATCGAGAAATTTTGGATACACACACAGCAAATTTGTATGGCCTTAATATTAAAAATCTCGCTTGCGCTCGCTTTTTTTTTTTTGTAAGAAAATCCCACCAATAGGTGACCGAAACCATAATATTACGGCCCGCACTATCAAAAAGTTATCAGATCTCATATTGTAGAGCCAAGCAGGTCACGACTTCGTTTTCATCAAACATTTTCATCATGTAAAATGTTTTTACATGATGAAAATGTTTTTGGCGGGATTTCACTTTTTTTTATAAGTTTCTTATGTACATAGAAAGACCGGTACAAACTTCCATCCAAGGGTGGTGTGTGTGTGTGTGTGTAAAAAATCCTGAAATATTTATTTTGTATATATATGGTATAATCCAAACCCAAGATATGATCAGGGCTAAATTTGAGAGAATGTGAATTTCACAATTTTATTGGGCTAATGCTGCATTTTTTGGACGCAACAAACTTTCCAGCTAAAAATTAAACAAAGGGGCAGAGTCTTGGTAAATATTTATTGAATAATAAACTATAAAACATACGTTACAAGGTAAGAAAATAGGATAGATATTGCTTGTAAATGTGTCATTCAAATGTACGGAACGTTACTAACTTAACTACTCAAAGTTGTAAAAAATGGTTAACCGAACTTTTGGTTGCACCACTTGCATAGCATAATAGTAGCAAGCAATTAATATTTTCACCGTATTTTGAGCATTGTAATTTCAACAAACGTTAACATATTTTCGAGTAAAATAATAACGTGACTGTGTTTTTTAATAATGTAGATTTTACAAGAATAACTCGGGCGTAAAAATCATGCGTCAATTTAATTCTGACGACTCCCTTGCGCCGCCGCGCCGGGGACAAATAAAAAGAAAATAATATCCCCAACGAAACGTTATTTCTCAGTGAAAGGAATCCTACAACGCTTTCTTTAATGTCATACTTTATCTCAAAGGCACAGAGTTTATTTCCCATTTGAGCGAGTTTTAGGATATACTTTTTTGTGAATTTTTCTGTTGCTTCATGTGTGATAAGCCAGTGACAAGTGTATTTAAAATAAGCAATATTTTACTCGTGTAAATAGGGAGAAGAATCTTTGACAATTGAAGCGTGAGTAACAAGGTGTATTACTTCAATTTTGATTAGATTTCTAGACGAAGTACTTTTATGAATTAATATTATTGCGTATACTGAATTTTGCTATCTCTAAAGCGTTTTAAATCAAGGTTATTTGTTACAAGCGCTGGTGGCCTAGCGGTAAGAGCATGCGACTTGCAATGCGGAGGTCGCGGGTTCAAACCCCGGCTCGTATACCAATGAGTTTTTCGGAACTTATGTACGAAATATCATTTGATATTTACCAGTCGCTTTTCGGTGAAGGAAAACATCGCGAGGAAACCGGATTAATCCCAACAAGGCCTAGTTTACCCTCTGGGTTGGAAGGGCAGATAACAGTCGCTTTCGTAAAAACTAGTGCCTACGCCAAATCTTGGGATTCGTTTTCAAGCGGACCCCTAGGCTCCCATGAGCCATGGCAAAATGGACTTGGACAACGCGAGGAAGAAGAAGAGGTGTTTGTTACATGCGCTTTCCGGACTGTTTAAAAACCTGTGAACTCTTTTTTGAAGAACCCCATACTGTAGTCCGCGAGAAAACCTCGGTATGGAAGCTCATTCCACAGTCCGTCCGCGGGAGGAACTCCCAACAAAATCGCACAGTGCGGGACCATTTAGGTTTTAGGTTGTGACGATGAACACCCTATTGAGGGAGAGCGGTGCAAGATTATACACAGATGTGATTTATTTAAGATAAAAGTATCTAAGATACAGATACAAGATACAAAATCAGATTTCATCTTATATTAAAAATACCTTTTTGAAAATATTTTGTACTTATCTTGTATTTAGATACTTTCTTTCCGTATCTTAGTATTTTGTAAATACTTTTGTGCTAAAATGCTAAATTCAATGAATTCATTCATAATAATTGTCTGGAAGAGATCGCTCTTTAACGATAACACCGCCTGATGTCTGCTTTTTTTTTTAATACTACGTGGGTGGCAAACAAGCATACGGCCCGCGTGATGGTAAGCAGTCTCCGTAGCCTATGTACGCCTGCAACTCCAGAGGAGTTACATGCGCGTTGCCGACCCTAAACCCCTCCCCCCTCGTTGAACTCTGGCAACCTTACTCACCGGCAGGAACACAACATTATGAGTAGGGTCTAGTGTTATTTGGCTGCGGTTTTCTGTAAGGTGGAGGTACTTCCCCAGTTGGGCTCTGCTCTAGATCTGGAATGACATCCGCTGTGCTGTGTGGTGACATTCACAATGCCCATACCTCTCTTTTGGACGTAGTTTAAGGACGTACCCGGGTCCAAAATCTGATCTGTTTGTGTTTTTAAGTTGATTGGTTGTGTATTTCTATGGTTCTTATTAAATACTGGGGTTTATGATTCGGCAGTTGTAGATAAAGTAAGGACACTAAGTAAGCACTTACAAAACACATAGAAATCGTCATGTTTAGTGTCCTTTTTCGTTGGAATTCAAAAATTTTAAGATAATAGAGAGAGCGTCAGCAAATATTTGTTTTTACTGTGGGCATTATTGGGGTCTTCACATACACTTTTGAATTCCTTCGCAGATGTGTGCAGCCTTCCTCGCGATGATATTATGTTATTGCTAGGAGCCAGGATTTGAACCCGCGACTTCCGGATTGAAAGTTGGACGTCATCGTCATATCCCCTCGGCCACAACTGCTAGTTGCATTATAAAACACTGTGAAAATCGGCGCTGTGACCCCACAACAGGAGACGGTATGCTGCGAATGCTCACTAACTCTAACAACTCAGTGCATATATAGGTAAATAAATCACGACATTCGCGACATATGATTCCTTATTTTTTCTACAAGTCCTTTCCAATTTAAATGACTGTCTAATGTTGAGACTAATAAAGTGCAATTTGTACCTTTCTTTTTTATTTCAATATTAAGCTTTATTGATATGACATGTAGGTTATGGTGTGGTTTATGTCAAGGTCGGAACAGATATTTTTTCCGGACTGGATCCAATTCTACTCTTCAATTGACATACTTCTACGTAGTAAAATAGTACCTACATATGTCATATGCTTTCAACATATCTTATAAAGTTATAAAAGCTTTTATTTCATAAGTATATTCTAACACTCTTTGAGTGTAACGTAGATACGTTACGTAACCTAGGTTACATTTATAAAAAATAATTTAATTCTAAATAACTTATATCCTATTAAAAATATAAATATGTACTTTAAATATAAAATACTTGCCTAAAATAGGTACACTAAAATATTGACACATTAATATTATTTATACATAACTTGTTTCCTTTTTATCGCGCCGCACTGTACTTCGAGCAACATTCCCTTGTTCGAACGTACAATACAACACAATACATACATATTGATAATACATACATATTGTTGTTACATGAGATAAATTGTTGTAATAATTGTCTAGACTAGTAAGTGAAATATGGATTTCATGGCAACAACTAGTGTGAACTCTAAACATAAAGTTGCTCTCATATAAATGTTGACGTTAGCTGTTTATAACTTTGTTTATCTTACTTGAACACGAACACAACCCAGGTAAGCCAGCACAGCACATTAGAATTTACTTAGCCAAGAACTCCCACTAAACAAACCAACAAACAACAAATAATGGTGAAAACAAACATGAAACACTAACATTGACCGCTTTTTCGATCCGAAAATCGATGTCACACACTTGATATTTCCTGCATGTATGCAATTAACACACACATGGACGTACCATAAATAATTAAAAAGGGACAAATCACTAAGCGCCCGCTGCTGGACATCTGCTTGTTTTCCCAAGAAACTTGCCATCATTGGTAGAAGTCTTTGAAAAAGATACACGTCAGCGCGTGTAGGGTGGCAGTGAAATTAAAATCGATCATTCTCGAAGACATTGGCACAAAAGACGCACGTTCTTTAAAAAGAAGAAAATAATCTAATCAAATAATTAAATTCTCATTTGTCGAAATGGGCAAGGGATTCGAAAATTAGAGACAATTGAATTGAGTCTTTGATTACAGAAAGAGAAATTAAAAAGCCTTCAAGGTAAGCGATGCGCAGTTAGAAATAGGCGAAGCGGATAAGAATTGGTGATTATTTTAAATAATGTAGATTTAAACGAAGTTTAATCCTTTTTTCTCAATTTTAGATGATGGGTAAAGTGAAATCTCAGGGCCTTGTGTCCGACTTGATGCCAAACATCAAGCTGATGCAAATGTCCGGACATTTTCTATTCAATTACACTGAAGGTAAGTTTTGACAAATACTTAGTATCAAGTAAAAAAATATATGTTCAAAGAAATAATTTTCATCTACTTGCGCAATCCTGGCAAAAAAAAAATACTTACACATATTCATAGAAAAGCCCTCTAGCTTAATTAAGGAAAACTTTTTTTCTTTATATCCTTATTTTTTACTATGTATATTAATAAGTATATTGTAAAATTTACTGATTTTCAGCTGGGCAGTGAAAATGTATTTTATTTTGGCGATTATAAACGTATATATTATCAGACTATATAGATCACCGGAAAAAAATACTGGATGCCGAAATTTTGCGATGAGTCATGTGAAATCTTTCAATAGAGATGAATATTTTATGAGACATTTTATTGGTGTATATATGTCTACTTGACACATGACATTTATTCAAAAAATATATTTCTACTAGGCTGATACAAATTTGGGCTGTTCATCGCAATAAATTTTAGCCCAAAATGTCCCATCTCCTTTCTTCTCTCTGGAGAGTACAAGGGATTGAATGTTTACTTTTTGTACATAAATGTTTCTATGAAATCATCTGCTTTTAAGTGCAGACTTTTCAAATCTCTCCATGAACCATTTAAGGATGACTCACGCTAGAATGGTTCGGATCCAGGCCGAGGCATCCGACATTTCGTTTTCTATAAATCGGTGATCACATGATGCTTTACTGAAAAACGCTTGAGTTGAGTCATCTTTTATGCCTCGCAGATTGAGTAATTTTCATAAACAAGTCTTTAAAACTTAACTTGTCCTCAGAAACTGGTGGCATGTCATTGCTGCTGCGTAAAATATACGCCGCAATGCACGCCTTCCTCATCTTACTCAATTTCGTCTGCATGGGCATCAACATGGCGCAGTACTCTGAGGAAGTCAACGAACTCACCGCCAATACCATCACGGTCTTGTTCTTTGCACACACTATTATCAAGCTGGCCTTCTTTGCGATCAACTCTAAGAGCTTCTACAGGTATGTTTTCAATATCAATAATCAATAACTTATATCACCTTAGATTATGATTATTGGTGCCTACTACGTACTATATGCCTACTTGAATAATAAACTATCTTTATCTTTATCTATGAGATGAGATTATGAAAAACGTCTGGAACCTTATGTCACTGTTCAAAGAAGTGCTCTTCAATAGAAGTCCCCAACTCCCATACAGTAGGGCGTCCCATTGATCATCGTCAATGTCGGGTCTATTCGATTCTCGTTAACAATTAGGATACGATAATACTCTTGTCGAACATTGTACGGTCCCCATCAGATCTATTAGAGCAGACGTGTTTATAAATATCTGGATAAAGCCTGTTATTATCAAGACGTTAAAGTGAATGTTTAGATATTTTTGTGCGACTGTATGATGAAACGGGTTATAATTGCGTATTTTATGTACAGTCGCCATCAGATAAACCAGAGCTGCTCAAAAATATCTGAGCACTTGCTCTAGCGCCTTGACAATAGAGGCATGTACAGATATTTGTGAGCGCCTTGGCCGCACCGATATATCTGATGGCGACTGTAAGTGTACATTTTGGAATTATTCGAGAATTTATCTGAACCTATGAATCTAGTATTAAATATGGATTGGGCATGAATGGCGGGGGGAATTGACAGAACGGGATATGGCACAATCGGAATAGGAGTAATAGGACCAACCTCAAAATCTCAAATATGGAACAGTCCTGAATTTTGGTATGCATATAAATTAAATACCCCTTTTTTATGCCCACACAATGGACCTCAAGGAATCGCAGCCATCTTGGAAAATGTGTACCATTCTGTAGAAATTGGAGTTTTACTCTTAAAGTACGTTCTCTATGAAAAAAATTGTATAAGGCAACGTTAAAGCTTATTAAATTCGACACTAAAAACCCTAGATATGTTTGCGGAAAAAATACATCTTGTAATAGAAAATAATTGCTGAACCCAGATTTAGCGCTTATTTGGGGTTTCAGGGAATATTCTCTAAATAGAAAACTTGTAGGTATATGAATACCACTTTTAACTACACATTTGTACATGATATACCCTAAAATCAACATTTTACTCGACTGCGACTTAACCAGAGAGTAGGGTTATGGGTTAATAAGAGGACGCCGAATATTAAATCATATTTTTTCTTCTAGCGTCTAAACTATTGAGCGGTAGTCAATAAAATAGACAAGTAGATCCATAATAATCCGTACATCAGTTCTATGCAATACGAAGTTACAAAAATGAATGTCGCATACTTTATTATGTCGTCTGATCCCCGTGGTCCCCGAAGCTCAATTTTTAATACACGCAAACATCCCAGAAATAGTACGTGTTAAATTTGATTACTGTCACACCGAAGCGCAAACTGTCGTGACCTATCCGTCGACTCAGGGAACGACACAATGATTTTCACGTTTCACAATATGTCTAAAAATTTCATGATATATATTATGGCGGATATTATGATCGGCCGCCGAGATGTATATGTATACTGACTAGATTTATGCGACAGACGCTATAGAGAATTAAAATCCTGAATCTCAAATACGTGTATTCCATATGTAAAAGCAATAATGAAGATTGATGAAAATATTATTAACCCCGTTATTCGTGCCCACATTATTCAAATCCTGGTGTGGAAACAAAGGATTGGGGGTCGTTAAATTATATCATCAATCTCTGTCCCGCTAATGAACGCCAACTGAACGCGAAAAAAAATTAATAAACATGTCACGTATTTATAAAGTATTAAATACACGCCTCATATTGTAAAACTTTTGGAAAAAAATTATTCAAAAGTTTTATTTCTTAAAAGTTAGTCCATTTGTCATACTGATAACAAAAACATATTTAAGTTAAGAAGAACTTATGGAATAAAATTTGTCGAAACAATATCCTCAAAAAATACATTTTATTAAGTTTAATATTTGATTTTATTACCATATCTTAGTATAATTATGACAGTTATTTTAGTTTATAATTTATAAAGTAGTGTTTCTACTTGAAATAAAAACAAATAAAATTTTGTGAAAATAATTTAATTTGTTTTAATACTTATAGCGCCTAAGTAAATCCATAATAATTGTCTGGAAGAGATCGCTCTTTAGCGATAACACCGCTTGTTGTCTGCCTTTTTTTTTTTAACTATGTCGGTGGCAAACAAGTATACGGCCCGCCTGATGGTAAGCAGTCTCCGTAGCCTATGTACACCTGCAACTCCAGAGGAGTTACATGCGGGTTGTCAGCCCTTACAACCCTCCCTCCCCTCGTTGAGCTCTGCCTCTACATTTAATCAATTGTTTCTTTTCCTGTATCTTTTTACTGAGGTGTGTCAATACAGAGTATTCTATCTATCGACTTCTAATAAATAACAAATATACAAAAAAATACATAATATTAAATATACATATACAGACATATTTTTTTATAATAAACTAAAATACAAGATTCAATACGACCGATACGACCTTCAAACCTAAGAAAAGAGCGTATAACGCACTTACAACCCCACCGGTGTTGCGGACATTGATGCATCAAGGCGGTTTGTTTACAGAGGCGAATTTCGAATCGACTAATACTAGAAATTAATGAGTTAAAACTAAAATATTACAAAATTAAATCTAAAATAAATCTAAAAATGGCCCCTGCGGCATAGTACCGAAGACGCTGGCAGCATTTCCTCGCTGGATCGTTAGACTGATGCATTGAGCGAGGAAGCTGCCAGCTCTTTGATCTCCTGTGGCGTCTCTGAGTCTCTTAGACAGATCTTTGAAGAGACTCAGAGCGCCAGGGCCCCACGGACCAAGGGTCTCGACACCGAATGGAATAAAATTGTACTCGGTGCCGATACCCCTGTATTTTCCTAAAAAATATATAAATATATATGAGTTAAAATATATCGGCGAGCCAGGGTGCTCAAAAATATATGAACTCAAGCACTTTAACGTTTTGATAATAGAGGCTGTGTTAAGATATTTGTGACACCTTGGCCGCTCCGATATCTGATGGCAAGACCAACAGTATTAATAATTTTGACAACCGGTCTGGGCTAGTGTGTAGTGACCCTGCCTATGAAGCCGTTGGTCCTGGCCGTTGCATCCCGGTAAGGGCATTTATTTGTGTGATGAACACAGATATTTGATCCTGAGTCATGGGTATTTTCAATGTAGATAAGTATGTATTTATCTTTGTGTATGTGTTTATCGTCGCCTAGTACCCATAGTACAAGCTTTGTTTGGTTTGGAGCTAGATTGATCTGTGTAAAATGTCCCCTGATATTTATTTATTTTCACAGATAAGAAATCACCAAAATAGTTTATCTTTATGCTGTCAAGTCTTATAGTTATGGTCGATCAAGTCATAAAATATGTGACTTTCTCAAGCAAAAGGTTGCTTACCATATTGTCGCCCCATAAGGACTAAATTTGCTCGTATCTTTATACGAATAACCTGTCAGAGCGTACTTATATCAAGCGACAATGCTTTTGCTTGAGAAAGTCACATTCTGTATTCATTTTTTTCCCTCGGGTCAAGTCAGAGCCCATTTAATATTCCTCAGCAATCTTAGCTAAAATTTTAGCCAAAATCTTGATAAAAGGAAGTATTAATATTTCACAAGCCGTCGAGTCTCAAAAGAAAAATCCATTTCCACCCAATTTTAATTTAACAAGAAAATATAAAGATTCTTGACAGAATTCATTCGCCTGCGCCTTGTTCAACGAAGTGAAGGACGAGTTGATTTTGTCTGATTTTTATTATAATACGGAGTCCTGCAGAAATATGTAGAAAAATCTTTAGGCGTACCTACTCTTAAAAAATATAACGGTGTAGGATTTTTTTTGAACTGCTGAGTAGCAAAA
Organism: Cydia pomonella; assembly: GCF_033807575.1. Classification (NCBI taxonomy): domain Eukaryota; kingdom Metazoa; phylum Arthropoda; class Insecta; order Lepidoptera; family Tortricidae; genus Cydia; species Cydia pomonella. The sequence goes on from NC_084722.1 coordinate 6,789,500, forward strand.
TTGCATGGACACTTTATGAATAAATTCATAAAGTTATATTGCTTGCATAGCTCCTAATTATAGTTCTATTAAAATAGTATATTATTTACTTGTAGTGAAATTTCGAATTACGCGCCAAATGCCAAAACGGAAATACAGTAGGTACATTAAAAAAAGTGTTTAGCAAATAATCCACGAAGGCACTTTTACACACAATCTACATACAAGCAATAAAATAAATCATCAACAAATTAACAAACATAAGTAAATGATTTCCAGCAAAATTAATGTAATTTAAAATGAACAAAATATTAATGAATGCATGCATGAAACCATATTATCTGATATAAATTTAATATTCTCGTAAAACGAAATATCGTAATACGCCGACAACGCGTGTGCTGCAACTGCTACTTTTAATTAAGTTTTGTCTCGTAAATCCTTTATGCCGGTAATTAAAATTTAAATTAGTGGTTAATATTAAAGGTGTAATACATTTTAAAGTTAACTATGATGGAGTTTTATATTTTTTGAAATTAACTGGAGTTAATGAAAATTATTTCATCACTGTCAAATGAAAGTGACATGTCACTAACTCTCTTTAGAGTTTTTTTTTGTAGAACTAAGGCACATTTCTTATAAATAATGGGTCTTACAGTTTACGCAGTTCTTCTGGTATCTTATTATCTTATTATATACGGCATTAGTAATTTGTTTTCGTCTCTTTGTCTAAGTCGTTGATTGGATTTTTGTATTGTATATGATGAGAACTCTTTTCGAACATAACCTGCTAATTCTAGAACATACAGGCCAGTTAGTGTAAGCAAGCCTCGTTTTTGAAACAAAGGTTTACAGGAGTCCCTAGATCCGTAGCCACACACTGCTCTTACACATTTTTTTTGAATAACAAAAGCTTTAGAAGAATCTGTTGAATTGTCCCATATTAGGATGCCATATTTTAAGACCGATGTTACATAACCGTGATATGCGAGTAGTGCGGTCTTTTTTCCTGCGACCAGGCTCACTTGTTTTAAAGCGAATACAATTTTTTCCAGTTTATTACATATAACTGTTATATGCGCTTTCCAAGAACAGTGTTCGTCTAATGTAATGCCCAGAAATTTTGTTTCGTCCACACATTGTATTTCTTCACTCTGCATAATATCTTAAGGTCTAATTTATGTGTTCTGTAATTATGAAATTGAATATAACAAGTTTTAGAGACGTTGGTTTTTAAATTATTATTACTTAGCCAGGTATCAATTCTTGCTATGGTGTCATCGTCAGCAAATAGCGACATAGGATATGGCGTCTCCTTAGGAAGATCATTGATATATATTAGGAATAATAAGAGAGGACCCAGCACGCTCCCTTGTGGTACACCACTTTTGTTCTGCCTATATGTTGACCGATAAACTGCAATTTCGTCGTTTTCATTGATTTTATCTAGTTCAACACACTGCATCCTGTTGTTTAGGTAACTCTCAATCCATTTCAAAGCATTGCCTCTTATTCCGTAGCATTCACATTTACGGAGTAGTATTGTATGGTTCACAAAATCGAAGGCCTTGCACAAACAACGTTGCTACCACTGTGATTTTAGCATAGTGCAAGCTTTGCTTAGTTTGGGGCTAGGTCGATCTATGTGAGATTGTCCCCAAATATTTATTTATTATATTACAGCCTAAAAGTAAAAAAAGTATTAATACATTCGTTTTCACTTCTACAGAATTAAATATTCATTCATGTGATCAATAACTACAGTTCTCTAGACTTCAAAGTAGTTTTACAGCACGGGCTAAATAAACGATGAATTTCCTAATTTTATATGACTTTAATGCAAATTCACATTCTTTTAAGGCCCCGTAGGTTTGTGTTCTCTCACTCTCAATGAGCGTAAGCGTGCGCGAGATGGATGTATATCATGTTTTGAATTAAAAAAAAATTGTACTCTTCTTTTTTCTCGCGTTGTCCCGGCATTTGCCACGGCTCATGGGAGCCCGGGGTCCGCTTGACAACTAATCCTAAAATTTGGGGTAGGCACTAGTTTTTACGAAAGCGATTGCCATCTGACTTTACAACGCAGAGGGTAAACTAGGCCTTGTTGGGATTAGTCCGGTTTCCTCACGATGTTTTCCTTCACCGAATAGCGACTGGTAAATATCAAATAATACTACGTAAAACGTAAAGTTCCGAAAAACTCATAGGTACGAGCCGGGGTTTGAGCCCGCAACCTCCGGATTGCAAGTCGCATTCTCTTACCGCTGGGCCACCAGCGCTTTTTAATTAAAAAAAATTGTACGTTTAAAAAACAAAACGATAAGTTCCCTTAGACATGATATTGCCGATTTTTATAAGCAAAATTCATATATTTAGATTTTGTGCAAAGTTTTTTACAAATATTTAAGTTGCATTTTTGACCTATCTCCGTAATTTTTTTTTTATCGAGCGAAAGTGTGAGGATTCGAGTCGATGAAGTCTCTCGAGAAAGGCCTCAAGATTGCTAATTTACTTTTTGACAGACCTATAGCGACCAAAAAAAGCGCTACAACTTTTCAAAAACTGCGTTCTCTAAACTTACTGCACCTTAATTACTGTGAGCAATGATGAGTTTAATAAAATATTAATTAATAAACAGCAGCAGCTGGTACACTCGAAATAAACAAAATATATCGGAATTACAGATGCGAACGAAAAATCTCGGCGTCATTCATATATATTATTGAATTTTACCTAGAATGGCGTTTACTATTTAAAAAAATAAGCAACACGAGTTCAATATATTGAGGCAACTCATTAGAATGACTAATTGGAGCTCAAAAATTACCCCACATGTATTGTACCGCGAGCAACTCAACTATAGGTACGCGCAGTTTGACAACCCTAAATTTTGTAATGCCGCCCAGCAAATCATACATTTTTTAAAAAGCGTGAAATTGTGTATTAGATAATTCAAGAAAGAGAACAGATAACTGTCCGAGTAATTCCTGGACCGATTTTGGAAAGTCATTTTGTGTGGACAGCTATTCAGTCGCCGCATTTAGGTAATCATATTGACGTATAGTCGTGGGAAAAGTTCCAGCTACGTTTTCCATGACCTAGACCGCAAAGAAGTCAAGCACGTGTGACTTAGTCCTTATGGTAATATATTAGTTCTCACGGTTATTTTATTACAATCATATTTTTTTTCTATTGTTACCTAATTGTGTACCGGGTGGGGCCTGTAACAGAAGCATTAAATTATCATATCATATCATATCATTTATTCCATTGAATCATGTTCATTTGTACATTTTGGTCTTAAATATAGTCAAGTAGGTACATGATACCCTGCTAGGGTGTAAAATTTAGGACTTAAAATTATAAATTATAATTTACATTAATTTCTAGAAATAAATAATTAAATGTCAAAGCAAGTATATAAGTATTAAAATATAAATAATTCATGCAGAAGCCTATTTACAAAATCATTGTTAATCATCATTCATACGAAAATAAAAAAATAAAAAAATAACAATAATATCATAAAATTCATAAACAATCATTCAATCAATCATCAAACTTAAGAATGGACGAAGAAAGAATGGAATGCGCTCCCGTCCCGCCATCTGTATTCCCTAATAAATATGACATCGGTCTCTTTAAAACAATAGTAAATAGGCTACTACTGAACCGGTGAGCTCTATCATAGGCCCTGTCTTCACTTTCCATCAGATGTGATTAGGGCCAATCGCCGATCAGGTTATAATAATAATAATAAAACTGTAGGCTGTACTCCTCAAAACATATGCTCAGCAATTTCTAAAAATAACTTGTATTTAGATTTTTTGTACACTTTGAAGTTTATTATTTAAAGCAATATATTGCGAATTTTGTTATGTTTATGGCGTGACAAGCAACGTCAATAATTACAATGATGATGGCATACATTGAAGATAATATTTAATTTTTATGATAAATAGAAAGTCTAAAGACGTCATAATTTTTAGTAGTTATTGAACAAAAAAGTGTCACCGTTTGAGGAGTACAATCCATGTTTTATTATTATTTGCTCGTGTTACAGGACCCACCCAGGATATTGTTTCTGGAATAGCATGATATCTTTTATTAACTACACATTGACCAGGCTGCTGATTGCTCTGGAAGTCGTGCCAATAGTTATCTTGAATGCACTTATTGGTATATATGAGATGTTTTTCGAGACGTATTAAGGTCGTGTTATAACAAAATAAAAACTTTAAAAAAGTGTTTAGGTAGAATCGGCCTCTATGAATTTACCAAGTAAATCTTGCCAAACAAAATACATCACAATGGCTAAGTAATTTGCTTTTAGGAGTCCTATGTAGATATATTATTTTGCCATGTTGAATATTGCATTACGTACTTACTCTTAATTCGCTACAAGGTACCATAACTAAATATAGGTACATTTGTCACGCAAAATACTTGGAAATCTTCTGGTATATCAATACAATAAGTTTGCCGTTTTATCTGTAAACTAAAGTACAATTCCATCGGCAAGTGAAAAATTTAAATCTTTGTAGTTATCTAGCTGTAGATAGGTATTCAATCTTTTAATCTCTTTTTCAATCTTTCATTTACCCACCAATCGAAAGTATCGTTGGACGCCCTAAAAATATTAAAATAGGGTGGATTGCTTTCTTTTGTAACAAGATTGAATGGTATGAATATTGATGACACCCGATTGTTTCGCTGGTTTACATAATATTATGATATTTCACGCTTTTTATGTGATTGGTGTTATGATTTACATATTTTAAGGGTTTTTTTACGTCACCCCGTAGTGCGAAAAAAAACTTTTTTTATTAAACTATTGTTAATCCACATAAGCTCACAGGGAAAAATAGCTGAAATTTCTGGTTGTTACGGTCGGCGACGCGCATGTGATACCTCTGGAGCTTAAAGCTGGCAATACACACTAGGCTCTAGTGTGTATTGCCAGCCTTGGTGCCTAGTGCCTAGTGACTAGGGCATGCCTGTGCAGTTTTGCCTTTACAGTTCAACTGCACAGGCAAAGTTGTATATGATACTGCCCAGTCGAATGCCACACACGCTCCGTTTTACCTATGCAGTTGACAAAACTGCGCAGGCATACCCTAGTGTGTATGGCCAGATTCAAGCATCCATAGGTGGGCCATATTTACGAGCAACAGCGGCTTCCGACACGTCGGAAGGGAGGACCCCAAGCGATATCTTACCGTAAAATTCGTTCTGCCATTTTTTGCGAGGGGAACGCACACAGTCGCTCTTCTTACTCACTACATACAAAATCCAATGTGCTGTAACGACGATACAAATATATAGAAAATATCACACGTTAAAGACAAACCTTGCACACCTCAATATCTTTTGTGTATGGATGAGTGACAACACGCACCGCGCTATGCCCAATTGGGTATGTGCTTCGACAGAGGGGAAATATCGACGTGGTATACAAATATTACAAACAAAAACAGTGAGGTTACATTCGGATAAAGACATACCTTTAATCGCTGGTAAAATAAATTTCCACTTCCTCAGACATTCTAGTACATAATCCTTCTACTTTCGGTCATCGCTCTACGCGACAACTGTTTCATTGTCACCGACAATATATCCATCTTCACCACCTAAATGGTTGGCAGGCCTCACAACTGTTTCTCTAGAAACTTCCTGCTTCGCATACCAAAACTATAGAATGAACTGTCGACCGTGGTATTTTCGGACTGATACGACCTTCAACTTCAAGAAAAGAGCGTACTCTCATCTTAAAGACCGGCAACACACAGGCAACCTCTCTGGTGTTGCAGGTAATAGACGACAGGTAATAGCTTACCATTAAGCAAGTCATCTGCTTGTTTTCCAACTATATCATAATTTAAAACGAACAACATTGTGCCAACATATCTGTGTCTATATTTTCCCAGGACCCTGGCAGTGTGGAACCAGTCAAACAGCCACCCTCTCTTCACGGAGTCGGACGCCAGGTACCACCAGCTGTCGCTGGATAAGAGCCGTCGGCTACTGTACTTTATCTGTGGTACCACCTGCTTATCTGTTGTCAGTGAGTATCTACAACAACCTACATTACCTACTAAATACAAAAGAAATACATAGACACAGAAAACTAAATATTGTCACTTCTGCTCCCGAATCCTAAATATTCTGGGGGCTAATTTTAGTGTGTAAAAGTACCTGTGAAAAATCGTCCTCGGTATGTTTTTTGTTTCTCACTTATATACAAACGATTTCAATTATTATTACAAATTTCAATTTTAGAAATAATTAATGCCTGTTGACGTAACGGTTTTAAAAATGTCAATTTCTTGCGAATAATTAACAAATCGCCGCATTGTAGCAAGACACACAAAGAACATTCAACCCCCTTTGTTATTCTTGACACAAGTCCAAGTTTTCAGTTTGCAATTGCATAAACACGTAGTCCCGTATCTCGACCCCGGCGGACTGTAAATAGTGCCAGGAAATAGAACTTGAGCAAAAGTTCAATCTGCTAGTACGAATGTATAACAGTGGACTGTGGACCTTACAGCATTGCAATAAGGTTGACGATAGTTAACAGTGTTAACGATAGAAAATTTAAGTTATGCGTAATTCCCTGGTTAGAAAATTTCCAAAGGTATTTCAATCTAGGCAACTATTATCTAGTATATATTAACAATATAGGCCAACTGGAGACCAATACCTTAGTGACAGTTATTTAGATTATGCATAGGCTGGGGTATATTTTTTTAATTCGTAAAACATGCACACAAATATTGGTGCAATCTATAACAGCATCAGGGCTTCCTTTGGCCGATATAACCCGAAAGTAGGAACAATAATTGTCTGGGTCAAAATAAACATTTTTTCAAGTTATAACGCTTCTGAACTTCCTAGGCTGGGTGACCCTCACGTTCTTCGGCGAGTCTGTCCGCCTGATCGCCGACAAGGAGAGCAACGATACGCTGACCGAGCCAGCTCCCAGGCTCCCGCTTAAGGCCTGGTACCCCTTCGATACTATGAGTGGAAGCATGTACATCATGGCGTTCGTCTATCAGGTTCGGACTTGTCTTTGCAGCATGAAGCACTTTTGAGGCCGAGGATGCGAATATTTAAAATTTGTTGAAGCTCAATACAGACTGCAGGGATCGGAAACCGGTATTTTTTGTATGGGAACGAAAACGGTATTTTTTCGTTCTTTGTTAATTATTTCATTCCTAATCGGGCAATCTAATAATACGAAGTCGTTATCTAAAAACACAACTGAGTACTACATTTTGAGTATAAAATAAACCGAAATATATGGTTATTTCGATGTTTTTGCAAAAAACCGGTTCCGATCCCTGACAGACTGTACCTACTATCGTGCACAAGTAACCTGTGAATGTAAAATTAATTCACAATGCAGCACCAGTAGCAATAATGACAGATAGCAATCAAATAAAATTGTCACAGACACGTCCTATTCGAGATATTTAATAAAATGTACTATCTAATTAATGTTTTCAAGTTTATTAACACTCTGCGGCATCGATATATTCATGGAAGAGGTGCCGGTGGTGGGCGAACCCAAACCAGAGAATCCTAAGCCTGAGGTCAATCACGACACAGAAAGCATGCCTAGCCTGAACCCCATCAAGATAGATTCGATATCGGATATCGGATGACCCTTCAGAAAATGCCCTATGACATCAAGTTCTTTTATTGTAAACAACGACTACTAATCAAATGTATAAAAATATATAAAAAGGCACTTTTTACTTTTTATTTCATTCTAGTCGTATCCGACGTCCGATATCGGATCGGACAATGTGAAAACGCTTTAATAGTAATATGACACGATGTAACACAAGGAACCCGAAATATTTACATATTTAAGACTAAAAATGTCATTTTTATCTGGAATTCGAGTTAATACCAATTAAAAAAAAACATTTTCGTGTGATATTAACACTTTGCAGAAACTAGTTAGGTTTTAGAATAAAAAAGGAAAATTTATTTTGAGTGCCAGATTTACCAATAACATTTACTTTTTGTGTACTATATGTACTTTTTTGGCGAAATTTACTTCGTCTCATAATATATAACATTTTTACTTCTTTTGGTGTCAGAAATGCGTGGTTATATAAAAATTAAAATTAAAACTCACACAAAGCATAGGTATTTAGGCAAATACATAAAGTTTTACCTGCCTTTAAACCTGAGATTAACCGAGCAAAATGCCTTAGTATGTTTTCCTCCCAGAATCTTAAATAGGTAAAGTAAGTAATAGGTATCGGAAACGTCCAATGTAACTAATGGCTTAAAAGCCGGGGTGAACTAGAACTGGAATAGCCTTTTTACGTTGTCTACGTTTCAGCAGCAACTAGGTGGCGGGTGATCAATCTTCCACCAAACTTGGACAAGAATTATATATGTTTCGAAATATTTTAATGTTCGTTTTTGATTTCAAATGCAACCACGATCGTAACTAGTTCTTTCATTGTAACATAAAAGTTACTTACATATACATAAACACGTAAAGCTTTGTGTTTTCAGTTTGAATTATCTAAAGTTAGACCAAGATAAGTTGACAGCGATTTTGATAGCCCTAACGGTGCAAGTGTCAAATAAACGTCATAATTTTATAAAAGTTTAAGTTTAAAATAACCTGTGCACCGTTTGGGCTATCAAAATTGCTGCCAACTTATCTTGGTTTGTCTCTATCTTACTTAAATTTTAATAAATAACACTGTTAGAAATACAGCTTATAAAAGCCGTCTGTCAATCAGAAAGTATTCGTTAAACTAATTGAAGCCAGGGATAGACTTCGCTCGACATGTCGAGTGACATCATATGTAAGGCGCGCAATGTCGCCCGACATACCGAGTAAAATCCGGCACTTCTCCCGACGTCGTTGGCGACACGTGTCGTGGGACTATTGTCTCTAGTCTATCCGTGGCTTTTATTGCCATATATACATATATATTTATAAGGGCGAATTCCGGCAACGTCGCGCCACTTATACCGACGTCGCTTGCGTCACGTGTCGTGGAACATTTGTCGCCTAGTCCATCCCTGGCTTTATTCGTACTTGTACTAAACTTACTTACTTGTCACCATAGTTGCTTAAAACATTAAATGTCGTATCTTTAAATGCTTACAGATCTACTGGCTCCTATTCTCAATGTTGATCGCCAATCTGTTGGACGTGATGTTCTGCTCCTGGCTGATCTTTGCTTGCGAGCAGCTGCAGCATCTGAAAGCTATCATGAAGCCACTCATGGAGCTCAGTGCTGCTCTGGACACCTACAGGCCTAACACTGCTGAGTTGTTCAGGGCGTCTTCTACTGGTAAAGCAAATAAAATACTAGCTAGTTTTTTGAAACTCAATTAATGCATAATTAAATGCTTTATCTTGCATTAAATAAATAGTTTTGTACGATTTTGATATGATATGTAGGTAAAGAGAAAGCTGAAAGTATTACCTAATATTTATAATACTAGTATGGTGGAGGGTAGATTTGGTTTTCTGCCAAAAAACTGCTCTGCAGTTTGGCAGTAAAGTGTTCATGATTACTACTGCATTCTTCTTAGAATTAAATAAATTAAAAAAAATAACATTTTGTTGCCTCCGTAAACCAGGATGATAGATATTTAAAGTGATGTTACATTATTTGCAGTAATTATATTAAATAAAACCTTAGTTCTTATTGTTGCATTATTAGTTCAAATGTGACCTTATTTTCATTATTTACAATTCATATCGCTATGTGAAGTTTAAATGAGTCTTAAGAAGGAAGTAAAAACAAAAAATAATTTCAGAAAAGTCTGAGAAAGTCCCGGAGCCCACTGATATAGATATTCGCGGAATATATTCCACGCAGCAAGATTTTGGTATGATGCTGCGAGGGGCGGGCGGTCGCCTGCAGAACTTTAATTCTACCAATCCCAACCCGAACGGACTGACTCAGAAACAGGAAATGTTAGCTAGATCCGCTATCAAGTATTGGGTGGAACGACATAAACACGTTGTGAGGTATGTTACCTTGTTCCTAAGTCCTGAGTTTAGGACGTCATACCTGTATTTATGTATATGAAAGAGTCAGAAAACGACGTTTATTTTGTAATGAAAAATACCTTCCACAAGATACTAACAAGTGTTTGTTAGGAAGTAATGAAGAGTAATCCACGTGCCTTTGAACGTAGTTTTGATGATGACTTGATGACTTAAGCCCTTAAATTATCAAAGATAACAATCTAAGAACAACTTGTGAGCATAATGCTCTGAGATATATAATAAAAATATATAAAGATATCTCTGAGATATAAAGTACCTTTTAAATTCGTAATTCGATGAAATGGTTTAATTTTTATAAAACAGATTTCTAAATTTAGTGGAGTCAGTTGGTCAGTAAGCTAATTTTACGGTATAACTAACATATTTTAGTCACTCGACCGACATGTTTTGGAGTGCCCAGCGGTCGCAACATGGTTCCATTTTTATCACCTGTCACTTACCCACTTATATGCTTGTTAAAACGTGACAGGAATGGTAGATAAAAATGCGACCGTGCTACGGTACGGAGTAGCCGTAGCGTTTAAATTCGACTTAGTTTAAAATCTGGCATATTTTTTTTAGACTGGTGGCGTCCATAGGAGATACTTATGGTACTGCTCTACTGTTTCACATGTTAGTGTCAACCATTACGCTTACACTTCTGGCTTATCAAGCGACAAAGGTAAAATTTAGACTTATGATACAATTTTCATATAGAATTTTATGGACTTCGGTATTTTGGCTTGGAGATTATGAGTTTTTGCAATTATAAATTATGTATTACGGAGGTCCGTAGGGGTATCTGGGCCGAGCTAATGCGGGAAATATATTGGTTAGGCTTACGACAGTTATTAATTCACAGATCGATGGTCTCAACGTGTACGCGTTCAGCACAGTCGGTTACCTCAGTTACACCCTTGGGCAGGTGTTTCACTTCTGCATCTTCGGCAACAGACTTATTGAGGAGGTATGACCAAAAAACTGATTCCGATCCGTTTTCTGAATACTTGCTGGCTCGTTTCTCTTTCACCCAATTTACAATTTTAGGCTATTTCCGCTGAAGTGCTAACGAAATTAGTGTGAGAGTTCAAAGGTGACATCGCAACGGGCACGCTTTTATTATAAAAAAATACTATACGGTACTAGAGCTATCTTATCATGCATAGGCGTCATTAGCAACATATCATTAGGTTAAGTTCTATATGATATTGAGAGCCTAATGGTCAGTTTCAATTGATAAACTTAACTGAGAACATCTCAAGTTAGTGTTATCAATATGTTTTTAAAATTATTATTTGCTATCGTACTGTTCGCAAGCGGATATGGCTTTAAATTAAAACAAGTATATGTGCTTTCGAGACATAACATACGTACACCATTTTTCAATATGGAGCAGATGAGTCCAAAAAAGTGGCCTACTTGGAATTTGGATCCTGGAAGTTTAACTCCAAAAGGACGTCTTCTCGAACATTTTATGGGAAAATATTTTGCTGATTGGATGATCGAAGAAAAGCTGTTTGATAGTAACTGCCCAAAAGACCAGGTGTTCGTGCATGCTAACACCCTTTATAGGACGAAAGAAACCGCAAAATCCTTTACGGAAGGTGCCTTTGGACACTGTGTGGATGTTTACTTTAAAAATATTACTGGTGATGATCCAATCTTTAAAAGAAGCATTATAAATGCTACTGAAGAATTCAAAAAAAGTTCGTTGTATGAAATGAAAAAGAAATTAAATAGTCTCAAGTTGACAACCGCATTTTTAGAATTGAATGAAATAGTAGACTTCGGCAATTCATCATATTGCAGAACAGAAAAGATTTGCGATTTAAGCGAAGCGGAAAATAAAATTTATTTTCAAGTTAATAAGTCTCCTAATATTATTGGTGCTTTAAAAATTGGTTGGAGTGTTGTAGATTACTTTTTAATGGAGTATTACGACGGAATGACGCAAGAAAATGTAGCTTGGGGACAAATCCAAACTGAGAACCAATGGAAATCTTTAATAACGATATTAAGAGCTTATAATGAGGTGCTCTTTGAAACAAAGGTTTTGGATAAAGATGTAGCCTCAACTTTGCTTAAATATTTAACAGATATATTTCTGAATGGTAAAAAGATGTTTTATCTACTAGTCGGACATGATTCCAACATAAGTGCTCTGATGTCTTCGTTAAGATTTAAGGACTTTGTTCTACACGATCAACTTGAAAAAACGCCTATTGGTGGGAAAATTGTGTTTCAAAAATGGTTTGATGCAGAAAATAATAGAGATTTGCTAAGAGTTAACTACGTGTATCAATCCACTAAACAAATACGAGATGGTGTTGAAGTGAGTTTACAAAATTCGCCGCTTTGCAAGATCCTTGAAATTGAAGAATGTGTTGTTGATGAAAATGGCTTCTGTCCTTGGAATGATTTTATAAATATACTAAGCTCTGTATAACGCTCGGATCTTATTAATGTTATTAGGTACCTAATAAAATACGTTATAATAAAAATGTGTATCTTCATTTAACTAACTTCTAAGCTTTCTTGTTATGTATTCAATTTAAGATGTTATTTGTATAATTATTTCCCAAAATAACAATTAATTTTTAGCAAGGCCGCTTTTAAAAATTATAAAATGTTCATTTTGTTAATATGATTTATTTCACTGGTATAATGTTGGTTACAACCATTACGTTATTAGTAATGGCCCTTAATTCTATAATAGCGATCGTTTTTGTAAACAGTAGTGGATTTGCGTCGTTAACCATTATTTCGACACAAAACCAGGAAGGTTGTGAGTTCAAGCCTCCTTGGTGTAAATTCAAAACTATTGCATCTAGCATTAAAACTATTTTAGTTTATGTTTTTTTTCCGTTAGCTATTGATTTTTACTAAGTATCTTTGAAGGAAGGAAAGTAAGTAGAAAAAGGAAGAAGTAAGGAATTTTCATAACTATGTACTCAGTTGACACGTTTTAATAATTAATACTTTGTTGATTTTTTATCCCATGGCCCAGTATTTAGTCCATCACTTTCACCTAATAGCCCAGTTCATTTTTAGGGTTCCGTATCCAAACGGTAAAACGGGGCTGTATTACTAAGACTCCGCTGTCCGTCCGTCTGTCTGTCTCTCCGTCTGTCACCAGGCTGTATCTCATGAACCGTGATTGAAAGTCAGTTGAAATTTTCACAGATGATGTATTTCTGTTGCCATTATAACAATAAATCCTAAAAAGTACGGTGGGCGAGTCCGACTCGCACTTGTCCGATTTTTGATTGTATCAACTTCCAATAATCTTTGCACCCTGGCGGGTGCTGCCTCCGCGTGCGTCCCATGTCAAGAAAAAGGGTAGCATCTGCTCGGTGTACCACCCTACATCTCATTAAAATGTCCAAGGGGCCTCTATGTGTTAATTTTCCTACATGATTTTACGCTAAAAAAAATTCATTCACCACTGATAACTAATACATTTTCGGAAGCTGTATAATTGGTTAGAACTATTACAAATATTCTATACAAAAGGTCTCCAGTTTCACACTAAACTTCTATTTTACACAGAGCTCTTCGGTGATGGAAGCAGCGTACTCCTGCCAATGGTACGACGGTTCTGAGGAAGCCAAGACCTTTGTCCAGATTGTGTGCCAGCAGTGTCAGAAGGCTATGAGCATCTCAGGAGCTAAGTTCTTCACGGTTTCACTCGATCTGTTCGCTTCTGTAAGTTTGTCTTCAAGGTTAATTCTGATGTAATATCACATTTGCTTTTACTGCATTAAAATTTAAAAAATTTTTACTAGTATGCCATTTATGAGGATTAGCATCGATCGAGTTATTTGTCATATTAAAAATTGTATTTTCTATCAGAATATATAGACAAATATTTTTGTACTCGCACAAGATTATAGCTGCAGAGATAATTGACCCCCTCTGCAAACTACTATCTGCAGCGGACTGTACGTTCCTTATGCGAAAAAATGGTACAGAGTAGAGTAGATTCATGGCAAAATAAAAGAAGAAAACAGAAGGTAACCAAACATAACATATAAGCCACGAAATGGTCCCGACTCAGCATGGTGCTAGCCTGGCTGGTCTAGCGCTGGTCGATAAATAGTCGTTGTGCAAGTGCCTTTGTAATTTTGTACTGATTTCGGTGACAATTTTTGATATTCTAAGGCATCCATAGTGGAACTTCAAAAAATGTTAGTGTAAGTGGTCAAGTAATGATTTTGTTGGTTCTTTAATTTGATTTATTTTGTTCTCCAAAGGTACTCGGCGCTGTTGTAACCTACTTCATGGTGTTAGTACAACTGAAGTAGAAGCCATCGAATTAATCAAATTCAACTTACAAGCTTATATATCTGAGTCTGCTGAACGAAATGTATTTGCCCCTTTGAGGTTGTTGAAAACTGAAAAGTTTCTCCTCGAATCGCGGCGCGTCTCTGAGTCTCTATTGTTTCCCAAAAAGTTTTAAGTTATAATGGATTGTTTGTTCACATTTTCGTTAGTCATCATTTGGTTTTTCTCATCAACGCGTAACTTTTCAGGATTTCTTAACACAAACCTAACCTCTTTACATAAACCGTAAAGGTTTTCAATAGTGGCTTATTGTGTTAAACCTTGTTTCAAAAATTAATAGTGAATAAATAAATAAAAAAAACTAAAAAAAACCTAACCTAACATATCCATAGGATAACCTAAGGAACTTCCTGAAAGGTTAACGGTTTCAGAATTATAACTAATGATAATCTGCCAGTCATTACATTATGATTTATGACTTTCAATAATTATGTCAAACAAAGGGATCCGTACTTAAGACTCATTGACCTTTTTAGAAGATAATGAAAATAAAAGAACATAGACAACATTTTGACTTGTAAACTGATAGTATATTTAGGAATCCTCTCGCCTTAGAATTAGACGTTGAGGTCAATAGTTATGATAAAGGGGATAAAACTTATATATTATTATACACCCCCTTGTTCGTTATACTTTAGCCTCAATTTGCTAATGAATGTTTTATCCCTTTCTTACAAATACGGATTGAGACAAACGATTAATATCTAGTTTAGGCTTTATGGCTGTAGCGCGTTTATAAATAATGCCGTAAAACGTTAATATGTACACTCAAGTTTTTTACTGTATGCTTATCCTAAAAAAAAAAAAAAAAAAATTAATTATACTTGTATAGTACAAAAGTATTTAAAGTAAACAAAAACACACTCAAAATAATCTAATTAAGTTTTAAATGATGCAAGTAAATTCATTTTAGTACTTGGGCATTTTTACTTGTGTGTTCAATTTACTTTTTTCTGAAAAAACATCAAGTTTTGGGTTATTCCTACTCAGAATCACGACGACTATCTATTTATAAAAAAAAACTGTCCCAAAATAGTACAGTCAGCATCAAAAGTAGCGGATCAAACAAAAGTATCTACCATTCTGTAACAGCTTAGAAAAAGTTGATGGTTATATATCTAGACTAATTTAGACTGTAAAAGGTATAGTTTTGAAGGTGATTTTTAGAGAATTATCTATATTTGGAAAAGTTATCCGGAATATCAGATACTTTTGGCGCGTTGTTTCATCCGCTACTTTTGATGCTGACTGTACATTACGATACAAGTGCGAAAAATAGGAAATTTGAAACGAGTGGCGATAATTTAAAACACGACCGAAGGGAGTGTTTTAAATCGACACGAGTTGCGAATTACCTATTCGCACATGATTGTATCGTACAACGTTTTACAGTACATATGGCCCTTTAAATGTTCGACACAGTAACGTAATTTGCTAATTTTCGCACTAGTGCGGTAAAGTAGCACCATATGTACTGTAAAAGTCGTTTTGTGACGAATTTTCACATACAATATTTGCATGAAAATCTGGGGACACTTTTTTTCTTTCTTGCAATTAATAGTCCTGATGATTCTGAGTCGAAATAACCCAAAAGTTGTTAGTTTATCTAAAAAAGTAAATGGTACCTAATACACTTTTTTTTCTGAAAACCTCCATTTATAATTTACACCTGTAATGTTATGTAGTACCCTTTGTCATCAGTTCAATGCGTGGCATCAATTCTAGTCTTAATTTAGTGTTGTGTACACTTATATCTGTGTATCTTTAGGTATACCCAAGTATTTTTATATAAATGAGTAATATTTATATTCCTCCAAAAATTAAAAAAAAAATTGTGGTATTTATTTCATTATTGTATTTTAATTTAAGAGGATATATGTTTGTACCTTACTTCTTATATCTATGGTCTGTACGTACTTACGTAACAAATGGCGAAACATTTGATAGTTTGTATGAACCGGACTAGACGTTAGAAGAAATCCTCGTACTCGTACATTAGTTGTAATAATAGTAATTTTGGCACACTTCATTATGGATTTACCATTTATCATTTCAGTTTGGATGGCAATATCGGTGTTAAGTATAATTACCTAGCAGTCTAAATCGGGATGTACTACATTATGTGCAGCATCTCTACTATCTCTAGCGTCACTACTAGAGATGGGTAGGGGTGAGTATATGTTACTGTAAAAGCCCGAAGTACGGTAAAACCTAGGATATACCGGTAAGACCTAGGTTTTACCGATGCCGATCGGTAAAAGCCCGAAATGTGAAATAATTATTGTTCACTTCGGGCTTTTACCGACATGGATTTGGTAAATCCTAGGTCTTACCACGTCGACCGGTAAAGATTGAATCATCCACTGGTTCTTGACATTATTAGATGAAAATCTTGTATCAGTGTAAGGGGCGTTACATGTAGCGCCATTTAGAGTGATGCTTCGTATTGTTTCGGCTATTTTACTAGTCATATAGACGGTCTTTCGGTTTTGCTGAAGGTGAGAGTGAACTCTACTCACTGCAAATTCGAACGCCGTGAGTAGGGATGTAGAAGTCCTGAGAGCAGAGTAATGTACAGTGTGTCACATACCCTTTGTAAGCAATATGCCCAGTTGGTGGGAATTTTCGGGCTGTAGCTAGCCGCTGTAATGGGTAACAGAAACGCATTCCGTGTGTGCTTCGTTTTTCAGATGACTAGGGTGCACTGCATAATGCAGAGATTATCATATCGCGAACGATTGGCATCTTGACTAGGTACCAAGGTTTAGGTATAGTTTACAGTAAAAACAAATTAGGTATCTATTTATAGTTCTCGCCTGTTGAAGCGACTATGGCTGGGTAATCAAATGACACCTAGATGCTTTCAATTAAATCATTTTATTTTAAGTAAAAAACCTTTTGCCAAGCGTGAGTCATGGTAGTGGTTCGTAAGGGAGAGAAATAAGCCTGTCTGGTTCCGTTGTATGTTGGTACTCCCCTGTCATGCTAGTTGGTCGCGGTCGCGGTTTTAAGCGCCGTGGACAGCTGATGTGGATGCGAAAGGAGGCCTCTGCGCCCCTAGGAACCTAACCGCGCCGCTAAAGGGTTATTTGAACCGGAATCTTACAGCTCTATTCTGTGAGAATGCTGTCGACCGAAAGTGCGATTTTGTGTCTTAAGCAAGCTGTCAGGTACTACAAGGACAGGAACACGCCGATCTATACGTGCTTTCTGGACTTGTGAATGGCGTTTGACCTGGTTGTGTACGACAAGCTATAGTACAAGCTTACAAAAACGGGAGATTCGATTGAATATGTCGCGTTGCTTAAACATTGGTACAACAGCCAGGTCAATCGAGTGAGATGGGCGGGAGAGGAGTCTGACGAGTACAAACTACAATGTGGACCGAGGGAGGGCTAACATCCCTTCTCCTTTTCAACGTCTACGTAAACGAGTTGATCGAGGCACTCAGCAGGGCCCATGTCGGTTGCCATACAGGTGATGAGTGTTTTAACAATATAAGTTACGCTGACGACATGGCGTTGCTGGGGCCTTCGGCTGACGCGGTACGACAGCTCATCAATATTTGTGAGGAATACGCGGCTGCCGAAGCACTGCAGCGCGTCCGGCATGTTCGCTGAGGCGCGAGTAGATGACTTTTTTGCCATCAGGCGGAAAAGAATCGCCTCCATGCTGAGACGGATGCGCGGCAGCAGCAACAGTCTACTCAAGGTGTTGGCCGAGCACCTCGACTGCCCCGTTATAAAGTTTTGGGTGGAGGTGGCAATTGGGAGAGCGAAATAGAGTATGGCAACCTGCGCCCCTATTTTCCACACATCTTAGTGTTTGGTTATAAGTTCTTGTTTTTATTTTTCTCTTAGAACCTAATTAGCAAAGTTTTAAGTTTATACTAATAGTCGTTATGGATCAGTGATCTGAAATGAACGGGTTTTTTATTTTTTTATAATTTATACCTAGGGTACGAGACGAAACTTAAATACGTCCTTTTTTACATATTAAAGGTTGTGCTAAAATATTTACTTTTATACCTAACATTTTATTCTGTAAGAAAAGGAGACACTTGACCTGTCCGACGCGTCGCGTGTGATGTCACGGCGCGAAGCTCATGAACGCGACCGCACAGTACTGGACCCTAAAGGCAGCAGTGCATTAGCGCCAGAGTACTCTGAACGTACCGCGCGGTCAAAACTGCTAACGTTGTTGCTACGCTGAGACTACTCTCGCGATTGTACAGTCGCGCCTAGTATAACCTAATCTTACTTTGATTAGAATAACGTGCATCGTTACACTGTATATTGCTGTCCCGCTCCCACTGATAATATATTTAACACTCGTATTTCATAAAAATAGTCATAGTGCTGACTGTTAATGTTCTGGTTTTGCTGTAGGTTTAGTTACAATTTTTCAACAACAAGTAAGAGGGAGAACACTCCCCGGCTGTGGAATATATGGTATGACTGGGCCATAAGGGGGGGCCCAGCTTCCCTGCATGATCACCATCTGCTATGCTGACGACACATCTTAGTGTGGCGACACCATGGTGGCTGTGTGGGGAAGGCACATGGAAGATAACTTTTTCAGAGCGGCGGTAGCGGCAGAGATGTCAGTGGGTCGCATCGAACGCCTAGGATTGAATGTGTCCCTCCTGAAGACTGAAGCAATTGTCTTCGGGGGACCTGGAAGGGCGCTACCTGAGGACTTAACTATAGCTGTTACAGGTGAGAGGGTTCCGGTCAATTCACACATGAAGTACCTGGGTCTTATTTTTGACCGGAGGTGGAATTTTGGACAGTATTTCCTCAGGTTAGCGCCCCGAATCGTGGGTGCTGCCTCAGCCCTTAGCTGGCTATTACCAAACGTGGGTAAGCCGAAAGCCCCTTGTCGGCGCCTGTACGTGGGCGTTGTTCGGAGCATGGCCTTATACGGGGCATGAATTTGGGCAGACAGGCTCTTGGCTAAAGCCAAGCCTCTCCTAAGGCGTCCGCTGAGGGTGGTGGCCTTGCGCATAATAAAGGCATACCATACGGAGTATTTCGCGGTGGCATGAGCCCTGGCAGGCACTCCACCCAGTCCACTTCAACCAGTGGCTCGATAGAGAACACGGGGTGCCCAGCTACAGATTGACACAGGAAACAACCGGACACGGTTGCTTCGGTCATTACCTGCATGAAATTAAGGTACGCCGAAACATGGTGGTGGCAGCGGAAATCACGAGGGGACCTCTCGCTGCACGACGTCGTGTCGGCCACGTTGCGCAGCAAGAGGGCATGGAAGGAAGTTAAAGCCTTTTGCGAAACCGTGATTTCCCAAAAGGAAGCAGCGGAGCGGTTGCGCGAAGATAGTGCAGATGCGCTACCGCTCCGGCGTAGGCGGAGAGGGAGGGTCTCCTCCCTAAGTAGGCAATATATCCTAGCCATCAGCTAGTTGTCCCCCTCGTAGAAAGACCTAGATCTATATGACTAGTAAAATAGCCGAAACAATACGAAGCATCACTCTAAATGGCGCTACATGTAACGCCCCTTACACTGATACAAGATTTTCATCTAATAATGTCAAGAACCAGTGGATGATTCAATCTTTACCGGTCGACGTGGTAAGACCTAGGATTTACCAAATCCATGTCGGTAAAAGCCCGAAGTGAACAATAATTATTTCACATTTCGGGCTTTTACCGATAGGCATCGGTAAAACCTAGGTCTTACCGGTATATCCTAGGTTTTACCGTACTTCGGGCTTTTACAGTAACATATATACTGGGTATTTACTCAAACCGCCCGATAAGTACTCGTATTTACTGATATAGGTGATATAGGCGAGGGGGGGCGGGTTTAGGGTCGGCAACGCGCATGTAACTTCTCTGGAGTTGCAGGCGTACATAGGCTACGGAGATTGCTTACCATCAGGCGGGCCGTATGCTTGTTTGCCACCGACGTAGTATTAAAAAAAATAAAAATAAGAACGATTGCTGATAAAATATTAAAAAAGTGAGATTTTATAACTAAATTGGTTTTTAATGAAGAGTATTAACGTACATTAACAATATTTACATAATAAAAAGCATATAGGACTCTTTATTTAAAAAAAAGGTAATTATCAGTGAGAGGCAATTTGTGATAATGCGTAGTTAACAATTTTATTTTTAAAATTGTTAACTACGCACAAAACTTTTAAAATACAGGACTTAAGTTGTATCGATGTTCTAAGATAACTGCATGTTGCGCAAAAGTGCATGTTTACGCTGCACTTACGACCTTTTATTTCTACAGTTTTATTTCTATTGTGTTTAACTTTAACTTACCCTCATATCTAACGATAAGAAAAGTCATGTTATATTAATATTAAACAGTTATAATAATTACACATTAATGCAAACAACGACAAGGGGAATCCTGATCCACCGTGATACAGTTTTTACTAGTACGGGGATCAGATGACGCTTACTCAATGTTTCATTGCATTTACCTTAAAACTTGTTTATAAATTATTTACAATATTAAGTTCACCTTGTATCATTTATTACTTGTAAGCAGTTGTGAGCTATCATGTAGCTAAATAAAGTTTTTTTTTTTTTTTTTAATTAAGGGATTTATGAAGAAAATTCAAACATAGCTCAACCGATCATGTTCAAGTTCATTTTATAGACCCATTTAATGACGTGTACTGATGTGTGTAATGATGTTACACGTTGGTGGTTTCTGAACTTTTTTGTGACATGTAGTTACATGTATTATGCCACCTTTATAAAAATATTTTTTTACAATTTTGATTTCATAATATATTTGTTTATATCACAACAAATCACATAAAGAACTTAAAACTAAGATACACAACTGAAACTTGTTAAAAGAAGTTTATGCGTGGTGCAAATGCATCACTCCGCTCAACTGCATGTTAAATATTTAGTAAATACGTAAGTACAATTAAGGAAATGTACTTATATAGGTAGACCAACGTATAGCAGGTAACACCCGCCATCACACATTCCCGTCCGTTACGTAAGATGAATCTAGTAGTGGTTTACGAAATACTCCTATATTTCAAATTTGTATGCCCCTTTCAGTACTCTAAATAGTTAGTACCCACCAATTCGTGTATGTATAAACGTGTAAATACTGCTAAATTGAGTAAATACTGAGTATTTACTCACTACCCATCTCTAGTCACTACTCATCAGGTTCTGGCAGACTACCAGACCTGCGGGTCTGCGCAGCATTATGCAGAGCCAACACCTATTTTTCGTACTATCACATGTCTCGACTCATTCGAGTATTTATGGTTACCAACATGTTATTCGTGATTAATATAAGTATATATTATATTATCATGAATAACATAATAGATATATATATCTACGGACCAGCCCGCGTAGCCAACGTGCATATCGTTCACGCTCCGTGGCGAACGAAACGCAACTGTCTCAGTCGCACTAATTTGGAAGAGTGATAGCGAGAGATGACTACGCTACGCTACGGAGCGTTAACGACACATTGGAATATTGGTACGAGTATTATTCTTAATTTTCACACCCTTTAGTGACGCTACCCTTATTTAATGAAAAAGCTGTTATTCAATTACTACTTTTAGAAAATCACTAAGTATATTAAATATTTTTACTTTACCTAAATTTGCAGATTAATGCTCATTAATTGTCTAATAAAAAATATCGTTTTATTTTTGCGCTTATTGTCTTAATTCATCTGTTTTATTCTTCTGCACAGGTTTTACCCAATGATTGGCTGGTAAGGAATGTTTTAAGGCATTTAGTCTATTTATAGTAATTATCTAGCTGCACGTAACTACTTTTGTCTTATCTATACTTTAATGGTTTGGCACTTAGGGCTCATCTATGTGATATAATAGTATGAATTTACGATACCTATGATATTTTATATCGTAAATTAAAGTTTGTATGTGTATAAAGATGTTATAATAGAAGAAAGTATTAATTATATACTATGTGCAAAGGAAAATATACCAGTAGGATATATTTTTTATTGATTGATGATAGTTCGGAACATTTGACTGGAACTAAAATACTTATTTTTCTCTTATGTTTGTTAAATGTTATATTTTATGGATTACATTATTTAAAATTAAGATTGTTTTATTCAAAAGCATGAACTTCGATTTCTTAATATAAACAAACAGAGTTTTTTTACAATAACAATAAACATAATCGATATATCGATAGACATAGGATTACTATAACGAGCTTAAATCTAAAATAGGCCCTCGACGACCGGTTTGGCCTAGTGGGTAGTGACCCTGCCTACGAAGCTGATGGTCCCGGGTTCAATTCCTGGTAAGGGCATGTATTCGTGTGATGAGCATGGATATTTGTTCCTGAGTCATGGGTGTTTTCTATGTATTTAAGTATTTATAAATATTTATATTATATTATATATATCGTTGTCTAAGTACCCTCAACACAAGCCTTATTGAGCTTACTGTGGGACTTAGTCAATTTGTGTAATAATGTCCTATTATAAACTCGTAATACCTATAGACCTTCGAGAGGCCCACTCTACTATTAATGGCAAGCAAATTACATTTTCTAAAATTAACTAGTTATTGAATATGAATGACACAATTTCCCTTTACATCGTATCCTATATTAATTATTCATTATCACTAACAAAAGCCTCTATCGATATCGGTTTTCATCATGACGTAATTGATTTAGACGAAACTGGTTCGATGAATAAACGTACTTGTATTGAATGAAATTATTTGGGGAAATATTGGAGCGATTATGAAAATAGCGCTTTGATGTAAATGAAATTATAATGATACTTTTATGATTTCAGCCTTTGTGATATATTGCTCAGAAGATATCATTTGAATTTGAATAATTTTGTATGATAAGGTTCGGGAAATAGATGCCTCGACCTCAATGTCCAAGGCCCTAGATCAAGCGATAGGCCTAAGATACGTCGTTAAAGCGGACACGGAATAAGTAAAATTTGTTGCTATAAATAGTAATAAGTATAATGTTCAAATGATAAATAACAAACTTGAATAAAAATCCAACCTGTATATGTCCTGCTGCTGGACACAGACCTACCAGGCTGGCCCTCATAGGCGCTTAGCACTGCATCCGATTCGCACGTCGCACCGATGTTTGAGCGAGACAACGCTGTGCTCATATTATAGCAACATCCCGCTCGCACGTGCAGCATACGCGAGAGGGCTGTGGTCAATAGGCTGACTAAATACGAGAACAAACTAGTACTTTTTGTTGGTGGTAACAGTTTCCGTTTCCACTTTAACCTTGCTTCTTTTTCTGGTAGCAATTTATTACCTACTTACCTCTATCCATTTACCAAATATCGAATCAGACGAAAAAAAAAAAATTGTGCGTGGAGTCCCTCCGCGCGGAAGAAGTGAAACTTCGTAATGTGGAGATGAAAATAATGCTCTAAAATACATATGGTTTATTAATATAAACCATCCTCCATCCAACCTCTTAATAGAGGTAAGTGATACGAAGTTCGACGGGTCATCTAGTAATGAATATTATAAATTAAAATAGAACAAAAACTCGAACAATAGATTTAATAATACATATATTTAAATATATATATTCTAAAATTCCTAAGTAATAGAACATATGAAAAGTAAGAATACAAAAAGTCAGGTTCCACCGAGATTTGAACTCGGATCGCTGGATTCAGAGTCCAGAGTGCTAACCATTACACCATGGAACCGGCTGAGCTAATCGACGAATTTACTCATCACAAACTCTTACTACTTTATGTTACCGATTATAGCGTTAAACGTTTAACGCAACCGTGTTGGAAGTCGCATAAGAAGTTTCACTTCAAAACAATTAAATAAAAATCGGCCCAAACGTACTTACTACGATTATTGCCGATATGTACAATCTTCAAAATATTAGTTAGCACCCTTGCATACACTGATTTATTATAACTCAAGATAAGTTATAGGCGTTCCAAAATTGAAGCCCTTACCTTGTGACAAATATTACAAGTTGCCTTGTGCACGTCCTAACTAGCTAGCTCACCGAAAGAGAAAGAGACAAATGACAAGATGAATGGAATGCGAAAATTAATCAAAAGATAGTAAAAATACAGATTTCTTCGTAGGTATACAAATAAATGTAGGATGCGTGGATTGGAACGTAAGAATTGAACTAGCAAGTGAGAGAACCTACTGTTGAATGAACTGTGTAAATGAGAGAAAATGATGCCAAGTGTCAGTGCGGGTGAAAGAGATATAAAAAATGCTGTTGGCAGATTTTAAAATGTGTAACGGGAGATGGGGAGAGACGGATATCGGAAGCGTATACGATACGATTTTTCAAAAATATACGTTTTTAAAGTGAATTTAAAGTTGTGTAGTTTAGCCCGATTCACATAAATATGGAAGTTTTTTTTGCTCCTTATGTATGAGTATAACCTATTTTTAGTTATATAATATCATTGCCATGCATAGAAAAATATACGCAGGGGTGGGGTGCTAAGCTAATAGCATTGCTGATTGTACTTACATCCTTATAAATATTTTCATCCTTATATTATTATTTAAGTGATACCTCAAATATTTCAAAACGCATTTGAGCGGAACTTATAAAAATAAACAATAGAGATAAATTATAATTAAGCAATTATAAAGAGCGCACATTTCTAATTAGTTACCTCTTTTAATTAAACGATCCAATGCCACATTATATCACGGACAATACAATGAAGACCTCAGTAACTACATCCAAACCGCTTTGAATGCCCCTGATATTATATAACGTGAGGGACGAGGAAGTTCTTCTATCTCTGGCTTGCTTAGAAAAGGGATTCACACTTTGTAAACCTGTACACACAAATATACACAACACTTCCACGACAAAACTGAAAAGTCGTATGTACTATCTCACAAGCCCGTGAATTTGACTTTTTGATCTAGAGAGTGCCAAGCTCTGAATCAAACGGGTACAATTTTGCTTAATTACTTATTTCATTTGTTTTGTTTGAACGTGTGAGTGCAAATATTAGGAGTAATTTAGAAGTTTGATTGTTGGGAGAATTTATATTCCGGGAAAGTGCTTAATACAAGTACCTAACCCTAAACTCTCTATGTAACTTCCGAACTCAATAATGACAAAGAGTACATTAAGGTCTACATATAGATACCTATGTATATATACTGAATACGAATCGAAAAGATGGCACAAAACTGTATGGCTCTAATTTATCGCCTGTTGGTAGGATTTAGTAAGTTCTCTAGAAACATATGTTCTAGCCACACATCCTGTATAGAACCATATTTGCCATGGCAACGCTTTTAGTGATCTTGGAACTCGAAAGGTCGATAATATATTCTGGAGCCAACGATGGAGTGGTGAGAGTGGTAAACCACTCACCCATAATGATTATGACATTACAAATGACTTTCTGTTATGTCCTCAGCAACAGCATTGACCCATAATGTTTATGACATTACAAATGACTTTCTGTTCTGTCCCCAGCAACAGCATTGACCCATAATGATTATGACATTACAAATGACTTTCTGTTATGTCCCCAGCAACAGCATTGACCCATAATGATCATTATAAATGACTTTCTGTTCATTACTCTGACATTTCATCCTGTCATTTCAGTCTCCGGAATTTATAATCCAATCCCACTTTTGGACATAAATCTAACTATGAAGTCGAAGCCTTTAATTAACAAATTTCAGGCCCTGGTAATTGCTACTTTAGGGCAAGTAAAGTACTTATGCCAAATGAGTTACCCAGTTCGGGATAGACTATATTAATTGCTCGGAATTCACTCGATTTGTGTAAAATATTCATTGGGCTGTTTTACATTTGTAATTTTTACGTTTAAGAGACCAGAGGACGGATATAATCCCCGTGTCAGCTCAAAGCGGATTGGGAACTTCACCTTTTGGATTTGGATTTTTCTCATTAGCAAAACTTTACTAGTAAATACCAATGATATATCATAAAATATCGTATTCGTCGGTCCCGACTAAAAGAGTTGGATCGGTAAAACTGATACTTTTCAGGAGAAGTCCTCAAAGTATTCCAAACAGAAAAAATGTACGTAAACTATTATTCAGGTATCCGTGCCTCCCGCTTGAACCACCTATGAGATAACACCCTTGTAACTCAGCCCTAATCGAGTGAATTTCTCAACTAGCAGCGCCATCTATCGCGCCACTCGAGTAACAATGTATGCCCGGTTGCCAGCGCTCGGCTGCTTTCTCCTCAGTACGCTTTTGTAACTCAGCCGAGCAATACGTGTACAAAACAAGTTTAAAAAGATCGAGAAATTAAAAATCGTGATGATTATTTTCGCTAACATTCCGCTCGGTGCCCAGGGCCCAGTGACGAGACGCAGTGACCTCCTATAGGCACCGTCATAAAACGTACACCAGTGCAAATGCCATGGCGTCGTCCCGTAAGATGACGTGCCGTCGTCTCATGATGACACGACAACCGTCGTCCCGTGAGACGACAAGCGTCGTCCCGTGAGACGACGACGAAGTCATTTGTAATATCGATGTTAAACTTGGCATGATATTATTTATATATTATAGCGGTTTGATTAATGTGTACTTTATAGCAATTTTCTACAAAAATCTCAAAAAATGAAGATATTACATTGTTTACCGGAATAGTTAATTCACATTTTGGTCAAAAGTGCCACATACTATATTTTTACGTACAAATTGGCTTAAATCCATCAACAATACCCGGGTACGTCCTTAAACTACGTCCAAAAGAGAGGTATGGGCATTGTGAATGTCATCTCGCTTTGTGTTGTAGGGTGTGCCCTACATACCACTACCACTGGCTGTGGCCAGTGGTTGTCATTCCAGATCTAGAGCAGAGCCCAACTGGGGAAGTACCTCCACCTTACAGAAAATAGCAGCCAAATAACACTAGACCCTACTCAAAGTGTTGTGTTCCTGCCGGTGAGTAAGGTTGCCAGAGCTCAACGAGGGCGGGGGCGGGTTTAGGGTCGGCAACGCGCATATAACTCCTCTGGAGTTGCAGGCGTACATAGGCTACGGAGACTGCTTACCATCAAGCGGGCCGTATGCTTGTTTGCCACCGACGTAGTATAAAAAAACAATGTTGTAACGGACACAACTGACATTCTAGCCTATTTAAAATGAAATAAAGAGAAAATATACTTAGTACCTATTATCTTGGTTTTCTTGAAAAAAAAACTTAAAATGCGGTTAAAGTAAAGAGCTTTATATAAACTTAAACGACGAAAACCAGAAAACACAAATTTGCAGATCCGATCTTTGTAATTGGGACTGTCGAATATTTCCACGAAATTTTAACAATGCTTGGAAACCCCAAACATTTTCTAATCGACTCTGCTAACAAACGAAAAAACGCCAAACAAGATATTTTCATCAAAACCGCGCTGTCGTCTCCATTTTCCTTCGGAAATCAAAAAGTATTTTGCTACAAAATCCAGGGAAAGCCTCGCTTGTAAAATAAAGTTAACACGTCATTCCTTTACACAAATTGCTTCAATTTTCATAATTTGTTGCGAAGTTTGCGATGCGCAAGTCAGTTTGTACAGTTAAGGAAGACAAGTAAGACTAAAGAATTTAAGAAAGCTGTCAATAAAAAGGTCTGTGTCTCATTTAGTTCCGCCACACATATATAGACTGACCAGTAATATGTGATCACGCCCCATATTGCGGAATTTTATTGTAACTAAATTTTTCATGCTTAACTGAACTGTCATTATCCCTATTGGGAGCGTGCACGATGGCAGCGCTGCTTAGCGTTCGCAACTACTGGGGAGCTGTCAAATAATGAGCTCAACAAAATAAAGATTATTCTTTAAAATTTTTTACTAAAATACAGTTACCAACAATGTGCGGAATCTTTTCGTTTTTAATGTTAAACACACTTGACTTTTGCTTTACTGAAAATAGTCAGAATTATCTGTGTATTTTATATTATTCGGTTAATTTTCTTTGTCGTTGTTTCGTTACGAATTCAATGAAAAAATCTACGTTTCATTATGTTTTGATGGCCCACTTCGTGATCCTCTTCCTGGGGATACATATGATGCTTTCGAGTGTAAAAGTTTTGCCCTTCTTCAAAGGTTTTAATCAACTCATTTTATGTTAAAACATATGTTCTTTCGCTTATCACGTTTGTTGTGACAGACGACGACAGTCCTATAATAAAATAAAATAAAATTACCTAATATTGGTACACTGTATTAGCCATACTATTTTATTAACATCCAAGCAAAACTCTGCGTTTCAGCCCGCGTAGCCAACATATATGCTAGTCGTTAACGCTCCGTACCATAGCGTAGTCATCTCTCTATTAATATAACTTTTCCATATTAGTGTGACAGAAACAGTTGTGTTTCGTTCGCCTCAGAGCGTTAACGAATGCCATGTTGGCTACGCGGCCAGTTCTATTACATACACCTCGTATAATTTTGCTCATTATACGGAATATAGTATCTTATATCTAATTTAATACTTCATTCCTGGGCACGGAATCGTTTGGTTTTATATAACACTTTCCTGTCTCAGTGTACGTACACAGCGGCTGAGACAAATATTATTTTATGTAAATAAGTTATTTTATGAGATAGCTTGCTGCGTTGGGAAAGTGTCCTGGGAAATTTGAGTTGTCTGGTTACATTAGGAGACATATTACATATAGTAATATTATATATTACCTATTGTGCCTACATTTGTGCGATTGCATATTTAATGAAAATGTATAAATTAAAACAAAAAATATTACTTTGCTTATCCGCGAAAAGATAACGTGCTAGTCAATCAGTGCTAACCCGTTATACTTACTTGCGTATTTTTACATGCAATTAATGTTCCCACCCTGAAACCGCAAAAATAAATACGCAAATAAATATGACAACCCATCACCAAAGTACAAAACTCGACACGTGTTTCAGCTCTCCACGTGGCATCCTCAGGAGATGTTGACGGTCCTAGCTATGTACTATTAAAAGAGTTGTAAATTTAAAGAAAAAATCGTGCATGAAATTCAAATACAAAATTTAGAGAATTTATTGATTTAAGGCCGAATGAATAGCAAATGTGCTCGTGGTGGGGCACGTATGAGATGGTTGAACGCTGTGAAGAGGTCGTCTGGAGACAGTCTGCATCGTGCAGTCCACATGGCTTTTGACCGCACTAAATGGAGACAAATCACATGTGGTCGCGATCCTCAGCAATGAGGGAACGAGAAAAAAGAAGCTGCTGATGACGCTGTACAGCTTCGTCCATTATGCAGTTGTCACAAAAAACACATGGCATCGTATAGCACCATTCACTTCAGCTGTTAGGGGCACGGTTTTTAGGGTTCGGTATCTCTAAAGGAAAAAACGGAACCCTTAACGGATCCCTTTGTTGTCCATCCGTCCGTCCGTCCGTCTGTCTGTCAAGGCTCTTTATCTCGGGAATGCGTGGAGGTATTGAGTGGAAATTAAAACCATATACTCAGATTTAGAGTTCCTTGACGCTGTGAAAAAATCAAACATGTAATTAATTTAACGTAAAAAATAGGGCCGTACCACAAAAAAACATATATTTCGATACTCTCAAGGGAATCCAAATTTATGTGATACTTCCCGTTGACCTAGAACTATGAAATTTGGCAAGTAATGTCGTATAACACTGCAAATACAGGGGAAAATCTCAAAACTATATATTTATAAAAAAAGATGGTTCAGGACGTGGGGTAAATATAAGACGGGTAAAAATAAGACTAAGTTTTGAACACTCAAAAAGTTATTCTATTCCATTCCTATTCCATATACGAGTACAAAGAAGCCTTGAATAGGAATGAAATAAAATAAGTTGTGAAGTGTTAAAACTTAATCTTATTTTTACCCGTGCCTTATATTCACCCCACGTGACCTAAGTTAAATTAGTACGGAACCCTTGGTGAGAGAGTCCGATTCACACTTTTCCGGATTTTTCTCTCTTAACTCATTTACAGCGAAGAACTTTTTGTTGCCATGGAAAAGGGATAGGTACCTAAAAGTGGCTATCCCAATACAACCTTCCCTTTCTGAGACAAAGTATTGGGTAAACTAAGGAAATTAGGTTAACCTTTCTAAGCAGGCAATTCGGTGTGAAAATGGAAATCGGTCACAAACACGAAGTGCCAGGTTTAAGGCAAAAGAGAATGGAAATAATATCGTACATCCACCCTGATCTAAAAACTTTAAGCAATAATAATAATAAAAGTATAGTTCGTGTTTTTTAGCATTATAAAAAAAGATAAACAATCTTGACGTATTTTTTTTATTGGAAATCATCAAAAAAACGCTTTAAAAAAATAGTTGATATTACTTATGAATGCAAAATAATGTAAATAATCGTTACTGATATATGATTATTACATATTTTCGGAGATTTATTTTTCAAAAGAGTTTTTAAAACTAAAAAGACACGTTAAGATCGCTTAGCTTCTTTCTAATGCTAAAGAAAACGAACTATAGTTGTTGAAGAACTCACGTTTGCGTTCAAATTTTATATTTAATGGAATTTTGACCAACTGAGCGCGAAGCGAGATATGGTGCTTGTGGTCTTGACAACGGACTATAATAATTATAGAATGACCCAACGGGAATTCAAACTGCGCACATGTTAACAACGTCCAACATTTTAATGGCGCGGAAGAGGTTTTTATTTTATTTTAGCCAATTTTTTTCTTTAATAGCAGCAAATGGTGTATTGGATAATATTCAAAGCTACGGGCGGAGTATATTTATGGAGAAAAGAAAAATCTCAGTGATGTGTGTTAGAACTGTCAGATAAATATCCGTTTTTCGAAGATTTTGTACAATACAATACAATAAAATACAAATTCTCTTTATTCCACAACCTCAGAATAAATATGTACATGGAAACACATAATACATGAAGATGGAGGTAAACAACAGGCAGGCTTATCGCTTCAGAGCGATCTCTTCCAGGCAACCTTTAAGTAGTGGAAAGATTGTATTGAGAGCTTTGTCTCTATATATTCCGTCGCTGGGCCTTCGCCACCTGAGTAGCCCCAAACAATTCACGGTCCAATATTAGTTTTGAAAAGAAAAAACGCCAACGCTTCTTATTTGGACCTTTTTCAGCAGGTTCTGAAAACACTGTAGACAACATGAAAAGGATATAGTCGTAGTTTATGGTCCACTCTAAATATCATTAAACTTACCTGGATCCAGTAAGGGCTTCCATTTTCCAATAACGATGAATATGGTATAAAGTCACAGACTAAAAATAATACATTGTACAGAAGCTCCACTGTCAAAGCTATTGGGTTTGGAGTGGAATTCTACCAGGACTGAATAGAGTAAAATATTATTTTCTCCATGCTTGGTAATGTTCACCTAATAGTACTAAAAACAGTACGGGAAGTTCTTCATTATGGTCAAACTCAAATTAAAAAATTCAATCTATTATTATCGTGTTTTAGCGGAACGGAATATATCCACTAAGAAAAACGCAAACAGCCAATTAGTATAACCGCGGGCTGCGTCTACACGACCCGGTCAGCGTCATTTCAAACTATAGCATACGAACAACATTACATGTCTCGTTCTTATAAGACCGTCGTGTATGATCGTGCGACTACTGCTTAATAAAATCAAAGACTATATAACTTTCATATATTTTTTAAATCTCATGCGTGCACATACGGCTTTTATTGCACAATTATATTGAATGGAACTGAATGGCAGAATAAGTTGATTATATTGTGCCTTTAACTTTTTTTAAATAATTAAAGAGTAAAATTGTTTAGACGTTTTTGATGTGTTTGTGTGAGTGCTGGTTGATGCTTAAATTATGATTATTTTACCTTATTTTCTAGCATGTTTTTAGAAAAGCACTACACAACTACATCAGCAGGAACATAAATTCGTGGATTCGTCTTCTTTGTCGGACTCCACTTCGCGTCATATACTCGTCACATAAATCGAAACTCATCCACGAATTGCCATTTCCCGGCCTCTGCAGTAATGTACTATTGTTACAGACCGCAAAACGATACGTATACACATTCCTTTGTAAACTGACAAAATAAAAAACCATAGACAAAACATAATAGTCGCCAGCCAGTGGCATTATGTTTAAAATGTGGTTTAAAACCTGTTTGGTTTATATGTTCTAACAAAAGCATACGGTTTTTAAGAGAAACACGAACCCGCCGCCAGAAAGCCGCTCTCATATTTGTCATTTCATATTTGTTCATCGATAGAAGAAACAAATATGACGAAAAAAATTCAACAAAAAATTAAAATCGGCCTATTCGTCGTATGGATTCCATATTACTTCAACTTCAACATTTATTTGGAAAATGAGTCACAAGGGCACTTTTACACGTCAACATGGAATTTACATACAAGCAAAAACAAGCACATCAACAATTATAAAATACAATTCATTGAAAATATGAATGCAAACAAACACAAATAAAACTAATAACATCAATTGCCTGCGTGATGGGCACCCTGCCAAGAGGCCAGGGTCTGTTTTAGGTATCTTTATTTTTTCTAGGTATATAGGTTTAGTTTTAGTAGTTTTATTTTATAAGTAGTCATAATTTAATTTTATTCAAAATGTATCCTTTTTTCATCATAAATAAATTATATATCATTTAAATATTCACTTGTAATAACATCAAACTAACTTTAATTTTTCTGCACATAATTTGCTACCAACATTAAAGGTTTTATTTCTCTCTTGATTGCCGATTCTATAATTAAATTGACCCTTCCGATCCCCTCACATACTACAGGTATGTGCCTAAACAAACTGATTAGGACCTTTCCTTTTTGTCCCTCATCTATTGACAGAACCTAACCTTGATCAAAGTAAACAGTAAAAGGTTCCAAATATAAATTCATCCAAGCAAACGGTACCTTTCTTCAATTCAATACATGTAGCTGTGATATAAATAGTATGTGACTATATAACACCGTAAAAAAACTGTTTTTAACATGAGCTTTCCCGAGTTAAAACTGGATTTCCGTATCTCCCCGCATTCTTTTATTTAATTCATCGTATTGCATAAAAAAATCACAATTAAATAGAAAATACACCGGTTCTCAGCCATTGAGTTGCGTTTTTGGAGTATTGGAAGCCTTTTTCACAATTAGTGCATTGCCTCATGGTCTTCTGTCAGTAGGAATCATTTCCCCAGTTTGGCAGGTATATAGTCTGTATATCAATAAACTAATGTTGTATAATAATTATAAGGTTCTATTTCAGGAAGAACTCCGCATCGGCTCGAATGACGATCGATTGCCAAGATATGAGTGTTTGAAGAGCACAGATTAAATTGTGACACACGAGCATCATGGTTGAGTCAATTTTGTGAATAAGATACTGCAATAATATGATTTATAAAAACACATTTATATACTGTCTACTTAACACTCCCAAACAATTCGACTCGTCAAGCGCAATGAGTCCAATCTCAAGGGGACTGTGGTGCAAGTTATCCTGCTTTCGAAGTTATCCCACTTCGAGATCGGAGTAGTTTTGAAAACTGTTAATATGTACTAAACTAGAAGCATAAACTGTACGGATGTACCTTAATTACCAAAATTTACAAAAATCATAGAGATCCGCATTAATACAAAAAAGAAAATATGATATCAGAGATGTTTTGGAAGGAACGTTGTCTTACAAAAACCTGTATCTACCGTGTTACATTTTGTAATGAAGTATTTTAACAAAAGCTTGACGTTTAATTTATTACACCATTGCTATTTTCATGGCCAATCGAAACAATATTTGGTAATTATTTTGATGTTTTCTGAATGTTCCCCTGCGGATCCCTTTCTTTCGCATAATTATCGAAAGTCATAATGTAATGATAGTCATATTAACATTAGTCATAACTCTGAAACTGTTAACTTTTTAGAAATTTCCTTAGGTTATCCTATAGATAGGTTAGTTTGGTTTGTTTTATGGCGATCCTGAAAACTTATGCGTTTCTGAGAAAAACCAAATTATGGCTAACAAAAGTGAGGACAAACAATACATTATGACTTAAAACTTTATGGGAAACAATAGAGACCCGTTCCCCTGCCTATGTACGAATGTACCCCCTCCGTGGGGTAGTTAAGTATATTCGAAAGCTTGTACTAAATTCGATTCATTAATTTATTATGAATGTTATGGACTTCTAACTTTTTGACCAGGGAGCGGAATGTACGCAGAATGTAATAAATACCTGATTGAGCAATCTAGGTATCTTTAAAGAACAATTTTTGAATCAAAATCTATATAGTGTCTGAATGGTGCCTATCTTCCCCTGCATTTTTTTGTCTATTAAAAAGGAGTAAAGGTGACAGTCCATTTCTGACCGCAGCTGCACTACTGCTCCGACATTACTGCAGCGGCTTGAACGCGTTGGTGGTATTGTCAATTTCCATAGTAAAATCAATGACCATACCGACTGCACGTAATATGGTAATTTTAACGTATTTCCGACCGCAGCTGCACTACTGCTCCGACAGTACTGCAGCGGCCTGAATGCGTCGGTGTTATTGTCAAATTCCATAGTAAAATGATGACAAGACCGACTGCACGTAGCATGGCGATTTTTAGTGTTTGGAGCGCAACTGCAGCTGCGTGACGCACGTCAAATCTTTCACCTGTACAGAAATGTCTTTGGTCACAGATATTAGTACCTAGCTCTAAGCAAAGAGGATATAACCACTACATTCTAAGGAGTTTATTACACCCGCGGATAAACAACCCCGATAGTTTCTGTGTTTCGCGGTAGGCCCTCTGTATCCTGGCGTGGCTCTTATTGTTTTTTTTTAATGTTTCCTGACCAATTCATTAAATAAACTGTGCTTTCATTTCTTCGTACTTTTCCGAGGACAGCTATAAGCTCGAAAGGGCAAGAGCGATAGAGAGGCAAATATACGATTTTCAAATTAAGATTTTCATGGTAGGCAATAAGTAGATAGGAGCTATGTATGTATGTATATATAAATTATTTAAGTGACTGATAGTGAAAAAACTGGAAAACTAGTTCGCATTTGTACTAATGATGAGTGTTTTTTTCCTATTTTGTTTTCATTTTTGTACAATTAAGAGTTTTACTTCTACTATGTACTACTAAATTACAGGACGCACTTATATGTTAGAAAAATATCGATGTAGGTATAATAACTGTTATTCATCATACAATCATGTACACACAGGATACAAATGTGACAACATAATATTTCTTTGATGATTCTAAGACTGAACGGGGTGGTCGTATGCAATTTCCTCTCTCTCCTCTTTCTCTCTGACTTATCCATAGATTTCGGAATTAAAGTAGAAAATGTTTCGAATGAAATAGCTTACTCTGTATCTTCTGTATTTGTGTTAGGATACTATTACGAAACCATAGTAGATCAATTTTTTTTATTGGCCACAATGGTCGCGCATTGTGCGGCTTTTGAGGAATTTCCTCCCCCGGGCGCTCCGACTGTAGTTTGAGCTCCCTGCCGAGGTTTTTATGAGGGTCTACAGTATGGGTTCTTCAAAAAAGAAGTGTACAGGCTTTTAAAGGGTCGGCAACGCGCATGTATCACTTCTGGAGTTGGAGGCGTGCTTAGGCTACGGTGACTGCTTGCCACCAGGCGGCGCGTATACTTGTTTGCCACCGACCGAAAAAAAGTTTAAGTGATTCTCGCATTTAACAGGATTAATTACTGAATGCTCGCTGACCATACCGTGGCACAGTGGCGTGATAAAATGTGAAAGTGTCGTAATATCATATTATATACATCGTGGGTTGGTAAAACCTGGCAGATTTTAAGCACGCATTCCTGAGGAGCAAAAAAATGTTTAGTCAAATTCGGCAAAAACATGTTCTTTTTTTCTTTTAGCCGATAAAAAAGAAATTTTCTGCACACAACACGTTATTTCTTTTTACATCTTGGCGAAAAAAAAAACCACCACAACGAAGAAGTAAAGTTTTCTTAATTCATCTATAGATCAAAATTGCGAGTGTTCTTTTTAGTTTAGTAATGTTTGTCAGAAGGTATGTCTAACTAAACCAAGTCACATAGAGACAGCGCCCCAGCCAAAAAGGCGTTTTCTCTAAAAGAAGACCGATTTCAGAAAACTTTGTATGATATTTTGGTCTCTAAATGCGATTAAGAATACAAATTTAAAAATTATCAAGTTTTACCAGCCGGTGTATAATATCGTTTAACTCGTTTATGGTGACACTTTCTCACTTTGTCATAGCAAAGCCATTCCTGAGCTAAAAGAAGCAATCAGTAAGTTGTATTACCATGTATTATAAATGGCAAAGTTGTTGTTTAACACATGGTAGCATATGGATACTCAATCATAAGAAAGATTACAAAATTGAACCACGAGAGAAGTGACAACGGTTTTAAAAGTAAAATTGTATTGACAGTTGCGGGGATTCAAGGAATGAGAGTTAAATAAACTTTGCTACAGAGTGCAACACAAAATTTTTTCATCACTTCAACACGAGGAAAATATGTATTATTCCAATTAATTTATTCAAAATTCTTTCTATCAGCCCCTTGGCTGACGTAAATAGCTTTCTTCATAAAGGATTTCTTGTCTCGCCCGTCAAGTTTTATAAGGTCTAGTCATACACTGTATCTGCCCCGACCACGAGTGCCGTCGCCCATGGACACCTGCAACACAAGAGCCATTATAAGTTTTAAATTTGTGCTTCAGTTTGAAATAGGACACTGGACAATATAAAGTGTAAATTGCGCAATTATAGCTCTTACAAAGCAATTTATTCATTTATTTTTCACTGTTAGGTACCTAAAGAAAGTAAAATTGGCTTAATATGAAAACTCGGAAAGATAAATGTGTAATATTTTACTAACACTGAACGTCTACATTGGAGAATTTATTCTTACGTGTCGCATTGCCATCTCCGAAACCCACGAATCTCTTGCAAACCAGCGTACACCGTATCCATCACGAGCAACATGAGTCCCGCTCTCGTCGGGTTGCTGTGTGCGCGGTGGTCACGCATTTAGTCAAGAGGATGGGGAAGATAATTTCAAAATGTTAACTTACCTTAAGTTAAGAAATATTTGCTCCTCTGCATTCATTTCATTCGAGTAATTTGGTTGTATTTCTTCAATTTGAAGTTAAATTGCTATTTATTTAATCGGCATACAAACGCTCACAATTCAATATCTGGTTTTTAATAATATTGCGTAACTGCCTTGGACTGACTGTGATTCTTGTAGAAAGGCAAATCTGTTCTTCATTTTCGTATACAATGTAGCATTATCGTCACTTACTTCTTCTCGTAAAATATACAAATAAGTAAATTAGTAATTTTATTTATACGTCTGACAGTGACATTATTCATAACTCATTGACATTGACAGTAAACTGACGAACGCTGCCGCGACTGCACGCCGCAAGCAGCAGCAGTCGGCCGCTGCAGTAATGTCGCACCAGTAATGTCGCAACGGTAGTGCAGCTGCAGTTGGAAATGGACTGTCACCTTTAGGTGCAAAAGTGTAAACTTTTCGTATGTTCTCCTTTATCTTACAGGTCATATTTGTGAAACAATTTTCGTGAAACTGAGTGAGCAGGTACGAAAATTATATACACACAGGTTGTTTAATTAGCAAAAGTTTGGTTCGACAATATTTTAGCCAAAGCTTTACATTTTCGAAAGAGCAGCGTTTGTAAGTGTCATTAACACTTCTTCGTTGCAGTTTAGGTTTATTGTTTAAAACCCTCTAGTGTATATCATAAAAAAATGTTTAAATTTGAACTTTAATAACTGCCCAAAGAGTTCAATATAATAACTGATATATATGTATATGTCTTTGTGTGCACTAGAGGCTTAACTAAAGTATTTGCTAATGTAAATGCACTGTATTTTTCCAGTAGAAAGTAGCATAATTTGGGAACTAAATATATTTATTTTAAATATAAAATATTTACACTTTTAACATACAAATCAGTAATGTAGCACACACCCAAGCTTTAAAGCAGCCCGTGGTTAAATATAACAACTTCTTACCGACCGTCTTTTTTTAGTGATATACTTCCTACTCTTACTTAGGCTTATATACATTTTTTTCAACACACTTGCTCAAAATGACGTTTTTATTCCACCGATTTTTGGGTCATAATCCTAGATATTAAACGCGCGCTTTTTCAATATATTATATATAAATTATAACACTCGTGCTTTTTCATTATATTATCCGACTGAGTTAAGAAGGTAACTGATTGCTAATAATATGCATGGAAACGGAGCTTTTTTAATTTGGCCGAGTAATAATTTTTTTTAACCAACTATTAGGTTTCAAATGTTAGTTCAAAGAGGTTTTATCACACCAAACATAATTTATAGATTAAATTATCTCGTAAATTAAATGAATGAATAAACATAACATTTTATCGATTTGTTCTCCATCCGTCTAATAAAATACAAAAATATTGGTTTTTTACATTTTTTTAATTGGCTGTTTGTCGATTTCATTCGAAAATAAAGAACACATAAAATTGATGCTGCCAGTGATACTAATACAGGCAAGAGCTGAGAACGATAGCCTTTTACCATCAAAATCTGGTGAAAAATAATTGGCGGCATATGAGACTTTTATTCAGTGGAAAATTAGCAAAAACGCCCAGTTTTTCGTGGAAAATGTGTTGGTAGCTTACTTCAATGAACTGGTGAATAAGCCCAGCACGCTTTGGTGCAATTATTTGATGTCAAAACTGTAAGCCACCATTTTGAAAATTATATCGCCTCGTATGTAATGACCAACTTAGCACACTTGTATCATAATGTACTATTATCTTACAAAACGTATAAGATCATGTTTCTTTCCGACCAGCAAAACAAACCAATGCATTTGACTGCATCGTCTCATTTGAAACAGTGTTTACGCGACCTGTCGTTGCGAATTTTCTAGAATTTCATGCCGCAATCTACCAAAGAGCCTTTGGACCTCCGGCCAAAAATCCCGGCACTAAATTGAAATATCACGAGCCCGAGTTTGGCTGCCGGCCAACGTCTAACTAGATATCAAGATATTGGCCAGAGTTTCAGAGTGGACAATTATTCGCGCTCGATCGGTCTTCAGCCGTTGGTACAATGATGGCGAATATTTGAGATGTGATGTACCTACACGCAGGTTGAACGAATAAATACAAGATGTGAATTTTCTTTATTGCTCTTTCAATTTCAGTGTTGAAGGTGACACGACTTAAACTTATGAGACAGTACAGACAGTAGGTACTTGTCTTCAGTAGGCACACGACACAAGGTTTTTTTTGGCAGAATTGTACTTAACTGCGCGGCAGCTATAGACAAGAGAGGGAAGTGTTTGCTGCTTGTAATTAAATGTACCTAAAATTTACAATACATGTACTTTTTCAGTTCACAAAAGTTTTCAAATTTATATACATCGTCAATTTTGTAGAAACATTTTGTATATTCGGTACTCTGGTCTCGAAAGGGAAAGCTCAAAATTAAACAACTCGTTTAATTATAAACAGTAGTTTGTTTATTTGGCTGTACTTAAACTCCACACAAATCACACAAAATACAAAACAAAATAATTACCTTATTAAATCCACGGTAGACAAGCATTCGTTAGTTGTAAAAACAAAAAGTGCCATCTACCGGGAAATTGAGTAAGCTGTTTATACATACCGCCTGCCAAGGACAACATGTCCTTCATCATGACCGCCCACCTTTGAGTAACAATGAGAACAAATTTGAACTGAATACAAAACAAATTACGTGGGTGCGGTTTTCCTAAATACAATTAAATTAAAACATAACATAAAATCTTAATCTTCTCAATACAACATAAAACTCTTTAAATATAATCAAGCACATACTTAGTAATAAAACAATTATTTATTCAGTCACTGGCAATATAATGACCTTTGAAGTCGGCCGTTTCATTAATGTATTTTTACATTTTATAGTTACAACTCTGGTTATTGAATCTGTGCCGGGGTGTTTTTGTATAATTCTACCAAAAAGCCACTTAGAAGGGAGAAGATCGTCTTCTTTCACCAAAACGACATTTCCAATTGCAGGTTCGGGAACCTGATGTGACCACTTATAACGATGTAAATAATGGGTCAAATATTCATTGGACCACCGGCGCCAAAAGTTTTGCAACATATGCTGCGTCAATTGCCATCGCTTTAAACTGACAGTGTTTGAACCTTCAAAATTCCTTTCCGGTACTGTAACTAAAGGCTCTCCTATTAAAAAGTGACCAGGTGTCAAAGGAATAGGCTCATTTGGGTCACTATTCATAACTGAAATAGGACGTGAATTTAAGCAGGCTTCAATTTGGCTAAGCAGCGTTGACATTTCTTCGTATGTGAGTGTCGAATCACCAATAACTCTTTTAATATGGTATTTAGTGGACTTAATTCCAGCTTCCCATAATCCGCCAAAGTTTGGACTCTTAGGCGGTATAAAATGCCACGTAGTACCGTCTGAAGCTAAACTTTCTGCTATTTCCTGAATCATAGTCGATTTCTCAGCATTAAATAATTCTTTTAATTCTTTCGCGGCTCCGACAAAATTTGTCCCGTTGTCACTATGAATTTCTAAACACCTACCGCGTCTGGATATAAAACGCTTGAAAGCTTCCAGAAATCCACGCGATGTCAACTCACTTACGACTTCTAGATGTATAGCCTTCGTGACCATACATATAAATAAACAGATGTATCCTTTATACGAACGATGCCCTCGGCCTTTTGATGTCCTCAGATTGATGGGTCCTGCGTAATCAACACCACTGCGAATAAATGCCCTGTCTGGAGTGACTCTTGCTGTAGGTAAGTTTCCCATCATCTGTGTTTGCATTTTGGCTTTATAACGAATGCAACGAACACATTTACGAATGTGTTGTTTCACCAAATCTTTTACCCTTATTATCCAATAAGCTGACCTCAAATAGTTCAACATGATTCTTTGCTCTCCATGAAGGGTGTGTACATGTGCGTCCGCAACAATCAATTTTGTCAGATGTGAATCGTATGGTAAGATCATCGGATGCTTTGTTTCTTCGGAATCTAACGTATTCTCTAATCGACCACCAACTCGTAAAACACCGTTTTCGAGAAAGGGTGACAAAGAACGAATTTTGGAAGTCTTCGAAGATATATAACCATTTTTATTGATCTCTGCTATATCATTTTTAAATTCTTCGTTTTGACACAATTTCACACAGTTTGTGAAAGCTTCGTCTAATTCCCATTTCTGGAGATGTTTAGTGTGTTCTCGGTTTCCGCATAAATTGTGCTTAATAATAAAACGTCTACAATATGCGACAATACGAATAAGCTTATTCAACGATGAATATTTAGCCCAAATAGGTTCTTCTACAACTCCTAAATGAACCTTCGCAGATTTTTCCAGATTCGTTTCGTTGTTTTTGGGTTTCGAATAATTGATGACCTCATTGCATAAAAACTTAGGACCGTATTTCCACAAGTTATGCTCATTTAGCTCTGCTGGTCGGATCCCACGAGACGCGCAATCTGCGGGATTGTTTTTTGTTGAAACATGCGACCATTGAGATGAGTCCATAGTAGTAAGTATTTCCGATACTCTATTGGCTACAAAAGTTTTCCAATTACTTGGATGTTTGTTCAGCCAAGCAAGAACTACCGTAGAATCTGTCCACGCTCTTACATTATGTTTGGGTATGTTCATAACCATAGCAACTTCCTTCAGCAGTTTAGCTACGAGTACTGCGCCGCAGAGTTCCAGTCTTGGTATACTGACCTGTTTGACAGGAGATACTCTGGTTTTAGCCGCTATCAAAGCAACCTGAATTTCACCTGAAGCTTTTACTACCCGAAGATATACAACAGCTGCGTATGCAGCAGCAGCGGCATCACTAAAGCCATGTAACTCCACTAATGTGTCATTAACATTCATGTTAAGCCATCTTGGGATCCGGAAGTCTTCAAGGTAAGTTAATTGTTCACGGTAGGTTATCCAATCTTTTAATATATCAGTTGGTGGTTCCTCGTCCCATCCGATTCCTGCTATCCACAATCGCTGTATAAAAATCTTTGCTACTATGACACATGGAGCTAACCATCCTAACGGGTCAAATAGACGAGAAACATCGGATATGATTTTTCTTTTTGTTGCAGGTGGCGAAAGCGGCGGCAGATTAACTGAATACTGAAATACATCTTCATTTCTATTCCAGGTAAGTCCTAAAATTTTTGTTACATTGTCTGTTTTTAATTCCAGGTTGTTCTTTTCTTCTTCGTTTGCAATATGTTCGTTTTCTCTTTTATTTATCAGATCTAACAATTCCAGTTTATTACTAGCCCACTTCTGTAACAAAAATCCTCCTTCGTTCAATAGTCCTTTCATTTCCTTATATAGATGTAACCCTTCTTCTATTGTTTCACTACCAGTCATCAAATCATCCATGTAAAACTCTTTGTGAACTCTAGGTGCAGCCATGGGATATTTGTCCATATGATCATAAGCTACTTGATTCAATGCTTTCACCGCTAAATATGGAGCCGAGGCGGTGCCAAATGTTACTGTCAGTAACTTGTAATCTTTGATCTTGTTTCTAGAGTCATCTCGCCACACTATGCGTTGGAAGTCGGCATCTTCTTCATCCACCCGCACCATGCGGTACATTTTGACAATGTCCGCAACTAAACACACGGGATACTGTCTCCAACACATAACTAGGTGACGCAAATCTGGCTGCAAGGTAGGCCCTATCATAAGTAAGTCGTTCAGCGAAATCCCTTTGTCGTCTTTGCAGGATGCGTCAAATACAACTCTAACCTTAGTTGTGGTTCGATTTTCACGAATGACAGCATGATGAGGCAAGTATATAGCATCTTTCAGTTTGTGGTCAGGTTCAGTCACAGGTATCATGTGGCCTAGTTGCTCATACTCCTTGATTACTTCCGTATATCTTGTTTTAAGTATTTTATCTTTTTCAAATTTCCTCTCCAAACTGTGTAGTCTTTTAACTGCAATCTCCCTTGAATTGCCCTTGCAGGTATGATCGTCGCGAAACGGCAATTTCACGACATACC
Organism: Cydia pomonella; assembly: GCF_033807575.1. Classification (NCBI taxonomy): domain Eukaryota; kingdom Metazoa; phylum Arthropoda; class Insecta; order Lepidoptera; family Tortricidae; genus Cydia; species Cydia pomonella. The sequence goes on from NC_084722.1 coordinate 6,832,941, forward strand.
TGCCGTCTTCGTCTCTCACTGTAGTAGATGCAAAGAAATCTTCGCACCTTTGTTCTTCTGGTGTAAACAGTTTCGAGTGAACTTTCGGTCCTGCCTCCATTTCCCAGAATTTTTTCAACATAATAATATCATCTTCATTCACCTGTGTATGTAAAACTGTCACATTTTCAGTTCCACTCGTTGAACCGTCTGTGCCAGATAAAATCCACCCAAGAGTAGTGCACTGTAATAGAGGAGACCCTTTTGGACCTTTGAGTATTCCATCTGCAATTATCTTGCAGTAGACTTCGCCTCCCAACAGTACATCGATTTTACTGGGTATATTATAAGTCGGATCGGCCAACGTAAGCTGTTTCCGTTTCAACCATTCTGGAAATGTTACTTGTTTACCGGGAAGGTAATTGGTGATTTTGTTTAAAACATATGTCTTTACTACAATATTAAATGTTGGGTCAGCTAGCGATTGAATTTTTAAGTCTACTGTGTATTTAGGCACAGCAGAAGTCGGTTCGCCACCTAACCCCGTAATCGAACTTTTGATGGGAACTTTCTTTAACCCTAAGGTTTGCACCACAGCTTCAGTGACAAATGAAGACTGTGCACCTTGGTCTATGAATGCACGAATCACCTGATACTCGCCTGTTCTGGACTCAGCCTTTACAAGGGCTGTGGCTAATAATACTTCATCTTTCACTATCTCTGTCGCAAAACAGTTGACTGTCGGTGTGGTCTCATTTTGTGTGTTCTCTGTCGCGATATGTGTGGCTTCTTTCGAGACATCTTCCACTGCCTGAACTACTTTCTTTGGATTGACAGTTGAAGATGAGAAATCCTTTTGGTGAAGTAGAGAATGATGCTTCCTTCCACAAACTCTACAACTAGTGGCCTTTTGACAAAACCTCACAGCATGGTTACTACCTAAACAGTTATAGCACAGTCGATTGTTGGTTACAAATTCATGCCTTTTGTCAAAATCTTCGTTTGCAAATTTTTTACAAAAACATAGTTTGTGTGCTTCAGAACAAAATTCACAAGCTAAAGCCGATGCGTTGGCAACGTGAAGTGCATTTGGCTTGTTTGAATTAATATTGCCAGGTTTTACGTAAGCATTGAGAGTCTTATTAACGTTTCTCGGCTCGATGAATTCTAAGGCCCTGTATCGGCTCGTCAAAAAATCTTTGAATTGCTCAAAGGTAGGCAGAGCATCCGAAGCTGAGTTGGTTGCTACATTAAGCTCCCATTGCTTGCGTGATTCTTGATCTAATTTTAGTGTCAACAAATGTAACACTATGATGTCCCATGTGGACACATCAATGCCTAAGTTAGACAGTGCACTTAAACAGTCTGTTGACGTGTCTAAAAGATCCTTTAAAAAGGCAGGAGATTCAGAAGTTGCGTTTCTTTGACTTAGTAGACGTTTCAAAATGCAGTGCGAGAGATATTTTTTATTATCATACCGCTGCTCTAATTGACTCCAACACCGAGCATAATTTGAATCAGAAACCGGAATATTGCGTAGCAACTGTTCTGCCTCTCCCGTGAGATAACTCTTTAGGTATTGTAATTTTTGTACGCTATCTAATGCAGTATTGTTATGAATCATAGACACAAATAAATCTTTAAATGTCATCCACTCTTCGTACTTGCCCGAAAATTTAGAAATGCTTAATTTTGGAAGCTTTATTGGATTTATCCTAGCAGGTACACTATCCTCGTTGGTGGCCTTTGATTGACATGAATGAAAGCTTACAAATTCAGCTAAACCATCTTTAAGTTCACATCGATAATCCGTATATTCATCTTCTGTTTGGTCGTAAATGTCCTCAACAATATAAGTTTTTGTTTTTAAAAGTGCTAAATCGTAGGTACGCATTAACTCTTTGTGACCTTGTCTGAATTCCGACCAAAACTGTTCTAGTGTTTCTAGCCTACTCTCTATATAATGCTCAGTTATACGAGACTTAGGAGATTTTTTAAAATTAACACGCGCCTTGAAAATACGACTGGATAAGTCATTTTGATAATTGAGCAATGTATCCATGTTGTTAGCAAATTGATGTGAATCTTTTGACAAAACAGAGTTGAATTGAATGACAACCTAAAGTTTGTATATTAAAAATACTAAAAAAATAAAAATAAGTAATAATATTTTTGAAAATTTTACAAGTCTTTGAATTTTGATACACTGAGTAAAATTGGGCATGGATTTCCCGTTCCAACAGGATTTTGCGAATTATTCTAAGTTACTAATCTACTAAATTATTCTAAGTTAATATTCTATACAAATTATGTCTAAAGAAATTCTATGTCCATTTAAGTATTCAATTTCTTCAAAGTAAATAGCTTCTTGAAAACAAGGTTCAAAATTCCATAGCAAAATAAATCGATATCACAAAGTAAATTATTGTCCACAAGGTTGAAAATAACTTTAAAAGTACTCACGGTTCACACTTGACACACTCACTCAACATTTGACACTGACGTCACACTCCGCTGATCTCCTTTTCCAGTTGCTGGTACTAGATGGCGCCACTTGACCTCTCTAAACTGCTGCAACTCGTATCCGCTTCCGTTTTTAGCTTCGGCTACTCGTCGCTAGATGGCGCTAGTAATCCCAACCAGCTGGAACTCTACCCCGCCTTTTCAGAAGCGAACCTCTGCTAAGCACGGGACGAAGTGCACTGAACTTGCAAAAAGCCACGGACTTATCCGATTCGAGGGACCATGTATATTCGGTACTCTGGTCTCGAAAGGGAAAGCTCAAAATTAAACAACTCGTTTAATTATAAACAGTAGTTTGTTTATTTGGCTGTACTTAAACTCCACACAAATCACACAAAATACAAAACAAAATAATTACCTTATTAAATCCACGGTAGACAAGCATTCGTTAGTTGTAAAAACAAAAAGTGCCATCTACCGGGAAATTGAGTAAGCTGTTTATACACATTTCGAAGCCTTTATGTTTTATAAAAAATGTTACCTATGTTAACTTCCTTTGCATTGATGCAAAGCAACCATAATATTTTGTGCACTAAATAAAATGTTACGCTGTATGAGAATAAAAAAAGAAACAATATCAATATAATAAACGCAAATCCAATTGTTTATAATTGAAGGTTAATATTTAACCTCTGGCAACCCACGGTCCTAATACTAGTACGAATTACCTCCAATGGAATTTTAATCATTATTAAATGGAAAAGTTGTTTTATTTGAAAACATTTTTAATTATATTTTTTTATTATCTATTTTAGATTAAAATTTGACTGCCAATTTTACTTCTGCAGCTTTTCAATAAAATTGATACAAGAGTATTTTTGTGCTTAGTTGCACCACATGAATGACTACTTATAACGTACTCTAAACATACCCTAGGTGGCACTGGATGTAGGTAGCTTTAGTTGCCAACAGTCACTCTTATTACCCAGGCAACAGAGTTCACTGAAAAATATCAAATGAGTGATACCACATACGGGCTTTCATGTAAAGCCAACTACGTAAAGCATTTCCGCAATTACATTTTGGTCCCCTGGGCCCTGCGAATAGTCAAAAGCTGAATGGTTATTGGTGATACTAGACTACTTATAGTAGATTTTTAATCTGTTAAATGTAAATGTTAATGCGATTGAGCACACTTAAAGTTAATTGTGTTAATTGGTTAGTTTATCGCATTGGACAACAAATTACCATTACCATTACCATTTATAACCAAAATTCTAATTCTTTATTGTAAAAAAGACAAAAACACGTACTTACAAAGTGCTGTGCTCTAAAGCAGAAACGTACATATCTGCACACTTTTTAGAACAACAACGGTCCACTTTCAGATTATGAGAAATGGAAAATAAATTTTGCGGGTGAAAGGTCTAGAGTTCTATCCGTATGATAAGAATCTTATATCTGGTATGAGAGTAAGACTTTTTGCAAAAAGTGTATGATTTTTTAGATATTCTGCAATATGCTAACTACCTATTATTAAAGCTGTTAGTGAAATGTGTTACTTAACTTTTTTTTGTAGAGAAAAGATAACTTCTTTATATAATTTATTATTACTGTTGTGACGCAACGGAGTAACGAAAACAAAGATTATCCACTATACAAATCCACTGCAGTGTTGTAATCTTTACGCTATATAGAAAGATACAGATAGAAATAAGACTGCTGTTAATGCCCGCCTTGCGGCAACTGCATTTTCTAGCACAAACAGGCATAAATTATCACTCAATAAGCAGCACTCAAGAGCAAGAAGATCCAAAGTTGTGATGCCGAGGGTTACGGAAGAGGAGCGTAGTGTAGCGCACGAGCGTTGCGCTTGCAGATACTGTGCCATGCGCGAACATGGTAAACAATGAATGAGACATGTGCCAATTTCTGTGCGCGGCTTGTCGGCGTTGTCATGTTTGACCGTTTATATCTCGTAATGTATTGATCCTACAGTTAAAATTTAGTAACATTATTTATAGAAAATCTATTGAAAATAATTAATATAGAAGTGGCTACAGAGCATTTTTAATGGTTTTCAAGATACAAGCAAAATACTGAAAAAAGATACGTTTCCCGTCCCCCACCGCCAGCTCATCACTCATCACCCACCATCGGGGACTTTTAGTAAATAATTCATCTAGACACTTTAAAGAATAACTGTACCAATTTGCAAAACAACACGAATTCTTCGGTCTGATTTCCTTAATTTTACCACGCTAGCTGTTTGTTTGTCGTACTGATGACGGTATGTTATTTCATTTTGTGTAACAAAACTAAATCCCACCTGCTGCAGCAATCAGGCTGTTATGGATTGTTTATTAAGTAGATACCGTATACGGTGTTCATAGCAATAAAGTATGGTACAATTATCTCTCAAATTGCCTTGGTAATTTAATGTAACAACTACTTTTTTGTATATAAAAGGGTCATATACATTTAATTGTATGCTTATATTGTTCGCATCCCTCCTGTAGATATCGCAAAGTTAAAAGAATCAATCTACTACGAGTACGTAGCAGACATTGTAGTCATCTCTCTCTCTATCACTCTTCCATATTAGTGAGACAGTGACAGTTGCGTTTCATTCGCTACGGAGCGTTAACGATTGGTACGTTGGCTACGCGGGCTGATATGCCAGAAGATACTTTTTACTGATCAAAAAGTAGAAATACATTTTGTACCTATCTTGGTTTGATAAATAAGCTCCAATAATAAAAAAATAATATCGTACATCGTATAATTATCACGACATATACATTGTAAATGGAACATTATGTGCCTCACAAAAGCACAAAACCATTGTCACCCGTAAACCATTTGCTGCAGAAAACAGAATATTTCTGCCTTTGTGCTGAACATCATGTCCATAGACTATTTGCAAATAGATGCAGCAAGCAATATGCAGAGTTTGTGAATTCTTATACCTAATAATAATACCATACCGTTTTTTATCCTATAGCCCAGTATTTAGTCTATCGTTTTCACCTAATAGCGTAGTTTATTTTAGAATCCATCAATTGTCAATACCTAGTCCTTATACCCTGATGTATGCTGCCTCCGCTCGGTGTACCACTTAAATTTCATCAAAATGTCAAAAAACTCGGCACGCCTCCCAAATGTTCGGGGCACCGTTCATCCGTGATGGGTAAAAACAGTGTACTAGGTGTACACACACAATCATACTTTTAAGGTATCAAAGAAATTGATCAACTCCAGGTCTAATCTATTAAAATAACTGGGGTGTTTCTTGATCACTAAAGGTAAAAAAAAGTCAGGATGATAAGGGTTATGAAATAATTTGGCTATAGACCCGGTTAAAAATGTTTTCATATTTTCCAGTTCGCGTTACAAATTTTCAAACTTACGTTGGGTCACTAGCGGCCGCTATGAAGTTCAAAAGTGGTCACGTTTTTTCATTAGTAGTCTGCCTTTTTCGAACCTTTTTGTAAGCTTCAATTATGTTTAAGCGTGAGCGTCATTCTAAATCTGTGGTCGCAAAAGCAAACGCAGCTAATATGCGAGCGCAGACCACATATCGTAATGGTAATGTAAGGTACCGTACCTAAGGTAAGTTATGCAAGTAATCTGTGACTGCGGCTCAATGTCTATATGCGTTTTGCAGAGTGCTAGGCTTTGACTTTACTTTGTATGCGAAATGGATTTGTGTGAACAGAACTGGATTTATTTTTGACGATGTAAATGTATATCGCGTATAATGAATTTAAAACACATCCCGACGTTTTGAATTATTTATAGCTTTCGTGGTCAACGAGAGACTGAGGAAAAATATATATTTCTGCCCTCCGGCCGGAAACCGTCAACTTTCGGCCCGCTGAGCTACACGAATATGCCGCTTTCGGGCTCCGTCAAGCAGAAAAATAGTATACACGTCTCTGTCAGTGAATAACAAAACTTCAGATCTCTCAGTTTGTCGACTTTGGCTTCGCTTCGGCCAACCACTAATATTGAAGAGTGATAGAGACAGATACCGTTTTGCTGTCATAGTGCAAACGATTGGCATCTTGGCTAGGCCTCCAGGAACGCAGTAAAAGGTTCGAATCACACTTTGTTTCCCATCTGTCTGTCAAGACAAGACCCTTTATATCGAGAACGCGTGGAGGTATCGAGTTGTAATTCAAACCATATATATATACTCAGGTCTACAGTTTCTTGAAGCTGTGATCAAACTTCTAAGTAAACGTTTATGCCGCAAAAAAAGTATATTCCGACACTTTCAAGGGCACCAAAATTTAGAATTATAACATTTGGCAAGTACGTAATATCGTCTTATTTTTATCTTTACTACAAGTATAGAGGAAAATCGGAAAATACAAAATTAAAAAAAGAGAAGTTAAATTTGCACGGAACCCTCGGTGGGCGAGTAAGACTCGCACTAGTCCGGTTTCTTATCAAAAAAAGCATACGATTTATCGCTGTAAAAAAAAAACAACATCTTTTGCTACTTAAGACACATGCACGGATATATGTATTTGAAACGGATTGAATTAGACGATCAAAAAATGTCACCGAAAAAGAAGTCTAACTATAGTTCGTTCTTTTTTGCATTAGAAAGAAGGCAAGCGATCTTGACGTGTCTTTTTATTAAAAATCACTCTTGAAATATAAGTCACATAAAATATGTAACAATTATAAATCATATCAGTACGATCTTTTAGATTCTTTGGCTTTCATAAGTAGGTAATATAAACTAATTAGAAAAAAGTTTTTTTCAATATCAAGATTGTTTACTTAACTTTTTTTATACCACGTCGGTGGCAAACAAGCATACGGCCCGCCTGATGGTAAGCAGTCACCGTAGCCTATGGACGCCTGCAACTCCAGAAGTGTTACATGCGCGTTCCCGACCCTTTTTTCTAATGCTAAAAAAACGGACTGTAGGTGATTGCATCTCGTATTGATTATGGTAAACACACGTTCACTGCTGGACTGATTTTCTAAAGGGGGCCCGTATATGCTGTTTTCCCTATGGCCGGCCTGTTTTTTGTTTCACAAAATATCATAACATCATTAAAAATACTTGAAATTTTAAAAAATACTTAGTTTGCCACGAATGGCCAAACATATTCAATATTTATTTGTTTTTATATTTTTACACTTTAACTAGACCAGGACTGTTGATTAAGGAAGTATATTATTTATTTTTAAGTGTATTGGTAACGGTTTCCTAATATTACGTGAAATGGAATACTGATAAGGATGCTAACTAGAGTTGTAGCTGTCGTTGAACAGCCTCTCTGCAAAAAGTGCCCGGCGACTGTATAGCTATAATGTAATAAGCGCTTAAAGTAACTTATGTAAGTGAGACACAGCCTTGTGGTTTCAGACTTTATTTCGGACCGGTATCAGTCTCTAATGCCCTATCAACTGTCTTGCTCAGTGATACAGTTCAATTTATGGTTAGTAAAAAAGTAAACTAAAAAGCTAGTAGTAAAGGTATTAGTTAGTAATAGAAGTAAGTAAAGTAGTCGTGAGGAAACCTGCATACATCTACTGACAAATTCAAAGGTGTATGTGAAGTCCCCAATTCGCAGTGGGCTAGAGTGGGGATTATAGCCCAAGCCCTCTCGCGCATGAGAGGAGGCCAGCAGGGGGATGTATATAGGCTGAATTATTATTTCAGTTTTGAATGATTCGCTGTTAGTTTCACTACACTTAAATTGACCGGGATATAAACCGTAATTACTTTTTATATTGTTTTTATTGAGCTCCCGATATTTCGACGCACGGTTTATATCCCGGTCGATTTAAGTGTAATGATTTATTATTTTATAAATGATTAATTAGGTCCGTGTACAGGTGAACGTGTTTTTTGCCTACCGTTAACAGTTCTTTATCACCATCTTGGTTGGCTATCAGCTATAAATAACACTATAAGAACACGTGTAAGTACAAATATAATTTGTAATTCCATCTTTCTGCCTTGGTCTCGATTTCCGTAATACCAAACTTGCCTTATTAAATCTCCGAGGCAGATTCCTAAGGCTTCCCTCGACTTACCGGCTTTATGAGTATCGCGATTAGGGTTGGCAAACTCCTGTTCAAAACCTAAAAAAACGGTTACAGTAAAAAAATCAGTATCATTTATAAATAACAGAGTAGTTTATAAGAATACTTTACGGCCCTATAGTCCACGTCCAGTTTAATCCACTTATACAAGATTTAATGTAAAACCACCCAACTATAATCCAAAAGTATGTATACTAATGGCTTGTTTCCTGAGGGTTTCGAATATTTTGGTTCAGTTGTGACTAGTATTTGAATGTCGTAATTCGATGGTGGATATTTTTATAAATATAAAAAAATCTCAGAAATTCATTAGGTAGGTAGGTACAACTTCTTTTGTTTCACTCTTAGTATATGGAGTGCCCCCCCCCCCCCCCCCACCTTAAATTTATATTTTTATTAATTTCAACATCTCACCTTAGTAGCGGCTCACAAAATATTCATATTCATATTTCTTTATTGCATACTTAAATACACCTACATTCAAAATTTTATTGAAATATGTCTTATAGTATCCAAGTTAAATGGCTGTGACATACGGACAGACGGGCGGACATGATGAAACTAATAAGGTTTCCGTTTTGGCCATTTTAGCTACTGAACCCTATAATTCAACTAAATAAGTGTTCTATCAAGCCTTTGACTTATCTCTTCTAATTACTGGCACATACCTTAATAACGTATTGTCAATTGTGAAGTAATAAATACAATTATGAGGTTCAGTTACTCGTATGATGAGGTGCAAGATACTGAAATGGTAAAAAAATAATCACAACCAAATATAGAACGTTCTCCTTCTTGGAATTGAAGTCGGTTAAAAATAGTACCTTTTTCATATTTAAGTGGGTCTACATGAATCAGTTGACAACCCTATTTGTGGATAGAACGCTTTAGTGCTTGAGCGGACGTGAAGCGACGAGGTAAAGAATCGATAAAATATTTCTGTTCAGACGAATATATTCGCCATGAAAACATTTGTACCATATGGGGTGCTTAAATTACAACTAGGGAAGAATCGAATTATTTTTTAATTAAATATTTTAATTGGTGGTTTTTAGAAGAAACTGAAATAGGTGTCATATACCTACTAACGAAAAAGTGACAAAGCCCTCCAGTGCTTCAGCTTACGTGGCTGAACAACCTGAACTTGCCACGGCGGTACACGGCGCAAATTCAAAGATTTTTGAAGATTGCATATACTCGAGAATTGTGATTAAAACTTAAAATCTGATTCAAGTTGTACTTAAGTGTTACTTAACTAAGCTCTGAAAAGTCAGTTCCACGTTACAATCAAATCTTCAATCACAACATAAAGTACTCAACTATACTGTTTAACTGAGAACAGTTAAGCGGTTTACTGCATATAATCCGTTTTCTATGTGATCTTATTACATAAAATGTTTACTGGAAGAGACAGCCCCAGTGTTATCCGGAGTAATAAAAGTTGCGCTCGGAGAACTGCAAATTACAGTTCGAAGCTGGGTATTAACACTGGCTTTAACGGTGCTACATTATGGGTATCGGTGTCAATATTTTAGGATAGATAAATAACTTAGCAAAAGCCACTCGTCGTCACGTGTATGTAGCTCTGTCTGTGCATTGTTCACAGAAATGAATTGTGTAGTATTTGATTAGTGAAGAACAAATTGAAATCTAGGAATGAACCAAAGTCATCCCCACTGCCAGGTGGATGGAGAAACGTAGAAGAGTTATAGAAAGAGATAGCAATACGCGATGGAAACGTGCAGCCTATCTCAATTAAATAAGCTTCATATAACGGTCAAGTCAAATTAATATTACATAAAATGCTTACGGCGAGTACATATTGTGTTGCTGGCTTAAGGCAAAGAGTAAACGGAAACGTTTTCGTATAGCTACGGTAAATGTTCGGATGCAATAACCAATGATATGATTACGAGTTGTGTTCCGAAGACTTGAGCTTATAGTTCGAGGCTGGGTATTAACACTGGCTTTATCGGTTCCGTATTATTGGTCTTGGTATAATCGGGAACTGTACCTAATTTAAGTACAAAACTTAGCTAAAGCAAAGAGAAATAATGGCTAAAGCCGCTCTTGTGTGTAGTTGTGTATAGTTTACATAATAGCATTTTATGTGACTGCTACATAATAAAAGGCATCCAGATAGGTACGCGTGTGGGTTTATGAAATGAGCTGAACATCATAAGAGTTTTTTTAATACCTAATTATGTATAGTTACAGATTTATCTATATATATTCATATAATATCTCTGATGGATTCAGGAACCACATGTTACGACCGCCATTGGGGCATTTGACACACTTTTTGCAATTGATGTTTGTTCTTCAGAGATGTTTAAAATTTGAATATTATTATTCAATCGATATCGAAATTATTAACACGCAATAATGACATTTTAACATATATGTAGTTTTTTCTAACAAAACAGTTTCTCTTTATGCTGGCCGTGTTTAATTTGCGGTTTTTGAACAGATCATAGAGGGTTTACGATATGTGCGCAGATAAAAGCAATAAAAGTTGTGCTCCGAGAACAGCTTATAGTTCGAGGCTGGTTATTATCACTGCCTTTATGGGTTTCACATTATTGGTATCGGTGCCGATATTTTAGTACCCATGAAGGGGCTGCAAAATGCTGCTGTTTTTCTTTTATACTACGTCGGCGGCAAACAAGCATACGGCCCGCCTGGTGGTAAGCAGTCTCCGTAGCCTATGTACGCCTGCAACTCTAGAGGAGTTACATGCGCGTTGCCGACCCTAACACTCCGCACCCTCGCTGAGCTCTGGCAACCTTACTCACCGGCAGGAACAAAACACTATGAGTAGGGTCTAGTGTTATTTGGCTGCGGTTTTCTGTAAGGTGGAGGTACTTCCCCAGTTATATGGTATATAGTAGTATATAGAAGTGTATATGGTATACTCTAGTTAAGTGTTATACGTTTAGTAGATTACCTTTCTGCACACTTTTTTACACACTTATACTAAGTTTCACTTTCTATTGAAATGTGGGGTACCGCAATTCCGATGTAAATGCAATCTGATGATTCAGTCGGAAGGTAACCAAAGGGACTCCTTAATGGTAAAACACAAACTTATCGAGTTTAGGTTCATTGGTCTCGAGAAACACTATGTAGGCATGCAAATGAGAAGAACAGCAATAAAATAATAATAGCAGTGTGTGTGTCATATTTTTCTTTACAGTAGTCTTGATATTTTTTATTCAACGTGTTACACTAGTTACTGAAAGTGGGATGGGTATACGTTATATAGGTCATACTGAGCAGCTTTTACTATGGGCCCTATCGAAAAAAATGTACTCCCCCATACGTTTTGGCTGGCTGATGTTGATATTTTGTATGAGAGAGTCAATTTTTTATCGCGATTTCGGGGTTGGTCTTATAGTAAAAGTTGCTCAGTATGACCTAAATAACGTGTAGCCACCCCACTTTCAGTGGCTGGGGACACACGTTGACATTACGGTCTCTTAGCCTAGACCAAAAACAGTTTCCTCGCTCAACGTATCAGTCTAACAATCCTTCGATGAAATGCTGCCACCGTGTCGTGTTAGGAGTACCTAATACCCAGTGTAACAATAATTTCATTATACGTCTATAAGTAAATACCATTTTCAATGCTAGGGATAAATGGCTTAGAAAGTAAATACCTACCTATATAAGTAAAAGAAGATACGCAAGCATAATGAATTGAATGAACTAAGTGCATCTAGCAATTTGTGAATTAAGAGCATCTACTGCAAAAACGTATTTATTTGTTTGTTACAAAAAACCTATTTAATAAATGAAGTAGTCTTCTGGATAATTAAACCTGTTTTAAGAGACATTAAAACGATGGCACGATTGATTGTAGATTATAGATTACGTTAATTGCGTCTACCTGCTCCCAGGGGAAATCCAGGAGATGTTTAGGTACAATCAGCAACATATGATGGTATAATGAGCTTGAAATTAAAACTCGCATCACAATTGCTCCTTGTATCTTTAATTACATAAAAAAATCCTTTGCAGCCGAAGAGGATTATACGCGGATTTACTGTGATGATAACGATTAAGTCACCTAGGTCCTGCAAAACTATGAACTCTTGAACTTGAACTCTTTAAACTACGGTAGTTATGGCTAAAATTGAGATATAAACATGTGATTCACGGCATAATATTTCCTAGGATTGTCATAAATTGTAGTTTTACTACTGAACTTCGGACAATAAGCTGTCGTTCCATAGATTTATTAAGATAGGTACCCAAGTATCGCAACTCGTACTATTATCTACAACTTAGTTATTTACTTTAAGAAGTTGTGCTAAAAACTCTAGGTACTTAGATGAATAGAAGGTGGTTTTGCCGTAATATTAATGTATTTACTTTGTGTAGTTTCGGAAACTTTGCCATTTTTTGCATAGGTATCTTGGTAGGTTAGATAGGCGGGCTAGGATTTTTAAAACGTGGGTTGTTGTGTGCTCTTAAGGGAAATGTACTACATTTCACGCACCCAATCGCTATGTCTTTCAACGTTTTGAAATGTGTGTCTCACGGACGTTTTGTAAAAACCCTTTACGATGGGCCACAATAAATAACATCTTTTTTCTCTTTAACCTTCTTTATATTTCTGCGGTATTATAAACTTCATACCACGTTTCCCGAATGTTTCACGCATAAATTTGCACAGCCAACAGCCGACAGTTTGCAAGATGCCGTCATTTGTACACGTCGTAGGCGCGTCATATTTCATCGTTAGCCGGGTTTGAACGATTAATGAATAACCATCTGTTAAAATTATAATTAATGTGGATGCGTAATAAAGTTTGGAAGGATTTTGAAGATTTAATTAAAGACACAGTTAAAAAACATACTAACACTAATAACAGGTCACTAGTAAGATTGACCATTAATTGGCTTTCGTTTGATATTAAAATCTCCAGGGGCATTCGAAAGAAAGTAAGAAAAAAAAAATTGTGCGTGGAGTCCCTCCGCGCGCAAGAAGTGAAATTTCATTCATTCATTCATTTATTTCGTTGTAAAATCATGTACATAAAATCTAAAAGGTGTTAAATAAGTAAAAATGTCAGTCCATGACGCCCTGCTAGGGCACACAACATACTTATAACTAATTAAATTAGGCCAAAACAAAACAAAAATATTAAAATAAAAATAATTAAAACAAAATAATTTAAATTAAAGTAGAAATAACACAAAAATCAATAAATGTATAAAATAAATCAGATCAATCATTAATTAAAACAAATTCAGTCAAAGTAAATTTAGTAACTATTGCAGTCCAATTACTTAAAATAAGATTCAATTACGTTTATAATTAATTTCGTAATGTGGTGATGAAAATAATGCTGTAAAATACATATTATGGTTTATATTAACCTTGTTGGAAGTCGCATAAGAAGTTTCACTTCAAAAAATATTTTAAATTAAGATTTATAAAATAGATTTAATACTACATAATATATTTAAATACGAGTATATATATACTCTAAAATTCCTAAATGATAGAAAATATAAAAAGAAAAAATACAAAAAGTCAGGTTTCACCGAGATTTGAACTCGCATCGCTGGATTCAGAGTCCAGAGTGCTAACCATTACACCATGGAACAGGCTGAGCTAATCGACGAATTTACTCATCACAAACTCTTACTACTTTATGTTACCGATTACAGCGTTAAACGTTTAACGCAACCTTGTTGGAAGTCGCATAAGAAGTTTCACTTCAATATTTATTTGCAAACACACACACGTTAATAATACGAGTAAATTTACTACAGGCAGAGGTATACGCCATTCTAGAATTTGCGTCGATCAACCTGCAATGCAACTACGGCAAAGATACTATCTACATCCATTCGGATAATTATCGCGGCCTAAATATGCACACTATGGGAAAACGTGACATGGGGTGGTGCAGACTCTGTATGGAGGCAGGGGAGACGCCCTTGCACATTTTCCAGAGTGCCCTTGCCTAAGTTGAAGTTGCAGGCTTGGATTGAGAGTTGTACTCGTAGTAGGTGGCGATCACAATAGATCAGGGATGGTCGCAGTGATACATAGGCTGCAGAGCTTTACATAGCCCCTAACAAGATGAAGAAGAAGAAATTAACTACATAAGTGTGTAAGCAAAAAAGCTCAAGATTTGCAGCACGGGGACTGCAGCGCTAATTTTGAGCTTGCTCCTTATTGGTGACAATGACAATCAACCACATACACCTAATACACATCGAGTCATCGACAGTACAGTCGCCATCAGATATTCCGAAGCAGCCAAGGTGTCCAAATATTTCAGAGCAAGATTAAATTTCAATAAATTCTGCACACTGCAAATGCCATCTATATCATAACTTTTGCAATGGCAAAAAAATCTGAGCACGTTTTTTGTCAATAATTTCTTTGCACACGTTCAATCGAAAATATCTGATCAATGATATCAATTATGATATCAATGGCATTTGCAGTGTGCAGAATTTATTAAAATTTAGTCTTGCTCAGAAATATTTGGACACCTTGGCTGCTTCGAAATATCTGATGGCGACTGTACAATAAAAAAAAACAATATAAAAGAATAGGCACAATATAAACAAATGTTGGCTATCTACGTCAAACGGTCTGTGAGAAAACCGCATTTGCAAGACCAAAGTGATCCCATAAGTGTTCCGCGAACTAAGTTTTGTACGGGACACTTAAAAGGAAATAACTCTACGCAAGAAGACATACCTACGTGAAAAACAGAGGCTATCATAAATATAACATTAATTTTAGGAAAATACACACACGATTCATAATCAGTCCGCTGCAGCAAAGCCCGTATACAACGTGGACATGATTTAATTCTGATTTTTACTAATAGTTACCTGAATAACCTGTTGAAATCTGTATTATCAAACGTCGAATTTAAATCCAAGTAACTAAATCAAAATTGTACTAATATAGCGCCACGTACTTCATTATTTTAGAAATTCGCGTATTCTGTCACACTTCGTTGGATCTTTTCAATGTTCTTTTCATGAAAATTTTGTATTAACCCTCCGGTTTTAGTTTGTCACAGTCGTGCAAAAACATATTCTATGTAGTCCAAACTGACAAACAACGTAATTAAATATTTACCCCCTATTTATTTATTATATTCATAAACGTGTACCAAAGTTACGATGCTGCTAATAATCGTTTATCCCTTTCCGACGTATTAGTATGATGGAAAGGGACAAACGATTATTAGCGGCATCGTAACTTTAGTACATGTTTATGAATAAGGGGGTTAATCAATAATCAATGGTGATTGGCGTGCAAGCTGTAGCTTCACTAAGTATTTAAAACACGCATGTAATACACACACCGAGATTCTCTCATTCAATCCATTCACGTCAGACGTCAGGTTTGGAAAATCGACCAATATTTAGTAGGTAAATTACCATATCAATTATCCCTTTTCCTTTCAAAAAGCCGGTATCAAATAACCCTCGAATCGTACTCTTGAAGCAGCCTATTCGGCAGGGACACCCTTTAAATGTGAGTTTCGGGTTTCAGAAGACCTGTAAATATCAGTAATGTTTTTGACTTTAGTCGTGTCATAAATACTCTGTTTAAGTTTTTGTAACACGTAACTGAATTTTGAAGTTCTATTTATTAATTCACCACAGTTTGTGGTGGCATTTTCATTCTCTGTCTAGTCGGACAAGATTTTGGCCTTTGCCATGTTGCGAATTTTCAGTGGTACTAATTTATTTTAATGGCAAGGAGACTTTAACAACAGACGTTGAATTTCATCGAATACTATCGATGTAAACAAGAAGAAATGATTTTACAATTATCAATGAATGTCAAAAAGAACCATAAAAGATTGTTAAAGGCACAAGAAAAAATATTTTAAAAATAATTAAAACATCTAAAAGCACAAAGGATCGTGTAGCATTTCAATAATGTTTTGAAATTGGGCGTTGACATGACTGGTAATTTTTTTTTTATCAAACGGTTTTATTTGACTATACATGACGTAGGAGCCGAGACGCAGGAGTCCAATGAGGTTGACAGAACAAGTTCGCTTAGCCCTTGATGTAACGCTCCACGGTACCCTACATTCAGCGATAGACAGAAAGGGGTGGCGGCGAATTGTTAAACAGAAGCTGTTCCCTTGAAGTAGCCACGACCCTCAGATAATGAGGAAACCGATGCAAGGAAGGGACATGACGATACCTACGCACATTATTGCCCTTTATGTAACTGGATTAGAGCGACAACTGTTTCATGGCCAAATAGAACATTGTCAAGCTAACGATGACCGCTTTCCATCAGGCGGCTCGTCTGCTCGTTTGCTGACTATACTAATAAAAAAAGCTAAAGCTTGAGCCGAGCTAAAGCTCGGTACGACTCTAAGCAAGTCGGTCTTCTGTAAGTGCTCTAACCAATGAAGTACTATTACTTATTCTGTATAATTCACTCGACTGTCCAATATTGAATGTCTCTATATAGGATAGTTGATTTAACATCTAAAGCCACCTGTCAGCGTCATACGTGGAAAATTGGACAAGTTAAAAAGTGGACGACTGAATTTATTTTTTCTATAAAATCCCTTAACCTCATATTACATGTTATCACTTCACCTTATATAAAACAAAGTCCCCCGCCGTGTCTGTCTGTATATTCGCGATAAACTCAAAATCTACCTACTGAACGAATTTTCATATGGTTTTCACCTATCATTCGAGTGATTTTTGAGGAAGGTTTAAGTGTATAATTTGTTAAGGTTTTGTGTAACTCTCGCGAAGCCGGGAGGGTCGTTAGTTTATAATAAAACTTGAAAGTTTACTTTTTTTTTCAACAATGCAGGCTCCAAGTAGACGCAATATTTTATATATCAGCTACAGACGTCATTATACCTTAACACGTGTCAAATCCGCCTTTCCAATAACCTTTGGAATTCAGGTTACCGTTATCTCCCTCCGAAGGAATGAAATGAGATCAGAATGGGAAAATTACAGAAGAATTATCCCTTCAAAGATATGCCGAAGTGAATATTTCATTAAAATTAAAGTTGTTCAAAGTGCTTGTAAATTGGAGGTGAATTAGTTCAATTTTATATTCGCTTTAATGTTTGTGTTCTTTAGATTATTGTCTTTGAACTAGCACTGTACAGTGAGCAGCGAACTTGCATGGAAAAATTATGAATGAATTCATGGATAAAATTGCCATGTACTTACGTATGTGATAGAACTTGTCTTGTGTAAGTGACACCGAAAGGGTAGCCCAAAAATCGTTGACAGTGTTTTTTTAAGAACATTAGGTATTTTTCTTGCTTATACTCGTACATCTTTTACTAAATGTCAATAAAATTAAAACTGCAATCATTTAACTAGAACAAAACGTATTATCTTCCAAGTATTGTCCTTTGGCTTTGATACACAAACTCAACGGATTGTTAAAGTTGTCAATAATATGCACATTGCACAGTAAAAAATCTTTAAACTCTGACTATCATATGCCTACTAGATTTTACTTGTCAATTGACGGGGCATGACGTTACATAACAAAGGAAGCAGCTATGTCAGCCGTGCATCTCGAGTCAAATAAACCCTCAAGTTTATTCTGACGGCGCACTGTCAAAAAAACAGACATCTCTTATATCACGATTTTTCTCAAATAAGCCACTGGTATTTACTCTAATTTTATTATAAGCTTTTAGTCTCCAACGTCAACCATTTTATGCTTCCCAGCATCAAATAACGTCTGATATGAAAACCAATATGGACTATAAACTGTACGGCACTCTAAAGCTTTATTGTTTTAAGGGTAAGTACTTTTCGCAACATAGGGATGTTCTTTTATTTATTCAGGTGCTGGAATGATATACGTTAGAGGAAATTTTGGCAAACACTCAGGTCAAATCATAATAATTATACAACAGTGTATTAATAATAATAGTTTTTACAGTAGGTATCACTAAAAAAATATGTTGGTATTGAACTAAACACCTCAATGACTGTTCATATCCTGATGGAAATTTAAATGTTTTAATATGTTTTTTCATGATAGGTCTTTAGCGCTATAAAAGCTGTATAATTTAAATTAAAGCCTCGGTTAGATAGTTATTTATGCTGGGAATTTTCCGCAAATCGATAGCCATTGTGCCTATTTTGCGTGAAAACGAGGTTGCAGTACTGCAGCCACCCCAGCGCCTCCACGAAACCTAGCAGTGTCCTCAGGTTGCTATCTGCCTCTTTTAGTGTGCACGGAGTCCCTAGGTATTTGTTCCTGTATACTTCTACCTGTTTACCGTCTAGGATTCTTTGTTTCGCTGTTTCCTTCTCTCCATCTTTGTCCGTTTGTCTTCTGTCCGTTTTAACCATATGACCATAGCCTCGGTGTTCGGGTTTTCAGGTTTTCTAAAACTCAAAACCTCGCATTTCATTTTTCCTAAAAGTTTGCGAAGAAAAGTCCAGCCTTTTTTCATATTCTATTTTTGAGCTAGTCCGTAAAACTGTTATTTTCTGCCAACCCTCTACAATCACTGGCGTATCCTTCAGCGTTTGCATCTTCACGTTGCATCTTTGAGAAATTTTAGCGTTATAAATATAATAGACCATGACCTTACATATGTAAGTACTGACTACGACAGTGGATGCAATAACATAATATACGATCGAACAACACTACACTACACTACACTGCACTACACTACAGTGTATAATACTATTACCTGGGGGTAATAGCATTATACTCTTACGTCCAGTAGTAATGCGTTTATATGGTTCCATCAAAGGGAGCGCTTGGAAGTTGTTTCATTTAAAATAATTCATAAATGTAATAAGGACAATAGTTATTTGTACAACAAGAGAGCAAAGTTTGATATTTCTTCGAGTGCTTGTTTTGAGTCCCGTGCAAGCGAAAGATTCTATAGTAGATTCACGAGCGTAGCGAGTGAATCTAATTTAGAATTTTGATCGTGGTAAGGGACTCAAAAGCGCACGAGATGTAAATAACTTTGATCTCGTGTAGTACACAAAATTTTTCACGTCAGTCAGCCATCAAAAAATACAACCTGAAAAAATGTAATCCGTCTTCATCACTATTTCACTCATGTTTTCTGAAGGTATTCTAACAATTAACTTTAATTACCGCAATAAAACAAAACGAAAGAAATTTCAACAAAATGATACGAAAATAATAAATTAACGAACATCAATTGACAGTTTAATCGTTAACTTTTTTATTGTTAAAAAAAACTTTGTAAGTTACGATCCGAATTGCGGATACTACTATTTGTCAACTATAGTAGAGATCGTTAAAAGTACTTAAGTAGAATTATTTACTGCGTAACAATTGCGTAAATTTGTATAAATTCATTGTTTTGATTGTATAATAAAATACGTAAAATATGGTATTTTTATTAAATTTTAAACTTTTATTTCATTAATTAATTATTACGAATGAAGACTCGTAGGGTGTTTTGGAACGATGCGGTCTAACTTATTTCGGGGGTCTATTATAAACAGTCAATATATCGTTGAATTACGTATGGACTTTTTTGTCTCTTTCTTTTTGCTAATGACGTGAAAGGGACAAAGACAATAGAATCCAAATACTTCGAACTTGTATTAGGCCCCGCACGTTGAAATGACATTCGAATATGAAGGTCACTTGAATGTTATTTTGTCTCACTCAGAGAGCAAAATGCGATTTTGCTCACTGTTTTTAAGCAGCAAATTACCCTTGTTCCAGCTGCTGACGTGAAAAGAATTTTAATACATACCTCAAAGAAGTTTAGTAACTTACATATACTATGTAAATAGTTTTTGACAAGTTTTGAAGAAATTATCTATCATTTGTTACTAATAAATAAGAATATGACATCGATGGATCAAGGCAGTTTGTTCACTGTTTATTTATGCTAGTGGCGCCACCTACGCAGAGTTTTGCGTAATAATTAATACATAATTTTTATAATTTTAAAAATAAATACCTATGACTATGACTCCTCCTTCTTCCTCGCGTTTTCTCGGCATTTTGCCACGGCTCATGGGAGCCTGGGGTCCGCTTGACCTACCTATGACTATAATCACTAATCTTGTCAGTGATAAGGATCATCACCAATTTTTTAGTAGTTTCTTCTGCTCTATGTAGCAAAACTGAGGTTTGAACCCACGATTTGACCACCTCGTTTTCGCATTGATTTCATGTTGTTGAACGTCAATCAAACGCAATAACATATTTTTATGCATGTTCCTAATTGTTGTATGCTATGTCATCAGTCCAAGAGCTGCATTCTCAACACGGCGGGCTGAAGTGCATTAGTGCTTAACCGCCGTAATTGAAGAGGCACTCGGGATGCAATTACGCGGCGACACGAAGCTAGGTTCCCTGAAATTGGTAAGAAGTGTATTCTGCAAGATTGGACTGTACATTAAATATATATTTCGTGATAAATAAAATATTTATTTCATTTATTTAATGACATGACAACATAAAAGCAATATAGCATGGAACTAGATGCTAGAAAACCTGTCGCTTAACTTATAAAACTTTAAGCATTTATGGAATACGGGCCCATTTTCCTCTTCTTTTACAGTCCTACAACAATTTAATGGTACTCAGAACCAATTTAATCATATTAATTTTATATATCGGAGCAGCTGAGGTGCCTGAGGTGCGCAAAAATATCTGAACACCCACCTTAACGCCTTGAGAATAGAGGCTGTTCAAATATTTGTGACTGGTTTGGTCGCTCCAGTATATCTGATGGTAACTGTACATCTACGTCATTAATAGTAGCGGATGAAACAACCCGACAATAGTATTTGCCGCCCTGGAATACTTTTCTAACTAGACATAAATCTCTATATATCTTGCGTTCATAAGTGTCTGTAATAATCTAAATTATCTAAATATAGAAATATATCTCTATTTTAACGCGTAGTCTGATCCGCTACTTATGGTGTTGACTGTACCTGGTGGACTGTAGTGTGGTGGAGTGTAGTGTAGTGTAGATGACTAATTCGCATGATTGAACATAGAGAGGCATATGGTCGCCGACCTCCTGGACGTGAACAAGGACTAATATTATGGACTTCTGTAAATATTATCCTTGTCTGTATATGTTCTGTGTTGCCTGTGTATGTTATTGTGAGGTAAGTTATGTATATGTATTGGCCAAAGCCGCATTCTCAGCCCGTCTGAGTTGAGTGCATTAATGCATAACCGCCTTAATTGGAGAGCGGCACTCGGGATGCAATTCCGCAGCGATCCGGAGTTCTGTAGGTTGTGCTGATATAGCTTTGTGGAATCTTGTCTCGTAAATGTAACGCTTTCATGCCAAAAGTACCTTGTACTTTGTTACTTGTCTAGGACTGTTAACATTTGTCTTGTGTAGTATAACATGATTCTATTTGGCAATGGTTTGCATACGTCATGTATATTTAGTTAAATAAAAGGTGACATTCCACGGGTAAAGGTACCTTATCTAGATATCTTATCAGAACACGAAACTGAATATGCCCTTAAACAAATTCATTTCACTGGTAGGTACTAACATTTGTGACGTTCCACGGGTAAAGGTACTTTATGGCATTCGGCGCTTACACTGTTATTAATGACGCTCCAATACTAATGCGTCGCTACCTCGCTACAGCGGCGCCAGCCGCCATATTGTACCTTTACCGTGAAACGTCACAAATGTCAGTACCAGTGATGTGAACCACCAATTTAAAAATATTGAGGCGTATTCTGATTGTAATAACTGGTTGCGAATTTGTTTGACATAAAACATGGTGTAACCAAAAATAGGGGGATTTCTATATTCAGTATCGTGTAAAAGTAAAAGAAGAAAAATTTGAAGCGTGTATAAAGTGCGTATATGAGTCTCACCAGGAAAAGGCCTGAAGCATTGAGGACGGAGATGTAAAATCGTTTCGCATTTAGAGTGATGCCGACGTTCATAAAGCAATCACGTGGCGAAGCAGTTCCCTGTCGTCAGCTGAAACAGTTTCTTAATGGACCCTATAGTTTCACGGAGAATCTCCGCATTATATTTGTAATACTGGCCAACTATTAGAGTTACAATACTAACAATCTCAAGGAATGCATAGCGGCTATATGATTGCTAGCACCTGTCAGTAAAGTAACTCAAATTTTATTACAGAAGTTGGAATTGATGAACAAACAATTGCAACTATTGAAACAGTCGTACACGTACTGTAGAAGGGATTTGACCGGTACTAAGAACGATGCCGCTCTTTCTAGAAGGGCAAAGAATAAAGGAAACTTTCGCATGATGATCGCAGACATCCGATAGGATATGACACCAAAAGAAGAAGCACGGATTTAATGGCTGGTGCGAGCGGGCCGTAGACATACTTTGTCGGCCTTCCGTAAAAAAAGCTAATTAGTGGGTCATATCATCCGCTTGACAGTACAGACTACTCCAGAATCTTATGTCTAAGACGACCGGTCTGGCCTAGTGGATAATGATCCTGTCAATGAAGCCGATGGTCTGGGATTTGAATCCCGGTAAGGGCATTTATTTGCGTGATGAATATTTGTTCCCAAGTCATGGGTGTTTTCTATGTATATAAGTATGTATTTATCTCTGTACATATGTATATAGCCATCGAGAATGTATAGTACAAGCTTTACTTAGTTTGGGGCTAGGTCGATATGTGTAAGATTGTCCCCAAATACCCAATTATTTATTTATTTAAAAGGAATTTGAACTTAATTGCTTTCAAACTATTTCCAACTTGGCATCTGAACTTAATTATCTGCCTCTAAACTATGTAGTCTAGGTGCTCCTGTATAGATGGAATGAAATGAGCTGATCAGAAATTCAATCAGCCGTTGAACGATCTAAGTCTAGATTAGGTAATCAGAGGTAATAGTTTTGCAAGCACAGGCGAGGGCAATATTTAGAAGAACCTGTATTAAGTGCTCTATATTGTTAGGTAGTGTTCTTATGGAATTAGAGGCCAGAACAGTAATTAACTAGATTCACTAAAGATTAAGTATATTTTACGATAAGATATTTTACGGAGACTCAGTGGCAGTGGAAATTCTGAAAACGTCGGCAGGTAAGATGGATGCACCATAATTCAAGGATTGAAACGGCCTACATGTGGGAGCAACAGAAGTTGAGAAATGGTGCACCTAGATTGCCTGGATTACTTGTATCATTTAATGTATTGTTTTGTTATTTATTTTCATCTGTTGTCTCTTAAGAGGAAAGAATAAGCTTTTCTAATCTAGCGAAATAACAGTAATTTTTCTGTGAAATTTCGGGGGAAAACGTTTTACATTTACTAAATCTTAACAAATCGCTTTGATTTTGATGTCGATCGCTTCAGCATTTGAATATTTAAAAAAAGGAAACTTAGTTTTTTATTTTGTCAATAACATACTAAAACATCATGGAGAATGGAAAATATTTAGAAGTGGAAAAACGTTTTCTCTTTTTTTTATGAACGATCACGTTGTATAGTAAAGCCCTCTTAAATTAATTGTAATTGTATGTCACTAATCTTAATTAATTTTAAGTTTTCTTGAACCAAGAGGTACTAACACTGTAAGGAAGTAAAAAAATAATTGAATTGAATATATTCACCTGCGCCGTATAAACAATCAAAATACGCGCCTAGGACTACCTCACCCGCGTACCTGGCTAGTATAAGTTAGTAACTACTACAATACTCGTACAATAATAGGGTTCGTCTCTGAAAATAAACAGTGTTGCTATTGTCAGTTGCGTTATGTGGTAAGCGTATTTTAGATCAATGTGGTAAAGATCATGCCGTTAGTGTATTAGCGAGGTGACTTTTTCGATTTTTTGTAAATTGGAAGGCGATTGAAGTTAGGGCTAGGTTGAGATTAAAGTATCTCAACGTTTAAAAAGACTACAGTACCCCTAGTGTAAATAAATTCGATTTCGAAACGTAACGTACGCGTTTGCGTTAAGTCTCATTTTGTATAGGTTTTTGAACAGCGCGCCAAGCGGGACGTTTTGGAACGTCAAAAATCTCATACAAAATGACACTTAACGCAAACGCGTACGTCACGTTTCGCTGTCGAAAATATTTACACTAGGGGTACTGGATGTAATTAAATACTCACTAACTATGAAAACACTTACTCTTTTTATTGCTTATTGATAAGAACCAAAAGCACGTTCACACGTTGTTTGAATACAACGCCCATTAGGTAATCTAGTTGACTGATTATGGTGCTAAAGATGAAAAAAAAAAACATAATAACATGCTACCTAAATAACACATTGTTTTTGTTTTCAGATGTTATCGAGAAGATGGTCGGTATTTTAGCTAGGGTTTCATTTAAAATTCTAAGCATAATACTATACATATTTTGCGTTAATAGACTTTACGTAAGACCATATCAAGCCATGTATTTACTGTACTCAAGTTTTCTTAGCGTTGCCACCAGATAATTTCAGGTTATGGAGGTGCTTCGTAGTAATTAACTCGTAGAATATATGTTGGTATATGTAACATCATAACTATCCTAGGTGCTCATAAAGATGTCTACGACTTAGCCTGGGGAGGGGTACCCGTAAAAACAGAGCTATTACTTAAATATATTTGATGTGTTTAAGTAAAGTTCAGAGGAAGCCAGTTAACTATTTAGTGTACGTTTTTGTTCACAAAAATCGATTTTATGTTTTTTTTTTACTACATCGTACTTTGATGTAATTGGAAAAAGGTACAAAGCGTTCATGTTTGAATTTAAAAACAAAGCAGTGTCTATATTCTGTTTTTTTATTCCGTAGACTAAAATGACATTTCATGTAGTACTAAGAAATGTCATGTCGTTCATATGAAACGTCATTTTAGTCTACGGAATAAAAAAACAGACCTTAATGCCTTATACATATGTTTATTATTGCTCATCAATTCATTAATGTAGATATAATCTCTTGCTTATTTTATTTAAAAAAATGTGTTTATGACTTGCGCCTCGATTCGAACTTTAATATACGTCAGCAAATTAGCTCTCTATACGACATGCATCGGATATGTCAGTGTCAAAACTGACTACTTCTCTATTCTATTCTATTCTAATCTAAAAAAATTAAATAAGACCAGTTTTATTGAATTTTCATTAAAAAGAAATTGAAGCTTTTTATAGATATACCTTTTGAAACCTTGGGAAATATTCCATGTAGGAGAATGGCTAGGGGATAAATAGCCGACATTTTTCAAGTCCGCACAAGATATCGTAGGGAGACTAATAAATTACATAGTGCCAGGTATTTGGTCCCTAGTGTCAGTTGAAAGTAGCCTGCAAAAAGGACAATTAGGTAACAATAAATGAGGACGGCTGCGCCAAATGGGTCCCTCGTGGTGCAGTGACAGAGGTTGTTTATCGCTGCGAACTTTTAGTGCTTGGATCAAAAATGAGTTTAAATTTGGCCATTTTAAAATGGATAAAGTTTTTGCCCATTACTGCCCACTAGTGCCCACCATCTCATCGTTTCTTAAATCGGTTAAATGGAGGCGTAAAGCCAGGAAATTAAAAGAGGATAAAAGATATAGTGCACCGAGGGAAACTTGCGACAGTAGAAATGGCCATCACGCGGTTTTTTTTTTTCAATTGATCTGAAAATATTCTTCCATTTACTAATTTTCTCGTCAGATCCCTCGGCAATATAACCAACTATTATACATACATATAATGCTATGGAATACAGTGCAACTATAGACAACTGGTTGTGTAGTTTCCGTGTGTTTTTTTTTTCATGGCGTTTGCTCTTCATTAAAATGCGTAAAAAATCAATTTAAAACTACAATTGTGGCTTTCCATCAGAGAAGAGTCCATCTGCAATAGGGACGTTTTTATTAAAATTTCAGATGGAAACGTCCTTATTGTACTTGAAACATAAGGACCCTTATTTATTTATTCATTTTAAACTTTATAATAGTCCTCCTCATCGTTTTTGATGATGGCGACCCTAAATAAACATTATGGACGTTGTCTAGCATGAGACCTTATGTGGTTGGCCAGGCCGAACTTGCTCTTAAATACTCTATTGCACGCGTGAAAATAAAGTTGGCCAGCTGCGTTAAACGTGTACACGTAGGAGGGCTTAGGTCTCTCTTTCCGTAACTGGAGTTTTATATCTAGGCTAGTGAGGCGGTTATCTTCAAAATTTTTGACACCGTTATGGATAGTAGAACGCCAAGAAGACCTTTCAGCAAGCTCCTCCCAACGCTCAGGCTCGATGGCGCAAGCGCTCAGATGCCGTTTGAGAACGTCCTTGTAGCGCAGGTGCTGACCACCGTGCTTCCGCGTACCCACCGCACATTCAGAGTAGAGAACAGCTTTAGGCAAGCGGTGGTCATCCATTTAAAGGACGTGCACGCACCATCTAAGATCTGCATAAGGCCTCCATGCCATTAAACTTTATTGCACATCAAAAAAGGTACAAATGGCGGACTTAATGCCTCATGGCATTCTCTACCAGTCAACCATAGGGGGGAAAAATACCCTTCTGTGATAGAAAGCCATAATTTTGCGTCGGTTCCCTCTTAAAAGCCTATCCCGTCCCTTATTAAGAGCGGGCGGAAGCCGTAGTTCCCCAGTTAGTTTCCGGCGAAGGTTGTCCCGGATATTGCGTTGTTTGCCGGAACTTCTAGCTCGTGTGTTTTTCTTTCTCATTTCAGAAACAAAATTCACTTTCAAGATATAAATACAAGATGAGATGTAAGGCTAATGACATATAGAGCACCGATGAACAGCAGCCAGTCGCATGGATCTGGTAATAAGGATAGTATAGTAATATTAGTTTATGTGACTGCTACATATTCACTACGTTCGTTTTTTAAATTGACATTCGTATTTTGATGCCTAATTATGTACAGTTACATAGTTTGACGACCGGTTTGGCCCTGCCTACGAAGCTGATGGTCCGGGGTTCAAATCCTGGTAAGGGCATTTATTTGTGTGATGGGCATTAGTTTGTAAGGTATTTGTAATATGTACCTTGTTGCCTGAATTAAATTTTAAATAAATAAATAATTAATAAATATACACACATATTATAATCTCCCTAGATGATGTATTCACTAACTACGTATTACAGCCGGCATTGGGGCATCGTTGCTTTCTGGTTGTACTCGCGGATATGAGGTGGCGTTTCCTAAATCTCTTTATCGCTCATTTTACACGAAAGTTTTGCTATAGTTAGTTTAAAAATAACAAAACATTAATGTTATATTTCCAAACTTATTGAAAGATAAACTGTACGTCAAACCGAACGTTTTTTCAGGCATGTCACGCATCCGTAGTTTTTTTTTATTCAGAGACAAACAAGTTAGTAGGTAATCTAATAATCTGTGGACGATGTTGTTGGTCTCACACTTTATTATTCTTTGTATTCTATTTCTGTGTCTAACTAAACCTGTGTGTTACTATTCTTTGCCCAAAAAAAAAAAGAAAAAAAAAGTATCGGGGCAAAGAGTAAAGTAAGTATATAAGTATCGGGGCCTCGGGGCAGAGTGTCATATCGTTCGATACCAAGTAACATGGGAGCTTTGTCAAAACTGTATGCAATTGAAACTTTATCGAATAAAACGTCATCTCGACTGAAATTAGAATAGAGGTCAAATAAAACTGCGTTTTTTCAGAGATGTTGGAAATTGGATTATCTTAACAAATAGATTTTTAATAAAGCAATAGCGAAATTTTCACAGATAATAACTTTGTTGTAACAAAACAACCTTAATGCTGGCCGTTATTTATAGATTTCGAAAGCATCATAAAGGATTTATGATATGTATTTGCTTGTTGTTTACCTCTTCTTTATGTGTTGTATTATTTGTACTGTTTCTGTATTGAGGTGTGCAATAAAGAGTATTTGTATTATATTGTATGTATGTAGACAAACTAATTCATTAGATATGTTTTGTAGCTCTAGAAAACATTACCAATTTTCCGGGGCTAACTCTCCGTTTAATATTACATAAAAACTGTAAGCATTAAGTGGTATTCTGAATTTGTTAATTTAAGTAGGCGTTTATAGGCATGAATTTCAAAAAATTACCATGTCGTAGTACAATTTTTATATTTTTTGTGAATAAACGTAGTTTTTATAGCATTTTATCTACACATATATTATAAATATTCAAAATACAGCTAGTATAAACATATTTTTTTTTGTAGAACCAAATTTCTTACCGGTGAAAATGCTATTATTGAGTAATAATTTATTTAATACCATCAATTTCGATTTTATAATGACACTCAAATTCCCAACATCTTTCAATACAAAGGAAATAATTGATTTAACCTGAATTTCTATATCACTCGAAATAACGTTTTATTCCTTATGAATTGTCACTTGCCGTAATGGCGGTAATAAAATACGGTTCTAAGATCTTATAATATGAGTATAAATAGATTAAGCAGTGTATGTACCGAAGCGAGTTTTCATTTATTATCAGTTGTAAATTTTAATGCCATAATTTATGTAGTAGTTATATAAACTATTATAAACGTTTGAAAATGTAATGTATATAAAAGATCTGTGGAGAATTTGTTTACGGTGTTTTTTTTTTCATTTATTTTTTAAAGGCACAAATTTATAATCAATTTTAAAGTTACTCGCCAAACTGCTTATGCGGTTTGTTGGCTCATTTTTACATTTGTATGCACGTAAAAGGGTGGAGTAGGTACCGTACTTAACCCCTTACCGCATATACAGTCATATACAGCCAGATTTCTGGGTCGTGATCCAGAACCACTTTTTCTGAATCTATAAATGATTTACATTATCATACGGTAGTATTTGATTGAAAGATAATTAGTTTGATTTTTATTATTTTTCAAGTAAAATTAATCTTATACGAAGTAATCATGGTCACCCTATGACTTTTGACATACGCTGTATGGAAAGCGACAAGGCGTCACATTGAGTAGGGTGACCAAACTGTATACAAACATGTTTTTTCTACTTGTCATCTGAAAAATAATCATAATTATTGGTGATAATAAATAATGAACAACATCATCAGAATTCTGTGTGATGTCTTGATCTCTTGCTCCACGACCCCGAAATCATCCTGTATATGGCTGACATAATATTCTACTCTATTAACAGCTATTCAAGTTCAAATTTAAACAATATTTTTTATGACATACGTTAAGGGATTAAGTTGCTACGAGTATCATTCTATGCTTACCCTAAAACATAACAACACATAACATTTACAAGTACATAATTTTACAAAACGATAGACTGTGCAAAAATAACAAATCTAATAATAATAATAATAATATACGGTAGCCGAGGTCAAGGTAAATTATCAAAAAGTATTTTTTAATTTATTCTTTACTTCTATTATGCTACATTTCTTTTCCTCTCTTAACCATTCTATTTCAATATATATTTTTGACAATATTTCAGACGTTTCTAAACGCCCTTTACTGTTCATTAAAAGTAAGGCTTTTTTTGCAATGTTCTGTTCTTCTGCTGTTTCTCATTTATGTTCAAAAGCACATGCTTGAGTAACATATGTATATAATTATAATAAATAGTCCTTCTCATCGCTTTTAATGACGGCGACCTTAATTAAAATATCTTGTTGTTTATCGTGAAACCCAATTTGGCTGGCCGAACTAACCGAACTTGCTCCTAAATACTATATTGTACGCGTGACAATAAAGTTGGCCAGCCGCGTTGAACGTGTAGGTACACGTAAGAGGGCTTATGTCTTTCATTTCGTAACAGGTAAATAACATACATACATAACATACATACACCACGCTGACAATTTTCTGTACATTACCGGGTCAAGTAGTAAGGATGGGTACATCATGTAGCTTCAATAGGTACATATTTACTTGTTTGACCAGTAATTTAAGGTGAATTGTCATTATCACAAATGACAATGGTCGCAGTGATGAATCACGGGCCTGGGGCCTATTTCACACTACCGTTAACAATTTAAATCTGACACTGACAATTTCCTGTCCTGAGTCGATTAGTAACAGTAGTACCTAACCGTCATAAATACCGTCAGTATTGATTTATTGGACCAGCAATGTTCGGGGAATTGTCATTGTCACAAAGGTAAGAATTGTCACAGTAGTGAATCAAGCGGCTGGAGGGATCCGATTTCAAATAAAGCAATCTGTTATTCACAACGCTTTTATTGCACCGCTTAACTTTTGTATAAAGATCTTAACAGACAGAGTCGGGTAGAATGCATAGCTAAGAGGATTGTCCTCGCATTAACTAATAAGATATGATTAAATTCTGAACACATCAGTTCACATAATAATATATTTATAACATTTAATATTTTTACCATTCACTTTTTTTTTGTAAGCTTAAGCTTTACGTCAAGTTGGGGGTTAAGTCTACTAATATTATGAATGAGAGTGTTTCTATTGCAAATTTTGTAATTTTGGATATTGTTATTCTGGCAAGAAGAACTTTGTATAAATATTGACTTTTTTCCTATTTAACAAGTTAAATTGAAACAGATATTGGATAGATCCGGCGAACGTAGATATATAGGTTTAACATATTCACATGGGACTTTTATTTGTTAAATGACAAGAAAGCAAGTAATAGTTATATCCTTAAAAATAAGTGAAACTAAATTTTAGTTACATTCTGCCCAACTCTATAAACACGATGGCAAACATTCATTAAACAGTTATTTCATAATTACCGCAAAAAAATGACAGTAACTTATTATACAATAGCAAAACATATTATGTACTTTCTAATAATAAAACTGTACAAGAAATGCTAATTGTTAATTGGACAACATTTGCTTAACAACATGTACATAAAATAAACATGATATACAATATTTATGCAAGTAAAAACCCAAAGTAACTGAAATAAACTATAAAGTGCTAACCTTAATACTAATACATTTACAGTGCAAAAACCATTACCGGACCTGTGTGTGTATTTGTTGAAATATACATTTAATTCAATTCAAAGCTGAACAAAAAAACACAATTGCTTTTCATTCTTATTCAATCTAACAATCTTAACAACAGCTAAGCTACTTTAGTAGATTGTTAACCAAGGGATGAAAGGCACTCATTTGATGGTACCTTTCATCCGAGTTAATCACTCTACTTTTAATTTAAGACAGTAAAATACATGTGTATTTGAAAAAAAATACTAAGTAAAAAGAAATAGTAGTATTTCTTGAAAGTACCAATTAACAATATAGGTAAAAGTGTCGTGATTAATGGAATGGGGTGTTAAATATTAGAATAGAAATCCATGTAATGTCAAAATTTAATTGCTTATTGTAATATAAACGAAAAAAATGTACTGGGAAAGCATAATGCTCTAGGGCAGAAACGTATCATTTTTTGCACACTTTTTAGAATAACAACGACCCACTTTCAGAGCATGAGAAATGAAAAAATATTTTCTTTAACAGATAATCTTAGAGACTGCAACCAAGTACTAAAAAGTTAATTTAATAATTAGCTATAAAATATATCAACCTTTACTTTATTTTCGACAGCACTACATTATAGGTATAAATATTTTATTTAAAATAGTTTTTTATGCTGGTCATCTATTTATTTCACGAAGTGACACAAAACTTGAAAGACTAAGACTTACAAAATTTAACAAGCCCATAAAATAAAATTAGAAAATACAAATGGATTAATGATTGCTATGTATAATTCATATGGCGATAATTAACACAGTATCTATTAAGGTTTATTTAAAGTGCAAATAATTGAATATATAGGTACTTATACAGAAAAAAAACGAGTCAGTTATTCTTACATTTTTGATATTTGGCATCATCATTGTATTTGGCAATATAGTTGTATACACATTAAGAAGTAATTGTAGTTTAGCCCTTTAGCCTAAAACATTTACAAATAATACCTTAAACATTTTTTACATACAAAAAATAACTTTTATCAAATTATCACATATGAAAATTACAGAAAGTATTTAGTATTAAGTAGCTCTAAATATAGTACAACATTAGAGGAAGCACGCAGAAGAAGCACAACACGGAGTAAGCGAAATTAAGCTGATAAAATTTTCAAATATCAAGGTTCAGCCAGCAATGTTTTTGAAGAAACGTAGAGCTTTAGAACGGTTACTAAAAATATTAATAGCAATCTTGAGGCCTTTGTTTAGTTACTTCATCGATTCGAATCCTGATTAAACAACTGCTAGATAGAAAAAATTTACAAACATAGGTCTGAAACGCACCATTTATAAATTCAACCATTTTGGCATAGAAGCTATTACCATTAAAATTGCGTACTTGTTATTTTTGATCGAGCTCATGTATTACTTTTGTTTGTTAAAATAACAATGATATCCGCGATCCCACAGCGAGCTGCTTTTAGAGAAAAACCTGAACTCAGTGCACCTAAAGGATTCTTCTATTTTAACAGGCCTTGCCTTTCACGATGCATGATATCATACACAACATCACCGACTTTAAGGCCTTATCAGATATTAAATGTCACAAGTGTAAAGAAATATTTTAAGCAACGTCCCGATTGCGTTACGACAAGCCATTAAAGATTTTAGAAGAACAGGATTTTTTACATGCCTAAATATGCGAATCTTTTGGACTGAGCTATAACCTAGTAGGTCAGACCAAAACGGATTTTACCACCTTACAAGGTTTGATTAGGTTGCGTAAATGTGAAATTTGAAGTCATTGACGTGAATGTCAGTAATAAACTTTCAAACAGCCAAAATTAATTTTAAATATACTTTTATTTTAATGGAAGAAGAATAATATGAACCAAAAATAGTCCAATAACAGTATTGTTGCCATACATTTTCATAATATGACATCTCGTATTGTTGTATAAAAAGATGTGATTGCAGCACATTTAGGTATGTGTTTTAAAAAGTTATTATCTTTATAGTCACATAGTTTATTTTAACCTTTGACTCTGTCCCTAAGTTTGAGTTTTTAATACTGGTTGGAGTAATAATGCAATTTAAAGGTACTATTATATTATTATTCTCTCATACATTCAAGATGAAAATCTCTCATGAAATTCAAAATGTAGATATTCTATCGTGCAATGAATAAACTTAAAGACCTACTCTAATGATATAACTTATCAAAACCCATCGTGAGTATAGCAGATTGCTTTACGTTAAAATTATTGGAAGATCGTTTAAAGAGAAATCAGTGGCTGTAGAAAGTGCACTAGTGGGGCAGACACTTATTGAGATTAGCTTACACAGCTTTGCGCAGCAATTCTACTGCCTTAACTCGGAATACGTTCCCCATAAATTCTATGCGGTTACCCAAAGCGGTACAAGTATACGTACTTCGTTCTACTTTATTTCGTGCGATAATTATACCAAGGCTTTATTAATACGCAGCGAGAAATTACAATTTGTAAAGTCCAAAATGTATTTTTTGTTGCAAAGTTGGTTAAAGTTTCGGATTCCTCCATTAGAATAACCGCCTTAATTTGTTTGTAAATATTTAGTACGAAAACTCTAGTATATTAAATAACAATGTTTCGTTTAGGTCAAGCAAATTATTGCATCTTTGGGGCAAATTTAACGAGTTTTCTCCAAAAATACAAAAAGATGACAATGCTCAAATGAAATTCTACCGTAGAACTCGCGGAAGTATTTGACTTAATCTTGTAAGTCTAGAAAAAGCGTATTATTTACAAAGAGACGCATTTCACTTCAGATGAAATTAAAATTGCTAACCATTTATAGATACAAAAGATTTAACAGATTTAAGTAAACAACATTTAATTTTTATGCTTTTAAAATACCTATCAATTGTGTTAAAGTTTGAGTCTAACAGTTATCCTTGATTCAAGAATCAGTAAAGTTCGGAGTTATGAATACGTAATACTTAATTACTATTGTAATTTCTTTTTTTACATAGATAACATCCTTATCTAGAGGTACTTTATACTTGATAATTTAGAGTAGGTACAAAAGTACAAAAAGTACCCTGGAAAGAAAGTTTGTAAATTATTATTGGAATGTCATAAGTCAAGAATGTCAAGAAGTACAATTTACTTGATTATAAGTAAAAAAAAGATTCTTCGGAATTTAGTCTTAAAAACATACTTTAGTTGTTTTCTGAGACATTATAGATGATCTGTAGATTTTTTACTACACTTTAATAAAATTGTCTTATAGGTAGATGGTATAAGTATTTTGTTTGTTTTGATAAATGCGGAATGGATGTTAAAACGGAAGTTATGGTAAATATTGATACACGAAGAGCAAATATTCAAAATGAGAGAAAAACATAACGCGTGTCTGAACCTCAAACATGAGAGTTTATGTTTATTGGAATAGAGTGACTCTGATAAATTCTCACATAGAACCTATTACAACAACTTTATTTTGACATCGATAACACTAATCTAGTGTGCGTTTCTCACGTATGCTAAAACATTGTCCAATCTTAACAAAACCTTTTCCATTCTAGCTTCAGGCGTTCCTTATAAGTCTTACAATGGTGCTAAGTAACGGTGCATCTGTTTTCGGACGCGCCTCCCGCTGAGGAGTCAGGAGGGGGCTCGGAACTCCTTCCCCCACCGCTCCACTCCAGAGCATCAATCATCTCCATCAACTCTTTAAACACTGCTATTACCCTCCAGTTATATTTAGCCGAGCACTCCACGTAGCCACACTTCCAATGCTTGCGCACAAGATTTACTATATTCCGTCGTTTTTCTCTAGAGTCCCCACAAGCACTTTCAGCTATGGCTAGCTGCTGCAGACCGCTTGCGGCGGACGGCGTGTTACTGCACAACAAGTCTTGCTTATTCCCAACCACAAGAACGGGAACATTCCTCATGTCTCTACTCTCAACCATTTGGTCTCTGAGAGTGCGGATGTATTGGAAGGTCTCCACGTTCGACAGATCGAAGACTAGGATGTATGCAGTGGCGTTCCTCAATCCATAGAAGCGGTAGTGAGCCCACTCGTAGTATGAGTTGATGGGGAAATAAGGGATGACTGGCACGTCAGTGATCTTGACTTCGTAGAGGTGCTCGTTGATGATCACCGAAGGATAGAACGTGTGTTTCTTGTCCGTCGGTATGTACTCCTCGGAGAAGTCGCTCCAGACAAATTGCTGGAAAGAAAAATAAATGTAAACCAAACATGTCAAATAAAACTGCCAATTAAATAGAAAGAGATCGTATTTTTAAACACTACTTTGAATTTCAATTACTAATCCATTTCTAGCATAATTATTTTATAAAATATCAATGAAAGTAGTCATATTGCCTATTTCCACCAGCAAAAAAATCTTCCGTCTTCATCATTAGACGAGTTTGATGATATCGTTAATATTGCACTGCCGTTCTAAATATAGATAAAAAGGAACATAAAGAATTTTATTCAGGCAACCAGATTAATTTGCCTTTTCTACTACGAGTATGAATAAACATAAATTAAAAAGAAATAGGGGTTAGTAGTTAGTTAGCAGCTAAACGAAGACGCTTTAGGGCAGTTTTTCGGTAATAAAGTTGCCACCAGAAAGGATGAAAATAAAACTTATAAACAAAAAAAAATTAGTTTATCCTGTATATGTATCCTTCCTGGTCAACAGAAAAAATAGCTCTCGATAAAAAGATGCAAAAAGATATTAACTAGATATTCGACTCCTTATCCTATGCTCACAAGAGTTTAAATAAATAGTAGTTACTAAAGAGAAAATACGGTACACATATCGTTGGACATTATTTTGCTAGAAGCAATTTCCAGAAAAAATATAGCAACGGAGCGCGAGCTCATGAATAAAACCTAGCAGCCAGATTAATATTTTTAACAAAGGACTACTATATTATTCTATTTACTAGCCTTGCCTGTAAACGGGTTCACGCCAACCAACAGTTTCAGTTGGAAAGTTTTTACAGAATTTATTTTACCGTAATTTTATTTCAACTGTTACCGGTAACTAAAAAAGTAGATTAAACTTTTTGAAAGTTGTTTGGTTTAATTTACAACATTTTCATTTTTCTCTGTATTTTTATTAAGTGTATATGTATCATATTCAAATTTTATCTATAGCTAAATGTATTTACTGCCCATTTTCCGCCTCTATTTTCAATCAATTGTTTTTACTTAAGTTGTCCTTTTACTTAGATGTTCCAATAACTACACCTATATCATTCTACTTCAACATTATTTCAAGTGTTTACTCCTAAAATATACTTGATTTTTTTAATTGAGAAGAAATCGAGGAGTATATATGATTAATGCCTATTTGGTGATTTATTTACGAGCATTTGCAATGTAAAATTTAATAGGTAATAAATTTGTTTTATTCATTGTAATAACAAATCTACAACAGTTTAAGTATGTTTTACAATGGTCCAAGATTTGCTTTTTTGACAACTAATTTTATAATCATTCATTGGAAATTGCTTATTTTTTACACTTGTATCACAAAAAGCTATCCACGGGTACGGTTAGTCTGACAGCTCATATTGTGCACGGATGGAGCAGAATAAAATATTAATAGAACGAGAAACTTGCGAGAATGACTAACTTGGCACTGACTTAGTCGGATGAAAGCCTCAGCATTGAGAGATATTTTAACGCTGTTACGCCGTTGGCAAGACGCCCGAATGCGTGTGAGATAATATCCAACCTTGTATTAAGTTGGATAAGTTGAACTCCGTACCGTGAGTATATGAAATCCAAATTTTGAAAGTTTTGTTT
Source organism: Cydia pomonella (assembly GCF_033807575.1). NCBI lineage: Eukaryota > Metazoa > Arthropoda > Insecta > Lepidoptera > Tortricidae > Cydia > Cydia pomonella. The sequence continues at coordinate 6,870,140 of NC_084722.1, forward strand.
TATTGCTCAGATTGGAATTGTTTCCTTTATCAACCTTACGATGCAGATCTTGATTTATCCCGAGATTTGATTTTTTTTTGTCATGAAGCGATTTGTTTCAGATAGGACAAAAATTCTTCCGTATTTCCGTCTGAACATTCTTCTTACATTTTTCTATGGTCTCTTGTGAAATTTTGTGAGCACTAGTATAGAATTTTTGATCCAATCAGTTTTTGACTTTTTTTTCAAGATGGCGGACCGTGCGCGACTTCCACAGGGGTATTTTGTTTCAGTAGAAGATTAAATTGTTTAGGTAGTAATTTTGTCGCAGCTTTAACGTCAGATAAAATTTGTCCTTTTCCTTTACGTCCAGGCTTACACGGTTACAGCGAGTAAATTACACCGTATATCACCGATATTGTTGATATCATAAACCTTAGTTTCCTGTTTTGAGCGTATAAATGTACTGTTTCGGCGGTTGTCGGTGAATGGGAAAATATTTGTCGAGTTACAATATGAGGGGTGGTAACAATTCTACCGACTTTGGCAGGCATTGCGGTATAAGTGTCTAAATGACATCAGGGTACGTAGATAAGATGCCAATCGTTAACGCAGCGTAGCGTACGAAACGCAACTGTCTCTGTCGCACTGATATGGAAGAGTGATAGAGAGAGATAGCTACGCTACGGAGCGTGAACGATTGGCATCTTGTCTACGCACCTAGTGACATCCTACAGTATTTTTTTTTATAGCGACACTTTAATTCATTATCACTACTTGTTTATATTGATCGTGTTTGTCAATGATTATGTATAATTTTGTTTATTTTGCTTGTTTGTGAATATGAATATCAATATCGTTGCAGGAGGTTTGGTACCAAACTCAGTTTCAATTTGAATTCATCATCACGTCTCACGATTTCTTTCACGTTTCTGCTTTCATCCTGGAGGCCGATACTGATTTAACAATTTCTAAACGTTTTGCTTGTAAGGACTCTGTTTCCAGAGCACCGATCAGCGTGAGCGGGTCACAAAATCAAAACCTTTACAAATTGTTTAATTAAAATCGGCCTCTGATGTATTCATATCTGACTCACACGTACTTGCCACTAACGTTCTCCTCCACGTTTAAGATGTGTTATTATGCGAGCAATTTACTATATTACATGTCGTATCAAATTACAATTTAATACTCGTATCCATTTCCATTACAGGAGATATTGAGATTCGTGTTCAGGAATTTCAACAAAATGAATGAATAATATTTATGTATAAAGGTGGATGTACGGCAAGCTGCAGAGATAACTGACCCCCTTGCATGTAACCTTGTTTATCTCTGCAGCTTATATTATTTATGACTATCCGTCATTTTGACGTTTGTGTTTGTTTGTTATAGAAAGAAAAAAGGTTAGTATTAAAATGTAGTGTAGTGGTATTTACAATGTAAGTGAAGGTTTTGGTAACTAGAAAAAAATTTGTCAATCTAAATCAATACAAATATAACAATAAGTATAGGTAACTTCCTTTTGTAGAAGATATTTACCTTCATTTTACGGAACCAAAAAATACCTCCGAAAAGGAACTATTCTTACAATTCGTTTCCCAATGGAGGAAAAGGTTGGGTCTGATGTTTGATCGATGGCACTCATAAGTCATTTCCTCTCAACTCAACTTATATAAAGGGGGGTCGTAAACTCTGCTCTTAATCTAAAGAATGTACGGATTTATTATAGAAGAAATCAGATTTTTCTTTATTTTACAAATACGAGAATTTGATTAACTACAAGTGTGTTTCATTATCGTGGCGAATCCAGTATGTCATGGTAATAAATGTTAAATAAATTGACATGTAGGTGTAGGTAGGTAAATAGTAATTTTTTTCATTTTACTAAATTAGTGATAGTAGTTAGATATAATCTTATAAAAAATCATCCTACACCTTATAAAACAAAGCCCCCCGCCGCGTCTGTCTGTCAGTATGTTTGTGATAAACTCACAAACTACTGAATAGATTTTTATTCAGTTTTCACCTATTAATAGAGTGATTCTTGAGCAACGTTTAGCAGTATAATATTTTAAGATTTTGTGTAAATTGATTGATATGATGACACGTTTGCCAATTATGTCAGAGAAAAACACGCTTTTACTACCCGCGCGAAGCCGATGCGAGACGCTAGTTAAGTATATATCTTGAACTAGGTTTTGTGTTTTTTCCACTTATTTTGTCCTCTCCATCAACATTCACCATCCTCCTCTAAAAGGCTTCACTCGGCAGAAAACAAAAGCTTATTACTCGATAAAAGAAGACTATCTTCACAATATTAGATAACATACGGAGCATGAGTGCCATTCAATTCCTTCAATTTTATTTCCCAGTGAGACGATAAACTTCTGATTCGAATAATTTAAGAAGCCGAGCGGAGTCTGCAATTTTTATGACCACATTTGAAATTGAATTAAACAGTCTTCACTTATACAGTGTCATAATTCGATAGGGGCGAATCTTAAAACCGTGGTTAGCATAGGACCTAAGAAGTACCTATATGGATATACATTTAGCTTATAGTTGGTTTTTTCAGCATTCGACTAAAGGTCTTTTTAATAAAAATTATTGAAAAACGTTTTTTTTTTATAAATTAGTTTAGAAAGCGTATTACTGAAGAAAGAAAAAGAATGTACATAATCGAAGAAATCGTATATGATTTTATATCGTAATTGCTACATATTTGCTGTGACTTACGAGACACGTCATGATCGCTAACCTTCTTTCTAATTCTAAAAAAAGAAATACAAAAATACGTACACTGAAAATTATTAACCATACAAAATAATTCGGGCCGCAACTTAAAGCAACACACCAGTTACAAGATTAGCTTTTTATAGTAGCTGTCAACTGTTGTCGATTGTTATAAAAACTCTAAAAATCTCGTATCTCGTAATATCATGTCATGTTATCTCTATAATGTCACTTAAAAAAATACTTCTTAATTAATGATCACACGGATAAATTCTCTGGCTGGTTTAATTTAATTTATCGCCCGTATTGGATTAGCGCCGTATTTCGCCCGATAGTAGCGGATGAAATAACGCGCCAAAAGTATCTGATATTCCAGATAACTTTTCCAAATCTCTAAAATGTACGTTTACAAGTATCTTATACCGTCTTATCTGTTCTACATATAGGAGCATCATATTTTGTTAAGCTGTTACAGAAGAAACTTTTGAAACCTTGTTTGATCCGCTACTTTTGATGCTGACTGTAAATATCGGAGAGACGAATGTGTTTAAAAACATTGAACATGCGTCTTGGTAATAGAGTCTTTGTTCAGATATTTGTGAATACCTTGGCCGCCGCACCGATATACCCGGCGATTGTACTTTTTAGCATAATAACAAGTAACAATAATGAATAGGAGGATTTCGTGACTCTCTTGCGACTACAAGAGACCTATTCAAGTTCGTTACTGTTGGTGCGCGCGAGTCATTAAGGATGTATCTAACTACTGCAAATGTTAATGTTAAATCTAGGTATCTATATACAATGAATACATTGCCCTACAAGAATGCAAACAAACCAATTTACCTACTTTAATTACTTTGAAATTACGCACTTTATAGAATCCGAACTTTGTAATTACATACCTAGATCTATATTAAGTTAAAATGTTTGTGAATTATTAATATAACAAATTTTGTAAAAATTATTTTATTAAGTTCGAAATGCTCGCTTAGTTTTAAAATTTTCAAATGTATTTACAAATTTTATACGTTGTCTGGAAGAGATCGCTCTTAAGCGATAAGACCGCCTGTTGTTACCTCTATCCAATTGTCTTTGTTTATGTTTCTGTAAACAAAACTATGTGTGTGTTTGTGAGGTGTGCAATAAAGAGTATTGCATTGTATTGTGTTTGTGAATTTTTGTGTGTTTGTAGCAATTAAATAAACGTTTTCATCCTTCTATCCATAATTTTTTAAGCATTTCCATTATATTTATACTTAATCATTATATTTCACGTATACAATGGAAACGTGTAATAGTATTTTATTTTACTGATCAGCAAATTTACTGTGAAAAAATTTCGCTTGGTAAAAATTTGAATTGAACTTACTACCATTTAACCTACTTTGCATATCAATCCTTTCATCAATCGACTCCTCCCTTCAGGAAACTTTATCAAAAATTCTAAACATTCATTTTGAAATTAGACCCTGGATCCAAGCGGTTCTCCCAATAAGATTTGGGGGACTAGGTGTTCGCACATCCTCTAGCGTGGCTCTACCTGCTTTCCTGTCCTCTGTGTATGGTTCGCTGTCTCTCGTCGGTATTATTTTAAACCGCTCTACGATACCTGTCGATGAGATAGCGAACCTGAAGGAGGCCAGGGAGGCCTGGTGTGAGTCGTGCCCGGCAGCTGACATCCCAGTTGCCCGTCATTGTCAGCGGGATTGGGACTCTCCACGCTTAAAGTTAGTCCATGCCTCACTTCTCGAAGACAGCCCAGACGATTATGAACGTGCGCGCATCCTGGCGGTTTCGGCCCCCGAGTCGGGACACTGGTTGAATGCTTACCCTGCTAAACAGATCGGCACTGTTCTGGACCCAAATAGCTTAAGAATAGCAATATGCTTGAGGTTAGGGTCCAGAATATGTGTACCTCACACGTGCACCTGCGGCAAAAATGTGGACCAGCTGGGCCGCCATGGCCTCTCTTGCTTAAGAAGCGCCGGTCGAATATATCGCCACGGTACTATAAACGATTTGATCCGTCGCGCGCTTGCCACCGTGTCTGTGCCTGCGGTTTTAGAACCCGTGGGCATGGCGCTCTCGCCCGCACGGCAAGCGTCCCGACGGAGCTACCTTAGTGCCGTGGAAACTAGGAAGGGCCCTGGTGTGGGACGCAACGTGTGTCGACACCTTTGCACAGTCCCACATTGGATCAACCCGCATTCAGGCCGGCGCTGCGGCTGACCAGGCCCAGATCCTCAAGCGACGCAAATACTCAGCCTTACTCAACGACTATGAGTTTGCGGCGCTCGCGGTTGAGACTTTGGGTCCCTGGTCAGCCGACATGAAAGCATTCATGAGGGCATTGTCGGCGCGGCTGGTCGACACAACAGGGGACCCCAGGACTGGCGCGTACCTCTCTCAACGCATCTCCATGGCGATACAGAGAGGTAACGCCGCCAGTGTCATGGGGTCTATGCCGCAGGCCGACTTATTGGACGGGGTGTTCTCTATGTAATTGGGTTTATTATTATTTTGTAGGTAAGTATATTTTTATTTTTCCTTTGTTATTTTTAGGTTTAACTAGTTTTCATTTCATAATAGTATTATTTAATTTAGTCAGTTTTATTGTAATGAATGTATTAGTAATCCCTTTATATTATGTATGTTAACTTGACAGAATAAATAATTAATTTAACTAATGCAAATCGATAGAATTAGATAAAAATTAACATGTCAATTTGCATAAAGATGGAATTTTTCTTACCTACTTTGCTGAAAGTAATTTAGATAATCATAATCATAAATTTACTTTATAGAATTTGGTATACCTATACAATTTTGGTTTCGTTGTTTTTTGGTATAGAACAGCATAAAGATTTTGATACCTGTATGATACTAGTTTTTCCCACTGCCGGAGCGCCGAGCAGTACCACTTTGATGAGGTCCAAGCTGTCCGGGCTGGGCTCCACACTGGGCGCCCCCACTGTCATGGTACCGCCTCCCCCACGCTCCAGATAATCCAGGTCCAATTCTAAAACAACACCATAATAAACATTTTAATCTACGTGGAATAAATTACTCATTCAACTGCTGGGCAATTCGTCTGTGAAATACTCTTTCTCTGTGTATCACACAAGCCCAAAAAAAATGCAAACTTTCGTACAAAAACATTCGCAACTACGTGATGTGCTGATGTGTCAAGACCCATTTATATCTCATTATAATCCTATGCGTCAAACTGTTTCTGTTTAGCCCAATAGTTAGTAAGTGGTACACAAGCCTTGTTGAGCTATGTACATTCGTATTAATAATACTATGTAATACTGTACCATTATATTATTTTACTGTTATACTAACTAAATAATAACTCTTCCTAAGATACAGAACATATTTGATATAAAGTTAGATTTTTCAGTAAGCATGACGTCCTTAGAGATGGACAAGCCAAGCAGTGCAATATTATTAGTAATAGTTAAACCTAAAAAATCTAACATGTAGCCAAAGACATGAAAAGAAACCAGTAATGGATAGCGCATGCCTTAACACGTATGTATCGAAAATATGTATTTACGATATATAGGTACGTGTTAAGGCACGCGCTATCGATTTCTGGTAGCTATAGGTATGTAGGTATTGGCAGTAAAATAAAGTTGTGCTCGTTGCTGCGACAACGGCAACATGCAAAACCTTTTAGGCGTCTTCGACGTTCAAAGATAGTCATTGTTAAACCTCCATCATCCTTGTGTTACTCAGTGTTTCGAATATTTTTAAGTTAAATATTCGCTACTGTACTGGCAAAGTCTATCTCATTAGGAGCAGCAAAGCAAGTTTTTATAGTGTCCGAATGATACTTGGTAGCTCCTTTTACAATTGGGACAACTTAAAAAAATCAAAATATAGCTGTACTATAACGTTAAAATTATCTTAGCGTAACAGTAACTTTTTATCCGAGTACGTTACGAGTACCAAAAAGCCTTTAATACGTACATTGATAGCCTCATCACGTTATCGTAAGAGACTTTTTATCTTCCAGGAATCATAAGGTATTTTTATTAGACATATGAAACGTGATACAAATATTTCAATAAAGACGGAGGCCGATTCGAATTTACAAAAAGGCAATATGATATATATATATATATATATATATATTTATCCTTATATTGTATATTTATATTATTTATAATAGTCCAAGAGGGGCGCGAGTAGTTATATAGATGTCCATAGGCTGCGGTGACTGCTTACCATCAGGCGGGCCGTATGCTTGTTTGCCACCGTCGTGGTATAAAAATAATAATAATAAGAATTTATAAAATGCATATCCGCTCTTCTCAGTAAGTGATTGCTCAAGATATTGCGAGTAATCTCCGTAAATATTCGAAAAATCGAGCCCTAGTTTTAAATTCACGCCTACGTTAGCAATAAGCACTGAAAAAATCGGGAAATTGTGTCTATTTTACATTGCATGCACTAGCACTAAATTGCTTTTAGGAATCTCTTTGAATATTGTACTGCACAAAAGTTAGGGGGCGTCCATTAATCGCGTCATATTGTATAGGGGGGGGGAGGGGGTCAGCAAAAAATCACCAATGATCACCACATGGGACGGGGGGGTATGGACACGTATCACGTGTATTTTTTTTTTCATCTGTGCTATACTGTATTATAGTCAATAAAATAAAAATAATAGTTTTCCGCCCTTCAATTAACCAAACTGTCAAAACACGTGTACTTAGGTTCATTTGTTAGAAAACTGTTCTTTAGTTATCGAAAAAAATACACGTCATATTGGATGAGGGGGGGGGGGTCCTGAAAATATCACCAAAGATCACCATGGGGGAGGGGGGGGGGGTCTAAAACAAGCCAAAAACGTATGACGCGATTAATGGACGCCCCCTTAGTTGGGGATTGCTGTTTGAATAAAATTTTCAACTCCATATTGCACTATGTACTTACGACATACATCATCAAACACCATCAAACAACATCAAATGGTTTTTCATCACATTGAAAGAAGAGGATACATTTTAAACCAAAAAATTAAATTACATACTATTTGTTCCCATTTTCATAATTTTTGACCTGAGACAAGCTTACACCTATTCAACTTACAGCTCCAATTACAAAAACAGCAAAAAGTGTTACAAATTATAGTACTCTTTGACTTTGTAACACACATGTAAGAAAGGCAAATATAAATAAAAGCGGCCAAGTGCGAGTCGGACTCGCCCATGAAGGGTTCCGTACCATTTATGACGTATTAAAAAAACTACTTACTAGATCTGGTTCAAACCAATTTTCGTTGGAAGTTTGCATGGTAATGTATATCACATATTTTTTTTAGATTTTTCATTCCGTTATTTTAGAAGTTACGGGGGTGGGGGACACACTTTTTTTCACTTTGGAAGTGTCTCTCGCGCAAACTATTCAGTTTAGAAAAAAATGATATTAGAAACCTAAATATCATTTTTGAAGACCTATCCTTAGATACCCCACACGTATGGGTTCGATGAAAAAAATTTTTTTTTTAAATTTTTATGACGTATTAAAAAAAAACTACTTACTAGATCTCGTTCGAACCAATTTTCGGTGGAAGTTTGCATGGCAATGTATATCATATATTTTTTTTAGATTTTTCATTCTGCTATTTTAGAAGTTACGGGGGGGGGGACACACTTTTTACCACTTTGGAAGTGTCTCTCGCGCAAACTATTCAGTTTAGAAAAAAATGATATTAGAAACCTCAATATCATTTTTAAAGACCTATCCATAGATACCCCACACGTATGGGTTTGATGAAAAAAGATTTTTTGAGTTTCAGTTCTAAGTATGGGGAACCCCCAAAATTTATTGTTTTTTTTCTATTTTTGTGTAAACATCATAATGCGGTTCATAGAATACATCTACTTACCAAGTTTGAACAGTATAGCTTTTATAGTTTCGGAAAAAAGTGGCTGTGACAGAATCGGACAGACAGACGGACATGACGAATCTATAAGGGTTCCGTTTTTTGCCATTTGGCTACGGAACCCTAAAAAAATATATACGTAACGTATTTTTTAGCCAACTTGTATATTTATCACTTATCAGTCTCTAAGATTTTGTGCCTGTTTTGTTTTTAAATAATTTCTCAAATGTTAGCCCAAAAATTAGGCAATTATGATAAAAGATTTTCGTTTTTTCTTCCAGTAAATATATTTATTTTATTTCTTAACACGAATTCATGAAAGTAAAGTGACTATGAAAAAATATACTTCAGTCCGACAAAGGTAAAATGAAATTGTCCAGTAATGCAGAAATCAAATTCTATTTTCATCCTCAAAGTTAATTATTAACACGCCTTAAAAGAAATGAACGGAATTACTTACCAGTTTTTGTGATGTTGGCTTTCATGTTGAATTTATATAATTGAGGTTGAAAACGTGATTATATATATTTATATAAATGTGACGCTTAGTAAGTCCATTAGTTCATCGGTCGATCAATGATTACGATAAATATTGAAAAATTAAATAAATTTAAAAGTAACCAGGAGCCCGATTTTGATTTTAAGGACACATTCGATTTTCTGCCCACTTGGTACTATCGCGTTTAAGAGTTCATACTTATTCTATTAATCTATACCCATTTTAATACGCAAAAGAATCATAATATTGGGAGTTAGAAACGGGAATTAGAAATACATAGTAAAAATACATTTTGGTATTTTTTTCCGTAATTCAATATATTTCATTGAATGCGTAAGAAGGATATAAATAGGTTAAGATACATTTTTGTACAGCAACATGAGCGTTGCCATTGTCAATGTATTTATAAAATATCAATAGTGCCATTCAAGTAGGTATAAAAATACCTAAATTCAAAAAAGTCAAGAAATGTACTTATTTGACTGTACATTGAGGTTCAAGATTTGGAGATTTTAACGAATTTAGAATACGACAAAATCATGCTACCTTTATTAAACGAAACGCAACCATTATTTAATCTTGAAACGCGTTTAACCACCATATTAAAGTCAACGGCCGGTAGTCCACGTGCAACTTGTTAAGTCCAGCTATCGATTTACAAGAGCTACTAAAGACATAGACATAGAAAATAAAATCACCGTACACTGTCTTGTATTATCCGTACAATTTTAGTCGTATTAAAAGCTTCTAATACAATACTGGCGAAATTGTCCCACTGGATTGAAGCCATTATTTTATAAGAATGAAATGAAATAAATCATGAATAGAAAGGCGACCCCTACTTATTTAAAGTATGAGGCCGATTATGATTTTGTTACAGTTTTGATCTTGTTTTGAAACGACTTCGACGATCGTCACGATGCATCTCATGTGCACCAATAAGTGCGACAGAGTTATCAAATGATATGAATTTCATTGCATTCTCTATGCACTAATCAGCAATAGTGATCGTCGGGGTCTTCGAGCAACACTGGGAAGGGAGACGGCATTCATACTATTTCCCCTCTGCCGAAGCATAGGTACAACTGTACCTATGGCGGTGCATGTTGTGACTAATTCGTACACAAAAAGAGATCGAAGTGTGCAAGATTTGTCTTTGACGTGTGTCATTTTCTATGTATTTGTATCGTTATTGCAGATTGGATTTTGTATGTAGTGAGTGAGAAGTGCGACTGAGTGTACGTTTCCCCCGCAAAAAATGGCGGAATGATTTGTTCGGTAAGATAGCGCTTAGGCTCCTCCCTTCCGACGTGTCGGAAGCCGGTGTTGCTCGAAGGTCGGGGTCGTATCAAAACAAAATCAAAGCCGTAACACAAGCCAGATACTAAGTAAGAACACTACTTTCAAGAAATGTAGCGAAAAGTAATGAAGTTAGTTTAAATATCTTGCTATTTAGTATTGGACTTATGCCAATGTAATTACACTCTTAGTAATAATTGGAACCATGGAATTACGAATGATAGAAATAATGATGGAAAATAATGAAGTTATTAAAATAACTAATTGTTAAATAAGAATCTGCATTTATATCTTGTTAAGTATTTGGAAGGCTTGCCTTAAGACGAAAGTGGAGGACCCGTGCGAAATCGCCTTTTCATACAAACGTAGTCCTCATTTTCCTCTCTAGATATTCACATTATTGAAAATATTTTGACACAATGTGTTGTATATCGACCACAGCTATGCTCTTACGTTTGATTTTTTTTCGAATTTTTGATTATTATAAGAGTAAGGAGCATTTATAAATTTATATGAAATCTGTTTTTCGCTCTTAATTTTTACAATAATCAAAAAATCTAAAAATAGTCATACCCCCTGCGTATGACTTTTTTAGCTATGCCCTTAAGTCATACGTAGGGGCATAGCTAAGGTTAATAATAAAATGCTCCAGGGGTGGAAGTGAAAACTTGCATAAGACGCGAGTTGGCACAGTGGCTGTTATCAGCCACTGGGTAGAAAGCGGCGTACACCTCTCGACACCCCTGAGCCGCTCACACCGGTGTTGCTCCTGGTCGTCTTCACGACGGCATTTTCAGGGGCCCATCTAGTGGGCGGCGAGTCACCGCCTGCCTCGATAACTAGTGAAAACATTGTTATGGCAGGTCTTTGCAATAAACCAGTCTCATTGTCCTCCCAAACTTAATCCATAGACCGTTATACTGTTCACTTTACTACAATAGTCCCAATGCCTGTTGCGACCGGTTCATGGGTGTCTATTGTTGCGCCCGTGAACGGGTTCCAGCAAGCGTTCTACGTGACATTAAAGCTCTCCAAGAGGCCTCTACGTTTTGGATCTATATCCCCACGCAAGCCTATCAAAAGACCGGGATTTATAGGCCCATGAAATCCAAGGAGATACATCAAGTAATGTAAAAATATCCTGAGAAGAAAATGGGGACTACGTTTGCATGGAAAAGCGGCCGTCCCTTTTCGTCTAAAGCGTAGCGGTGTCAACTTTTGAAATTGTTCACTGATCTGAAATCCTTTGTTTAGTTTCCATTATGTTGACAACTTGTTTTCCCCTCATAAATCACTAAAAGACGGGACTTTATCTGTCAGTATTGCTTATTCAAGTACACATTGTAAATGTTTCGCTTTGAATAATACTTATATTATTATAATAGGTGTTTCATAAGAGTCACATAAATCCCACAGGCCTTACGGATTCAGTTGCCCGTAAACTTCGCGGGGACTGGACCGGAATTTTAAAAAGCATTAAAAAAACTTATACTTAATGTCCGAAAAATTGCTGGCTTAATGTTTTCGTTTAGTTTTCCACGTGAGAAATTTGACATTCAGCAATTACCCACTTAATTATTAATACTTACGCATTTATTTAATATAAATACGAGCTACATAACAAATATGTCTGAATAATTTATGACAATTCTACAGTCACCATCAGAAATATCGGAGCGGCCCAGGCGTTCAGAAATATCTGAACACGCAGAGGACAATTAAATAGAGATTTTTAAGGCGTTAAAGGAGTGTTTAGATATTTTTGAGCACCTCAGCCGCTCCATTATATATGTATGATGGCGACTGTACTAAATCGTCCGTACCTAAAAATATTCTGCATCATCAACTTCCTCAATTTGAACAGTTTTGAATAATTTACGGCTCCTCAATATTTCCTGTCATGCCCGACATTGTCTGGCTTAAACAAAACGTTGGTTATTTACAAAACAGCTGTATTTATCTAATTTATAATAGTATAATAGAAAAATCGCGACCATAAACATTGGTCATGGTAGGCAATGTATAGGTACAGGATATTGATGGCATAAAATAAATCTTTGACTGGTGGTTTCCTTTAAAAAGGCAGACATTACCTGCATATAATTAATAACATATGTTAATGGAATCTCAAAGACTAACAATTTGGAGATCTACATTACCTAAATCTAAGTCTATATATGCCACACTGGTGAGCACAGGCGGAGGCTAAACCAGCTCTAGCAGGGGTGCTATAGCTGGTTTAGACCATAGTTCGAACGCTGGCCCAATGCGAGTGGGGGACTTTACAATCACATTGGATTTCTTCATACAATTCATTTATTTATTTCGTCAGGTGATAAGTAAGACTCACTAATTACCACCACAAATTCACAGCCGTAATGAACCATAATACTACTGAAATATGTAGGTTGATTTTTGTTTAATTTTTTTTTTTTGGTATTTATTGAGTTTTACTTGTCACCTGGCGATTTATTCATTCATTTTAGTCGATTGAAAGAAATATGAATACAATATATTCAATTTAAACCTACATTCAATTTCTACTTTGAGAACAAATCAAATTATTTTAGAGTATGTGCGGAAAGAGAAGAGTCGTAGAATGTATGGGCTCCCTTACCGCACAGACTCTATAAAATATTTTGATTATTTTGATATGTATTCTTTTTAAATACTCACATACTGTGTGTACTTTTTGTAAACTGAAATACTCTGTTCCTGTGGACCACCAATGTCAAAAAGAAGTACCTACTTAGGGCGGCATGTATTGCAACTCTATGAGGTACATTACGGCCCAAAGAATTTGGAACTTCCTGGATTCAACGGGCATTAGTAATGAACTTTAAAGGGCCGTCACAATAGATTACTGCTTGGTCAATGTGGCACTCAATGGCCCGCATAAAAAAACAGAAACCGAAATAGGTGTCACGTACTAAAGCAAAAACCACGAAATCTTCCAGTGGCGAGTAGGCCGGATCCGACGGAGGGATTGGTCACATTTTCTTTAGTATGAATATGATTTCAAAAGTAAACATAGGCCCGTTCATATAATTCCGACCGAACATTCTCGTTTGGTGCGTACCAGTGGGATGGCACAACGCAATTGGTTGATGAGTTCGCATCACGCGAGCGAATGGTCGCAACTAGTTGCGTTGGACTGCACGATTGGCTCGCATTCGCGTGCTTACCAGTGTGCTGGGCTATAACCCCGAAAATCGGAGTTTTTCTCTGTCACTCTAATTACGTCTTAGTGAGAGTAAAAGAGAAAGATTCCCGTAATTTGCGAAATTCGGTTTTCGCGGTAGGTCCTGGCCCCATAAAGGCCCGTCTTTACGAAGTAATATTTAAGTCAATGATTTCAGTTTATAATCTGCATTTATTTGCCTTATAGACTTACCAAGAATTTTTGTTTGTTTCGTACAATTTCCCCTCGCATTTTCATCTTCCTTGTCCCTTGTCGTACTGTCAAATCTGTTCATCTCAGAACTAGCCGGCGCCACACACACTCGATATAATTATACATTATATTTTAGTTTACAATTTTATTTCATAAAGCACATACGTTCATATTTTAGTCACTGTCACACTCACTTACAATTCCAAAACCCTTTTCTTCATAAACACCTTTTGTCCAGTCCACAATTTTTTTTCCAGTATTGGCATTAATCGTTTTTACACTGCATGCATTAAGGGGATATTCTGATAAATCCTTGTAACTTAAATATTATTTATTTTTATAAACACAGATTAAAAACTAAGAATTACACTTATACATTGACTGACACCACGTTAGAGTTAACAAGCAACCTTGTTCATAGCCATAGTTAAATAAATTAACACCTCACCAACCGAAGCGCAGTTTGTGTAGTGAATTACCGGTATCGCGTAATTTTATCGTAAATTACCGGAGTCGCGTAATTTTGGCGGGAGTTTACCCAAGCAGATGCGAGCGTCCCTCAACGACGTCACGGGAGCGACTGACGCGTCCCAACGTCCCGTCGCTGTTCGCGCGAACGGCACAATCGGAACTAGAAAAGTTTTATTCGCTGCTACAGACGATTTATTCTTCGCTTTAAGGACTAAATTTTCGTGAAACGTATTGAAACGAGTCTCAGGTTTTTTAAGTCGAAAGTTGCATAATTCAATCATGTTAAGAGGGAAGAGCTTTACGATCCTAACGGGAGAAAACGGTTTCCACTGACTAAATCTTAACAAATCACTTTATTTAATATATTCTAGGTTTAAAGGTTTCGTTTAAAAAAAACATTGTTTTTATAAAACTAACGTATAAAATGTGATTAAAACTTGGTCGAATTAAGCGGTTTGTTTTATTAAAACTATTTTTTAAGGGAACCTGTAAACCTAGAATATATTATGCAGAAGTGATCGACATCAAAATCAAAGTGACTTGTTAAGATTTAGTCTGAATATTGCTGGCCGAAGGGTGTGATATTTCGGCGGTTTCGTGGTAATCTGCCGAATCCCGCACCAGAACACGTGGCGCAACCGAAAACTGCGCTGTCAAAATAATTTTTAAATTTTAAGATTTTTATTATGGTATGTATATTAGTTTGTAAGGTATGTATGAGCCTTAGTTGCCTGAAAATAAATGTAATTTAATTTTTAATTAATTTAATATACAGCTTATTAAGTATCCGTATCAAGCAGCGCCTTTCGATTCTCGTAAAGCCCCGCATACTCATTGTTTCAGTCATGTCTTGAGGTGAACCAATCACTCCATAGACCGTCTAGTGGTGCAGGGTACCGCGTATAATGCCACCTGTGGAATGGAATGATCAAATGAAATCTGCCATGGAAGGACCCCTCAACGCATTTGCCAGAATGACCTCCAACCGCAAATGGCAAGAAATCGTACGGCAAGACTTACCACCTAAGACACTTTTGTACCTACTTATTCTTTGCAAATAAATGAATACGAATACGAAGCAACATCTGCGCCTGATGTTAGCAGTTAACAACGACACTGCAAAGAGTACAACGACAAACTGTGTTACTGAACAAACAAACTACTCGTACTAAACTGAAACTGAGATGACAGAATCACTGATAAATCGGCTAATATGACGGCTTCAACCATTTTGTCTTATTAATTCGTGAAATATTGCCCTTAATTTTATCAAACTCGGAGCCAAATTGCTAGATCTCACATTTCTCATTTCCAATTTGTATTCAAGAGGTGTGATCGCTATAAAACAAGTAATAGCGAACTTGAGCCAATAATTAAATTCAGTTCCCCGCTTTTAATATAACTGAAATTGCTTATTTAGATTTAATATTCTTTTTGTTTCTTCCGGAAAACGAGTACTAATATTTCTAGTCGAAAATGAGATTATATTGAATATTTTTATATTAGGGAACCTACTCTAGATACAGAAAAAAACACACTGGTATAAAAAAGATAAGTATATTTAAAACCCTATTTCAAAAACTTCGAATTACGGCCATACCATATTTAACGGCCTCCTCGGTAGCCACCCTGCCTCCGAAGCTGGAGGTCCCAGGTTCGAGTACTAATAAGGGCATTTATTTGTGTATTAACCACATTTGTTCCTGACTTGTGGATATTTTCTATATAAATATATACATAAATAGATATTATGTTTGAATATCTTTATAATACAATCGTCGTCTAGTACCCACAATAGAAGCCTTAATGAGATTATTGTGGGGCTAGGTCGATTTGTGTAAGATTGACCAATTTTATATGTATTTATTACAAATTAATAAATACAAAGTAAAAAATCTACGTATACGGACGTATACGGATACGGGACGATCGCAGGAAGGCTAACGAAGAATAAAATTTTGTCAACTAATTTAAGCTGTGTAAGTTAGAACTACCCGCATTTGGTCTTGTTTATTCACAAGAAAAGGGTTGTCACTAGAGTACAAGCAGCTCTCGTGCCCTTGAATAAATATACTCGTGCCATCCTTAATAACACAAACTATTCTATGTCCTTCCCAGGCCTCAAACTATCTGCATATCAAATTTAAGTCAGTACCTAATACAAAATCTAACAGGCGTATTCAAATTTTAATTATAGGATTAAAATTCGATTTGGATTAGATATGCATCGGATCACTCAGTGTCAAAAGTAACATTTCTTCAACCAAAAAACATCGCTTTTGACACTGACAGATATGAAAAGAATATGGATAACATATAGGTTTAAGCGTGAAGAAGTAACAGACAGACAGACAGGCAACTTATAATACTAGGTATATCAAAGTAAGGACTACCTGATTCCAGGATCCTTTGGTTTTCATTCCGTTTATATCGTTGCTTTAGCTAGAAGCAATTGATATAAAATAAAAAAATCGTGATTTAAATCCGAGTGAGGAACAGGATTTTCTATTTGATTGGATTCAGAATCAAAATGTTTGTGTAATTTTTTTTGACAAACTTATATCCCTATATTATGTGCAATAGTTGCACACAATGAAGCTTGGTTTAACCTTCCTCACATTAGGCGAGAATTTAGACACTAGCTAGCGCTGATTACCCACCTTCGTCACCAAACATGACATTCTCCTGCCCAAGGCTCATAACCGGTTTTAAAAATAGCGATAAATATCGATTTATTTCGGTTTTACTCTGAACTTCCATAAGAACGCGAACATTTAAAGAGCTTCATAGTAACATTACCGGCCGGCCTGGAGGTGTGCCGCGTAAACAAAGACACCGACATAGGAGAAAACCGTTTTTTATTGTTCTAAACCGGTTAATCTGACAAGAAATTTATCGGTAAAAACCGGTTTTATGAACGAAACCGAAATTAAAAAGTTTTGCACCAAGTACATGATAACGGTTTGGAAATTTAACCAGTTTCCGAGCTTTGCTCCTGCCAGCTATGCGGTCGTGGCTGCCGCTTTCGCATTGGACTTACTAGTTATTTCATATTTGCGTAAGTTCCGCACGTTCTTATGGACGTCTCATCCATCATATTAGTATGTTAAAGATGCCACCCCTATTTCAGTTTCACTGAATCCCTAGCACAACAATAGGTCTAGCAATCTGATCCCTCTGGGATTAATAGTGGGTGTATAGAACAATGGAATTAAATGGATCCGGCCAAGCCTTTGTTTAGACTCCTACCGCACCGCTCATTGTTATATGATTCGATTTCATAATAATTAGTTACAGTAACATTTTACTGAAAAATAACGCTTGAAGGAGGACCGCCTAACGGTATTTTTGGGAAGCCATTTGACTTTCAATTCGGAGATATTTCTTTCAAACCGTCTGATATCAATAAGTTTCTATTAAATTTCTATTAAATTCAGTTACCTAATTCATTAGTAGTTTTACATGTATGTAAAATGTATAATTGTTGGTGCAATAAAGAATATTTACTTACTTACTTACTTACCTAAAGGTTGTCTGGAAGAGTTCGCTTTTTAGCGATAAGACGACCTGGTGTTCACCTTTTAATTTTCTGTATTCTTTGTATTGTTTTCTGTATTTAGGTGTGCAATAAAGAGTATTTATTTTGTATTGTATTGTTTTTTTTTAATAATAAATAAATAAATAAAATAAATAAATATTATAGGACATTATTACACAAATTGACTAAATCCCACAGTAAGCTCAATAAGGCTTGTGTTGAGGGTACTTAGACAACGATATATATAATATATAAATATTTATAAATACTTAAATACATAGAAAACATCCATGACTCAGGAACAAATATCCACTGCTCATCACACGAATAAATCCCTTACCAGGATTTGAACAATAAAATAATGTGTGTTAATTTGAATAATAAGTACGAAATATGGTTTTATTGTAAAATGGTTCTTATTTGCAAGAAATAAAAAAAAAATGGCCAAGTGCGATTCAGATTCGCCCATGAAGGGTTCCGTACCATTTATGACATATTGAAAAAAAACTACTTACTAGATCAGAAGTTACAGGGGGAGGGGGGGCACATTTTACCACTTTGGAAGTGTCTCTCGCGCAAACTATTAAATTTAGAAAAAAGTGATATTAGAATCCTCAATATCATTTTTGAAGACCTATCCATAGATACCCGTACGTATGGGTTTGATGACATAAAAAATTTAGTTTCAGTTCTAAGTATGGGGAACCCCCAACATTTATTGTTTTTTTTTTCTATTTTTGTGTGAAAATCTTAATGCAGTTCACAGAATACATCTACTTACCAAGTTTCAACAGTATAGTTCTTATAGTTTCGGAAAAAAGTGGCTGTGCCATACGGACGGACAGACAGATAGACATGACGATCCATAAGGGTTCCGCTTTTTGCCATTTGGCTACGGAACCCTAGAAAAAGAGATTTAGGTAGACTAGATCAACTGAACCACTTTTAGTATAACCGCTTATAAGTCGAAATCTCGATTAAAGCGATTGCTAATAGCACTTTCGTGACTGAGCGTAGAGTTTATTTTGATTGAAGCCACCGATGGATCTACAATACTCTTTCTTTTTACTACTTCTATTTTTAGACTGCCTTGGTAACGGTTCGAGTAATCCCTATAGAATGATTTTTCAAAGGGCAAGGGACACATAATATAACAGTTCCACGTGTAATCTTATTCTCCCCCGACATCCTTAATTTAACACACGTGCGTAACAGCGGGAAACATATACAGATTGAATAATATGATACAAACAACGTAATATTGCTCGAAATAAAATAAGCGAATGTAATGTGAATATGTTTTTTGGAAGTTCCTAACTCTTATAATACGTAATTAAATAAGTTATTTGTCAGAAATTTCATTTTTGTTACAAGCTTATATCGCTGACCGTACTTTTTTTGACACAATTTTAAAAACCCCAAACGTAGTTAGGTTGTATTATTTTATCACAGAGTTCCTATGGCCACCTTCTGTCTCAATCATCAGATCAGCTGGATGATACTATAATATTGCATTGTCACCCAACTTACTATGTAGGTATGCAAATTTTCAGCTTCATTGAAAGTTGGGAAGCGTACAAACATATATACACCGTGTTTTTATTGAAATCTGTTAACTTCGGGGCATCAGAAAGTTCTTTTAAGGAAATAAAATGGCAGGGGTAATTTTATAAAAAGTAATTAAATGTTGCGTATAGCACTGTTGCAACACGGGCATTACATTTAACCCAACCAAACAATTGAAAACTATGACACATCAATGACATTTCAAACATCGACCGTTCGAGATAGTACTTACGTTTAGTAGCAAATGTATTAACTCGTACTAAACACTAATCAATATGTAAACAGACCCTAAGACAAAGGTACACGCTCGTAGGGGCCTTATAAGATAAAAATAAATTATTGATTATCTCCGAAATGGAGTTAATTAGAATACCGGTGTCTTTAAGAAAGTTATTTAATTTAAGCTTAGGAATGCACCCTAGAAATTAACGGAAATAAAAAATCACGTTGTATACCCGTACAAGCATATACATATACACTAACATATATTGTAAGTTAAATAAAAGCTTGTAAAAACGGAATAAGGTCACACGGTTTGGATGGATCTATTGGAGAAGCACAAGCAGTCTTCCTCTTTCCTCTTAAACACACAAACACATAGTGACACTAATGAACGTGGTATTTACTCTATAAACAAAGAGAACTCTCATAAATCCAGTTAAGCTTTGTAAAGTTAGCAAACAGCAATTTGCGAATACAACTCTTAACATTTTCCATTGGCATAATTTCCATGCATAAAATAATAACATTGTTCGAAGCTGTAGAATAATATTCATTATATATTTTTGGGTCAGTCATCTGTTTTAGGGACATACCTACGTATTTGAACTCCGGATTGCGGGTTGCGGGTGTGAACAAATCTAGTACTTAGCATTAAGAAAATCTACCATTTAAAATTTAATATTTGATAAACAGATAACTTAACTGAAATACATTTTAACGAGAAACAAAAAACGCATCACAGGACGTAAGCAAAACAATTGTCATTCCAGATCTAGAGCAGAGCCCAACTGGGGAATTACCTCCACCTTACAGAAAACAGCAGCCAAATAACACTAGACCCTACTCATAGTGTTGTGTTCCTGCCGGTAAGTAAGGTTGCCAGAGCTCAACGAGGGGGGGGGCGGGTTTAGGGTCGGCAACGCGCATGTAACTCCTCTGGAGTTGCAGGCGTACATAGGCTACGGAGATTGCTTACCATCAGGCGAGCCGTATGCTTGTTTGCCACCGACGTAGTATATAAAAAAAAAACAAGAAAATCCCTACGTTATAGAATCGAGCCTTAAAACTAATCAAAGTACTTTTGTTTTGTTACATATATAAATATATATTTATTTATAAAAAGTAATTAAATGTTGCATATAGCGTTGCTGTAACACGGGCATTACATTTAATTCAACCAAACAATTGAAAACTATGACATATCAATGTCATTTCGAATATCAGTCGTCCGAGATAGTATTTACGTTTAGTAGCAAATGTACACACTCGTACTAAACACTAATCCATATGTAAACAGGCCCTAAGGCAAGTGTATACGCTCGTGAGAGCCTTATAAGATAAAAATAAATGATTGATTATCTCCGAAACGAAGTTAATTAGAATACCGGTGTCTTTGAAAAAATTACTTAATTTAAGCTCAAGGATACCAAGGGACCTTGAAATTAACGGAAATAAAAAAAACACGGTATATATACATATTATGTGGAAATTATTGCCATATCATATGACGTGACATGATATGCGAACAAAGCTGATTTATGAGAGTTCCTTGTTGCCAACGGAAGTCTCAAAAAGGCTTAAATTTGCCAATAGTCTAATCCCAAACGCAATGCCACATAAGTCGGATTAACATTTCAGATACATAGCAAAAAAGGCGGTCCACGGCCCTTGAGTGACTGCTAGGGTTTCTTGAATTATTATTTTATAGGCCACCGTATTACAATTCGAAATTCAGAGATTCCAGAGTGAAAATTCGGGACACGTAAATATTTATGTACTGACTCAAATTAAATTTACTAGTTTTCAGAATATAGCAGTAAACACTCTTGCACAGTGGAAAAAGAGGGGGGAGCCCTTGCCCAGCAGTGGGACAGAGTTAGCTCTGAATTATGATAAATACAATTTTAATTTTCAAGAGATTGATAAATTTATTATTAAACCCACTTCAAAAAAGGAGGAGGTATTTTTTTTTTATGTATATTACTCGATATCTCCGAGAATCGTGAACCGATTTTCATTTTTTTTTAATCGAACGGGTATAACCCCGATATGGTCCCGTTGGTACCAAGTCGGGGTCTGATGATGGGATCTTGGAGAAATCGAGGGAACTCTTCAAATGTTATAGGTACATGTATGGCGCTTTTGGTAATTTCAGAAGTCGGTTTTATTTTTTGTTAAAAAGTTTTATATTATCTAAATATCGGGACTTCCCAAAAATTCGTGACACGTGGTCACCCTAGTGATATCTGTTTTATCCCCGATTACGAAGAGACTTAAAAAGACCCGTCGAATGGCAGTGGCAGTGGATTATAGCTTCAGAGGATATTTTGGCCAAAAGTAAATACATTTTAAAAATATACCTGGTATTTTCAGACAAAGAAGTGAGGTTTTTGTTTGATGAAACGTAACTTCTGACACTGACAGCAGTAGTAGAGCAAATTTATGAAGTAAATATATTAAAGTTCGAATCGAAAAACACTTTTGACAACTTTTGACTGAAAGCTGTAAATATACAGATATATCTCTATTTTTAAAGCTGAGAATAACATACAGTGTGGAAAAAAAAAATAATGGACCCTGGAGGGAAAGTGCCTTAAAAGCTTAAGTTAGCTCATTTTATTTAAAGGAAAAAATCTTTTATTTTTAAAAGAAACAATACTGCATTCGATATTTTTTTAATTCGCTTGTCTCGCCCGGGAATCGCACCGACTAAAAAATTCCAAAAAAGAACACTCGTTTTTTTAATTTGGTAGTCGATAGTTAAAGTTAATATTTCTCCAAGAAAAGTTAGGTCTTACACTCGTCTGTCGTACAAAATATCCATAAAATCGAACATTTAGTACACAAGAATATTTTTAGACAAACAAATTGTTAAAAATATTTAAATGCAGTTTTGTTTCTTTTTTAAAATAAAAAAATGTTTTCTTTAAGTAAAATGATCCAGTTTAAGGTTTAAAGCGATTTCCCTCCAGGGCTTATGAATTGTTCGCACCCTGTATAGGTACGTTTGAAGCATTGTTCTAACCGTCACTATTGATGCTGACTGTACTCTACAGCAAAATAACACAATACGCAACACATCACAAATGCAAATTATTTCTCA
This sequence comes from Cydia pomonella, assembly GCF_033807575.1. NCBI lineage: Eukaryota > Metazoa > Arthropoda > Insecta > Lepidoptera > Tortricidae > Cydia > Cydia pomonella. The sequence continues at coordinate 6,892,846 of NC_084722.1, forward strand.
TCATAACTTGGCGCCATATTGTGAGAGGACATCGCCGTTGGATGTTGTATGAGCGTTTTTCTCCGCACATATCATAAACCCAGGGGATTCGAAAACCGCAATTTAAGAGCAGCAAAAGATAAACTGTTTTATTACATATTCCAAATTTCTTATGTGTGAAAATATTGTTAGAGACAAGATAAGTCGGCATAGATTTTGATAGCCCATCACAGTCGGACCAAGATAAGTTGGCAGAGATTTTGAGAATGTCAAACTTCTATGAAATTAGGACGTTATCTTTGTCTGACAATATAGCATTGATATCGATTTATTACATTATAACTATAATTTTTTTACATTATAACTATAAATTTTTCAGGAAAAATATAATCAGTCCTCTATCTTGGTAACTTTTTTTTAAGTAAAAAAAAACATTTCCGAATTCAGTTTGCAATTTAACCAACTTTACGTGCGTGTGTTAAACACTTGAAATTTCCGTGAGATAACATTAAACTATTTTTGAAATCGGTTCATTTGATAGAGACTTATCCTCGAAAAACCAACATACGTGCATTAATCGCCCAAATTAGTTAGACAATTTGCGTATAGATGGCGCTATACACAAATATACTTAGTTCTAGTTTAGATAAGTTCTCATTTATATATCGTATAATCGACAGAAGCAGCTCGATTCGGGCAACCAATGTCACTTTGACGTAAATGTCATAGATAGATCTTACTGGGATCACAGCGGAATCGAAAAAAAACGTTAATTTTGACATGTCGTTTAATAGCTATCGATCTTTTAAAGGTCTTTCCAGGATCTTAAACGTGTCTTAATCATTCTTCGAATCGGGCCGTTTAATACTTGTTCTAAATTAAGTAGTGACAGAACCTTCTCACTTAATCGTATTAACGGCTACTTTCATTATATGAAATAATACAGTTGCAAATAAACTCTTAACCTAAAAATGTATCTAAATGCTAGCCAAAATTAATTGAAATTAGTCCTTGTACGTTAACGCATAAAGTCCTAAATAGAAAAGCAATAAGCGACGACGAGGGGCTATATTGATTGCATCTACCCTTATCTTACATGGAGTCACGTTCGACGGACTAATTAACGATCCTATTACACCCCGTACGAGCTCATTAAGCTATAGGCTGCTTGGAGAACGTTTAACATTCATTATAATACCTCACATACATATATATTTAGTACATATTAATTTGTAATAATTAGGTTACGTAGGATACTTATGCATATTAGGTACGGACGGAAATCTGGTCGTAGTAACTTTCGTAGTTGTGTAAAAAAGAGGATTACAATTATTAGACTAATAACATTACCACATCATCGTGTTCGTTATAGATACAGTGAAACTGCACTGCTGATAATAGTTCGCAAATTAAATCTTGATTTCACGACCAGTTTCAAATTTCAGTAGCAAGGTAAAAAGTTACTCATAGCTATCCCGCACCGCTCCACCGCAAGGAGCCGGCATTCGTTGGGGGTTCTTAAAAGTCTTCACAAGAAAGGTTTCAGTAGCAAGATACGTTCCAATCTTCCAATTAAATGCTACTAGTAATTACCGTTCTGCGGCTATCTGCATGGTGCACAGCAACGCTGCAGCAATAAAGTTGCTGTAGTGTCAACGCTAAAGTGAGTTTTTCTTTTTCTTTTTTTCTCTCTGGTTGCGCTGAAAACCAGCACCATGGCTATGGCATGGCATATGCTGAGCGGCAGCCATTTTGGTGACAGATTGTACTAGAATAAGTTGTATTATAGGTTAAGTTTTATTTGTACACCAAATAAACTACCGTAGCTGCGGGCTACATACCCATAGCCGTAGGGGATAACTTTAGCCCAAAAAAAAAAAATGTTTAAGCTAGTCACCATGTCATAGTCTATTGGTCAATCGTACGTTTTTAATATCCCTCCGATCTACTTTCATGGCCCGAAATGTGCTATAGGTAAAAAACTTAAGTAAGTCACCTGTTGTATGTAGTTGTGACGTGTTCGAATGAATATACATTTGTTTTGTTTGTGTGTGTTTTTTAAACATGTATTGTCTATTCGAACACGTCACAACTACATACAACAGGTGAGTTACTTAAGTTTTTTACCTATAACAATATGCTATGTCTACGACCATATCATTTTGGACCATAGTAGCCCTACCTTAAGAACATTAGCCCAAAAATATAAAAAAAACAAAAAAAAAAATTATACCTATATGTGTGTATTTTTCTTTTTATATGGGTAAATATACTTAATGTATTCTTAAGTTATTATTAAACTTTATCTCGTTCTAATATAATAAATAACCGTAGGAATGACATGCGCGTTTTCAAAAATTCGGATTATATTTGGTCCAAGTAACCCACAGTTACGGTATTTCTATTCTATTATATTCTACTTAAACTGTAGTGTTTGCCTTTTTAGTCATTTTTAAATCTTGGTTTACCTCAATATTTGCCGGAGTCAATGTCGGGATGGTATTGACAATTATCAAAAGTGCAGAATAACTGGAAGCATTTATTTAACACATATAATTTTATTGTAGGTACAAACACTAGTTAAAATAAAACAGTCTGCTTAGAAAAAATACTTTCAGTATGGGGAATATGCATAAAACTTTATAGGTATTGATATATAGTTCTGTAAGTGTTACTTATTTAATATCTAGATGGAAAAATAGTTTTGAGTCTGGTAGGAAAATTAATTAGTCTTGTTTTAAGAATAATAAAACTGGTAAAACATCACTACCAGAATTCACTAGCAGAATTACAAGAAAAGAATAATTATTGATATTTAGCAAAAAACTATGGACAATACTGTATGAAATAATGGGTCAAGTATGCAAAAAAAGAAACAAAAATCCTCTTCTCAAGTTAAATGGAACAAAGGAAAGCGAATGAAATGTAAAGAGCACGGAACCTAAAGTATTTTGATTTGCGTCTTCAACTGTCTTGTTTACGGGTTTTCTCTGATAGTAATGTTCGATACCTAGTTTAAGGGTTCTTTCTGATAACTTGTTCGATCCACTGTTTATAAGAGCTAATTCTAGCAAAACGTGACGGCTGGTATTTACAATCGTTAGGTACAACAGCCAATACTCCCACCAGTGTGTTTTCAACGGTTAAAGCTCCGCCAACGTCTCCCTGTGAAGAAAAAATATATAACAATTTTAATAACGATCGTTTCTTTAACGTTAAAATTTAAAGTAAGGTTTTTGTAGCCTTTTATTCCAGGTATGGAAAAACGTACAGTAATGGCGGAACTGGTAAATAGTTAGAATTATGAATTACAAGAACCCACCACCAAAAAGCCCCCATACAATCATAGTGACGCTCTCATTTTAAAACGGCATATGAAGTAAGGAATTTTGTGTATGTACCTTCTACTGACGCTCTGTTTTTTTATTTTATTTTATAATTTATAGCAACGAAAATTGCATTAATAAGGTCCTACTTAATGTTCATGACACCTTTCATGTTATTTCTGCATTTAGTTTTAATATGTTCATAGTCATACTCATACTCATTCTTTATTGGTAATAGGTAATTACATGTCAACTTACATAACTAGTACAAATAACATATAAAAAGGAATTAAAATTACAAAACATTTAGTTAAGTTAAAAGACACTAGCTCTTTGCGTAGGTATAGATTTTTATTAATATTTCGCAGTCAGAAATTCTTCTATACTATAGAACGACCGCTAAACGAGCCAAGCTTTGAGTGTATTTTTAAAGATTAAGAAACTACGTGCGTCTGTTATTACTGATGGTAGATTATTATACACAGAGGGGCCCATGACGTGTATAGTTTTTGCCGTCTTGGCTAAGCTACGGGGCACCACTGCTACGCTTCTGTTAGCCCACCTGGGGTATTAATCTAAATTATCTCGCGTGTATAAGGCAGTTTGCAGTATCAAGAGACCCGGCAATGTGACAATCCCTAGGATAGTGAAGTGTGGCCTTGCAGACTCATGCCATAGAACTCGAGCAATAGCCCTTACAGCTCGTTTTTGGAGTCAAAAGACACGCTGCCAATCGGCTGCCCGACCCCATACCTCAAGCCTGTATTGAACGATGGACTGGATGATAGCGAAGTAACAGCTAGCTACGGACTACCTGAAGCGGGAGGGCGGTCGTCAGCCTGCTAAGGGCGAAATAGGCCCATCGCAATTTGGCGAACAGGGAATCAATATGGCTCTTCCATGTTAGACTTTGGTCTCTGTGGAAGCTCAAGAAGGAGGTACTTTTAACCTGGTCTATGGTACCGCCAGCGAGGCGCTTGCGCCCAAACAAATCAAACTGGATGAAATGCGTTTTGATTAGGTTTAGTATGAGGCCGTTTTGGTCGAACCAATTCGACAGTTGTCCGGCTACTACGTTTAGCTACAATTGCCGCAACGTAGTCAACATACATATGAGAGCGTAACTATCATTGTATGGCGGCGGCTGCAGTCTTATGCCTTTTATGTTGTGAAATTACTAGGCAAACTCTCTTTTATATACTTACATAACACCCGTTATGTTCCTGGTCTCCAGCGCAGAGCTGGAGGTCGCCTAAGCGTTTATCCTCCTTCTTACACCAGTCGACATCAGAAATGGGGATATCTCCCTGGCGGAGCTCCTTAAGTGACACATCCTTCTAAAACCACATAATAGTATTTTGTGGAACAGGTACATAATAAGGGTTCTTAAAATTCAAGCGCCGAAGTTACAAAATGAAACGGCCTGTGTATAAATATGGTAGGTAATGATGAACTTACACTATTTGCCGCACCAAATGCTGTTAGTGTCGCAATCGTATCTCTAGAAAGTATAATGCTCCCGTCATTCAATGCGATTTTGGCGACTGTATTACTGAATCGCAACGGCTCCCGGAGTTTTATCAAACAAATACTTGGCTTTAAGTCCCTAGGATACTTGAAAATCTTATCAATTATGACGGCACGCCCCAATTGCTCTTTTCTGTTTGTCCCTACGAAGCAATATAGATCTTCCCTGTGAACAAAGATGTAAATTAGGTATTATATTAGTTGTATACTCTGAATTAAATACATAATATGTTTTACTGGCTTATTAATTATTGGTACCTACGCTTCTAATGCACATTCGACTTTTTTGTTGATATTCCGCACCAGGCGCGGATCCAGCCCTCAAAAAAGGTTGTGGTCAGAGCCACCCTAAAATCGGCCAAGTGCGAGTCGGATTACGAACTTACTCACGAACAATCATGACTCATGAGATATGATCGTCGTCGTTCATGAACGATCATCAGGCTATCGATCTCAATAGACTGTGAAAGTGTTATGTTTATGTCACAAGACTATAAGGGGGTACCTAATGATTCCCCAACATATTTTTTGTTGATTATTGATTCGCAGACATTTCGCCGAACATCGTTTTGCAGAGGGATTTAATCGTACCTAATAGATGTAACTTTTGGTTATTTTGGTTTTACCAAAAAAAAAAAAATAACACAATTTCATTTCCCAAATATTTTTTTGCAACTGTACATTTTTCAATCAACCTTTTCCTCTATACTTATTTGACAGATTTCAATTTAACAAATTACCATTTCCCTAACAACAATTCAACAACATTCATTAGACCAAATTTTTTTAACTTGATTTAAAAATGTTGACCAATTTTTAGTTTATCAAACATGTTTAGTCTATTTTTATTTATTTTTAACAACAACATAAAAACGAACTGTTGCCAAAAAAGTGGGCTAGGTTAGAACTGCGACACTCTTAGTAATGAACTCTTGTTAGAAAAGCAGGTTAAGTTAGAACTGCGACCCCCAGAAAGGCAAACGGTTGCCGGAAAAGCGGGTTAGGTTAGAGGTGCGACCCCCACAAAAACGAACTGTCGCATAAAATACTGTGGTTAGGTTAAGTTACTAGATTTTTTGCTATACATAAAAAAGAGACAGCAACGTATTAAAATGACTAAATAAAGAATTTATTTGTCAATAGTGGTTTGTAATGTTTTGATTTGCTCGTACGTACCTATAAATTTGGCAACTATATAATTCGAGGAATAAAAATGGTGACAAATTTTTTTAAATTACGGAAATGTCTACACAGTGTTTTTCAAAACGTTCTGATGCAAAACATTTTTAATGCTATGTATTGAGTTGGCAAATGATTATTTGGTGTTTATACTTTTGCGATAAATTCTTTGAAAAAAGCAATGCAAAAACTTTTGGTCATCTTTTGGGTCTTTTGGTTAGAGTTTTTTTTTCTTTATTTCTTACTTTCTTATTTAGCAAAAAACTTGGTAATCCGTTAGTAACCTAAGAATTTCATTTGGCAGAGTAATCTGTCCGATTAAACAACGTTTACTCAAGTAACGTTTTTTTTTAAATTTAATTTCGAGTAAAGTGAGTGCTGTGTAATTTAGCAATTGCGGTACTACATACATATTATCGGCGTATAAAGTAATGTATCGGAAATCTCTAACTTTTTATTGCAGTCCATGGAACCCTTTTTAGATAGATAACTACGCTATAAAACAACTACGTTTAAAAAAACAACGAAATTTGGACTAATATAGTTAAGCTAAAAACAATTGCCCCTGTAATGTTAGTAAATAATTGTTATTCTTGTAAATAAGTAGGGGTCAGCTGATATTAACATGCTCCAATTTCTAATAATTAATACAAAAAATCACTCTACCTATCGTGTTTCGACCACGGGTTTCTCGGGTAATTGTGACGGTTACCAAACGATTACTCTACGAAAAGTAATTCCGCTTATAAATGTTATGCCAAGTTGCCAACTGACTACTCTGCGTAATGAAATTCTGCCAAACAGTGGTCTGCCAAAGCGTCTGCGAAACAAAATCGGCGTAATTTTACTCGGCGAATCAATAGGGCACCCTATTAGGGTTGTGGGCATGCCCATCGTGCCCACAACGGTGGATCCGCCCTTGTTCCGCACACGTACTGGACTATTTGATAAAAAAAAAGAAACATAGGCACTTATATTTAAAAACTGAGTGTACCTACCTACATAGTATTCAAGAGGTTTCATAATACGTATCAGTTCTTACGTTCTCTGGTTACAGCAGACCGAAGAGGTCAGGATATACTGTTCGTCAATAATAACCCCACCACACGGAGCGTCCGGTTGGGTGTACAGCAAAGCCATGTAAGGTGCTTGTTCAATGTGGATGACGCTGCCACCAGTAACGCCCACGTTTTTGGAACCTATAGCTGTATAATAAAATGAGTCGTCGTGACTAAAAATTATTAAGATTAAAAACATAGAACTGAAAAACTAGCCAAAAGAAGTAATTTCTAAAAAAAAAAAAACATTTTTGATACAAGCTTTTAGCGCTGACTGTATTTTTCTTTCAACAGGCAGCTAGTACTCATCGAGACAATGCTGACAAACTTAAACATACGAGTAATTAGGTTATTGTTTTACCATAGAGTTCCTATGGCCACCTCCTGTGTCCATCGTCAGATCAGAGTGATTAGCCAACGTGCTAATCGTTAACATTCTGTAGCGTAGCGTAGTCATCCCTGTCACTCTTCCATATTAGTGCTACAGTGACAGTTGCGTTTCGTTCGCTACGGAGCGTCAATGATTGGCACGTTGGCTAATTAATCTAGTCGATGGTATCATAATAGTGCATTGTGATCCAACTTACATATGTATGTGAAGTTTCAGTTCCATCGAACAATGGAAAGTGGGTCTAATTTAGCTTGCAAGATTTGACTCGGAGATTTTTTCAAGTAGGTATTTCAAGTAAAATAACAGCTTTTTGACTTCAGATTGTTTGGTACCCATACATTACTTAAGTTACTTAAGTGTATATTAAACTAAATTGCGCTACTTTTGGGACAATATTATCCTACTAAAAACATTTTCATATAAAATGTTGCTAAGACAAAACCATAAGGTTCGCACTGTCAAAAAGTTATCTCATATAGAGCCAAGCTTCTAACTCTACAAGCTTTTTATGTTTAATAGGTCAACTATTGGACATGATATCCCGAGAATTTTGTTTATCTGGGATACTCCAAACCCAAGTTATCAGGGTTCAACAAAATGACAAAGCGCTTCGAGAAAAGGTAAGTGCGCTTCACTTGGCTCGTCTAAGCGGGGGCACTACGGTGTCCCGATTGTAGATTTAGTGAAAATATTAAAATACCGTTTAAGTTACTTACCAGAGCTCCAGGCTGCTTGAAATAAGACACTTAAAGTGACGAAGAGTACCGCTAGTACCCGAGCCATGGTGACACACAATTTGAAACTGTGCACTGAAAGTCGATCCTGGCCTATTTTATATTTCGCAAAAAAAACAAACAAATTTTATTATCACTATGGATTTTAATCATGACCCCTTTAATGATTATGATTAAAATAATTGCGGAACAGGCACTTGCAATAAATTATATTTATTGATTTGTAGGGTTCCGTACCTCGAAAGGAAAAAACAGAACCCTTTTAGGATCACTTTGTTGTCCGACGTCTGTCTGTCTGTCTGTCTGTCTGTCAAGACCCTTTTTCTCAGCAACGCGTAGAGATATCAAGCTGAAATTTATATCAAATATTCAGGTCTGCTGTCCCTTGGAGCTGTGAAAAAATCAAACTTTTAAGCCAACGCAATTAAAAGATACAGCCTTTTATGCCGCAAATTTCCGCAAATTTTCGACACTCGCAAGGGACTCACTCGCTCACAAGGGACACGGTACTTACCGTGAACTCAGAATCTTGAAATTTGGTACGAAGCAACGTCTTATAGCACAGATAAAGGGAAAATTGCGAAAACCGTAAATTTTTACTTACATCATATAACAAAAATATTTTAAATAATTGATATGACTCGATTGTCGTGATGGGTGTACTTTTACTTATATACCTACAGGTTTGTACGGAACCCTCGGTGCGCGAGTCCGACTCGCACTTGGCCGGTTTTTTTATCAGACTGTTGCTACCTAAAATACATGCAAAATATTTCGATCTAACTTTAAAATTGATAAATAAACTAGGTATTTCTGATTTTGCTAATTAGTTAAAATGAAAAATAATCGGTTAATGAAATGTAACTTTTTTGGTAATTTGATAAAATTTATTTAGCCTTTTTTTAGGTACAAGCACTTCATATTATATGTGTGCATATTAAATTATGTACTTAAAAAAAAGGTGTATGTTCAACACGGTGTGGCTGCGAGATAAGTGTAGCTAGCCTTTATAATTAGGCCTATACCCCTATTGTAAATTTATTCGATAGCGAGACGTGACGTTTGCGTTACGTCTCATTTTGTATGGGATTTTGAGTTTCCAAAACGTCCCGCTTGGCGCGCTGTTTCCAAATCCCGTACAAAATGAGACTTAACGCAAAGGTGTACGTCACGTCACGCTATCGAATAAATTTACACTAGGGGTTCTGTTTACACATTGATTAGTGTTTATTGCGAGTTCGTACATTTGCCACTCAACGCAATAGCAAGTAACAAATTTATGAACTCGCAATAAATACTAATCGTAATCAATTAATTTATGGGCAAATAGTACCCCTAGTGTAAATTTATTCGATGGCGTAACGTGACTTATGCGTTTGCGTTAAGTCTCATTTTGTAAGGGATTTTTAGTTTCCAAAACGTTCCGCTTGGCGCGCTGTGTTTAAATCCCATACTAAGTGAGACTTAACGCAAACGCGTACGTCACGTTTCGAAATCGAATAAATTTACACTAGGGGCTCTAGTCGCAAACCACTAAACGAAAGTAGCAAGTAACAAATTTATGAACTCGTAATAAATACTAATCAAATAATCAATGTGTAAACAGGCCCCAATGTGAAGGCTAGCCATACTTATCCATATGCCACACTTAACTCCATTGACCTGACGACGACAAAAATACCGACTTAGCGATTATCAATTAAAAAATATCAAATCATCATCTTCCTCGCGTTACTCGGCATTTTGCCACGGCTTGTAGCAGCCGGGGTTCGCTTGACAACTAAGCTCAAGAATTGGCGTATGCACTAGGTTTTACGAAAGCGACTGTCATCTGACTTTCCAACCCAGAGGGTAAACTAGACCTTATTGGGGTTAGTCCGGTTTCCTCACGATGTTTTCCTTCACCGAAAAACAACTGGTATTAAATGATATTTCAAACATAAACTCTCTGAAGATCTCATTGGTACGAGCCGAGGTTTGAACTCGCGACTTCTGGGTTGAAAGTCACACGCTCTTACCGATAGGCCACGAGCGCTTCTATAACTTTAATTGATATAAATTCGACGTGACTACCACTTAGCTAGAATAATAAAAAGTATGTTTTCTTTATTACTCGTTGTGCATGGAAAATGTGCCGTCTTTAATTTTGAAACGAAATAGTGTACAGAGTAAGTTTTCCAAGCCCTTTCGACCTTAGAGACTGCCACCTTTCCTCACATTTTTCCTAAGTGACCACCTGCGCCCTTTCTTAATTGGCAGTGTGACGTGGGTCGAGAGCTTAAGGATGAGGGCAAAATCACTTAAGGGATGCGGCATTTTGGTGTTAGTTCATACTCGTAGTTATATAAGGGGTACTCATTTATTACTTATATTTGTTGGGATATTTATGTTATTTTCGTTACAAGGCTGTATCGATTTGTACATAGTCATACATGTCATATTTTTGGGTAATGTTTGCGCCGCATAAAACTAACCTTTTCTTTATTATCCATTCTGACCTCTGTGTCGGGTTTCAAATATAAGGCAAGTGGAAAAAGAAGTAAGAAGTACATGACACATTTCAACGTCAGTACCCTTAGTGTACAGTTATTCGATATCGTGACGTGTCGTAAGCGTTTCCGTTAAGTCTCATTTTGTATGGGATTTTGAGTTTCCAAAACATTCCGCTTGGCGCGCTGTTTCTAAATTCCATACAAAATGAGACTTAAAGCAAAAGCGTACGTTCGCGTCACGCTATCGAATAAATTTACACTAGGGTTCTGAAGTAAAATATTCACAATGCAATATTTCATGCAGAAGAAAATAATAATATAAAGCAAAAAGGGATCCCTATAATTCAAGTACAACAACATTCAAAAGTGCCGACGCTCAACAAGAAGCAAACCAGAATTAGAACCCGTTAAATCATTTCAGTAAGTTATTCCGCACCCCTAGGTACATTAACTTTATAATTTCATATAAATAAACGGAGATTTGTTTTATACCAAAGCGTGTTCGAAAAGAAACGTAAGCTTTGATTCATATTAAAAGTCTATCACTTATATCATAGGCGGTTGGTAAAGTGCAGATTTTCTAGCAAAAGGTGTCTGAGTGTTTTGGAAACAAACATATAGAACATATATATTAACAAATCAGCTTCATACAGACAAGCAGAAGCGCAGGTGGCCTAGCGGGAAGAGCATGCTACTCTTAATCCGGAGGTCGCGGGCACAGAACTTGGTCGCGAGTTTAAAGTTTAAACCCCGGCTCGGTACCAATGAGTTTTAGGAACTCATGTATCATGTACGAAATATCATTGATATTTACCACTCGCTTTTCGGTGAAGGAGAGTATCATGAGGAAACCGGACTAATCCCAATAAGGCCTAGTTTACCCTCTGAGTTGCAGGGTCAGATGGCAGTCGCATTCTTAAAAACTAGTGCCTACGCCAATTCTGGGGATTAGTAGTAAAGCGGACCCCAGGCTCCCATGAGCCGTGGCAGAAGAAGAAGGAGGAAGGAGAGCTTCATTCAGACGAGCGGTAAAGGAGAATTCTCTGCCGCGACCCATACAAAATTTATAAATAAGACTCGTGGCAATTAGACGCAACCACAGTCATATTCCCAGAGAATTACCCTAAATCAGTCCGTATCTGACGGTAATCATTTATTACAAAATCAATTAAAGTAAAACTATAATTCGCTGATTCCGTAAAAATACCTCTAATGGAAAAGCAAAACATTTTCCCGTTTTGGTTTTCCATTTGTTCCTAAAATACGGAATGTGCAAAGTTTTCGAACCCGATGATTCGCGTAAAAGGGGAATGTGGGGGAATGTGAATAACGTGATACAAAGGAAACTTTTAAATTAAATTTTATTTGAGGAACTTTTTCTTTTAACACTGTTCTGCTTTTACAGGCTTTTTTTACAGGTTAAGGTTATTTATTATTTACACCGAACTGCAAAATTACATAGACACATTATGAATGGAATTAATTCATAAAGTAGCCATGTACTTTTGCAGCTGGGTGTACACGATTGTTTTCATCCGGTTTGAAAAAAAAAGGTTTATTTAGTTAAGGACCTGGTAGTGAGAAATGAACTTGAGAATTCTCATGTCATATTATTCAAGATTTAGTATAATTCACAGTCAGTTTAAACGATGGAACATCTCTTAAACTGTTTTTCTTGTAGTCACGAATTCGAGTCTCACCTGAAACATTTATTTTTTCAACTTTTCCTTTATTTCTCATCATGTATTGTATATACACCGTGGGCTGGTAAAACCCGACATTTTTAAGGTATATTCTTGATCGCATTTACAGACTAAAATGTCATACAAAGTTTTCTGAAAGCGGTCTTGTTTTAAACAATCACGTCCCGATTCGAACTTTAAGATCGTCAAATATTAGGACTCGTATATGTCAGTATCACACTGACGTTTTTGTTTGAAGAAATGTCACTTTTGACACTGATATATCCGATCCATATCGCATAATGACAATTCTGTAATACCTTAGTGAAAAACGCCGCTTTTGCTGCGACGTTGCAACTATGTGACTTGGTTTAGACATACACAATCGAACCCGCAATTTTTTAGCAATGTACCTACTTTAAGAAACTCTAAATTTTTATCTGTAGATACGTAAATTAAAATAAAAAACAACTATATTTACCTATTAGTTGTATTTTTTTTTGCCAAGATGTATAAAGAAATAATATATCGTGTAAAAAATTCAATATGACCAAAACTCATAACATTTTTTCCTTCTTATGACCACAGGAAGGCGTGGTTAGAATCTTTCGGGTTTTACCAGCCTACGGTGTAAAATTTCCTTTAAAACCATTTATGTTCAGCAATCAAACAACGTTGTACGATATTCGCTTGAAATCAACAAAGTTATTCAGGATATTCAACAATACAACCTCATTGTAAGCAATTTAGCACTTTCTCTAATGATTCTCCATTCAGTCAGTAAATTATGACACGACCATATTATTTTGACCTGTCAATTGCACGAGTTTATATTTAATTGAAGCTCAATATTCTAAGCTCTGGTGACGGCAGAGCCATTGTTCTGTTGGAAATTTGAAATAAAGGACGTTAACGAGTTAAAAAAAGGTTTTTTTTGTAATAATGGTGGCGTTGAGGTAGAATTTTATTTCGCTCTCTGTATTTAAAATATTAAGTAGGTACCTATGTAAATTAGTCTGTGCTGTTATCAAATATTTAAATACCGTCGATCAAATTAAAATACATAATTAATATATAAGTAACGCATCGAGCAAATATGTATGTAAAAACGTAAATATTATTTATTTATTTAATTAATGAATCTTTATTGCACAATATAATAGTATAAACAGCAGACTTAATGCCACATGCATTCAATATTATACATTCATGAACTTATTTCTTATTTAATAAGACTAAAAGTATAAAAAAGACGTAATCTTGCGGCCTTTAATAATAATCTCAAAAGTACTGTCCCTGTTTCTTAAAGTACCTACTGATTTACTTGGACAAATTTAAGAATTTTGCTATTTGTTTTATTCATATTTATCTATTACTAAAATGATAGTTTTTTATTTATTTCTCGTAAAATTTTCCTTCAATTTGTACTCAGAAGTTACTTGTAGGTACTGTCTATATCTACAAAATTCAGACATTTTAAAATTTATTAAAATTTGCCTTTCTTCTTCATCGGTCAGTTAAAAAGATAAGAATCGTCATAACGCAAATAACTACTTAACGAATTCGTGAACTTCAAGTGAAGCATGTTTAAAATTACAAAGTTTCTAATTTGATCAGTTAAAAGACAAAGTTGGAGTCAGTTTCGTCTTAATAAAATCGTCAGCTGTGAGCGTCTCACGGAGTCCAAAACTTCTCCACATTCATTAAAACTTGTCTTGCTCTATCAAATGCCTTTAATATTTACTGATAAAAAATAAAATGTAATAAATTTATGGGACAATTTACAAAAATCGATCTAGTCCCAGAGTCCCACAGTAAGCTCAATAACGCTTATATTACTAGAAGACGTAAAGAGTGCAGGTACTAGACGACAATACAACACAGAAAACATCCATAACTCAGGAACAAATATTTGTGATACACACAAATACCCTTACTAGGATTCAAACCCGGGACTCCTGACCTACCGACTAGGGAGTCGTTAATGATACTTTTACATAAAGTCACAGAAATGGTGTGTGTGGGGGGGGGGGGAATACCCACTTGACAAGTTGTTACCAATTTTTTTACCTACGTACTTCTTGGCTGTGCTTTGAGAATAAACGTCCGATAAATAGGAAAACCCATTCAACTGATCAGCATATTCTCGAGCGACAAATCACAAATTCAAACTGGCATGACGCATAACAACCAAATGTTTAATTCACAAACCGGTTTGAAGTTGCACGGGACGTCTATTTTAATTTAATAATTTGTTATAGATTTGACATGGTTAAGATAAGACCTCGACGATAGTTATGGTGATCCGCCGTGCATCGCATGACTTTCGCTTCACTTTTTTTTTAGCATTTGTAAGTCGTTTTATGTCTTTGTTTTTTTTTTTTTTTGCATTTTTGGATTTTATTTTATTTTATTACGTTAACCTCCTAAGCTACATTTATTAACAAATAAACTTTTATTTTTCGCATGCGCCAATTAGCGTGACCGATTTTCAAGGTATCAAAATAAGATCAAAACCGTAACAAGTTGCTAAATCTGAATCGGGCCCCGGGTGCAACTACCGTAATAGAATATGTTTTTGGATTTTGATTTATTTGGTGCCCTTGTTACAATATTAAAATACAGAACCCTTAAAGAGTGTTTCTTTGAAAAAAAAAATGGCGCTTTCATTAATTTTGTATTTTTTCATTGCTTTTTCTGCTCGAGCTCTTTCAATCCTAATGGGGTTATAAAATTTCCCATTGTTTTTCCTACTGTGTTACCATTTCTCCATATACTTTGTATAGCGGTAACAAAAGTTTAAAAAATGTATGGGACTTTTGAGACTATTTTTTTCTCCTATAAGGATGAAAAAAGCTCGTGATCCTGACTATAAATAAATAAGTGACAAAAATAGGCATCTAAAAAAGTGGCAAAAAAAAGGAACACTCTAAATAAGGCTGTGAAGTTTAATTAATAGTGTCTTCAATATTTATCACCAAATTCTTATTAAGTATCATGATTCTGAGATACCTATCGCGTTTCAGCAAGCGAAAACTTTTAATGACTTAACTTTTAACTGAGTCCTTGAAATATTGTTAAGTGATGTTAAGTCTTTCAGCAACTGTAGGTACTTATAATAATTATAGCATTTAAATTATATTTTCGGAATTTGCATGTGCGTCAAAATACAAAATACAAGAACATGTACGAGTAAAAGACCGTTATAATTCGTCTATCTAGTGAGTGGGGTTATACATATTATAGAGACCGTGTTGGAGGGTCTGCCATCTCGTAACATGTATCGAAAGAGAAAACAATTCATGCTCCTAAGCAGGTACTGCCCCCTACACTAAACGCTGGGTCTATTTCGCATAGTAAGTTCTGCCATCTAGTAGTTTAATCTAAAAATGGAAACATGACATAATACTTCGCGCCAATGAATAAGCATAAATACAGTTCATGCACGTGTGACGCTCCCTATAATACTTTATAAAATAAACGTTCTTGTTAACAACCCACGGTTGAAAGATCCAGATAAAGTGTCATTAAAACGCAATTACGCAGATAAGTGCGACCATTAAACGTTTTTTTTTTGCTATTATTCAACAATTTGAATATCTGTGAAATAACAAATCGGGCACACTGCTGCTCAAACAAGTTTAAGCCATTCACGCAGCAAAATATAAGTGTAACAATGCATAATGTACACGTCACTGTGTGTATATGCTCCTTCATTCGTATTAAAAATAAATAAAAATAAACAATATATAAATATTATTATAAGGTAAAGATAAAGAAAGTATTTATTTACTGTTAACTGTGTACATAAGATGTCATATACAGGAGACATTGAACCAACAGTTGCCCATGCATGTTGTTGCATAACGTTAGAATAATGTCATACATTGTGTATTATTTATTTTATACAGCGACAAAGACAAGTCCGAAACAAATAAAAAAACACAAACTAAAACTATACATACCTAAATAAAAAAAATCTCGCTCGCACTTATATACGAGTACGAGCGAGATCGAAGGAGTTAAGTCCTCGGGAAAAACAACTCAAAACAGAAGCGATATCTTAATGGTAGCAAGATATTTTTATAGAGCTCTTTACAAAGAAAAAATGCCCCAAAATGACTGTCAATCTGAACAAGACTTAAACTACAATGCGGACGAAATAGAACAAATCACCGAAATAGAAGTGATCCAACAAATTAAAAAACTAAAATTAGAAAAGAGTCCTGGACCCGACAGAATTACCAACGAGGCAATCAAGCATGCCGCAACAGCTCTGGCTCACCCGCTTGCACATCTATTTAACATGGTAATAAAAACCGCTCAAACACCTAAACAGTGGTCAGAGTCGAATATTATTCTATTATACAAAAAGGGCGATCCTGAAGACATTGGAAACTATCGACCCATAAGTTTACTTCCGAGTCTATACAAACTTTTCTCTTTAATTATTGATAAAAGAATCAGCAAAACCATAGAAAATAACCAACCAATAGAACAGGCAGGTTTTAGAAGCGGGTTCTCTACTATGGACCATGTTCATACTATAGAGCTCCTGATAGAAAAATATCAAGAGTTCAGAAGGCCATTGTATGTCGCATTTATAGACTACAAAAAAGCTTTCGATACGCTATCCCACTCGTCTATATGGGAATCACTGAAAGCTCAACATGTAGAGACTCCATATATTAATGTGCTAAAACAGCTGTACAAAAATAGTATAAGCAGAGTGCACCTAGAGAAGATCGGCCCGCCCATACAAATTGAAAGAGGCGTACGACAGGGCGATCCTATATCGCCAAAGCTATTTATTGCAGTGCTGGAATCAATTATGAGAAAATTAAACTGGAGACACATGGGAATACGAATAAATGGCAAGTACCTTCACCACCTCAGATTTGCTGATGACATCCTGCTCGTTTCCGAACGTTTTTCCGAAATAGAATACATGTTACGTACTTTACAGAGAGCTAGTAGAGACGCAGGACTTGAAATAAATTTTAATAAGACAAAAGTCATGACAAACAGCAGTAAAATTCCACTTATTATCGAAGGTATCGAAATAGAATACGTTAATGAATTCATATACCTAGGCAAACAAATCTCTTTCGACAGAAGCAACAATGAGCTTGAAGTAGAGAGAAGGATAAAGATTGTCTGGAACAAATTTTGGAGTCATAAAGAAGTACTCAAGAGCAAAAATCTACCGATTCATTTTAAAAGGAAGATTATGGACTCATGTCTGCTTCCATCACTCACATATGGCGCATAAACTTGAAAATTCTCGAATAATGTAAAGAACAAAATAAAAACGTGTCAGAGAAGCATGGAACGCAGTGTTACAAATATAAAGAAGATACAAAAAATTAGACATACACTTATTAGGAAAAAAACAAATGTGATAGATGCACTAGATTATGCAAAAAAGTTGAAATGGAAGTGGGCAGGCCACGTCGCAAGAATGGCAGACAAAAGATGGACTAACCAGATAACTACGTGGCCCGGACCAAGAGGCAAACGCAAAGATGGAAGACCGTACATGCGATGGTCCGATGACATTGCAAAAATTGCTGGCCCAAAGTGGACTCTAACAGCACAAGACCGATCAAACTGGCTCTCTCTGGAGGAGGCCTTTACCCGAGAAGGGGTTCTTGCTTCATAGCGTAGGAATATTCTTAGAGTTATTTAAAAAAAAAAACAATTTAAATTTTTTTTTTTTTTTTTGTAAATATAAGGAAATTGTTGACTACTTATCATAATTACGAGATATTCCCTTCCAATTTTTCCGAATCATGTTGACACTGTAACTAGTTAACTACTTGCAAGAAATAAAAGGCTTTTTTATTTTTATTTTATTTACGAGCGAGATGCATTAGAAAGTAAGTTACGTTCTCCATCAGAGATCGGAAACCGGTATTTTTTGTATGGGAACGAAAACGGTATTTTTTCGTTCTTTGTTAATTACTTCATTTCTAATTAGGAAATCTAATAATACGAAGTCGTTATCTGAAAACACAACTGAGTCCTACATTTAGAGTATAAAATAAACCGAAATATATGGTTATTTCGATGTTTTTGCAAAAAACCGGTTCCGATCCCTGTTCTCCATAGCGTTTATGTAGGTGCCGTACTTGTGGTAGCCACAGGCCACACTGCACACCTTTCCGTAAATAGATATGTACGTATGTATGAAGTAGAAATACAAAAAACCTTTGCCTTTACATTCAGCCATCGTGTAAAAAGGGATCAAAGCCTCTCGTCCATTGTTTTCCCGGAGCGCAACGTAGGTCCTCTTCGGTTTTTGGCTGTCACCCAAATATTTGTCAACTCACACGGAACCAACAATGAAAACACAGTCACTTTTTTTGTTAGACCATTTAGCGTTTTCATCACATTGGTCACTAATGAGCAGAATAATTTTTTTGTTGGTTCTTCATCACTTGTTTTAGATAAGTAGGTAAATCATTTCCTGGGTCAATTTTCAAATGAGCATTTTTTGCTGTCCTAAGGCTAAAATTCCAAGTAAGTACATAGAATGAACATTATTACTATGAGTATATTTTCATAAATAAATAATATTTTTTTTCATAAATACGTGAATTTACATGATACACGAAAGATGGGCAAAACACATTTTTGTCTACATTTGTATGGCAACATTTGTACGGCGTATTTTGACCATTCAAATGTCGAACGTGGCATACAAATCTCGATACAGTGCCTTACAAATTTCGGAAAGGTGCCATACAAATGTCGTCAGGGTCTTTCAAATGTCGACTGCCCTTCAAATGAAAACTGCCCTGCCATACATATGCGAAATACGAAAAATCGCATATGAAAAAACGCCATATATATGTCAACAGCGCCTTAGAAATGGTTGTATAGTGCCATAAAAATGTCGGTACTGCCTACAAATGTCGATATTTAAGCGTCCATATCTAGATAAAGTAGGTAACTAACTAAAAAGTAGAATAGTGCCTTCTACACTATATTTTTTTTTGTTAAAATCCCCTCCTCACACAATCATTACGTATATAGTTTTCCAAAAAAGCCACACAAATGTCGAAAAACACACTCTTTAAAAAAATATAATAAAATTAATTATTGTACCTTGCTTAAAATCATTAGAAGATACTTACTATTGCAATTGTCTGGTTCTGAATTTTGGCTGCATAATTCACGCCTAAAGGATATACTCGTAAAGTTCAACCAGCCAGTTTTATAGACACTAAAACCGACAGTAAAACTTTTAAATTATCGATATATCATTGCGATGTCATCGCACACATTTTTCTAGGTACTTATCCTCTAGAAAAACCTAGAGGTACCTACCGTTTATATTCAGAGTACACCTACACCATCATTACTTCTTCTACTCTAGAGTTTTGCGGCGCAACATTTCAACATTGTTGCCGGCTGCATTGCTGTCAAAAATCTGGGAATAAACATGGAATTTGACATTTGCGACAAATCCAATTGCTACCGAATATATTTTCGAGCAATTCTCAATACAGCTAGTTTCAGAATAGACACAATAAAAAGGCATTGTCGTTGTAATAGTTAAAACAAGTTTTGCTGAATATGTTTTAAATATTCATACAAGAATGAAAAGTAACTCAATAAAATTTAAATAAAACTCAAGCATACCAATAATATAAAGCCATGTAGGGAGAATGGAGGGAAAGAGAATGCATGAGGCATGTAGATGGTTGAATTTGTAGTTAGCAAGACGCCAGCCAGGCGGGGGCGGGAACGTTTGGACTGAGTCCAGCGTTGCGGAACAAACGTACATAACGTAACGTAACGTTTGTAGAAACTTGTTAGTAAGCTTGCATTAGACAGGAATGAACAAGATTACATGAATAAGACAAATTCAGAGGCTTCCTTGCATTGTTTTAATCAAGCAATGAAAAAGCTTATGTTCGGGCGAAATAATAAGGTGGATGTGATTTGAAGGATCGGATTGGGAGGCTGTCACAATTACATTGCCCGTCATAGAATAAAAGTTTTTCTACTTTTTCTTCTTGACACTCATGCAAAGTAAATATTCGACCCTGTAAATTATATTTCCTATTAAAAGCGATTCAGTATTTTTTATTTCACCTTAGACCTTATAGTAACTTCTAACTCTATTTAGTATACGTACATACATGTTATATAGCAAAGGCACATCATCAAACGTTACATACGAGGCAAAGGCTTAATAAAGGTTGGAGTTGACTTTAGGCAGCCTTTGTTCTGCCAGGCTAACGGCGCAAGGCTTCCGTTACACGGGGCCGTAACATTAGCATTAGTGCCTGCTAATTAAACCAAACAAATAACTACTTATCTTCTTCAGAAGCAGAATATAGAAACAGGCCATTATGATGTTCATGGTACGGTAGGCGATAAAAACCCAAGTATCATGTCATAACGTTCATGTCGCAATTCAAAGCGATACTTTTATGTATGACTGTTATAATCAAGGGTTGAAGTTCCGGGACTCCACAGGACAAAACTTAGAACTGACAAGTGGTATTTAGTACTTATCTGGTGATTAAAACATAAATGTCAATCCTGGGAGTAACCCAGTTCGACAGTTTTTGGCTGCTGCCATCGCCGATGCTCTATTGAGCATAACTATCTACTTATTTAACCTTCATTCTCGATAGATCCAGTCTATAGATCCAAAATGGATCTAGTGAGAAATGTTCCATCATGGATACAAAGTTAGGTACTTATAGGGAATATGTCCTTAATTCTAAAATGGTTTCTGAGATTGCCGTGTTTGCTCTTGGACTTAAATCTTCTTACGTACCTATTTTCTAGAATTTACAATATAATAATAATAGTGACTATGTTTTTTTTTCTGTAGTCTTTGTTTTACCTCTCGGTTTACTAGTTTAATAATGTTAATTGGCATTAAGTTTGACTTTGTAAAATAAACTAATTTCCTGCTACGATTCGGTGTGACAAAAAGCCTTCATTTAGTGGTTGTTTACATAACGCTTTGCGGCCCGTACCCAGTTTAGTGCGCTGTAACATTTATTGCCCTGTTTCATAGCAACTCTGCTTCCTGGCGAATATAAAGCAAGGTGCGCCTATATCTATTCACGTTTCAGTTGTTTAATTATTCACTAAAGGACCATCGCCAGGTAAGACGTATTTTGTACCTTATTACAAAAGGGTCAGGTGAAAAAATGTAAAACATATCTTGGATGTTTACTGTTCGTCGATTTTCTATCCGCAGTGGCTGGTGAAAAAAAATTTGCCGTCTGTGCCATTCCAAAACAAAATGGCCTGACAATTGAATGAGGTCAAGATTTCTGGATCTAATGAGGATAAAGGCTGTTCGTGTAGGACATTTTAATCGAATCAGTTCCGTAGTTAAGAGGCAACAGCAGTGGTCATTTCTCCATACAAATTTCTCCATAAAAGGTGGTGCTTCGTGGGTTTTGAAGCTAGAGCAATGATTTGTTCAACACAGATTATTATTATTATTAATATCTTTGTTGGGCTGTTTTGATATTTTTGTTTCGCTAGTGTACTTCAAATATTCGCGAACACGACCTAATTTACTAGGCCGGAATAAGAAGCATGGTATTCAAAACTGACATCAATTAGCCTAAAAAGTCAAACAGTCCTACACAGATAATTTTATTACCATTTAGATCTCAAAATTTCGTTACATTTCGTTAAGTTTTGAAGGAGGAAACAGTCGAGTACGAAACATCGTTTTTTGAGATTTTCATGCAGGATTTTTCGCCTAACCTGGCGTTGTCCTTATCGCACTTATTTTAGGAACCTCTTTCGTTAGTGAGACGGATATATTCACCTAAAATATTTAAATCTCAGCCGCCATATCCTAAGTAGGGGTGTGCCGGTTGATCTGACGATGATGGTATCCTCAACCACATTTTCTCATTTTCTTTCTGGATTTATATCAATGTGCAAATTGTTCAGTCAAGTTCATACATATAAGGTAAAGAAATGTATACATATTTATGCTGAACTCGAAGGTACCAATAATGAAGAACGTAACTTTTACAAGCTGTAAGCTGAAATACTTATTCCGAATAACATAATAGAAAGTAATATAAATAAATAAATGCAATAAAAAGTAGTTTAGGTACTTACGTTTAGAAACGTTACTATCTTTTCTTACAAACTTTTTTACGACACAAAAACACTTTGATTGATTTTCTACCATCTTGACCTGTTTCGTTAGTTAGATACAGTGGAATGCTCCAGACATATCAAAACCCTAACATGCTCGTACACAAATGCAAAAGTGAAACACATTA
Source organism: Cydia pomonella (assembly GCF_033807575.1). Taxonomy (NCBI): domain Eukaryota; kingdom Metazoa; phylum Arthropoda; class Insecta; order Lepidoptera; family Tortricidae; genus Cydia; species Cydia pomonella. The sequence goes on from NC_084722.1 coordinate 6,915,497, forward strand.
ATGCGCTCACACGCGTATATCAGCGTAAATATGACTTAAGTTAGTGTTTCAGTAGCTCTGCTTGTCATTGGAAACCTTTGTAAGTGTGAGATAGGGACTTAATGCGTGATTGCTTGAAATCAAGGAACACATTGCTGGATGTTGTCAGGGACTAATTCTTTTGTTGCTGGTTTTGGTATTTTACAGCACGGAAATATTTTTATTTGAACATAAATCACATTGTTTTGTTAATAAAAACAACTAAGGACAGTTTTGCTATCTCCAGTTACCCGTGAACAAGATGCATGTAACTGCATCGAAATATCGGAAGCTCAATCAAAACAATATAAAAGGTTAATCACGGTTTATATCCCGGTCGATTTGAGTATAACAACTAATGATTCTAAGGATCGAGACGTGGGTCACGTCATTTCATTACCAAGCTTAAATGTAATTGAGAGAAACATGTTGCCAGGCAGAGTGGATCAAAATATTAACGGATTGGTAGCCGCTTTCGGATAAAAGAAGTGTTTGGCGTCCGCTACTTCGTTGGTTGGACGAGATTCTGAAGATCGCGGGGCACTTCTAGATGAGACTAGCCTAGGACCGGGATAAGTAGCATACACGAAGAGGGGCCTATACTCAACAGTGGGCAACAGGACACTTAAATGATAAATAAAAAAAAAATGATTATGACTTCACAACCATCAGTTGGTACTCACGGATAGTATACTTTTTGTCGCAGTGACGTGTGTTCCTTGTGCTCTGGGATGTACGCCGTTTGTACCGCATTATGGATTCTGCAACAAAACAAGTAGGTATAGTCAGCTGCAGATAAAAGTGACCCTCACCCCCCCCCCCCCCTCCATAGAAATTTGTATCAAAGGTGCTAAGCGAATAGTATTGCTGACTGTACATTTAAAATAATAAAAATAAAAAACAGGAACACCATTGTGCATAATAGGACGTGTGAGTTCTGATTCTACATTGGAGATGACAGTCTAATAGAAGCACTTTGCAAAGTGGAGGGCTATGATTAGCACGATTCAAGTTTACGATGTAAAAACACGCACACATATAACAATATATACTCGTACATGTCAATAAAAGTCGTTACAGCTTAACATTGATTTAAACTTTTACGATGTTACAAAATATACGTAGACGAAATATTTTTTCCGAATATTTTTCTTTTTAGACACGTTTTCTACAAAACTTAATTAGAAATCATTTAACTAAAAAAACGTATTATGTTCGAAACATTCTCCTTTACCTTTGATACGCAAACACAAACGGTTGTTAAAATTATCACAAATATGCCGCAGTAAAAAGCTGTGTCAACGTATTGTTGAGCCATCCCGTACAAAAATATTCTTTTAGGTAAAATACAATTGAAATATCTTCTTCTTCATCCTCGTTTCCTCATGACTGAGGGTCACGATCACATGAGATCGTTATTTTGTGCACCAAGGCTCTCAATTCTGCACGATTTTCCGCGCTTTTTTAATAAAAGGCGCCTGTAATGTATAGATCCCTGGCAGGCCTTCATTACAATGTCCACCCAGCGAATTGAAATATAGACAGTGTTAAATGATTACGCGCGCTACAGATTGAGCTACCTATTCACAAACCCCAGTTTCCCTACGCCAATGTAGAAAGTATTCGCAATTCAGAGCAAAAGTTACAGCAACTGAACCATTCCACTCACGAACATTTAAATCAATATGAATATGCGCTAACAAACTTTCAGTCCAATTACAAACTAGACGTTGTCATAACTACTATTGTTTCGACCGTGATCCAATCTCGTTAGAGAACTTGTGTCAAATCTAAATTGTGTAAGTTTGGCACACTAACGAGCTATAACTCGAGTCTATTAGAGTTAGGTAGTTTTGATTCGGATAATTTTGATGGGCATCAACCTTGGAACAAAATTAAAATAAAATGTCTGGCGAGCAGACTTAGAATTATTCTAATTATTGGGCACCTTCTTTAAAAACACTCGACTATAAATACTAGTCCAAAAGTATAGGTACTTAGTCGTCAAACAATTTTAGCCACATATGTTTTATTACAGCAAAGTTGCCGTCGAGACTCGTCGAGGTGTGGCGAGGCCAAAGCCTTTATCAAGAACATGTAGATGTAGATGTAGTGTAGGGACGCCCGGCCGGAAGCAGGCGGGCTGTCGATCGCGCGTTGCGTTCATTCAGCCCAATTCCCTGAAGTTGGAGCTGCAGCTTACTGTCCCGGCGGCATTCCCATAGCAATCTCCTCAAATATTCTTGTTTTCCTGCAGAACAGAAGGACATCTTTAAGTTCGAGGTCCTTTAGTTCGTTTTCTATTAGTGAATCTCTACCGAATGTATTATATCGCAGGGCCGCGTACATGATACATTCTGCTAGTGGATGGAAGCTAGTTTCCTCCTTACCACAGTGTGGACAGGAGGCATCTCTATTTATTTTCATTACCTTGAGATGTCTATTGAGTGTGTTGTGACCAGTAATAATACCCGTCAATATTCTCAGACTGCTCTTACCTAGTTTCAGAAGATACCTGGTTCATTTGTGATCAATGCCCTTGACCATCATCTTAGACTGTCTCCAGCTAATCTCTTCTTCCCATTCTCTCTGTGCTTCCATTTCTTTTACCTTTTCTATAACTCCCTTCGTGACATCCGCTGACAAAGGCAGAGCCGGTTCCGGGCCCATGTATTCCGTCTCCGCCCCTATACTCGCCAGATCGTCTGCTTTCTCGTTTCCCGTTACTCCCTGGTGCCCGGTACCCATGCCACCGTGACACTTCTTTGCTTGCCTATCGAGTTTAGCTCCTCTCTACATTCTCTCACGAGAGCGGAGGTGACTGATATTTTCTTCAGTGCCTTCAGTGCTGCCTGGCTGTCGGTATATATTACAACAGCACCCTCTTGCTTCACACTCTCTTTGATTATACGTGCACAGCGCGCTATTGCACATACCTCAGCTTGGAACACGCTAGCATATCTACCCAATGATATTTATTCAATCTTTATTGCACAAAAGAAAAACAATCTTATAGTACAAAAGGCGGACTTAATGCCACGAGGCATTCTCTACCAGAAGAAGATATTGATACATTTTCTCCCAGTTTAGGGATCACAATGCCCGCTCCTGCTAGTTTCGTCGAGCTTCTTCTCGAGCCATCCGTGAAGAACATAGGGCGACGGCTGAAAGAAAGGCCCTCGCTCTGGTTCTTTCCTGGTCCAACAAATATCACTAGCCATTCAGCGAGGCACCGTATTTTTGGCACTTTTGACCGGGTGAAAATCTGCGTAAGGGGGTAGGTTTATATTTGTTTATTGTTTATATAGCTACTAGGTAGGCCGTTGACGAGTCGTGTTGTGGAACTCGTGGATATATATTTTGAAGGATAGGTGCATAATATGATGACGAAGCCGACGTCGTGGATCATGCCTCTGTCTTGATGTTAAATTGGTGTTAAATTGTCTTTTTAATAAATGTTCTTATATTACAGCAAAATATTGAATCTAGGTTTACAGTTAATTACTTATACATATAAGTAGATATTGATTAATTCATACGTATTGAACTTGTGGATCATAGTACCTACTACACTGGATCATAAATTTGTGTTGCACAAACAATTTTTTATATTACATTCTGATGTCATAATTGGGACAAATGTACAGTATCTCAGGAAACCTAAGGAGCCATGTTCTAGGAGCGATTTGTGCCAATCATTAATATTAGCAATAATATTTTTCCATACGTTTCTATTATTATCAGTAATGTCTCTTTTATTTTAATTACTCTGTAATATTATTTTAAAGAAGCTGATCATGTAATAAAAATAAAATACTTACACTAGATACTTACACGTACTTACTACTCGTGTACATGTAGCAACGTGTAGCAAATTACACATTTATTGAAATCATTTCATTTGTTTTCGTGAGCGATTGTAAATCGATTGTAAACCAATGACTATTTTGGCAGCATCCTCCAAATTAACAGCTGCGTTTGGTAGACAATAGAATTTGCGCCTGAACGGGCAATTGGCTTGATTACAGATTCCGCGCGGGCAGAATTGCCATTCCGGTATCCACAGGCGCTCAGGAATTTACTGTTGCAGCTAAATAAAACGCCCCATTTAAAAATCTAAATTGAAATTACAACTAAATAACAAGTAGAAAGTTTGAAAGCTATAACCGGCCTATGCAGTTTTTCCTATAGACCTTCAATTTTTGTATTTATTTTTATGATACAGGAGGTAAACGAGCCGGGGAATTGACTGATGGTAAGTGATTACCGTCACCTATGGACACTTGCAACACCAGAGGGGTTGTGAGTGCGTTGCCGGACTTTGAAATGAGGGAGTAAGCTCTTTTCTTGAAGAAATACCGCAGGAAACGACTGTTTATTCCAGACAGCCCGATTCCAACTTGAAAATACATATAAAGTAGCCAGGTAATTAAATTGATTGGCGAGCCATTTTTTCAAAATCGATACAATAGTTTCAACGCCACGGTTTTTTTGTCGATTAAGTTATTATATTAGTATTTACTTTGCCTCTGGTCTGAGTAAATGATAAATCCAGACTACATCCAGCTCAGAGAAGTTAGATTATGCTCCGGACAGGGGATTATAGGTGTCGGGTCGAAGCCAGCTGCCAATCAGCTGCCAACATGTTGATTAGCAAATTGACCGGTACGTACTGACGCTATACCACAGCATAGTAATAATAAATATTAATGGACAATCTTACACTTACCAAAATCCAAGTTTTTCAAAAATCTGAATAGACAGAAAAATTCCATGCTATTCTCGAACCTGGCCCTGTAGACAACATGCCAATCGCTAACGCTCCGTAGCGAACAAAACGCAACTGTCACTGTCACACTATTATGGAAGAGTGATAGAGAGACACAAAGCGCAAGCGATTGTCACCTTGACTAGGCTGCCTGCTTACAAAATCAAAAATGTTTCACGGGAATACGGGAATATATATAATTTTTTTTTTTACATTAGGTTCTAGCAGAATTATCAGTGCTTCACCCGAAAGAGTGGAGCGTATTACTGAGCCAGAACCCTTTTGTTTTGCTGCAACGCACACAGCACACATTACCTTTATTGATGCTTTTTGTTCTTTATTCAATTTTTATTTTGGGTTTGCTATTGCTTGTATTATTTTTTGTTTAGATGTGTGTATTGTGGCAAGCGAATAAATGGTTTAAAAAAACGAGCTGTAGAGGAGAACAAGTGGACATACGAAAACATTTTTGCCTAAATTGAAGCGCTTTGCTTACGTTTGGCGCTTGCTTTTCAGATAGATGTCTTTATGTATTTTATCTCTGGTGTAATTGACGGGTAAATCCAGATTGCATCCAGCTCAGAGACGCCAGATTGTGCCCGGGACAGGGGAGTATGGGTGTCGGGTCAAAGCCGCCTGCCAAACAGCTGCCAACATGTTGATTAGCAAACTGACCGCTAATTATGTTGTCTGACACTAGAAAGCCACATAATAGTAATAATGAGTATTTAAGGCACTGTTGCTATAGTTACTCGAGCTACTCCTTAAATATTATAAATATTGGTTAATTGACCGTTTTATGTTGAATGCCAATTATTTTTTCCCAAAAGGTGAATCGACAGTAAAGAATCCACATGGATAACTGAGACCTGGATAAGTGGGAAACCTCTATGGCTGGGTTTCGTGGTGCAGTCCCGACACTTCAGCACTGAATTACCTCTGTTAGTAAGATCAAATAAACCTCTATAACATTGAGACATAGAGTGTATTTTACCTCTTTTACTGAGAATATATTTAAAAGATTACATTTACTTAAATGTTTTTTAGAATGTTATAGTAATTAACCTCTGTATCTGTGTGACCTCTCTAACTTGGACTTTATTGCAGATCAATTTTGGAAATTTTACTGTTGAACTCTTACTCTATCCACAAATTCCACATTTGTTTTATGTGTCAAAACGAGTTCAAACACGAACAAACAAAAAAAAATTACTTAAGTTCTAAGACCCAATTAAGTACTATGTCAAATGGAATTTAGTCAAATCTATCCTTTGTAGAATCATTCAAAATAAATTCAAATACAAATTTAAACAGACTTCCAAAATAAATACAACAATGATAATTTTACCTTATTTATTTTTAAATATTACTACTCATACAAAATACCTTATTAACCACCTGTTTAACTGAAATATCCTCAATTGACAACATTTCATTCTTATAACACCTGAAATTTTACATATGATTTCGAAGAATTTTGCTTCCTGAACACTGCAATATATTTATATAAATTTAATATCGCTTATAACAAGAAATACAATAGAATAAAAATAAAGTTGTAATTTTACCAATCCTACGGCACAATAGGTGATATGCCATTGCTATTCACCACAAGAAAAAAATAGTTGTCATAATATTGGATTTGACATTGTCAATTAAATACGACGTATTGATTGAAATTCAAAACAAAGAGAAATTTATTGACATAATTAAGTTACTATCCACAATCGTTTTTATAATGGACAGAGTCATGTATGGATCGATGAGATAATCATATACTCCTCCAAAGTATACCAAATATTGTCTCGTCCGTTACCTACTGCAAAAATTATTCGTCGAAGATATCGGACAAACCTTTAATTACATTACTTACATCCGTTAGTGTTTATCCGTCGGTACGTTATATCCGTATGAAAGCCAGAGGGCCTACCGCGAACCACGTTCGACGTGTTGCCTCTCTATTGCACTTGTAAATTTGTAGCTAAGTGTGACAGGGAGGCAACACGTCGAGCGTGGTTCGCGGTAGGCCCTCAGGTGTCGTTTTACGTAAGTATCAATATCCGTTATTATATCCAAAATCGTCGTAGAAATCTGACATTTTATCAAAATTGTTTTAAAACAACAACGGACCAGTTTAAAACATGGACAATGACAACGTCTTGTGTCAATGAGTTTTTTTTTTCGATGGAGACAAGCCTAGCTTCAAGCGTAGACCTGGAGTTACGGCATTTTAGAATTAGTACACATTAAATAATTATAAATATTATAATAAATTAAATACAATTCCTAGTGAAAAAAAAAACTATCAGCGTATTCCTCGTTTCAATTAAAATGTAGAGAAGCAATAAAATTACAGGGTCAGAAATATGAAATGTTGTCAATTCTCTGTAAATGAGCCGCAATTTATTTATACTTGGGTAACTGAGATCCTGGGTAAGTGGAATACCTCTTTAAGTGAGACGAATTTGCTCGTCCCTTGGATGTCCCACTTATCCAGGTTTCACTGTATAACTATCGATCACATAATTATTTTTTTCTACTTTTTATTGCACTACTTTGTCGCAATGATTGGTTTACATATCCATGCCAAATTATAGCTAACTATCTGGTTAACTAACGATCACATGGCGAAACTATAAGGTTTATTACTAGTTAATTACGGCACCCTAAAATTTTTTCCATTGAATCTTTACAATTTGGCCAACTCTTTTGTATTGTTTAGTTTATTATAACATCAGGTATCTCTGGTTTTAGGAGCCCTTAGAAACTATAAATAAGAGGCAAAATATTTGCATATAAGTCACATACTCAAAGTACTCACCTTTAAAAATAACACCAATATCTATTTTAATACACAACCTACGACACAACTCTTTGCCTTGATATTTTAAGTAACAAGCTCAAAATCACTAAAACTCGCGGAAGACTATATTCAACAACAATTTCACAACAATCTAATACAACAATTACTGTTAACAACAACAATTATTAACTATAGTTTATCAACATCCAGAAATAGTAGTCTCACTCATGTTGGTTATAATAAATAGTTTACAATGAATTAACACGCTGTATTATTATTGACTTAAGTCAGTAATGTTCCATTTTCATTCATAAATAAATGGAAATACAAAATAATTTGGAGTGAATTCGCTCCATATTTCGCGACATTGACACTTTGTAACAGTGTTTCCATGTTAACCATTTAGAAAATCTTGGACATTCGAATGCTGGCAACCGCGTTCTTGCATTTCGATATATATTTCAAAATTAAAGACTTATTATTTTTATAACGGTTTCATAGTCATTTTTATAAAGATTCAATAGAATCAAGATAATAAAAAATAAGGGTAAATAGTATAGGTACTTTAGTATAGGTTTTAACTATTGTTGTCTTTAAGATGAGAGTACGGCTTTTTTTTAAAACTTTGTAGGTCATATCGGTTCGGAAACACCGCGAGCGATAGCTCATTCCACAGTTTAACTATGCGAGGCAGGAAGTTTCTGGAATAACACGCAGTTGAGGACTGCCAACCATCTAAGTAATTCGTCCGATTTTATATAAAATTATTAAACGAGTTGCAAATGCTGGATATTACCGATACCGCACCGATCTTTTACCGATATTTGCTGTAAAGATAACGAATAAATCCGCCGTAATCATTCTGAATATTCACCTATTCTCAATATTCACCTGAATATTCTCATAAAAAATAATATTCCAGTTTTTCATTGGCTCTACACTGGCAACTCTGTTGTACGCAGGCGCGTCAGGTTCCCGGGTCCCGCCAGCTGTTCGAGTTTTGGCAGTTTTATTGATCTGCGGACGGTGACCTTAATGCTGACAGATACACCTTAAGGTATTCATTGAACTTCACGGATCCATGTCGACTAAAACCCGATAAGTGTCAATTGTCTTAAATCTGGTACAGACTTCAGTGGGTATATATATATATATATATATATATATATATAAATAAATCCTCACCTTCAGATACGTTATCTTTTTCGTTACATTTTTTAGTTAGTGTAGGTACCTACATATTTCTTTTTATATTTTAAAAGACATGTAAAGTCATACTTTTGATTTTGAAAGCTAAGTTTAGATATTTCAAAAACAAATTTTAAGCCATTATCCAGAATATTATTTATAAGAATCGGAAGGCCAATCCAAACGTAATTTTTTTTTATCAAAATTGATGTGATTTTTACCCGATTTCAAAAGGTTCTTAATTTGGTAATATTAATGGGTGTTACTTCAAAACTCCGTCATTTCTGAACCGATTTAGTAAATACAATTTTTGATTAAATTTATATCCATACATATTGGTCCCGTTTTTTTTCAAAATTCAGTTCTGATGATGAGATCCATGAGAAATTGAGGGAACTCTTCAAATGTTAAAGGCATACATATAGTGATTTTTGTATCTTCATCACCAAGTCAAGACATTTAAAAAAGTGATAATTGATGTTTTCAACACACATTTTTATCAAGCTCGAGATCTGATGGTTGAATCTACGAGAAATCGACGGAACTCTTCAAATGTGAAAGGCATACATATCGACATATAGTGATTTTTGTATTTACATCAAAAAATCGAGCATTTACATTTAAAAAAGCGACATTTGATGAAGTGGAACTGATCAGAATGGAACTCTTCAACGACGCATAGTTCCCGCTTGGCGATTTGTCGTCTTCGTTATGTTTGTTAGGCAAATTAGGTTTTCAAAACTATTTTTTTAATTTAATTGTATGAAATCCAAAATCAACAATAATCTTTCTTTCACCGGTCTCCTTCATCGAAGTTGGTTTTTTTTTTCTTAGAAATTATATTGACACGGAGCGTCTCACTCGCTCCAATACATGAACGAACAAATACAACCGAAACACACGCGTAGTATGATATCAAAACTATATGTTCAGATAATGAATAGAATCAGGCGTTACTTTGCGGAAATCCATATTAATTAAAAGAAAAAAGATTACTTTGCTAAAAGATAACGTGCTAGTCAATCAGAGCTAACCCGTTATACTTGCGTATTTTTATTTGTAATTAATGTTCCCACCCTCCCACCGCAACAATAAATACGCAAATGTATATAACAAGCCAACACCAAAAGTACCAAACCCGACACGCGTGTTTCGCCTCTCTACGAGGCATCGTTAGGAGATGTTGACGGTCTGACGCCCGACAACTGACCACAGCTTTCAGTTGTCGGACGTATTTATTTTCGCGGAAGGAGGGTGGGAACATTAATTGCATGTAAAAATACGCAAGTATAACGGCTTAGCACTGATTAATTAGGAAGTTATCTTTTCGCGGATTAGCAAAGTAATATTTTCTGTTTTAATTATATGTTCAGTTATAAAAATGTCGAATTGCCTTCCTAAATTCAACTAGTTCTTTTCCTCCAACGCTAGAGCTGATCCCCAAGAGACGGTCGAATTTAATCAAAGAAAATGGCCTGCCGATTCTTGGCAGTCATAAAATAAGGCCAAATTCGTTTCCCGTTGGGAACCAATTACGGGAAACTTTTTGTGTGTTCCGTGAATTAACGCGCTAGTTTTCTTTTAGTTGAGGAGCTAGAGAAATATACAACTTGAGTAACATAAGTCATATTCTCATGTTACCTATATATTACCTATTGTAATGGTTTTTCTCGATAGTCGAATGTTCTTCTTTATTTGAAAAGTGACACATAAAAAAGTATGAATCGAACTAGCTAAATGGAAACATTATTACCGTTAACTTTGGTGAATAGGGATGGTTCCTTGGATATAGGGATGGAACCTTAAAATGTAATTTACCTGACAATTCCTTACAAAATGCCAACACCAATTGTATCATTCGATTGAAAATAGTAGTAAGTTTTGTATGATACAATTTGTGTGGGCAGTTATTAAGAAATGGACAGGTAAATCACAATTCATGTTTTGTCCCTATTCACCCCCGGCATCCCTATTCACTCAGGTTGACGGTCATTAAATGATATTAGTTTCTCGTTATTAACAGTAACATAAATAATACCTACTGCCACTGTAGCGTGTATTTTTTTTTCTCAAACATGCAATGAAATATTGATGTTATGTTCCATATAATAGGCTGCGAAGTATGACGTTTCAGGTGCGGCTAGGACAAGAGGTCGTTAATGGAATTTCATACAAATATTGCAGGCCTAGGCCGGCAACGTCTTCTTTTTTGTGTTTTATTTTTTTATGTCAGGGTTTCCTAAAGGGGGACAAAAATTTGATTAGTTTTGCGCTACGACGCACGGTCTAGGAGATACAGCCCTATAAAGATTTTTTTTAAAGTCATGCAGAATTCCCAAAGTAATAAAAAAAACACAAAAAAGAAAAAAAAGCGTAAAGGCGTGCGTTGTAGCGCGAAAATAATCAAATTTTTGTTCTCCTTCAATACCCCATGCACTGAATAACCTATCACATGTCCTAACATGAAACAATCATCATCATCATCCTATTTTTATTAGTATTTCATGTTTGAGAAAAGCACTATATATACCTCAGCGGGAAATATGGGGTTGCCCGCCTCAGACCTATCCGCCACTTGGGCCACCTTTTTAGTTTTTTAGGGCCCCGTATTCAAAATTTGATACTTGGATGCCTAATTAGTTGTTTACCTCTTTGACTGTATGTTATCGGGCTGAAGCTTAGATCGCTAGCCTAGCTATGGAGCACTGGCAGCCTAGTGGTAAGAAAGTACGACTTTCAATCCGAAAGTCGCGTATTCCAGTCCCCCGGCTCGTACCAATAAGTTTTTCGGACCTTTTGTACGCTATATCATTTGATATTTAAGTACTAGATATTTTTCGGTGAAGGAAACTATTGTGAGATAACTGGAGGTCCCAATAAGGGTTTGAAGGTCAGATGGCAGGCTTTCGTAAGAATTAGTGCTTACGCCAACTCTAGGGATTAGTTGCTGACATGGAACGCATCCTTAACGAACGCAGTTCGAGCTCTTCCGCGTTTTCCATCCGTCAGCTGTCATCAACCGTGTGCCGAAGGATTAATGTTTTACGTTACTATCGCTATTAAAATATTATCAAATCAGTTATAAGTATCATTTAACATTACATGGTGCCGAAACCCGGGAAAGCCATCAAAAAATGGCCGAAAACAACATAAAGCCGCCCAAACAGTTCATCATAAACTCTAATGAAGATGTAGCGAAAGCGTGGAGGCTGTGGCTCCAACAATTCGAGTGGTATGCCATCGCTACAAACCTGGAAGAGAAAAAACCAGCGGTGCAAGTGGCGGTCTTCATGGCATGTATCGGACCTGACGCGGTGGTTATATACAATACGTTCAATCTTTCAAGTGATGAGAAGTTACAATTACAAACCATTAAAGACAAATTCACAAATCACTTCACTCCAAAGATCAACGAATCATATGAAAGATATATATTTAATACCATAATACAAAAAGAGGGCCAACCATTTGATGAATTTCTCACAGAACTTAAAAGTAAAGTGAAAAACTGTGAATATGGTACCTTAGAGGACAGCCTCATTCGTGACAGAATTGTAATAGGAGTAAGGAGCGACTCCCTTAGAGAGAAGTTGTTAGCTGAACATGACCTTACACTGCAAAAAACTATTGACCTCAGCCGCTCAGCGGAGCAAGTTAAAATGCAAGTAAAAACAATGAAGCAGGCTCCTACTGTAGATGCGGTTACCTGGAACAGTCAAAACACCAACATTAAAAAAAAAGAAGATAACATCAAGATGAATAATAAAAAAAGAGAAGATAAAAGTGAAGAGACATTTCATTGTGGTAGATGTGACACTATACATGGCCGGAGAAATTGTCCTGCTTTTAAGAAAATATGCTTGAGATGTAACCGGAGAAACCATCTCACCAAATGCTGTAAAATAAAAACTGTGGATTCACTTCTCCAGAATGAGGAATATGATAGTGAAGACGGATTCATGGTGTCATCAATAGATACTGATGATGACGTGGGTACAGAAGACTGGTATGAGCCATTAACCTTACCTAATGGAGTCACAGTGATGTTCAAACTTGATTCAGGCAGTCGGTGCAATGTTATTAATCGTGAAATAATGGATAGAACAAAATCACATCTCAGTCCGTCAACAACCAGATATCTGACATCCTATTCAAAGCATAAGATGCAAGTATTAGGCGAAGCTAAACTGGTGACTATAATTAAAGGACGGCAAAACCTTATTAAATACTATGTTGTTGATGAAAAAGTGTCACCAATTCTTGGCAGGAAAACATGTGAAAAATTAAATTTAGTGAAGAGAATTGATGCTATTACAATAAACGATGACTTGTTTGAAGGAATTGGTTGCTTGAAACAGTACAAATATGATATTGATTTAGTAGACAATCCAAAGTTACCAATATGCCCGGCACGTAAAATTCCCCACACAATAAGACAAAAAGTCAAAGATGAGTTGGATAGCATGGTAGAACAGAAAATAATTAAACCAGTGACAAAGCCTACACCAGCTGTTTCACCTATGGTTGTGGTAAAGAAAAATGACAAAATAAGACTTTGCCTAGATCCCTCAGAAATAAACAAAAATTTAAAAAGGAGACATTACCCACTTAATACTCTTGAGGAAATTGCTGCCAGAATTCATGGCTCTAAATGGTTCACACTGCTAGACTGTAGAAAAGGCTTTTGGCAACTACAAGTGACACCCCGCACATCAGATTATCTCACATTTAGTACACCCTTTGGAAGATATTCTTGCTTAAGAATGCCCTTCGGCTTAGCATCAGCTCCAGAAGTCTTCCAGCAAGTTATGAGCTCACTCTTAGCGGACTTGGAAAATACAGAGGTATCAATGGATGATGTACTTCTACATGCTTCCAGTAAGGATGAATTAGAGAAGACTACACAGAAAGTACTGGAAAAGCTTAGGAATGCAGGTCTCAAACTCAATAAAGAAAAGTGTGTATTTAGTACACAAGAGGTCAAATTTCTGGGCCACATAGTAACTAGCAAAGGCTTAAAGCCCGACCCAGAAAAAATAGAAACCATCACAAAAATTAAGAGACCAGAAAATATAAAAGAACTGCAACGGTTTCTAGGTTTAATCACCTACTTATCAAAATTCATAAAAAATATGGCAGATATTACCAGCCCCCTAAGACAATTATTACACAAAGATGTAGAATGGATTTGGGATCAACCACAAGAAGAAGCGTTCCTCAAATTAAAAGAGCTGTTAAAAAACCCACCTGTTCTGGGATTTTATGATCCTCAAGCACCTATTTTGCTCTCTGTTGACGCTAGTAGTTATGCCTGTGGTGGTGTAATGATTCAAAAAGAAAAACCTATTGCTTACTGTGCTAAATCTTTCACTAAAACTGAGCAAGGCTACAGTCAATTGGAAAAAGAAGCCAATGCAATCTTAGTGGCTTGTAAAAAATTCCATAACTATATCTGGGGTTGCAAGGACTTAACAATAGAATCTGATCATAAACCTTTAGAAACAATTTTCAGAAAACCACTTACCAGTGCACCACCAAGACTGCAAAGAATGTTATACCAGATTTTGCCATATAACCCCAAAGTGACATATAAAAAGGGTTCGGAGATGTATGTAGCTGACACTTTGAGTCGAGATTGTGAAAAGCTAAACTGTGAAGATGTTAACTCAGAAAACTTGCAAGTATGTGCCATCGTGCCATTTTCAAAAAATCGAAGACAAGAAATCAAACAAGAAATTGAGAATAGCAGTGAGTTGAAGACCTTAAAACAAATTATACAAGATGGGTGGCCTGAAAAAATGGAGCAATTACCAGATAACTTAAAAAAATACTGGCACTATAGAGAAACGCTCAGTGTATATAACAACCTCATTTTCAAAAACGACAGGGTACTAGTACCCATATCAATGGTACCACTAGTGATGAAACAATGCCACCTGGGTCACAAAGGTATTCAAGGCACTATAAGGCTCGCCCGAGACAACGTATTTTGGCCAGGTATGACTACGGATTTAGTAAATTACACGAAATCTTGTACAGCATGTGCAAAAGTACAAAAAGATAATCCAATGGAGCCTATTGTTGTACAAACAGCACCAGAACGCCCCTGGAGTCTTGTGGCAACGGATTTATTTCATTTGAAAGGCAAAGACTATATATTGATAGCAGATGGCTACTCAGGATTCTTTGACCTTAAAGAACTGAAAGGAGTTACCAGCTTTGACATAATTGATAATCTGAAATCTTGGTTTGCAACATTTGGAATTCCAGACATACTATTGACTGATGGTGGTAAACAATATGACTGCCAAGAGTTTAGACAATTCAGAAAGGAATGGAACTTCGAACACAGAATATCAAGTCCACATTTTCCACGCTCCAATGGATTATCAGAACGCTATGTTCAAGAAGCTAAAAACTTGATGAAAAAATGTATGGAAGACAACACAGACATACAATTAGCGTTACTGCATCACAGGAACACACCCCGACTGGACCTCGGATCACCAGCACAAAGGATGTTTAATAGAAGGACTAAAACCTTACTCCCTACAAACATTAAACTCTTTACACCAAAAATAATAAGAAATGTTACTAAACAATTACAAAAAATTAAAGAAGACGAAAAGAAATATGCAGACAGAGGAAAAAAGGAAAATAAAGAGTTTGTTACTAATGAAAACGTGATGCTACGAAAAGGTCATCGAAACTGGGTCCCAGCAAAAATAGTGACAGAAGAAGGTCACCGAGCCTACAAAGTAGAGACTGATGATGGTGCAATTTATAAAAGGAACTCCTGGCACTTAAAACCGACAGAAAATTCTATAGAGCTGGCCACAAAAGATCCAGTGCCAGGAACAGAAGATCCAGACCCTGTCGGACAACCGTCACCTATAGACCAGTCACCAGTCTCTGTAGGACAGCCGTCACCTATATCACCAGCAAAACCCACACTTCCCGTGGCGGGTCCAGAACCACAGCCGCTACTGACAGCTCCTCAACCTCGAAGTACTCGCAGTGGGCGGTTAGTGGTCACGCCTGCTAGATATCGCTGAAAAGGAAGGATGACATGGAACGCATCCTTAACGAACGCAGTTCGAGCTCTTCCGCGTTTTCCATCCGTCAGCTGTCATCAACTGTGTGCCGAAGGATTAATGTTTTACGTTACTATCGCTATTAAAATATTATCAAATCAGTTATAAGTATCATTTAACATTACAGTTGCCAAGCAGACCCCAGGCTCCCATGAGCCGTGGCAAAAGCCGGGACAACGCGAGGAAGATGAGATGTCAACATATACACAGCGAAATTAAAAATAAAACTATATTCTTACCAAAGCATAAAAATGTAATTGAAAAATAAAAGATTCCACGACCCACGATAGTAAATACGATAGTAAAAAATAGCATTGTGTTATTAAAGCTCTACTACAAATGCACCAAATCTGTTAAGGTCAAGGGCAGAGTGACTCAGGAGTGGAACAAGTGACTATCGATCAGTAGTGCTCAGAGCGCAGCGTCTGCGCGGACGCATCGGTATGTGCTTCTTTTGTTTTTGTTTTGTTTCTTAGCGTAATTTATTGAATGAGAGTAACATAGCATTTTGTGATTTTGGATACTCAGTGTAGTGTAGTTTTGTAATCTGAGATTATTAAAATAATTCTGGGGTGAAATGGTGATGGTTTATTACGATTTTAGTTAGAATTTAGGATCATTATTGAATAATTGTGTGTTTAAAATGCTACGTTTAAAAATACGTATTTTATGAGTGCATTGTAATTTAAATTCAATTGAAACAGGCATATTTCCTGATACGTGACTAGAATATGTTTTGCCAGTGTTATTATGCGAGATATTTATATTACATGCCAGCACCAGAAAAGGCGCGCCGGGAAAACCGAACCCGTTTCTTCCGTGTTCCGCTTTATTTTGCTATACTTAGAAATACTTAATTCAGTATTATGACGTTGAACTAACATCATCAGACAATTTCCTACTTATATATTTACTTAGTGAAGGATAACAACTAACATTTATATTGAAATAAAGACAGTTAAAATCTACATTAATGTGCAATATAATAGCACTTTGTTTATTTATACTAGATTTTTTTTATACTAGAGATTATAGATCTTTTTGTCTAATTGAATACTTTTGGAAATGATCGCCCCGAAATTTCCCCCCTCCTCTATAACTTGAAATGGGAAAGCAAAAAAGTCTGAAAATTTTCTAGATATTCTTAATAAATACTTTCCAAGAAAATTATTTGAATATGGTTGAGTTAAAGAGTTTTTTTCAAAAATCTGATCTTCTTAAAACGATGTAAGGCCCAGGAAGATACGTTCTTTTGCTTGTATGGCTTTTTGTATTGTATGAAAGTACAGAATCCTCCATCATGCGTAATCCGACACGCACTAGGCCGGTTTTTTCTATGTAGAGTACACGTTGTTTGTTACATGACTGTTTTAATTTTTTTATTCATCTTTTTAAAAGTTTAAATTAAACTCACTTTTTCGTTTTTACAAGGAAATAGCTTGTTTATCTCTCTCACGACAGCTTGTTTTTGTTTGTTCTAACCTTTAGTGAAGGCGCGGTCAATTTGCGGATTGGTTTTACAAGGCTTTTTAGGGTCATAAAAACCATTCTACTGTAGGCAACGCGCATGTAACTCCTCTGGAGTTGCAGGCGTACATAGGCTTACCATCAGGCGGGCCGTATGCTTGTTTGCTACCGACGTAGTATTAATTAAGCCGTTTCTATTTAAGTTATATGCATGAAAGTGTTTTTGCGTATGCTAAAATATTATTTATTATTTTTAATATTTAAACTTTATTGCACAATAAAAATAAGTACAAATGGCGGACTTAATGCCTTAAGGTATTCTCTACCAGTCAACCATAGGGCAAAACAGAAATTCTCGAATGTGGGTGCAGTGAGAAAAATAATTCAAAAGAAATGACAACCATAAAAGTAATTAATAAAACTATTTACAATTTTGGACATTAATAACATTATTTACAATGTTACACAAATGATATTAGTACATATATATAGACATATTGCTATATAAATACCAATATATATATGCTATAATTACATGTATATGAATTAAGTACAATACAATTTACTTACAAGATTAATTTTCGTAACACAAATGAATCAATTAACTGAAAACTAATCACAGCTTCTTTACTACGCTTAATTACTTTATTTTTCATTTCACCTTAAAAATATTTGCTATAATATTAAATCTAGGGAGGAAAATGGGGATTACGTTTGTATAGGAAAACGGCCACGTGACGTCGTCTTCTTTCCTATTAAGTACCCACATCGCTATGCTAACTAACTAACTGCTTTGACTCAGCGATGCAAAAAGAATCTTGGCCTCCGAATCGAGAGAACGCCACCTGTCCCGATCCAGCACGGTTTCCTGCCATGAATTGGGATTCAGCCGACGCAGGTTCACCTCCACGACATCGCACCAGCGGTACCTGGGGCGCCCGATCGGTCGACGGCCTGTTGGTCGCCCCAAGTACACTTCCTTGACTGCCCGATCCTCCCCCATTCTGAGGTGACCGAGCCAGCGAACTCTGTAGGATTTAGTTACGCCGATGATATTGGGCTCAGCCACCAACTCCTCGATCTCGGCGTTTTTCCGGATCCTCCAGGAGCCATCGTCACTTCAGACAGGTCCCAGGATCTTCCTGAGCACTTTTCTTTCCGCTATCAGGAGCTGACTTTCCTCTTTTTGAATTAGTGTCCCGGAAACATCGCTATACTAGTTCTAGAAAAGCGGATAGGTACTATTGTTAAGGCACCGACTGTACACACGTATTACGTGTACCTACTCTACACTAATTAGTGAACTCCGTAATAGTATACACAAATTAGTGATCATTAGCATACCCAAATGAGGGCTCCATTGATCGATAAGGCAACACCTGGCATTGATAATTGTTTTCAAATCGGTCTGTTTGAGTGCTTGTACAATTACGGGAAACTAGTAAGTAGATAGGTTAAATACTATATTTAGTATGTTTAGATGTAAGAATATGACACCCAATGCCGAATCTTTGTCTTACCCTTTTTAATGTAAACGTACTCGTAGTACAGTCAGCGTCAAATGCTTTGTAGCAACCAAAGTAGGCAAATAGTTCGGCACACCATATATTTAGTATGGTGTACCGAACTATTTGGCCACTTTGACTGCTACAAAGTATTTGACGCTGACTGTACAGTAAGATCTCGACTCAAAATAAATAAAATGTGAAGTACCTAATATCAATTTTTATCTGATAAATACTATATAAAAAATCTCACTGATGTCAAAACTCTACAAGAAATAATAGCTATAAGTAATATTGCAAATTGTATATACTCGTACTAGTGCCTCTGTGAGCTGTAGACCTCGCAATAAGATTCATTAGCTAAAAAAATTAAAAATAAATATAAAATATAACAATTATCATTTATTTGCTAGAATACAGTCAAGTGAATGTTGTCAAATACAATTCAAAGTGAAAAATTCTGTAGCGGCGCTGTGCACTTTCTGTGAAAAAAATGTTAAACTTGCGACAGGTCACGTGACCGACAGATTCGACAAATTGAAAATTCGTAAGACGGACACGTGACTTGATCGAAAAACTGTTACTAAACTAAAATATATAGAATCATGAATAGTACATTAATAATAATAAACTAACTTATTAAATCATGAATATTAATCGCTAACATTTTTTTTAATGAATGACAGACTGACATGACTTGTCTTTGACGAACGAACGCTTAGCACGAGGAGTTTCGTACATTGACCCGCCTGCTATCTCTATCGCACGCGCGTAATTATATAGCTGTCCCGCCCATGATGCCGACGGTCAATGACACTGTGCGAGCGGGACAGCAATATAAATTATGCGTATGCAAAAGTGATAGGAACAAACAGGTCAATGTATGTACATACAAAATTCCTCGTGGTAAGCGTCTTCTCTTTAGGAGCGGTATACACATTTTAAAATCTTTTACGGTTTTTTTATGAACATAGCAACTTTCGAGGGGCAATCAATTGTTATCGATATCGATAGCAATCAATTTCTAAATGATAAAACAAATGTGAGTAATAAAAACCGTACCAGTGCGAGTCGGATTCGCCCACCGAGGGTTCCGTACTTTTTAGTATTTGTTGTTATAGCGGCAACAGAAATACATCATCTGTGAAAATTTCAACTGTCTAGCCATCACGGTGCATGAGATACAGCCTGGTGACAGACGGACAGACAAACAGATGGATGGACAGCGGAATTTTAGTAATAGGGTTCCGTTTTACCCTCTGGGTACGGAATCCTAATAATAAGCGTTAGTTCTTTCATTATCTATTTGCAAGCCTCTTTGATTAATTCTTATTACAACTGTACAATATCCGACATCTGACATCGACTCAAGTTATTCTGAAGATAATTTAAATTACATCGAGTTATAAATCAGTTATTTTTATTGTAAAAGCGATTATATTAGAAAATTTGGTACATGAAGTCGCTAAACCAAATTAGAACGGTCAAACATGCCTATAGTTATTAGAGTGGGTTTTGTAAAATAATTATAGGTTGTTTATTCAGTCACCTGCAATAGTTTACAGGGTGAATATATAAGTCATACTGAGGAACTTTTACTTTAGGACCAAGCCAGAAATCGCGAAAAAAAATATTGGCTGTTACATACATTTTGGCTGTCTGACCTTGACATTTTCTATGGAAGAGTTAATATTTTTTTAACGAATTTGGGATTGGTCCCATAGTTAGTTGCTCAATATGATTTATATATTCAGCCCGTAAATTATTGCACATGACTAAATAAATACCCTCTACAACGAATATTGGGGTTTCAAAAGTTGCGTTCTATCCGACAATAAATTTCTAAAAAATAATAAAAAAATATTTTAATACATTTTAGGGACAAAAATATTCGCAACGAAAAAATTATTTATTTTCGAAATAATTATTTTTCGATGCGAATATTTTTGTCCCTAAAATGTATTAATTTTTATTTTTTTATTTTTTAGAATATTATTGTCGGATAGTAGAACGAATCCTAAAGTCACTGTTGATAGCAGACAGATCATATCCATAACCGTTTAATAACGTGAAATTACAATCCGAATAGGCATTTAGATATAAAAGTATCGATGGTTGTCGTAAATAAAAAACAAATTATGTCACAACGGCTTCGTTTGTCTCAATATGAGCCGTCCAACGCGAAGCGAGTACCAGTCGGAAGGTCAGACCGAGGTGATTTCCTGCACCGGTTAATTGATGAAATGAATAACATTTATTGATACGAGTTAATACAGTAACTTTACACATTAGCGTTTGCGTCAAATCGGGTGTATATCATAGTTTCGGACACGTACTCTCGGAGTATCCTGCTGTCGAATGTTCGTTGATTCGACTGTCGCTGGATCGAATATTCGCTGGGTCGAAAAGCGTAGAAATAATCAATTGTAGAATCGAATTTGAGGTTTCGATTGTCATTCCATAGAAGATCTCGGGTACGAATATTCGTTGATTCGACTGTCGCTGGATCAAATGTTCGCTGGGTCGAAAAGCGTAGAAAAAAAATTTTTTTCAGGGTTCCTCCCGAACATGTGAAGAGGGGGTGTCCGAAACTATGATATACACTCGCGGTAGTTTTGATTTTTTGCAGACTTGTTTATAATGTTGGCCCAATGAATAATCCAAGTTTGCGACCTCGAGCGCCGAACGCAACTTTGTCAAAAATCGAGATAACCGCGAAAATGTCGTGTTCTTCTTTAGATTTAGGCGATTATAACTCTACAGGACAAATTTTTGATATACATTCTCAGGGCGTTTTAAAAGTAGACTAAATTTGCTAAAATACAAGACTAGTATTGTCTCTATAGACCTAATAGTAGTAGGTATAGGTAGTATTAGTTAGTATAATCTCTTTGCATGTATTTAATTCAGCGCATATTTTTCATCAATTATCCAAGATAGGAATGTACTTTAGTTTAGAGGATACCACAAAAATGTATGTATTAATTCTGTAGAGCGGTCACCACGATACAGGTGTAGCCTAGTATGGGACCACTGAGCTAGTTATGTTATTTTATCTTAAACAATTTTTTTTAAATATTTTCCGAGACTTTCAAATTTGACGGGAAACGGGAAAAATGACGTCACGCTATACTCTGTCATAGAGTGTAGCGTTTAGTTGAGTTTCTCTCAAGTATAAGACTAGTTGTAAACAACAGTAGTATTCGGTACACCGCTGACGGCACTGACCATAGATTACGTGACATAGATAAACGTGACCTCAGCAGGATAAGACGGAGTAACTCGCCCATTATCTGGGATTAATGGATTCTGACCTATCGCTAATGCGATAATGGAGACACGAATATAACCTATATATATACAATGTGAACAAGAAGTGGAGAATTATCTTGTCAGGATATTTTTCGAAATCCCTTTCGTATCGCGGTATCTCTCGAAAACAAATCGATTTTTACATGGTTTATTTAAAACAACAAATACAAAAAGTTTAAAACGTGGTTGATTAGATTATCTAATATTAGTACAAATCCTCTATGGATGTAAGTAAGGGTGGTTACGTTTGTATGTGAAAAATTCAAACTCTAGCTTGAAGAAGCGGCACCCCATAAATAAATGTTATTCTGCTTCGAAACTTATAATTCACATGTTCAAATAGTGTGAAATCAGATATTTACAGAAAAACCAAAAAAAAAATACTTTTTTATTTTAATTAATACAACAAAAAAATTCAAAGTGGTTGAGCACCCCCTTGTAATGGAGATAAATTTACAAAACTGGCTGTATTTTATCAGCGTGATAAGTGTAATAAAATAAGGACCTCCTTACCTTCCGCGTCGGATAATAAAAAAAAAAGGTTTTTTGAACCACCCTAATGTATATAATGGATGTATAATACAGCAACGACTGTCACTTGTTTTATCAAGAAAATTGAAAGTGACAACTCAACAGTCGGCTGCTTCAGCTGCCATCCAAAGAGTAAAGTACATCCCAATCTCACCTTTAACGTGATATCCCGATGGTTACTACACCTGCATCACTGTTGCGACATTACTGCTACAGCCTTGAAGCCGGCGCTGCGTCAGCGACCGTAATACCGTCACTACCACCGGTTTGACAATCTTAAAAAAAAACTTATGCTTAAATACAAACGTATGCGTGCTATAAGTATGTTTTATAAAATTACTAACTTGTTGAAAAAAAAGCGCTGGTGGCCTAGCGGTAAGAGCGTGCGACTTGCAATCCGAAGGTCGCGGGTTGAAACCCCGGAAAACAAAACAAGAAAGAAAACATCGTGAGGACACCGGACTAATCCCAACAAGGCCTAGTTTTACCCTCTCGGTCAGGCGCTTTCGTAAAAACTAGTGCCTACGCCAAATCTTGGGATTCGTTGTTAAGCGGACCCCAGGCTCCCATGAGCCGTGGCAATATGCTAACGCTAGGAAGAAGACTAAATTGTTGAAAAATGCCGATACGAAAAGAGTGCCAAAAACATGTATACACGACTTTATTGCCCACATATTAAGGTAGTGTAGAGATATTTTTCGCACAGCTTTCGTATCAATATTTCACTATACTTATCGTTTGCAGACGTCTCTGCTTGGTAAAACATAGTTTAGTATGGGTTAGTCCACCCTTATTGGTGAATTCTCAATATATGCCGGTACTGCCGGTGCCGCTAAGATAGACCATTTTAAAGGTAGGGCCCTCAGGGCCGATCTAGACAGACTGCAACCCGACAGCTATTTGTACGGGAACTGCGCCCCGACTGCACGCCAACTGTAACGTCGGCGTGCAATTCCCATACAAGTTGCAGTTTGGTTACCGTCCGTCTGTAGCGACCCTAAGACGTGTAAACGATACATAGGAATGGAGAAATTCTCACGCTTCTGGTAAAGTTGGTAAACATCCGAAGCTCAGTAGGTTGAAAACTATTGGACCGGTGTTGCAAAAGGTCCCATGGGACCCGGGTTATACCCGGGTACGTCCTGTTTGGACCCGGTTACGTCCTTAAACTACGTCCAAAAGAGAGGTATGGGCATTGTGAACATCATCTTGCTTTGTGTGGTAGCCTGGTAGGGCACAGCGCAGCGGATGTCATTCCAGATCTAGAGCAGATCCCAACTGGGGAAGTACCTCCACCTTACAGAAAACCGCAGCCAAATAACACTAGACCCTACTCATAGTATTGTGTTCCTGCCGGTGAGTAAGGTTGCCAGAACCCAACGATGGGGTTAGGGTCGGCAACGCGCGTGTGACTCCTCTGGAGTTGCAGGCGTACATATGCTTTCAAATTTTGAATCCTGATTTTTTGACTTCCACTCTATAGAAAAAATCACGAATATAGGTCTAAAACGCACTTCAAAAATTTGTTACAATTTATGCACAAAAGCTTAATATATGAAAACTGCTTCTACTAATGCGCAATTTTAGTTTTGAGGGACCTCATCGGTTACTTTAGTTTTGTTAAAACTTACAATAAATTAAAATTCAATAATATGATATCCGCGGTCCCGAGCACGCATACATCTCGCTCAGTCAGAGTGAGATATGCACACGATCCTACGGGACCTTAACCTATTAGTGTTTTATAGGCTTAAACCGTGTCATATTTCGCGACCCATAAACCTGAATCTTTACAAGCTTAAACTTAACAGCTACGTTACATTTAAAGAATTAACATAACAGTGAGGTAATTGGCCAGAGGACAACGGCCCCATAAGCCCATGACTCATTGTGAGCGCAATTTTCCTCTAATGACTTGAAATACGTCGAAACGAGCGACATGACAGTTTTCTTGATTTTTGTGCGTAGACTAATACCCACAAAAGACTACGTTTTATCAAGCGTTACAAGGGGATTTTCCAGTTGAACTTCAAAATAGCGCAATCGTCTTGAGATTTTTTGTTGAGTTTTTTGCTCATTAATGTTGTTCAGTTATTATTGACATTCTACAGTCGGTAGCATGACTCGAACAGTATTAAAGCCTGGCATTACTGCCGACTGTATGCTGATGCAAATAACAAAATTTTAGACATTTGCGGCAGTAATGTCGCGCTTCAATACTGCTGTAGAAATGCTGGTGTAGTCTGGATCCGAACAGAAGGTACAGGTATCTTTAATATTTATTAAAGAAGAGAGAGAATTGAACTACTAGAATAAATATTCTAGTAGTTAGGTGAGTGATCTATGCTTTTGTGTAATAATCCCAACGGTCAACGGAGGTGAATGGAATGGTAATTCTGTAATATCGCCAAATCATTGTTAGCACTAACTAGGGAGGAGGTGATTCAAACTTTTGTATTAAGGTACTTTTCGGATTCAGACTACCACAGCATTACTGCTGCAGTATTGCAGCGTGACATTACTGCTGACTACATTGCTACCGCAAATGTATAAATCCGAGTTAAACGTCGATTTTTATACTACGTCGGTGGCAAACAAGCCTACGGCCCGCCTGATGGAAAGCAGTCTTCGTAGCCTATGTACGCCCGCAACTCGAGAGAAGTTACATGCGCGTTTTCGGCAGTAATGCAGTCTGCAATACTGCAGCAGTAATTCTGGTGTAGTCTAAATCCGAACGGTATCTAAAGATTAAATTAGCTACTGCTTTTTAAATACCTTTGTTCAAAGAATACCTTACCTTAGATAGACATCGCCTTAAATACTCCTTGTTTTACAGTTTACAAAGCGTCCACGTCTTTAACCCTTTACCAGGCTAAGGGAGATATATTTCCCACATACAGCACTTCAAACTTGTGTTCTATTTTCGATGAGTAAGACTGACATTCGATTTTAATTTTTGAATTGTCAGCCTGATAAAGGGTTAACCCTTAGTAACATTATAAATTATCTGTGTCCTTTTCTGTGTCCTTTTTCTGCTTCCATAGACACCTGTTTTTTGCGTGTATCTGTTAATTCTAATGCCTTTATTTTTTCTATAACTCTTATTTCGGCATTGTTAATGAATCCATTAAATGAATCTTCGTGAATGTAATGCACATCCGTTTTTAGGGTTCCGTACCCAAAGGGTCAAACGGGACCCTATTACTGAGACTCCGCTGTCCGTTAGTCCGTCCGTCTGTCACCAGGCTGTATCTCATGAACCGTAATAGTTAGCCAGTTGAAATTTCTACAGATTATGTATTTCTGTTGCCGCTATAACAACAAATACTAAAAACAGAATAAAATAAATATTTCTTTCCAATCTCGAGGTTCTCATCCAATCACCGAAGTTAAGCAACGTCGGGCGGGGTCAGTACTTGGATGGGTGACCGTTTTTATAGATAATGGTACGGAACCCTTCCTGTGCGTGTCCGACTCGCACTTAACCGGTTTTTTTTTACTGTTATTGCTATGGTTTTTGTGATGTTACACATTTACAGTGACGGGCATTTTTTTGTACTTTCCCCGTGGCTGACGTGCCTGATAAAGCGTTCACCGTCGTATGCATAATTATGCGGGCTCGTAACTCTGGCGGTAATATGAGCGCATTGACAACCCTTTGTTACTACATAATCATACAATATCTATGAGATATTAAACAAATTAAGATTATTCATCAACCCGTCAACTTGGTGAATCCTCGGGACTTAAGTAGTTGATAACTGTACATTATACAATACGCCTCGTGTCTCGGGCTAGGCATATCGTATAAAATAAATAGAACTTCACTTACAGGTAAGTTCGTTTAATTTTGTAAGAATTCATAAATACGGAGCGTCGACATGTTCGTTGAAGTAAATGTTAACGTACACGACATCCAATTCTACTGAAAATGTTAACCTCTTAAGACCAACCATACAAAAAATGCAAGTTCGATTTGAAAGCAATAGTGAAGGAAATAGGATTGATTTTTTTTCTTTTGAAATTTAACAAGAGAAACGAATGAAACCCCAAAACTTACCGTCAGGCTGCTTATTTTCCAACATTGTGTACTAGTCAACAAACCGACCCAAATACCCGCAATTGGAAAGGAAATTCAAAGAGCACGAAACAATGCATATCCTATCTCATTCCCTTGACATTACACGTCGTCTATGCCGGGATGTTGCAACACGGAAAGGTCGGATTGGCTAATTTGAGCCACGGAATTTGAGTGTCAAGTGTCAAATTTGTGTCATTCTTGTAATTATACGAGTGTGTTGCTGTCGTGTTGTGTATAATTAACCAGAACGTGATGACACGATATTATGTTGTTAATTATAATGGTTACGTTATGATTCATTTCATTCAGTGATTCATATTTAACAATTGTAATATTAAGATCGCATCAGTGATTAATTCTATTAAAAAAACTAAATTAATGCAACAGAATGCTTCACCGACTTCAAAAGAACGTTAGTTTAAGTAAAATGTCTTTTTTACACTTTTATACATTCTATTCGTAGTGTTGGTTAAGACTCGAGTCCTTTGAGTCCTCTGCTTTAAGACTCGATTCAGGTTTTCAGACTTTTATAATTAAGACGAAACTCGAGTTCTTTTCGACTTATTAGAGACGCGAGTCTTTTGTAGAGACTTGAGTCCTTTTCGGAGAACTTGTAATTTTAATACAAATAACTTCGAAATGCGTTGCCTTTATATAAATTTCATCGATGTACATAACATAAATCATACAATACGCTTATTTCCTTTACTGTTGTTTAGGTAAAACCTATAAAATTGTTGAATGAATCTTTATTCGGAGATTCGAGTCCTTTTGACTGCGCTTAAAAAAACTCAATAAAGGACTACACTCGGGACTTAAAAGACTCTGAAGTTTTTTAAGCTCTGAGTCTCGTAAAAACAAGTCCAGTTCTTCTATTTAGACTCAAAAGACTAGAGTTCCTACCAACAACACTAAATACTCGGCACGATAAATAGTTAAGAGTTAAAGGTATACATACAATTTCCAACAAACAAGCGTCATGAATGTTTAAAGTACAGAATAATGCGTAGTTTTTTGATCGATTAAATCTATGTGAAGCCGAGAGTGATGTTGAGAATCGGCTTCCTATTGTTATTCAAAGGTCATTCAATGCTTTTATAGTCTTTGTTTGGTGAGTCAAATTTACCGGATTTAAAACTGTATAATTTTAACATAGTTATACTGACCAACCTCAAAATAAATTGAGATCTTTGGAGCCCGATTCAGATTTTAATTTATTGATCTGAAACTGTTAGAGTCCGAACAAGCTAACTCAGCAGCGATTTTGATAGCACAGACTGTGCAAGTGTTATTTTAAACTTCATAATTACATAGAAATTTGAATTTGAAATAAGTGCTATCAAAATCGCTGTCGAGTTAGCTTGGTCTAACTCTATGAGCCAAATTCTGATTTTAATTTCTTGATCTGAAACTCTTACGCCACTGATCTGTCTTTAACACAACAGTCTCAATTAAGATCAGCAAGAAAGAAAAATCAACACAATATGCAGATAAATATCATAATAATTAAAAAAAATGTAGTACAGAATTTAATTAATGTAATCAGTCATGCCAAGACCAATTATAAATAATGAGTGATATTTATATAATATCACTCTAATCTAAATTATAATTAATATTTCGTTAATCTCGTTCATGTTCAAGTTCATAACATGTCGAATATATTATACACAGGTAAAACCCATAAAACTGCACTTGGAACATAGTCATAATTTTTTCATTAAAAGGCACCCATTTTGTTCCTCTATTTAGTTCAGTAACCCTAGTGTAAATTTATTCGATAGCGTGACGTGACGAACGCGTTTGCGTTAAGTCTCATTTTATATGGGATTTTGAGTTTCCAAAACGTCCCGCTTGGCGCGCTGTTTCTAAATCCGATACAAAATGAGACTTAACGCAAATGCGTTTGTTACGTTACGCTATCGAATGAAATTTACACTAGAGATACAGATGACTCATCCCGTATTTTTAGTTCGGCTCCCATTCCTTAAAATTCTAAATATCATATACGATTTTTTCTTCCCTACGAATACCTACGAAGCACTTAGTTTAGAAACCTTAGTATCTTGTACGATTATCAAGGATACATAGTTGGCCTTTCCATAACATCCCACAAACAATAGTTCTGATAAATTTTTTTACTACACCAAATAGATTGTGTATTCATAAAAAGTTTTTCTTTACCAAAAATGACCTCATCATCTCTTAAAGGTTTTTAAACTAATCAATTGCAATTGTGTTAACAAATCTCGTGATCAGTTTTTACAAAGGAAATATTTTTTGTCCATGACTAAATAACGAGTGATTCATGAAGCTGATGTATTTCAATTATATGTATTTTTTTATTTAGTTATGAATGAACATTTCTACAAGACAACTCTATAAGTGGTACCTAATTTATATTCAACTTATTCAACATTTATTTAGCAAACAGGCCACAAGGGAACTTTTACACGTTAACATGGAATTTTATATAAAAACAAAAAAACACATCAACAATTATAAAATAAAATATAAAAAAATACAAGGCTCCATAGTAAAAAAAAATAATAATATTAAATCTAAGTTAGAAAAAGTAAAAACTTAGATTTAATATTAATTATATTTTTTTTATTATTATGTAAAATGTTACAAATCATGTTTTGTAAATAATTAATTTTAAATAATATTGTGACATGTAATATCAATTATTATGAATAAATATATGAATATGAATATTTTTCAATAAAATGTAAGGAATCGAATTTACATTATAACAGATTATGATTGTAGTCTTTATAGTTAATGATAAATTATATTTGGAGATGCAAAAGATCCCCAATGTCAGAGTACTAATACTTACTAATAATATTTGAATCATTTTTTTAAGTATTTTTCTTACTATGGAGCCTTGTATTTTTTTATAATATCAGTATATCTTTTTGAATTCCACCTTTTCATAATGGATAGCTCATTTTCTATCCATTTAGCTAAATTTTGATAATATTCAACATGTGTCAAGTACCCAATTATAAAATTAAGTAGGGATAGGGACTAGTAGGGATTGTTATATTTGATACAGAGAACTGTTGAACTAGTTAGAAAAATGCTATGCCATATAAATTATGAATATTAATAGGCATAGAATAGCAACGCCAATCGCTCCTTGATTCCCTATTGGCTTGCTCCCTCCACAATTTTTCAGATAAAACCATATATTCTAAATCCCTTGGGTGCGCTAGACCGTTCAAGCTAAACCCAAGGGCGAAGGCACTACCCGTGAAAGGCGGACCGACTCCGTAAAAAACGGCACGTGGTAAATACAGGTTTAAGATATAAGAAACTTGCGGATTCGCAATAATTTGTAGTTTAAAGATATCATTCGAATTACCGCGGTAGTATTGCGACGCGACATTACTGTCAGCTGCGTTGCTGAAGTAAATGTAAAAAAAAACCGGGTGGCGACAACGATTTAGATATTTGCGCAGCATTGCAGTCGGGAGTAATTTTGCATTGCAATACTGCTACAGTAATGCTGCTGACTTCATTACAGCA
Organism: Cydia pomonella; assembly: GCF_033807575.1. Lineage (NCBI taxonomy): Eukaryota > Metazoa > Arthropoda > Insecta > Lepidoptera > Tortricidae > Cydia > Cydia pomonella. Next base: position 6,945,798 of record NC_084722.1, read on the forward strand.
AGAAATGACAAAAAGGTAATTTTTATCAAGAAGTTTCTATTTAATTTGACGTTTCATGCAGTAATATTTTTAGCAGGTTGATGACTCAAAACTAGTACCAGTAGCGCAGTGCGACATTACTGCCAACTGCATTATTCTCATAATTACATACATTTGAGCGGTACGGTAACGTCTGAATAATATGGGCTTTGCTACATCTGATGATGACTGTATCATAGAGAAACGAAAACTGTGATTCGTTTTGTTGACATGGTTGTCAAAACTTAGAGATTGTACTGAGGCTTACAGCTGTCAAATTTGCGATAGTATTTTGAGTTGATATTGACCTATTTGTTTATTTATTATTATTATTATGTATATATAAATGCCGTTTGTCCGTAGTGACCTAACTTTTTTGGACACAAAAGTTTAAGGCTAATTAGTAAAAGTGAAGTAAATAATGGTTGAACAGATTTATAGCAACGACTGCAAGATGACAAATATTTTATATTCTAGAAGAAACACCGCATTCTTTTATCACAAAACTACTTATTGAACTCTAAAAGTCCTCTTATTGAACACTTGAACCGTAATTAATTCGAAGTTTAAGGTTGGTTTTACCTATTTCTATTTCTTACAAACGCTGACTCTTATATTTTAGCCATAACTAAAGAAGCGTCAAGGTCTACAAGCAATGTCAATGCATTACATTTTCCCTCACAAAAAAAAGGTACACGACACGATTCAAGAGGAGCAAATATTGGAACGCGTCGACATTGTCATATATTTCCATTTTGTACAGTTACAGGAAGTTCCGTGAAAAATAACTATAAAGGGGTTGAGACGGGGGAGGAGGCAGATGCGGTACCCGTTTATATTCAAAAAGAATTTTCCTAATTTAAAACGTGAAAGCACCTGACGCTCTCATACTTGGAGACTTTCTATAAAAAAAAAAAAACAAAAGCAGAAGTAAAAAAAGTATTGTACAAATGTAGTGCTGGTACAAAGTACACATTGCTGGTTGTGGATAAATATCTATTCTATTTGTACTTTATTCTAATCATAAATCATTTATTTCGTAGTAAAACTTAATTTACATATATTACATATTCTAGTGGCGCTTTAGTAACAACCGGCATTAGCCGATTGTGATTACAGATCTCAATATGTTTGGACATAATTTATTAACATTGAATAAACTCCAGGTTTAGTCCTATTGTACTGATCACCACTGTAATGTATCTTTTATAACCGTTCTTAATAAAAGAATATTAAAAATAGGTAGCTTTTAAAAAAAAAATAAAACGCTTTGAAATTTTCTCCTTTATTTCGGTACCTTTGAAAAAGAAATTGCTCGTTTTTATTTATTTGTCTTAAGGATACGTTACATTATTAGGATTACAAGGTAGGAAGCTTAAGGTAGGAATTAATACTATGTGCCTAAATAGCTACCACAAAAATATAAATAGAATGTAGCTAATATTTAGCTGCACAAAAGTCAAGACGATATCTCAATCAATCAAAACACTTACCACACCTTAGAATTAATCCATAATTTGTACTGATCGATTTGTAATTATATGTAACCTACAGGGATCGGAAACCGGTATTTTTTGTATGGGAACGAAAACGGTATTTTTTCGTTCTTTGTTAATTATTTCATTTCTAATTGGGCAATCTAATAATACGAAGTCGTTATCAAAAACCACAACCGAGTCCTATATTTGTAGTATAAAATAAACCGAAATATATGTTTATTTCAAAGTTTTTCCAAAAAACCGGTTCCGATCCCTGTAACCTAGTGTAGATTTGAAAATTCCAAATTCAGAATTCAAAAATGTATTCTTCAAGTAGGCCTCAAGAGATCTTTAACAAGTCAATAGAAAACTTACAGTGACATGCACCTAGTGACATGAAAACTACATAGCAACATATGTGCCTAGTGACATGTATAAATGCAACAGGCAATGCCGGGGTAAAACTTACATAATAATAATCTTAAAATAAATAATTACTACAATATAACAGATTATGATTATAGTCTTTATAGTTAATGATAAATCTCTTAAACAATCTATATTGACTAACTAAAGTAAAATATAATATTACAAAATTAAACCTAGAAATAAAATTAAATGAAAAAATTATATTTGGAGATGCAAAAGGTCCCCAATGTCAGAGTACTAATACTGGATGTGTAGTCCAGTGGATGGATAATGGATGTGTAGTCTCTCCAAGAATCAAAATGAAATTGTATAAATTAAATTACGTCAAGACTCAAGACTGTTAATATAACAGGTTTTTAAGCTAATTTGTTCAATATGTAGTCAAGTATATACGTGCTGCCTTCAGTATTTCTGAAAATAAAGCGCTTTAATTTTATGTCTTCATTTTCTTAGTTTATCGTGGGTATTCAAATAAAAAAAATTGAGCTAAATATTTATATTGACTTGTATTTAATATAAATATGTATCATGTAGTAAAGGGTTGAGAGGACATTTTTTTAAATAATATTTTTTGCAAGGTAAATAAATATTAATAAAGAGCACTACAGCTACATAACTTCAAGTTACCCACAAACCTGTTTCTAATACTTCGAAATATAAATATTCCAGAAGTTTTTAACACGCAAACAGGACTTGAACTAAGAGAAATATTACTATTGAGAAACTTCGCCAAACTTTGGCGCTGCAGACTAAAGTAAAATATAAGAGGATGTTCTTGTTACACTTTATTTTAAGTACCTATATACCTATGTAGGTAAATTCAAATATTGATTATAAAATAAAACTTAAATTCTCTTTATTTCAAACACCTCACAAAAAAGAAAAACAGTACAAGTGTCTATTAGTAGAATCAGACATAAAAACGCTCTTATCGCTTAAGAGCGGTATCTTCCAGACAACTTTTGGATTAGGTAATAAGCTAATAAATGACAAAGTCAGACATAGATATTGTACACTTGTAATCTACTAATAGCGGGGGTTAAAAATGTAAACCAACAATAGCAAAATGTCATTTTCCAGACGCAGTATGTCGCCGGCAGCTTCGTTCTCCCAGCGATGGGCCCGCGACAACCTCACTCGCGCCGCCTCGCCAGATGAACTAGCCACGTTGGACTTATTCTTGACCACCTGCAGCGGGGATGAAGGCGAGGCCGCTAAACGCGCCAGGCGGTATTATGTGGCCAGAGGCCCGGGTGGGCTCACTGAGTTGTGGCACAAACGACATCCGGACGACGAGGATATTCTCTCCAGCTGTCAAGATGCGTAAGTCAACAATAAAGTAAATTTTTATAGAATCTCTGGATGAACTAGCTACGTTAAATGTATCTATTCCTGACCTCATGCAGAGGCAATGACGCCACCAAACGCACCAGGTGGTATTACAAGGCCAGAGGACCGGGAGGGCTCACTGAGTTATTCCACAAACGAGAACCGGACGACGAGGATATTCTGTTTAGCTGTCAAGATAAGACTCATCCTTACTGCGTTTCTTGACGAACTAGCTACGTTAGACTTATTCCTGACCTCATGCAGCGGAAATGACGGCGAGGCCACCAGCGGGTTAGGCGGGTTAGAGGCCCGGGAGAACTCACTGAGCTATGACACAAGCTACATCCGGATGACGAGTATATATTCTGTCTAGCTGCCATGATGCGTAAGTCAACGAACTCACCCCTGCTGCATCTCTTGACGAACTACCTACGTTGGAGTTATTTCTGTATACCTGCAGCGGAGGTTGCCAAGTACACTTGACTAATCAGACTCTGCGCTCCCATATACCACTTTTGAGTTTCTGACAAATTGAACCGTAGGCTCCACATTAAAACAATTCCTATCCCAATAGCAGCTTTAAAGTTGCCATCGTTAATATCATGATACGGCGCTTTTACGACAGTTTAAAGACTAATGACTTAACTAAAGTTCCAGTTTCCGTTCGCTTTAATATTTACTGTGCATTTTGTACGATATAACTTTTCGCAACAATCTCTAAGAGTTTAAAACAAGTACGCATAAGTTTATCCCCGTTTAAATATAAAATATCACCGGGAATATTGTAAATGGTCGATACAGGCTTAAGTACTTATGGAGACAAGGCTATGTAATTCTGTACGGTTGCTAAAGCACGGTAGTTAAACTGTTTAACAAAACCAGTATAAATTAGCACGGGAAATTGATGACCTTAAGTATAATACTTCAGTAAACTTACCTAAGCGGCGTCTCAAGTCGTGTAAAATATTTAATTCTTTAAAACTTTGAACAACTTCGAATGAAATTTGAAAAAAAAAAACTCCCAGGCAGATTAAAAAATCTTTTACAGTATAGTTTCTAAGAAATCCCGTGTTGCGAGGACGGTGAGAGGCCAGGGTAACTTTTCTGCCGCCACAATATCGCGATGCTGCCGGAGGGAGATGTCATTTCATTTCATTTCGTTTATTGTAGAACCATGGTTACATTAAGGTGTCTTCAATGGGATGAAAAATACGATTGCCGCTATCGGGTTGCTACTACTGGAATTTTCCAGTAGCAGCAAGTTCAAATGGCTCTTTCTCCAAATTAATCTTTATTATTTTACTTCATTTCAGAGTGACATATGGTTTAGAAAGCCATAGCATGGGTGAGCCATAAGGTAGAACAAATTGGGTTGTACAGTGATTTATATTCGCGTATTTCGTTTAGACGTAGCCACAGTTAAGGGCTTTAAAACTTAACTGTAAGCTCCTCTCATATAAATATGTGCGTAAACAATATAAACTGAAATGTGTTTTTAGGGTTCCGTACCAAAAAGGTACAAAAGGAACCCTTATGGTGCGAGTCTGGACTGACAGAGTCGCACCATCTGTCACACTGCTAAATATCTCGAGAAGTACTTAAGCTATCGATTTGAAATTTGGAATATTAATGAACAATGCTAACCCAGACATATTGGAAGTGTAATTTATTTTATTTTATTCATATTAATTATGGAAAAATTAAGAGGGGGCAAAATTTCTAATAAGTCTAGTTACGAGGTCAAGTGAGGTATCATTTGAAATAGCTCAAATTGAACATTACAAAACATTTCTTAGTGAAAAAAGATTAACGTATGAAGGAAAATGTGAAAAAAAAAATACCATTCCCTTCCCCCTCCGAAGTTTACGAATGAATAATGAATAAAATGCCAATGCTGATGATGATGCTAGTCCACTTACATTGTATATCTGGAGTCATCGACTCGCCTACGCTTGATAAGCTATAGTAATAATACTCAAGCACTCGGTGCGCGCATCGAATATTGCCTGCATTTTCCTCTATGAATATGAATATCTCGGAACTATTCGAGCATAACAGATTGCACTTCGATTGACCAAACTCAATGCTTTCCCTGAGATATTCTGCAAACCATAGAATAAAAGAAATGGCTGAAAAAGAGCTTTGAAAAAACTGATCAAACACTTCATCGGAGCTTGCTTCTTTTAAAATTTTAAGTTTGGTTCACTATTTTTACGTGAATGCTAATAAGTAGCATTCCATGTAGAAGCTGGAAGTTGGTTACAAAGTATGTTGTTGACCCAGTTCCCTTGCATAATTCTGATAAAACTAGAAATGTAGGTGTTTATTATTCATGACAATCATGTCGGTAACAAGCTATCAAATCGAGGGCTTCAGGCCAAAGGGGCGTATACGCAAAAATGCCATTTTTCGTTTTTAACGGCATCGTATTCATCTTGTAACAATACGTAAGCACAATTTTTTTCATAATTTTATCATAACAATTAGTTAATTAAATAATTAAAAAATCATTTGGCGTATAACTGACAGTCATCATTTTAATGTCGTTCCAAAAAGGCGTACTGAAGGCGTATAAGTGATATTTTCATTCAGTCCCCAATATTCATCGGAGTATAAAGGCGTACGTACATACTTCTCTCACGTGACAGTGCGAACCACGAAATAGTGTCACGCTATATAGGCGTACATACATACGACCATAAACTTTTACCAACTATCCTCAAAGTGCGTCGCGGCAAAGAGGCGTATGAACATACGACCGTACAAAAATTACGTTGGCCTTCAAATAATGCCACGCCAAAGGGGCGCGGAGACAGCGTCCTTGATTGCCGCATATTGCTATCCCTTTCTGTCAAGCGGGTAAGCGCACTAGGACCGCCTGTCTCTCAGTCAGTGTCTAGTGCATTACAGTATGGTGTGCATCTCGTGCGAATAATAACAATGAAGTGGAGCGCTCTGATGCTGATGGCTCTGCTCTGGTCATTTAAGAATGACGTGGGCGGCTGTCTCCTCTGCCTCCATGTACGCTCTGCAGATGGGGCTATCTGTAGCACGTAGGGTTAGTAGGTGTTTGTTTAGTGGGGCGTGGCCGGTTATGGCCCCAGTCGAAAGCCGGAGCTGTGGCCTCTTCAGCTGTCTCAGCCTCCTCGACAAACCGGGGTCGATTGTCGGGAGGGCTTCCTTCGCCTGCCTGCACGTGCCTAGGTTAGACCAGTACTGTTGGTGTTTTACCTTGGTGTTGTGTCGCAGCATGTTCCGGAGCCAGGCATAAGGCAGAGGTATAATTGGCTCCGGTCCTGCCACCCTCAGTTCCGAACCTCCTCTCGCCAATATGTCGGCCGCATCGTTCCATTCGCATTGATCCACTGCAGAGTTACGCTGGTGGAGGTGCTCACCTCTGACAGAGCTTTGTGGCATTCGTAGATTAGCCCTGAGGTCAAAGTATAACTTTGCAGAGCTTGTAGTACTGACCGACTATCAGAGAGTATGCGGATGGGGTAGTCCAATACTTTCCTTGAGGCGATTGCGTGTGCTGCCATTATGATGCCCATATATTATGCCTGGAAGACTGTGTTGTGGGCACCTAGTGGTGTTGAGATATGTATGTTTAGGTCCTCTGAGAATACTCCAGCGCCATTGCCTGACCTTGCCTTTGTTCCATCCGTGAAGATTCTCAGCTCTCTTGGGTTGAGCCCTTCACGAGGTTCTTCGTGTAACTGTATCTTGTATTTCTTGTCGAAGACGAATTGTCTGGGTATCCTGTCAGTCACCGCTTCTATTAGCGGTTCCTTACCTATCGACTCGTAGAGGATCTCGGTGTGTGGTACCCTAGGTGGTCTCCAGAGATTAGATTTTTTGAGACGTACCGCCGTAGCCTAGCGCTTCCTGTTGTATAAAGAGGTGCAGCGGCGGCAGGCCCAGTAAGGCTTCCAGGGCCGTGGTTTGTATTGTCCTCATGCAGCCCGTGGTCGCCATACAGGCCAACCTCTGGAGTCGTTGTAGTTTAGCTTCAACTATGGATAGTTTGGTGCGTGGCCACCAAACTACCTTAAGCTTATTATTGGTCGTATGGCTGCCTGGTAAAGCCATAGAGTTATCTTTGGGGTTAGCCCCTAGGTTCTACCCACCATTTTACGACATTGCCAGAATACGACTGTGGCTTTGTCAATTTTGCCGTTTAGGTGATTGCTTCAATTCAATTTGCTGTCAAGTATTACCCCTTAATACTTTACCTCAGCAGATAGTTGGAGTTCAGTGTCGAACAGTTTGGGAAGGCGGAAGTTTCCCAAGTTGCGTTTGTTGGTGAACATAACCAGCTCAGTTTTGTTAGGATTGACTGAGAGTTCGTTGTTACAATCATTTGCAGTTGCATGATTGCCGCTCGTCAGTATCACTATGTCGTCAGCATAGCCGATTGTGTAATAGTGATTATTGTTTAGTGTGATGATCAGGTCATTCACCACAAGGTTCTATAGTAGTAGTGGCGATAGGACTCCTCCTTGGGGGCATCCTTTTACTATTAATGCCTGCTGTGTTTCGCCCGTCCCGAGTTTGATGGTTCATTGGCTCAACATGTTGTTTATCCATTCTGTCATAACTGCATTCGCGCCATGTCTTACCAGTGCTGCTGTAATGCTGCTGACCAGGTTCAGCCTGTCGAAAGCCCCTTCTATATCTATGAAGGTTCCTAAGCACATGGATCTGTTTTTGATCGCCACCTCAATTTTACTTACTACTGCATGAAGTGCTGATTCTGTAGATTTGCCAGGTTTGTAGGCATGTTAGTTTGGATGCAAGGGCACATGAATTAGCACCCTCTCTCTAAGGTACCTGTCACACAACCTCTCTAATGTTTTCAACATGAAAGAGGTCAGGCTGATGGGCCTGAAGGATTTGGGGTCCGAGTAGTCGCTTTTACCTGGTTTCGGTATGAAGATAAGGTCAAGCCCTCCCTCCATTGCTTCGGCACGTACCTATGAGCCAGACAGGCGCGCAGAACGATGGTCAGCTTCAGAGTGAGATGCTTCCCGCCCCATTTAAGAAGCGCAGGGAAGATCCCATCCATTCCTGGAGATTTGAATGAGTCAAAGCTGTTTAAGGCCCACTGCGTGTGCTGCGGGCTGATTACCTCATATGTCTGTAGCCACTCGTCCTCCGTCGGGGTGGTTGTAATTCTTAAGTGTAACATTCCTCTGTTATAATTTGATGGAGACGTAAGTGGGTTAAGTTGTTAGCTATACTACTTTTAAGTTTATTAGTAGAGAAGGTTTAATATTGTTTCTTTTTATGAAATGACGATAAATGATGTCGTATTTATTTGTTTAGAAGTTTTGAATGAATGAATGAATGAATGAATGAATGAAATTTATTCCAGAAAATTATTTCCATATACATTATACATTTACACATTACAAAAAGAATTAAATTAAATTAAAATAAAATTAAATCAAATTAAATAACATCCTAAAATTTAAATAACAATAAAATTCAAATAAGGACCTGCGTCCCGGGTTACCCTGAGCCCGTCACGATAGGCTTGTGGTAGCCCCTCCAGCGCTCGTGCAGCGGGCTGGCGTCCCACTCTCTCACCGCCGACAGTAGCGTGTTGGAGGAGCCGTATATTGCCTTTCTGGCGGTGGCGCTTCTCGCGCGCAGCAGCGCGTCCCAGCCCGATATTTTATATTTTATTGTTTAAGATAGTTTTAACCTTTTGTTCTAGTTAATGCACTCTAAATTTAATCGTTTGATTGTTTCTTGACTGCTTTTTTAGTAAAGCTGTCATTGTGTTGTCTTAGCAATTTCTATGCATCCTTTACTACCGATTTCAATTCTTTTCTGTAAAATCGTTCTTTACTACTCGGCTTTTGAGTGACTACCATTTACCTAATACTATCACAAATAGTATGATCTTATTGGAATTCAGTTAAGTCAGTTTTCTTAAGTAAGCCCACACGTTTTAACGCTAACTCCCACTGAACGGCTAAACGACTGCTATTATAGGCAAAAATCCGAGTAAGCGGCGTGATTGTCTTTTGAAACACTTCTTCTTATCGTGTGGGTTGTAAGATTCTTCTTCTTCAGGTACCATATCCTCAACGGATGTCGGCTACCACAGTCCAAAACTCTTCTCTATTTGCAGTCTTTCTGCCCAGCGAGGCAGCGTCCATTCCCGTCCAACTCCTAAGGTTATCCATCCATGTAGTTTTTCTTTTCCCTCTGCTTCTTTTCCCTTCGATTTTTCCCTCTATTATCACCAACGACTTTACACCGTACTTTTCGGACAATCAGGTGATTCAGCCTGCAATGTCCTAGCCAAACCGGGAATAGTCTCACAAAGTCACAAAGCGACTTTTGCTTGACAGTGACGCCCAGTGAGTGAGAGAGAGTGAGACCCAGAACCTCCGAATCGAGAGACAACCGCTCTAACCACTAGACCACGGAGGCTATTGAAACACTGAAATGCTCAAAGTGGCAATTCAAAACAGTTACTTACCCAATCGGTAACCAGCTCGAGTCGACATTGCTTGATCTCGTGGACAGTTGTGACACAATCAAAACCATCAGGAATCATTTTAATGGTAAAATCTAGATGAATTTATGAACATTTACTCAAAATATAATTTGGCGCCCTATTATACGACCACAAATAAAGGATACTTACACGATAGATTCGTCAGCCCAGACGGGAGGATAAAAATCAGAAAAAATTGAAGAAACTACACAATGATGACTAAATTACTGTAAAATTAAAGTATTTCGAATTATTAACAGTATTTCCACCTTTCATGATTAAATTATCGAATAGAAAAAAAATATGAATTATACGACCATAAATCTCAAGTATTTTTCAAAAAATTTCAACCTAAATGTCGGAAATTATTGTCGTGGTAAAGAGGCGTAACTACATAATTACTGCTTTTTAGAATAGGTAGAACGAAACTAGGCATGACACATGAAAAAGATAGTAATTTAAATACTGTATGCAAAATTGTAGAACAATCGGTATATTGTAACAAAAGATATTCAGTTTTTTGTGTCTCCTGAAAAGTAGGGTTCTTGCTTATACGCCCCTTTAGCATGAAGTCCTCGAAATATTATTTGATTTTGTTACGTTAACATGTATGTCCAAAGCGTAACGTAACTGAAAAAAAAAATCCATTAAAAGTCGGTACAAATATTAAAGGGCCTGCTTTTATATTTTTAAATAAATTCTCCTAAACTGTCAATTTTTTTTTAAATCGTGGTGCTCTGACTCTGATAGTAATATTTCGGTAGAATACTCGTATGGATGAACGGCGGAGCATATGCACGTAGAAGACTCAAATCGCTTGTGACAAAAGTCGTAGCATATTGCTATAAAATTGCTTTTGCATTTCCCATTATTGTAAAACATTCTCAACGAGCTTCATACTTGAACGAACTCGTACATTTCATAAAGATATTGGAATAGGTAACGTAAGTTGAGCGAAACTATATTTTATATTTGTCATTTATCTACGATTTATTTGAATAAAAGTTCATTATTTTCACTGATTAATTTCTATATCAATATAGTAAGTGGTTACAGTACTTAAAAAGCTGCAGATTCTTTAAATTCCTGGCCTGCTAGTCGAGAAACTCATGCTAAATTATCAGGAATGTCAAGCGAGATTCCGAATTCCAACCCTTTTTAAAAACTAACAGCGCAAATATTAAAATCAGGGTTGATTTCCTAATTTTCCAATCTAGAACGTTAACGCAAGCATTGAACATTTTCTTTAAACTTTGGAATCATCAATAGTTTGGTAACTAGTTTAAAATTTCCTAAGAATGAAAGAAACTTTATTTTTGTTTTCAGCTACATCGTGCCCCTCCGAGCGCGCAGCGTCGGCGGACGACGTATGACATTGGTGCGGTTACCAGCACCAACTGCTCTAGACAGGCCTCTCTCAGCGAGGGCGTTGCTGGCCCGCTGGCTTATGGTATTAGATATACGGTGAGTTCATCGTATTGACGGCGTATGACGTTGGTGCTGCGGTCAGCGCTTACCTAAATACCTACTAATCTAGACAGACCACTCAGCACAGGCATTGCTGGGCCGCTGGCTCGGAGTCTTAGTTAAACGGTAAGTTCATAACAATATAAAGATAGTGGTTGATAAGAGCAATTCCGCTAGACATCAGTCCCGGGGCCGGTGCTATGTCCTTATGGTCTTAGATATACGGTGAGCACAAGATAGTAATTTTGATCAAAACGTACAAACTGGCACGCAGAATCACTGAAGGCCCATAAATATAAAATAAAGGATTAATCAAATTATCATGCTGACAGGATAAAAACTTAAAGACCAAGTTTTTAAAATTGACAAGCAATTCAAGTGAAGATTGATATTTCTATGAAAAGTGACTAAATAAATAAAGAGTGTTTATTATGTTTCAAAAAACATTGGCCTGTTAAAAGATCTAACAGACGATGTGGAACCCGTTAGCAGCCTTTGGATAAACCCTAAAAGCGTGGCATGTTCTTCTACAATTACATTTTCCGATTTTGGCGCCGTTAATCAAAGATAATTTGACATAGAGGTGGATCGTCAAGGAAAATTTAGCAGCCTCAGTAAATTTACTGCTATCTTTCGACACATCATTAAAACTTTTACAACGCTATTTGACTTTGATCGCTCGAAACGATTTCGCCATACCTTTGACCCTTTGATCTATTAGATGGCGCCATTTTTTGATATTTAACAAATTTAACACATATCTGTGAAAAAATGAGGATTAAAGTCAAATGGCGTTCTAAAAGTTATATTCATGTTTTAATTGTAATTTTACTGAGGCTACTAAATTTTCTTTGACAATCCACTTCAATTTCAAAAGTATCTTTCTTAAACCTGTTTATGCGAAAATTCTAGGTTGTCTGTCACGAATTTCCAATAACTCCGCTCATTATAACGATCAGACAAGTTAGACAATAGTTTCTTTGTTGTCTATCGAAGCTTGTTTACACATCCTTTTAGCTTCTTGGAATAATAACAGTTTGAATAAATATTGTTTTCGTATCTTAAACTTAATAAGTTTGCTATTCAAATACCTAGATTGTCTATTTCAATTATTTTAAATGCCAAACTTGCCAACGTATTTAAACTTGGAGATTTTAAACAAAAACCACCAATTAGATGGAAATTAATTAGTAAGCAATGCAAATTCAAAGAAGTACATACGTATCTAAACTAAAATTCTATCGTCAAAGTTGCGATATGAAACTCGTAGCGTGGAAATGAAGTTTTCAAAGTCACAGCTGAATTTTTTTTTTTTTAACGATCAAATGCATTTCAGGTTACGGGAGGATCCAACTCCTGGAGAAGAAGTGGTGTTCATAGATGTTAGTGACTTACAGCCGGCTCATATCAAGAATCATTTCAAAGGCACCTACTGGAAGGACTTCATTTGGTGTATGAAGGTAAATTTCATAGTTTTCATTTCTCAGTTTCCTGCAATTTTTTATGTGTTTTCACCGAATGTCGTAAAAAATTCACAAAGAGAACAAGAGATCATACATGTGTTTTATAAAGCCAACCGGCTTAATTTACGAAAATACTTACTCGTTTTCAACAAACAGTTGATAATTTTTCAATATCTTATGTTAAGGTCGTTGTTGAAAAAAGCACTTTGCTACTTACTAAATAGGGTTTTAAACAGTTAGATAGATAAAACATTTATTTGGCAGCTGCAAAAACACACAATATAAAGTTTAAATCATCATAAAGAACACAAATTATTACAGGAACAAAATAAAAATAGCACAAAAGAAAATTGAGACAACAAAATAGGCATAAATAATAAACAATAAAATAAAATAAAAGTACCTACCTACATACTGTGTGCGTTGCAGCAGGACAAAAGGGTCACGGCTCAGTGATACTCTTCACTCTTTCGAGTAAAGCACTGGTTTTCTGCCGGTTACACACAACACATCTTCCACATATTTAGCTCGGAGATGAGACCAAATTAGGTTGTCTGCACACGACGGTGTGTTTCTCGCTCGAATGCTTCCATAATTGCCATGAAATGAGACCGCTCGTGCGCAACTTGTAGTAGATAGTGTTTGTTCAACGGAATTTTAATTATTGGTATTGATTGTGGTGCCACTGGAATAAAAAACAGTATAAAATCTTTCTTATTCTTGAAGAAGAAGCAATTCAGTTTGTAATTCTGTTCAACAGCAATTTAAACTTTCGACATAGCAAGTCAGCCAAGCCAAGTGACAATCGTTTAATGCCAGAGTATGCGTGTTTACGCACGTTTGCGTAAAATGTTGAAGCCGTTCACGTCAGGCAAGCGGTGTGCCGTCTCTCATAAGGATCTGTATAATAAGTACAACTTGCACGTGCACGCCTACGTACACGCATCCAGTGTGCCTTTATAGAAAACCATATTTAACGCCACTTTTATTTTGAATTGACATCCCAATATGGATTTCCACAAAGTATTTATTGCTTAATAATTATACGAAATAAATCCCGTTTAAGCAAATAATAATAAGGAAAACACCCCCAACTATATAGGCTTATTAAAATATATTCGTTCAGGTATAGCCATTATTATAAATGGAAGAAAAAATTCAGGCAATAACAAAATGAAGCTTGGTATTCATACCTAATTACGTATTCAACTTATGTACCATAACTGCAGTACTAGACTATAGAGGTAACTGTGTTAATTCCCGGTTTCAATACTAATTTAAAGCGCAATACATTGCTAAATACAGAGTACAATGAATTCAGTCCATCATCTTCCTCGCGTTATCCCGGCATTGCCACGGCTCATGGGAGCCTGGGGTCCGCTTGACAACTAATCCCCAGAATTGGCGTAGACACTAGTTTTACGAAAGAGACTGCCATCTGATCTTCCAACCCAGAGGATAAACTAGGTCTTATTGGTATTAGCCCGGTTTCCTCACGATGTTTTCCTTCACCGAAAAGCGACTGGTACTTAAATAGCAAACGATATTTCGTACATAAGTTCCGAAAAACTCATTGGTACGAGCCAGGGTTTGAACCCGCAACCTCCGGATTGAAAGTCATACGCTCTTACCGCTAGGCCACCAGCGCTTTTAAGTACAATGAATTCAGTCGATTAACCAAAAACTGCCACCTAAATGGGGCTTTTTTCTGTTGTTTTCAGTCAGCCTACCCCACCCGCTTCTCCGAGGTCCACGTGATCAACACCCAGCGCCTAAAGACCATGTCGCTCCTGCTGCTGCATCTGGGCCTGTACCCCTGGCGACGCAAAGTGGTCCAGATACACTCCGGCGACGAGCAGATCAACACGGCCATGGGTGTAGACTACTTCCCTGTCGAAGGGCTGCCTTATGAGTATGGCGGGAAGGCGGGAGCCATGAAGGATCTAAATGGTAATCTTTACTTTTACTAATTAAATAAACAAATCATTAATTTAACTTGGTTAGAGTCTAAATAAAACTGAGCCAGGATCCAGTTTCTGCTTCCTTGTCCTTATGAGGACAGGAGGAGGAAAGGAAAGCTAAGTAGATATCAGAAATCCACTAAGCAACAAGAAACCGTTCGTTTGGGCGTCAGACTTGCTTTTGCTTGAGTTATCATCATCGTTATTAGTACTTATATGAAATTGAAAGTCTTCCCTTCAAAACAGTGGCAAACGCCACGCCAGGATTGACTGGATTGAGGAGCCAAGCCCCACTGTTTATGAAAATAGCGTGTAAGCTCTCTATGTTTTTTTGATATGTGTAAGCATTTGACCACAATCAAAGTTCCGATGCAATATAGGATGGTGCATGCTTATCTTAAAGATTCTCTATTCACTCTCAAATAAAATAAAAAAACTAAAGTTATAGTGGGCTGGGAACGATTTGCAGGAAGTGAGTTCCACTCCTTAGCCGTTCGCTTAACAAAGCTGGAAGCAAAGCATTTAGGGTCAATCAGTAGAAGGGTAACAAGGTAAGGGTCTTAACACACACCGATCCTGATTTTCACACTTAATTACTAACTACATACTTAATGGCGCAGCGGCCCACAATGAGTCTTGGCCTCAACCAGTTATCGGCTATGATTTGCGTAGCACATGATATTTTACTGTCTTCGTTTTTTCAGATGAATGGACCAAGAAGCTTCTTTCCAACTCCAAATGGCTACAATCTCAAGAACGGAAATACTATGACACAGTCTTAAAGCCCGAAACACGTGCACGAACACGGCACAAGAGCGCTGTGCGAGTACGCGGTAACATAGGATCTTACGACATGATCACACGCACACACTCCTGCCGATCCTTGCACCGACATGACGACTTGGATGAGGGGACCTATGGAGCCTATCGGACCTTGAGAATAAGAACTGATAAGGATTTCAATGTGTGATATAGTTTTTTTAATTGGCTAATTTAAAGGATATTAAATCCAATTGAGGCTTATTGGCACTAAAGACAGGAACTAAGTGACATAGACGTAACTGCCCGCGTAGCCAACATGCCAATAGTTAACGCTCCGTAGCGTAGCGTAGTTGTCTCTCTCTATGACTCTTCTATAGTGCGACAGTGACAGTTGTGTTTCGTTCGCTACGGAGCGTTAACGACTGGAATGTTGGCTACGCAGGCAGATGACTGGGAGAGTGTCTCTAATGAGGTAACCGAAATGTAAATATAAATTTATAATATTCCTTAGATTGTTTACTGGCTACTATTATTTTGATGTGTCTCATTATTATTTATATTTTTACGAAAAATGACAATTCCAATTAATTTTTACGACTGCGGCTACCAGTATTCCATTCTTAACCGCCGTTGATATATAAGACGTACAATATCCAACTCATTTCGCCGCAATGCAAAACTTCGTGTAACTTCGTACCGGCGGCGACACGAGCACCCTCGATGATCATTTTTAAGTGGTTAAAAGGTTAGTTATCAATTTACCCCCTTATTCATAAACGTCTACTAAAGTTGACAAGCCGCTAATAATCGTAAGCCGTTAATTCCGACGTATTGATATGATGGAAAGGGACAAACGATTATTAGCGGCTTGTCAACTTTAGTAGACGTTTATGAATAAGGGGTATATCTTTATACTCGTAATTATGTATTTATAATTAAATTCCTATAATTAAATATTTATATGTGGTGGTACAATTATCTAAGTACCTTAACATATTGAATTACAAATTAATATAAAGTGATAATAAATATTGAAATAGCCGCAGTTTAATTAGGTAAGTTACTACGTATATTACGACATCTTTCACGGGTATTACATGCATCATACGTGTATACTTACGAAATAATACAGAGTTTTCTGTTCTTTGTATAAGTAGTTAGATTTTTTAAGATGTTCGAATGTTATGAAAACTTGTAAGTTAAATTTAGACACCAATGTATACTTTACAAGCAGTAAACAATATTTTACGAACTAGTGCGAATTGAAGCCCGAAGCCCAAGGCGAGGGCTTAGTTCACAAGAGTTCATAATGCTTGTACCACCCGTGGCACATATTTTTCATTATTCTTGTGAGGAAAAGAGTAAATACAAATTTAGGATTTACAGACCGCATCGCCTACGTGTAATGATCATATTACGAGCAAGTGTGATAAACATAAATCGCACTCAAGGGGCATTTTGCGGGCTCATCAGTTAATAACGTTTGCAAATAAATCAATAAATTTTCGAGTTGTCAGAATAAAGTATTTGTAACCTGGTATTTAATCATAACACATGATTACGTCAAATGATGATTCCTATGACAGTTCCTTCAAGTCTCTCTTGGTTGAATTTAATTTAAAAAAATATGTATGAAATATGTTTTAACCGTATTTTTATTTCTTAAAAGTTACATGCTAAGTAAATTAGTATGCTAAACTTCAAAAAAATGTCTACATAGGTACATTTACGCGACAGCCACTCCATATAAAAATCATTTATCATAGAGACCGTCATATGACGCGAGAAGGATAACAAAACATGGGTCATTATCATTAAATACTAGGTTACAAATACGAAGTACAAATACCTTATTCTGAACTCGTTTTTTTTTATTTGCAGAATTTACTAACTGACGTGCCCGCGAAATGCCTCCTCGACTCCGATATGTATGGTGATGAAAATTGACATTTGATATTAAAGATAAACATACTCATTCTTATCTTTATAGTCAGAGGGTAATAAAACCAATATATATGTACGCATATAAAGACCATTATAATGTGATATCAGGTAATGATTTCATAGATTAATTTAATATATTTCCACGTTATAAGTAGTAACAATTTCAAGATAATTGAAAAAAATATATATATGCTCTCATTTTTAGAAAGAAACATTGTGATATTTGTTTCATTTATATGCAATATTTATCGCGTTTATATTTTATTACATGAACGTCGCCATCAGATATATCGGAGCGGCCAAAGTGTTCACAAATATCTCAACAAAACCTCTATTATCAAGACGTTTAAGTGCATAGTTAGATATTTTTGAGCATTTTAGAGGCACCGATATATCTAAATGGTGACTGACATTGTTTTTATTTTACCTTAAAAGCAGCCAAATAACACTCGATCCTACTCATAGTGTTATGTTTCTGCTGGTGAGTAAGGTTGCCAGTGTTCAAAGAGAGGCAGAGTGTTAGGGTCGGCAACGCGCATGGAACTCCTCTGGAGTTGCAGGCGTACATAGGCCACGGAAACTGCTTACCATCAGGCGGGCCATATGCTTGTTTTCCACCGACTTAATGAAAAAAAAATCCGGCGTTGTTGTTAATAATAAGGAAGCATATACTGCTTACTAGCTTAACAAATACCTTTATGCTGTCAACTCCGCGTCACCTATTAACAAAATAAGCATTAGATTTGTACAACAGAAGCCTAAACTAACCACTTTTATTGGATTTATAATCTATGTTAGATCACCACCATATTATATTGTTGGAATTGGCCTTTTAATCCAGTAACCTTGTCTCCTGAACTACTGGGTGCTTTGCGCCAAATCCGGTAGTTCTGATTGTTTGCATTCTTGTTTATGATGTTGGCTCAAAGTGTGGTGGTGTAGGGTTTGAGAAATATCCGGATATCCGTCAAAAACAATAAATTAATACATGTTAAACACACTCGCCTGTAAGAAAAATCGAGCAATGCCGTAAATCCTTACTTTCGCTAGCATGATTGCCGGTTCTTAAGCTAAAAGCTTTGGTTTCATTGCAATCTGCTCTGCCCACAAAGCCTTCATTTGATACCTCATATGGTAGGTACTCGTATGTTTAAAAGAAAAAAAAAATAACACCGCCGACTGTATGGCGTCGCATTTATTTTTTGAAAAAATGCGCAACAGCATCCTTAACGCGTCGTTGTACTGTACACACGTGACATTCATAATAGTACGCTGTCTGTATCTTGTCCACAGGCTGCAGGCGTACAGCGAAGCCTGTGAATGACTTTTATTCATATCGTTTGATATCGTCCAAGTCTGAAAATATATAACGATAAAAAGTATGTTTTATCAAAGTCCGAATTCTCCATGGGACTTATTTTTTAAATATACAGTATGTATCTGAACGTAAAGCAATTACTCAAACCCGTTAACGTTAAGGTCATACTAAGCAACTTTTACTATGGGACCAAGCCCGGAATCGCGAAAGTTTAAGTTCCTTTTAAGTGCAATTTTATAACAATGATAGTCGTGTTATTAATTATTTTTTAACAGCCTGCTGGAAATGAAGAAGATAATATTGTATAACAATATAGCACTCATTTATATAGGTAATTAGGCTTTATTTAGTTTTCCCTGTCCCATTGTCTGTCTACAAATACTATCTGCCGATATTATTTCTTGATCAAACATAGAATATTATAATCCGGAACAAATACAGCGAGAAACCTAATGTAGGTCAGTTTGAGGAGTTAAGTAGACTTACGTATAAAATAAAATCCAATCCATGGAGTACGTAGTTCTCGCAGTGCAATGTGAGTGGATTCAGTGACTTGTACGGCTGTCCCATATCAAAACCTAGTAAGGAACAAAATTTCTCAAAATTAATTTTTTTAAAGTTATTTGGTCCCCCCTAGTAAGTTTTCATGCAATTAGAAAGACTCTTGCTCCAAAATCGGCATAAATAACAGAGATTTGGACCCCTCCAAACCTAGTAAGTAGCATGTCTATTGACGGTTGACCATTGTAAAACTCAGCACGTCATCCCATATCAAAGCCTATTAAGGGACTGAGACATACTAGGTTTCAGCGTGGTCATCCAGCAAGCAGGTAGGCTTTAATACTAGAATTTTGAACAATTTATTAAAACCTAGTAAGAACTTCAGACCGAATTTTAAACATATGCTATGCATATATTTTAAGCATATAATATGCTATAATTTATAGTATGAAACTGATACAGATAAAAATAATTCCCAGTAGTTACCATCATTTCACTTTGGTGGTAAATACCTAGTGAGATTTTTTTAGTTGATACCGGTGTTAAAATGTGAGATAAATTCTCAGTTGTTGCCACTGGTAACAACTTGGTGGTGACTAGTGGGAAAAAACCCGAAATTTCTTGAAAGTTGTTAAGTGTTATACAAGGTTTCACACCTAAAAACAGCACTTGCTAGGTATTGGAGAGGGAATATGTAAGACATTAACATTGCTTCTTACATTTTCAAATTTAGTAAGGTGAATAAAACGTGTATAAATAGAATATTATAAAATATTCACACATACAATGGTAAGTAATCAACCCATTCATGTAGGTACATTTTTTTTGTTTAATAAAAAAAAATCTGATTGAGGTTAGGTTTTTAGTGTTTTTACTCTCTCCTGTAAAATTTGGTCTGAAGCACTTACTAGGTTTTGATACGGGACAGCCGTGTACTCGCGCCAAATGATTTAAAAAGTAGCTCTTTAGATCAAACGATTTTAGTACTTACATGCAATTTAAAAAGAAATCGGATTAACCTTTTGAACGTCAAGAACAAAGTTGTCGTTGGCGCCAAAGACCTTCACACTTTAAAGTAAGGTTTACATCTAGCTCCCTTGCGCCCGGGAGCTTGGCGTTTGAGTGATGTTTGTGCTCAGATCATAGAAAGTACTAGATGGCTGACGGAGGCGTGGCGCGTGTCGCCGCGACATGGCCACATCGTGGCCATACCGGCCCGCCGTAAGACAGTAGCAAATTAGCTGTCATTGAACAATGTGCGCGTCAATTTTATTGAAATGCCGAATTATAGCGTTATTTTGTGTCGAAATAGGAGTGCATCCAAAAATTATAAGGATCATGGAGTTACATAGTACATTTTTTTTTTCACGTATTAGTCAATAAAACCACACATTTTAACAAATAAATCCAGTGACATATGATTTTTCTGAGTCAGACCATGTTGTCATACAAACGCGTGGCAATTTGTCTATGCATTCTACATTGACGCTTTGGCATGGAAAACGATTTGTAGTGTCCTTAGCAACGGCGCAATGCATTAAACCGCTAACGATATTCACAGGGACATTATTGTTTCTAGGTACGACCGCCAACCGCTCCCTTCATTGACGCCGCGAAGTAGAGTGGTGCTCGTGCATATAATTGATCTTTGAGCGTTATCGATAAAAATGTTTGGATATACACCGTGTTTTTATTGAATTCGGTTAACTTCGAGGTATTGGTAAGTACGTTTAAGGAAACTACATGACATAGATAATTTTCCAAAAAAAATTGTTTTTTTTTTTTTTTAATTTTTTAAGCATTTTTTTTTGTTATAAAAAGTAATTAAATGTTGCATATAAAGTTGTTGTTGCACGGGCATTACATTTATCTCAATCAAACAATTGACAACTCTGACATGTCAATGTCATTTCGAACATCGATCGTCCGAGATAGTACTTACGTTTAGTAGCAAATGTATTAACCCGTACTAAACACTAATCAATATATGAACGGGCCCTAAGGTAAGCGTACACATTCGTAAGGGCTTTATAAGATAAAAATAAAATATTGATTACCTCCGAAATGGAGTTAATTAGAATACCGGTGTCTTTGAGAAAGTTACTTAATTTAAGCTCAGGAATGCATCCTTGAAATTAACGCAAATAAAAAAAAAAACACGGTGTACTGTATACACACATTAAAAATAATTACTTTCGTGTAAAATTTTACAATTATTTTATATGCACCTAATGTTTAATTTAATACTTATTAATTTGGATTAAAAATCGAAAAGGTAAGCCAAAAAATAAACTGATTTAATTAAGTACAAATGTACAAATGTTTTATTTCAGAAATAAAATAATAACAGTATTACATTTATGCTGGCCCCCACACTAGGCATAGCCTGTCCTATGGTGGATAATACGGTTTACAAGTAAAAAAAAACAATACTACAATTGAAATTAATACCTAATATACAATTATTTAGAGTAAACAATTGAAAAAGAAACGGCGGTGAATGGAATTTACAGAGGTACAGTTTACAGTGAGTCAAAAAAGAAATATGTTCATGATTGCAATTTTTTTCAGTTTCCCGAAAATCCCAGTATTAACGAAAAATTGACAGATGCTACAGGAAGAGGGCCCTAACTGGTTTACGAGCGAGAAAAGTGTTATTTGTTCGGATCATAGAATATAAATATGTTTAAAATAATAGTATATTGTATTACAATATACTACAATAATTGTATACTAAGTCGATCCAAAAGTTCTATCAGAAAGATTTTTACTGATAATTATGATTACTGTTTCCTTATTATTTGTACATATGATATAAAAGCTTATTTAATGGTGCATTATACTTACTATATAACATGCTGGAATTGCTTTCAATTGGTGACGAAATATGCTATAATAAACTAAAACTTTTTTTTTAATGAAGCGCTCGCGTCTAACGACAATCCCAAAGTAAACAATTTAAACAAACATTACATCAAATAATGACTAAAATGTAAACCAATTTGATTAGTTAAGCATAAACAAGCTTTCGCATCATGGTACATGTTTTTTTTTTAAATTATAAGCTTTGTGTTACATTTTATCAGTAAAAATCTTTGTGAGAGAACTTATGGCTCAACTAATATACCTTACACGTACCTAAAAATTCTTAGCTCGTAAATAAGGTCAAAAATTTAAAGGAATATAAATTAAGTCTATGGCAATTATTACTTAAAACAAAAATGTCTAAACTATAAGGTCATTTTCAGAACATGTAAAATATCGATAGCTCTATCGAATTGTCCTCACTCTAGTGCCACCGCTCTAGGCTCCTACACCGCGCGGTTTGGCCAATCACAGCGCGTGAGTTGATTGTCTAGCCACGCCTTTAATGATGTGGTGGGGGACAGTTGGAGACAGCGAGACTCGTTGAAATTATGCTTCGTTATAAATCTCCTTACTTCTTATATCTATGTGTTTGTGTTTATGACATAAAGCGTTCAAAAGGTTAAAAATGTAGATATTTAAATAGATAAACAACTAATAATGTGTCGATGAATTATCATTTCTTTGTACAAAATATCAATAATTTCTTTTGATAAGCTACAAAGATTTTTTTTTATACCACGACGGTGGCAAACAAGCATACGGCCCGCCTGATGGTAAGCAGTCACCGCAGCCTATGGACGCCTGCAACTCCAGAGGTATTACATGCGTGTTGCCGACCGCTCCTTTTTTGAAGAACCCCATACTGTAGACCCTCGGAAAAACCTCGGAAGGGAGCTCATTCCACAGCCGGAGCGTCCGCGGGAGGAAATTCCTCTTGAACCGCACAATACGCGACCATTTAGGTTCTAAGGTGTGAGGATGAACACCCTGCCGATAGCTTGGCAGGCCAGCCCTGGCAGCTTTCTTGCTCAATGCATTGGCATGGCTGTATACCGGGGAAATGCTACCGGCTTGTAAGTTACTATATGCGACGGGAGACGCCTTACCTCTATGATTTTAGTTTAGGTATACCTATAAATCTATACTAGCTAATTTAAAGTTGCCTTTCAAATGTAATATAGTCTAGGATAAAGTGGAAAGGCCCAGGCAAAGATAAGGATGCCCCGAATTTCTTATTTTTCAAAGTTGTCGCATTATTTTGGGTCTGACTAAGATTAACCCAAATTCTCTTAATAAAACGTAGATCGTACCAAAAGTATACAGTTCATTATTTACGCGTATAATTTTTCAAGTATCCGCCGTAGAAACTTATCCAATTAACGTCTGACAGTCACTGGACTAAGTTTGATGCTATCTCGAATGCTTGAAACAGTCTGAAAGTGTAAGGCGCTCCTGTATTTATAAATCTGCGGAGTGGTGCGCAGCGTAACAATTTACAGTGGAGCCACATTGTTTTCATTAAAAAGGTTTTTTAGAGTCAACACACTGGATAACATACGCCACTCTCTCGCGCGACATCGGAGATCCTAGACTCCATTTTCCAGCACTACTAGTGCTGAGCATTGATCACGTTAGAATAGGATTTAATTGCATACTATATTCGATGGAATTCAAGCTCGTGAATTATATTATATTTTATGTTGCACGTAGTGACTACTTCATTTTCAAGCAGTGAGAGTCTCATAATACGTGAGTAAAAGCGTAATATTATAGTCAACCTACTTACACTTACATTTATTATTATTTCAGCCGTTTCAAACGTGATGTTATTTATGTTTTTCATCAGAAGAAGACTATCAGAACTTTCGCGCTAGGGTTGTCACTAAGACACAACACTAAGGATATTGATGATTTTAAGGGCACTAGATTCCAAGGAAACGAAATTCCTGTCTCTCGAATATTAGAATATTCGTTTTCGATTCCGACACTTCGGTTTTCTATAGAGAACATCACGTGATCACCGATCAACTGTCATATAAAAATAAGTGTCAGAAGCCTCGTCCCGGGCCTGGACCGTTCGAGCGTGATTCATCCTTAATCAATACCTGTGAGGTTAATCTCTTAAAATTAAAATAAATGATTCCGTAGTTCGAATTTCAGCGAAATGAACGTAGTTTTGGACATATGAGACCAAAAAAAACTACTGAATTTCGACTGAATATGTTTGCAATTGTCACCGTCTCTGTCGTGTCGACTTGTCACGTTGTTCCTCTAGTTAAGACAACTTACTACTTATAATGGACTGTCTGAACAGTTCTACCTATCGCCATGCGCAGGAAAAGCAACAATTTGAGATAATGAGCGTTGATCCGCTCTGACCGCGCTTTCTAATCGCGATATTGAAAAGTCGAGAGAAAACAGCCATTATTTACGTGCACGTTCAACAATACTTTTCAAAGTTTGTTTAGCATGAATATGAACATGACAGCGAGTACTTTTTGAGCAAGCGGTGGAAGAGTGGTACCTAGTGTGGTTTTATTACGAAGGTCGTAGGCCCGAATCCCAGCTAAAACCAGTATATATTTATTTAATTTTTGTTCGGTATTTAGGACTAGGATGATTTGCGATTTAAAGGATTTGTGATCCTTTAAATTTTGTTAATTGGCGTTTTGACCGCCACTGATAGATATATGACTGTATCGTTAGCTGAGAATATGTTTGTGTAAAATGTAATGTAATGTACAATATTCTATAATTGACACTAATTGGTTAAAAAAATGTTGTGCCATATCCGCATTTTACTATACGAAGATACATTCTGTTAACAGAAAATTATCACAAAAATTGTGACATATCCAAAACTTTGTGTCGTGCATTGCACGTTTAACATTTAGGTACTCATGAAAAACGGATATGGCAATAATAAAAATCCTTTTATTTTATGATTACCACTAAATTCGTATGGTAAAATATATTTGTATGGTATCATAAATAGTAAATATGTGCTTAAATGATAAATAATTGGAATATTTCCTAAATATAAAACTTTTCGAAATACATATATATTTTTTTTGCTTCTTTTCGATGTAAGTAGCGTATGGCACAAACGTATTCACCCGACGGTATGCGTAAAAATAAGAATTAAACTTCATTCATAGACTACCAATCAGGCTAATTGCAATTATTTTCATAAAAACTATGGCGTACATCTTGTTACCCTAGTATCCAAGAAGGCACCAGGCTCCATTATAATGAAACTGGGAAAGTGCCAAGATGAACTGGAAATGCTACTTTGACTAAAGATAAAATCAGATGATCTGCATTTCGACTGCCAAAAAGCTGCAAAACTGTATGTTGTTGTTGTTTTCGTTCGTAGTAGCCGACGTAGATATCAGAAATGCACAACATCACCACTGTACCTTGCTATGTCCATATGTTCAGCTCTGCGGTGGCAGCATGGGTCTATTTTTATCACTTGTCCCTATGCCCGTCACTTTCGCGCTTACATACTTGTTAGAACGTGACAGGCATGGTGACAAATGATTAAGAGCCGACCATCTTAGCCCTACTGGACTGACTTGACAAACGACTGAGTGTAATTTGTAGTTTTAAGTGACGACAAATTCTTGTCATGTTGTTTTTATATCTTAGAAAATAAAATTAGTGTTTGATTGCCTTTTTTCGGCCGATCTGTTATTTTTAATATTTGTGTTAATGTAGGCTGATTGGCCAATATAACTGTCACTTTAGTACCTTGGATACAAAAACAGAGCTTACCCACCAATTAAATAACTGCGAGTACTCTGATGTTTTAGAAAAGTTTTAAAACAAACAGTTATGTTGGTGAATCCGACAAATCGACGAATGTGGAGCCACACGCAACGCGTCACGCACTAGTAATGCCAGCACTAGGGTGACCAACTCTTTGAAAAATAATTTAAGCTACAAAAAAAAAATCTTTTACCTTTTTATTGTGTTTAGCGTCTCTATTTTTAAATGTTATGAATAATGTTTTTCTTTTTCAAAAAGGTAAGCATTTGACCACAATCTTACGTTATGGTAAGCGCCAATGCGGTCTAGGATGGAGCATGCTTACCTAAAAGATGTCTTCACTCTAGATTTAAAAAGATCCAAGTTATAGTGGACTGGTAATAGATTTGCAGGAAGTGTTCCACTCCCTAGTGTTTATGTCCAAAGAAAAAATGTACACATGGTCACAAGTGTCGTAAAAATAGTATGAATTTATTGAAACCAGTACTACTATATTTAGTAAGCATTTCAGACATACGAGTAATACGGTTTAAAATCTGATTACGTCATCATAACATCGTTGCAGACGTACAGTCGACAACTTACATTAACAATTCGATGGCACTTATTCCATTATAATTAAGATTCATAATGACTCACGCATGTTGATAGGTGTACATGATTGATGCAATGTAACACACGAAAATGGCTGGAAATTGGTACATATCTTGATACCGTATCATAGTATTAGTAATTAATTGTATATTTTTGTATAATTTGTGTTTATGTTTGGGCGTCGTTGCGTCCGAGCAAAGTGGCTCTTGTGTTGGAGGCCAAAAAGTCATTTTGGGTCATGGCGCCGGCCAAGTAAATAAATAAATAATTAAATAATAATAAATATTATAGGACATTATTACACATATTGATTAAGTCCCACAGTAAGTTCAATGAGACTCGTGTTGAGGGTACTTAGACAACGATTTATATAATATATAAATATTTTATAAATACTTAAATACATAGAAAACACCCATGACTTAGGAACAAATATCCATGCTCATCACACGAATAAATGCCCTTACCAGGATTTGAACCCGGAACCATCAGCTTTGTAGGCAGGGTCACTACCCACTAGGCCAAACTAGTCGTCAGTCAAGTAAATAAGTAAGTATCGTCATGTTTTATCATTAAACAATATTTAATATTTATGTATGGTATAGTAAGTAAGTAAGTAAATATTCTTTATTGCACCAACAATTATACATTTAATTAAAATGTAAAAGTTTATACATATTCCTTGTATATCGAATATAATTCCTAATCCTAGACTACATCGGCACTTTCCATCAGGTGAGATTGTGGTCAAATGCTTACCTTTTCGGAATAAAAAAAAATAATAATAATTAAATTTCATTTTAGCCCAAAATATTATTGGAATACGCTTAACTTTCTCTTGGTGGTTTTATTTATAGCAGTTGGCCTCAAAACTGACAAACAATGCATGTTGTACAAACTTTGCTGTTATAAAATAAATACAAAGTGGAACGGAGTCCCTTACTTGACATATTCAATTATTTCAAACCAATTTTATGGACTTACTCGTAGGTATTTGTGTCCGTAACCTTTTATTTTAGACTAGCCTATTAAACTGATAGTTTCGGTATCCCATGTCTCTTACCAGTAGGTACCTATTTAAAGCTACTTATGTGCTAAAGTTTGCCTACATCCATCGGTTCGATAGTTTTTGCGCAATTGAGCGATCAAAATGTAAATACAATCATGAAAACTTTTTCTCCTGATCTAAATATCGCGGGCACCGTGAGCATTGCGAGAGATTTTAACAGTATATTCCTGCTCGTATTTAAAGACTAAAATGGCCTATAAACTTTTTGGGAATTCGCCTAGTTTTAGAGTTAAAGCCACTACAAAAAAACATCTTTTTAGGGTTCCGTACCTAAAGGGTAAAACGGGACCCTATTACTAAGACTACGCTGTCCGTCCATCCGTCCGTCTGTCCGTCTGTCACCAGGCTGTATCAGAGCAAGTGTATTATACTGCGTGTAAATGAAAATTACTAAAATAACGAACAGTTACTTGATATGACTATTATGAAACCTGTGGAAAGTACTTTAAAAGAGCATTGAACTCAAAATTATGAGGCGAGAAGCTTATGTATCAACAATAAAAATAAATAATTACTATTAATTACATGTGTAGTTAATTAACAGTTATCTACATTATCTCAGTTTTACTGATTATGAACGTTTCAGGAAAATATAATTATTAAAAAACCAGGTATATATTTTTTACATCATTTTGAAACAGGTATTTCAGTTATAAAAATGTTCCTTGAATAAAACTTTTGGCGGCGTCACACGCGATTTGGACAAAATCGGGTTGAAGCAATTTTCCAACCGATCGTACCTAATTGAAAATAGCATAAAAAGATAGGATTTTTGACTAATAAAACTATCGCGCAGCTAATTGCCAAGTAACGTCTCCTGGGTCTCACATTGAAACCATAATTCTATTATGCAATAGGATTCCTTTACGCCAAATAAGCTTTGTTCAGGTATTTTTAAGATTATTCCTTAATGGTTATGTAATAATAATATATTTTTTAACCCAACTGCATAAACCAAATGAAATTGGTTTCACGTTCAACGAATCTAAGTTTGCTTCTCTGTAAATCTGTGTTCAAAAGTGTGACCTAGAAAATGCTACCCGTGCATTTTCTTTTTATTTTATGTTAACGATTCGCAGTTGCTCCACTTTTTGCGGTCAAAAACTTTACTACTTATTGCTTAAAATTGGTAACAGCCAACAGGCAAGACGATATTAAGGTACCAATTGCAACAAATGTTGTTTACAGGCGCAAGGAGTGCGTGACTACGAGTATCTAAATTATCTAAGATAATTTAGCAGTGAAGCTAAGTCAGTTGCAGCAGATAGTTGACCGTCCTGCAAAATAAAATTCTATTCAGGAGGGATCAACTATCTCTGCAGCTGACTATTCGAACAAATTCAAGCGTAATGCACACGCGAATGATATATGATCCACGCTTACCTTATGGTCTACAGTAAGGGTTCTTCAAACAAGGAGTGTACAGGTTTTTAAAGGCTCTTAAATGCTCCGCAGTTGCAGGCGTCCATAGGCAACGGTTTTACTTACAATAGGGCCATATGCTTGTTTGCCACCGAAGTTGAATTAAAAAAAATGAAGTGGCCAGTTAACCACTAGATCTACTCTATCGCTAATCATTTCCTCCAATACTTCAGAAAAGGGCAAAATTCTCGGTAAAAACTTTTACCAGTGTGAAGTATAAATAAAAAGATGGTTTTTTTTTTGGAATAAACCTCAACACCTTAGACGTCACACAATAACCTAACGTCTGATAAAACAATCAGGTTAATAAATCCGATTTGGTGTTAAATAATCTTATAATTACGCATATCACAAACTTCCGATGCAATATATTTCCAGTAACTCTAAAGCGGAAAATCCTCTTCGATAGGAAAACTGTGAGTTCTCAAACTGTCACAATGCTTCAGCGAATAGAAGGTCGCTGGGCTAGACCGCATGGCTTGCTTCACCCGATGACGCATGCTGCATTTTGTCGGCCATTCAGGCGTACTCCAGTACGTTACTATATATATCAAACCTTGCGTACTTGATTACATTTTACTATTGTGGTAAAAGTGCAAGTTTTTCTTTCTCAAATGCTTCGAGAATTAATTCAGGAGAATTAATATAGATATATCGAACGAGTCACACTTTGGTTAATTTATTATATTGATTTTAAAGATGAACGGCAGTAACGGCACAATTTACTTTAAAATAAATTGTACACATTTTGTGTGCCTATATTTCAGGAGTATCTTACATAGATTTCTCCAGGACTCCATAGGATATTAGATCTCGACTGACAATATCTAGAAACAACTATGTAATTCCATCAAACAAACAAAAAATAGGGAATACGTTCCGAAAAATAAATTTAGTCATTTGAAATTACTCATAATTGAGATTAAATAATATATGAGAAAATTTTAAGTTAACGAACTCAAATAACGCCTTTTAAGGTAAACATAGCATAAAGGCACCTATTTTTGTTATCCAACTATAGTTTGTGCCATCTACGATGACGCGCAAATTTGTCAAATATAACCTTTAATAATATGTCAATACGAGTCAAGGCAGGCGTCTTCGTGAATGGCACTACCTATAATTTTATAAGTAAATGCGAAAGTAAGTATGTCTGTCTCTGTTGCCTCTTCAAACTTAAACCACTGAACTAATTTAAATGAAATTAGGTGTGGAGATACATAGTTTGGGGTCCAGGGATAAACATAGGTCAGTTTTTATCAATTATCATAATCATTGTCAATTTACGCCCAAGAGCATTGAACCAACCGGAGTCGCCTTTAAGAGCATACCCTTTGTCGAAAACCTCGGCCAATGGGAGTATGACCATACTTAACGTATTGTATGGCCTGACGTTTATCTGACATGGCTATTTGTATGCTACGTACAAATAGCCATACATTTAATTTGACGTGCGATGTACGCCTCCCGCAAAAATCGGCAGACTGTTTTGTATAGAAAATTACCGACAAGAAAATTGGTCAAATGCTGTAAGATTCACCCAGGTGGGCACACGCTAGTAATTTATAAACTACCTTGGTCAAAGTTTCTAATCTCGCTCTACAAACTATAGTTTCCTTTGATTAATCATAGAAAACTATACTTAATCCTTAAATATCCTTAATTAATATGCGAGCCCCGGTTTAAGAACAACTAAATCAATTTCTTACCGGAATCTTATCCGGCCATGTACATATGTAGGTATATATATACACATTGATTTCATGTAATCATACTCTGTAAATTATAAAAGACAAGGGCTGGTGACCTAGCCGTAAGACCTTGCGACTTGCAATCCGGAGGTCGCGGGTTCAATCCCGGCTCACTGCGGCGGTGAACGAAAACATCGTGAGGAAATCCCAATAAGGCCTAGTTTGCCCTTTGGGTTGGATGGTCAGATGGCAGTCGTTTTCGTAAAACTAGTGCCTATTCTTGGGATTAGTTGCCAAGCGGACCCCAGGCTCCAATGAGCCGTGGCAAAATGCCCGGACATCGCAATGAACTAACCTCATTAGGCCAACCATAGATTTTTTATATTTTTAATTTGAACCATGTTATACCGTCCTAAAACTTTGTGCTTATTGCACAATCTATTTTGATCTTTTATTCCGTATTTAAGGGTTCCAAATTCAAAGATTTTGATTTTTTGATAGAAATGTTACGAAATAAATCCTACTTTATATGCTTAATGAAAGGTTCTAATTAGATTGAAACGGTAGTGCACATTGAGACTTGCGAGGTTAAGTCACTTGTTGCTGCTGCTTGACACAAATCTTCAATACAGATTCAAATGCAAAGTATCAGATTGATTGCATGTACATCCCAAAACGCAAGGCAATGTTTGAAGCAAGTTTAGCTAATTGTCCGAACCGAAAAAGGCAGCAGTCAGCAAAATTAATATTAATCCAAAATATGAACGAAGATTGATTTAAAGCTCCCTTGATTTTTAAATTATCTAAATAAATAAGTAAATGTCAATTTTAAATTCCACGGTTAACGTGTATAAATGTCTGATTTTCTGTCAAACTACTTATAAGACAAAATGAAGGTTTCGTTTGCTTAGTACATTCAATTTGATTATTATTAACATGCATGTTAATAATGCATCACAAGATTAACTGTAAACCAAGATACCAAAACGGAACACACTAACCACAGAATATCAAAAGAGTGCCATCTACCCCCAGCCGATGCACTTGCAACCGCGCTCAAACCGCGTGACGAAATAATAAAAGCAGCGCGCTGGCTGAATCGCTTGCATTCGAGGCAGCGCGGGCACGCGCCACCTTTCATAGAACTTTTCCAAATTCAAATTTTTCTTTTTAAAACAGTGTTCTAAAACTACAAACACGTTGCGTTCAAGTGCCAGTGTGTACATCGTAGAGACTTTGGCGTGTGACTTGATATTTCATTTTAAAGGTGTGTTTATTTTTTTTAATAGTGTTGTGCTTGTCGTGATGGTTTCATCCTGGATATTGTAGGATATAAGGTTTCCGGTGATCATAGATTTTCAAAACGTTGAGTGATTAATCAGCAATAAATTTAAATACGAGTTTAAAATGCCAAATCAATTTCTAGCTTTAGAATTGATTGTAAAATAATCATTTCAGACTAGGTAGGTCCTTACCAAAATTCTTACTTCAGAACCATGGACCAAGACTTGAAAAACAAAAAAGGCGGAAAAAAACGTTTTATTTTATTTTATTAGAAACATAATATTAGCAATATAAAAATAATAATAATGTCTTAATATCTAAAGTTTGAGTTATATAATAAACAGAGATCGGACAAATTTGCGTCATTGCTCGCAATAATGTGGACATGACTCCAAAATTAATCAAATATGTAATCATTTAATTAATTTCTTACTTGACTTAAATTTTAATTCCTAGTCAATAAATACAAAAGTTTGTTAAAGTATAGATTTATTAAAGAAAATAATCAGTATTTTTTCCAAATTTTCTGCAGTCAGTCTATTCCTTTTTACATCAAAAATATACGTAAGTGCTGAAAAACTCCGCTCGCACTCCACTGCTGTTAATGGGGCAAACTTAAGTATTTTTATAGGAATATTATTATTCCAGTATAATTCAGAGTTTATTTTCTGTTCTAAGTTGTGGGCGATAACCTCAAAATCGGGATAAACTAAACAAAGAACAGAAACTAACTCTGAATTATACTGGAATAATAATATTCCTATAAAACTACTTAAGTTTGCCCCATTAACATCAGTGGAGTGCGAGCGGAGTTTTTCAGCACTTAAGTATATTTTTGATGTAAAAAGAAATAGACTGACTGCAGAAAATTTGGAAAAAATACTGATTATTTTTGTTAATAAATCTATACTTTAACAAACTTTTGTATTTATTGACTAGGAATTAAAATTTAAGTCAAGTAAGAAATTAATTAAATGATTACATATTTGATTAATTTTGGAGTCATGTCCACATTATTGCGAGCAATGACGCAAATTTGTCCGATCTCTGATAATAAATTACAATTAAATAAAGACTAACTTAAAACTAACAAAAAAAGTCCCCCAAATCTGTTTCCTGCGGAAGGGTGCCCATAATGCTGGCTACATTCCCCCGCTGAATGGCAATGCCGATTCTATACATATATATAAATAATTGAAACATATTGGTAGGTACTTTAGTATCCTTCAAGTACTTGATTTAAATAATTGCTTCTTCACAATTCATTCTCTTTTTAAAGGAGATTGAAACGATAAGTATTAATTTTATATTTCCATTATATTTGCTGATCCATCATTCAACTTGTGCTACCGCCTAAATTTTTCACAATACTGCCAAAGAAGCCAAAAGCCTTCTTAGGTTTGTAAAGATTTGAGCTGGAAGGCTTTTCTGACATAGCAATACCTTTGCTGGTTGTCATGCAGGCTCAATACAGTATAATAATATATTATAGACAGTATTTTGACTTCTCACAACTTTTGCAAGCAAATATTGTGTTAGCAGTTACAAACTGCTGTATCGTATTTTACTAAGTATCTTATTTTAGTAAGTATCGTATGCTGTATACACCATGGGCCAAGTAAGCCTGACATATTTTAAAGGTGCATTCTTGACCGCATTTAGAGACTAAAATGTCATACAAAGTTTCTTGAAATCGATCTTGTTTTAGAGATAATGACAATTTTTGTGAAAATATGTTTATGTTATAAGTTAGTGAAAAACGCCTTTTCAGGTCTAACGCTGCCACTATGTGACTTGGTTGAGACCTACTCACTGACAAAAAATATGGTATTAAAGTAAAATCGCAAATTTGACCAGTAATTAAAAAAAAAACTTTATTTATACGTTGTAATGATTTCTTTTTCACCAAGGTGTAAAAATAAATAACGTGTCATGTGCATAAAACGCAAAAGAAAATTAATTTTTCGGCAAAAAATTTTTTTGGCGATTTTGTCCAAATAACTAACTAATATTAAATTTTTTTTTCTCCTTATAACCTCAGGAATGCGTGGTTAAAATCTGTCGGGGTTAATTGACCCACGATGTATAATCGGTATAATTTACTTCACGCTATACCAGGTTCAACGACGTTCGAAAATTCTTCATTGGCACCAAAAAATTCTATTACATTTCTTTATTCAAATGTCTTCCAAAATAAGGTTAACAAGCGCGTAAAGAAACGCTAGCACGTAAAAATAATTAAAACAACTTTAATTAAGTTAATTGACTGCTTTTCATATACTGTGAGCATAGCGTGAGTCACCGGGCGTTAGCCTCTAGAGAAATCGCGTGCAACTCGAGATGGCCGGAGATTTCTCATCGATGCACCGGCCTCACTTGTTTCATGCATGTTCTCAAAATTTTACAGATGGCAATGTAAATTCTAGCTAAATAAATTTGACGAAAAAATATGCGCGCTACGTTTTGTTAAAAATTGCATATAAAACTTATGTCACGACGAATTACTTCGACGTACCGTTTGCCGTTTAATGTATCTTTTATAGCTGTTGGAATCCCTTGTATAAATAAATAAATAATATTAAATACGTATTTGACTCTCGTTAGCAATTTCAACCGCTTACACATGCAAATACAAATATATATCGAAAATAAATGTCGATTAACTAACTGGAAACTTTCCCGATTTAAATTCGGTCCTAAAAGGTTCTTGAAAAGAAACCGCAACGTCATATGTACCCGTAGTTTGGAACCACATACGACGTTATTTGACAGTACCAAGTGTTGCCATAACGACCATCTTGACAAATGAAGCGACGCCTTTTGAAATGGAACGTGACTTCCGCGATGCTTGATACATACCAATAAATAGGCAATGCTGTACATTGTACCAAATACGCCTTACGTGCTACATAAGGTACAATCGTATACCGTATTTATTTAGTGGACAGACGATCCTGGCGCATGAAAATGAGGAGAGTTGACCCCAAATAAGAAATAAAGGCAAAGGAGAAGAAGAAGATATTCTCATTAACTAAATGCTTAAATAAAACCAAACTGAGCAAAAAAGGTATGACTGAACTTTCACGAGTGCGGATGACAACAAATTTATTTGTATGACAGCTATTATATCCACCCCAAAATTTTAAGATACAAGACACGAATTCCAAATAATGACACATTGTCGTACAGAACCTCCAAAATCGAATCATCGAAAATGTCATAGAGAAATAAAATGTACAGCCGAATTTTATAAGTGGTTATTCTAGAATTGCGAGAAAAACATTTTTAAAATGAGAGTTAATGCCCTTAAAACGAAACGGGATCGTCTTCTTTTTTCAATTGCAAAACAATTCCTAAGAAACAAATCATATTATTTTTATGTATTTTTATTATATATTTCATATAACATATACCTCTGTACAACTACCACCAGATTAAAACTGTCATATTGGCTAACGTTTGCGTAACTTACTTTCTATATATCTCGCTCGTACTTATATGCCAGTACGAGTGTGATGCATGGAAAGAAAGTTACATGGAAGTTAGCGAATATGTCAGGTCATATCAGTGTCAGGTTCATAGTAAGGCTACCACTGATAAATATAAATTAAGGTTTTCAACGACCCCTTTATTAGGTTTTCATTCGTGTCACCCACGACGACGCGCTGATTTGTCAAATCTAACCTTTAAAAACATCACAATAAGGGTTAAGGCACGCGTCACCGTGAATGACACGATCTATACGCGACCTTTACGTTTCTAAGAGTCTGTAAGGTTATGGAACTTGTGAATATAATAAACTGAATGTGAAAAACCTCTGGTTATACATTTAACGGTATCTATGTACCTACTCCAAATTTAATAACTTAAAATACAACCAAGACTCCGCATAAAAACCAACCATTACCCCTGAAATGTATCAAACGGTACTTAAAACATGAATAAAGCAGTCCGAATTGCGCTCACGTTCTCAGAGCATTCACCTTAAAAGCAGTATATCGTTCAGTAGAGAGTGTTAAATATTAAACTGAACTTACGTCTTTTTAGAAACGTGGTAGAAAATGAGATGAGAGCAAAAAAACTAAGTACAGTGATTGTTAAGAAATAGCACAACAGACTATTATAGTGGAATGGGTGCAATTATTTGGAAAGCTACGACCGATAGATGGATATTAGCTATGGAATTCGGCCAATTATTTACTGACACGTTAGTTTTGAACGTGAGATAGATACGGTAAAGGTATTTTATATCTGTATCAATTTCGTACTTTGTCACAATAACAATAATATTAGATATTTAGTAGCTTTGTTATTGATTGTTACTGTGATCGTGACTTAATTCACGCCTTACATAGCGAAGTGATAGGGTGAATGTGTCTTTGTATCAATTAGTTCGAGAATACTAACATATTCGGGTAATATAAACTTCAATTTGCACGTTAGATTCCTAGGCACGGTCTGAGTTAATTGTTTCTAGTGTAACTAAACCTAAACTGAACTGAAGTGTGAGTAGAAACTCGTATTACGTGGAGACGTATATGTGTTTTCCATAAAATAATAGTTTGTTAGAAATCGAACATTTTTTTAAATATGAATTATGCCTTTTCTGCGCAAAGAAGTAAATCATTTCTCTATTGATATTTGAAGAAGACTGGGTATAGTCTAACAACATGCATATGACGATACTATTATAAATGGTCGTCACATACCCGTACAGATTTTCATACTCAAATTTGAAGACCCGTGAAAATAATTGCTATTCAACCATCATTCACAGCAATCCACACCAATCCTCAACTTTTAACAGATCAATCACACCAATCCTCAACTTTTAAAGATGAATGGAGTGAATATAAATTTCTGCACACACACATACAAATATTAAAGACGAAATTAAATACTACATACACACATTATTATTGTCTCTTCCATCGTTAATTCAAGAAAATTCTTAAAAAAATATAATATCAAGCAGGACATTCAGATGCAAACATTAAAAAAAAGTCAATATTTCACGCAACTTCAATCACTTGTTGACTTTAAACTGGAATTCCTCAATTGGAAAGTGGAGCAAAAACCGTAGGTAGGCAAAAAAATTGCGTGTCGGTTAAAATTCACGAAACAAACTTGATCAAACGTAAGTTCATCGTGTCATCACGCTAAACCGCCGTCATCATGCTACAATTTTATGTAAACCTTTTTTTAACATGAGTGTACTGTTTGGCACCTCTTGGGGCCAGTTACAACTGAATTAGGGGAAATAATAGAATGAGGAGGATGTAATAGAAGAGGAAGAAGCAGACAGTGTAGTAAAATTTTATAGAGAGAAAAGAGAAGTGAAGCCAACGAGGTTGTATGTTTTCTTTGTCTTAAAAAAAAGAAGTCTCCAATGTACATTAGAGTAGGTCAAGCCCTCTCGTATAAAGAATGGAGGAGGTCTGTACAAACAGCAACACTTAACTGTCCATCAGTGGACCTTATGCCTTTTCTAATATGGTCCACCGATGGGCAGTTAGTAGTGTGGGCGATGGTACCTAGCAGTATTAGGAAGTGAGCCTGGTGACGGATTATTTTGACGACCTGTAACTTTTCAATTATGTAGTCACGTAGATATTTAGAATTACTATTATTAATTTTATTCATAATTAAACACAACGGTTATCCGCCACAGGCTTCGTCATTGCACAAATGTAATTCGCACAAGCATCGTCATAACCCTATGCTATAATTTCTGCAACGAGATTCGTTAAAACATCTATAATCTAATCCCCATTCCAACCCTGCACCAAGCCTGGGTCATAAGTTTCCATTATGCTGGTAGCATTTCCACATTTCCCACGCTGTGGCGATGGAAACTTGTTTAACCAGCCAAGACTCAGAGCGAGGATCATTACCCTTCTCACATACAATTTTGAAAATGTATGTAATAATCACAACTAAATATAACATCTCCTCAAAGTACTGTCAATGTGAAGTCTAGTGACATTGACCTACTTTTCTCACAAATTTTAACTAAAATTAGAGAATTATTGGTTCACTAACCAGATTTTGGACAAGTGGAAGGGCATTGCATTCAAACTTATATCACCCTGAACTAAATCTTTTTCTTTGGGACACTCAACAAGGGGCCTACTGATTACCAGTTCGCCGGACGATATCGGCCTGTCAGTTGTTCGCAAAATCGGGAATAACTGACAGGCCGATATCGTCCGGCGAACTGGTAATCAATGGGCCACTTTAAAGATCTAAGGAAGGATCATCATTGTTAAATCGGACCATGTAAAAATTAAATCTATATCATGCAATTTATAATAAAAGATGATACAAACAGTAAGATTGTGGAAACGTAAATTGTCTGTTCGACGCTGCTACGGTGGTTAGCATTTTATATTTCAATATATAGCTATAAAACAATATTGGGACGATTACTTTATCTAAGTCGTTATTATCTTATTTATATTCATGTTTTCTTAGAAGAGATAATTTAGTTTTTCATTACATTTGTTCAAAATAATAATTATTTATTATCAATAAGACATTATTTATTTAAACGCCTGGGTGTAATTTATTAGCTAAAACACCATTTATTATTGCTAGTAGTAGGTAATTGCTATGTGTGAAAGTGGGGGAATAACAAGGAACGCCAACGTACAACGTGGTGAAAATATGAACTTTCGTGGGCCGACACCTTCATACCATTCGGCAGCTGCCAATGGTGTTAGCAATAGGTATGTCAATCACCCACTAGGGCGGCACCACAGTCATGCACGAAGCAAATAAAAATAACAAAATAAGTACGATATAGTTTGTCATCCACGATGGCGCGCATATTTGTCAAATATAACCTTTAATAACATCACAACATCATAAATTTTTCAGTATTGCCCGTAAAAGGGTTATAAAACCAATTCTGTAAATTATTTCGCCAACAAAAAAAAACCTACATCGAAAGTAGGTACCTACATTTGTTGTGTATCTACTACTAGCTTTAACAGGTGAAAGTGTCTGAATTCAGTTTTTGCCTCACGAAAACCAGTCACGGTACATAAACTTCGGACCAGATTGTTAAAAAACTCCTATTATACAAGAAACCTTTCACGCTATAAATTAGGAACGCTAACTGATAAAGTTAAATTGAGTTTGAATACATTTTTTTTCCATAAATGGCTTTTACTCCTCGCTAATTTTAGCAAGGTGGATTCTGCCAATGTCGAGGTGTGGACTTTTGACTTATGTGAGAAGAGAATTTTCGGTTTAATTTTGATTTTTGTGGAAGGATGTCATATAATTGACGGAAGCAGCTCGATTCGCGCAACCAATATCACTTTGATGTTAGAAATATCGTAGATACGAGTAGATCTTATTGGGATCACAGCGGAATCGAAATAAACGTTAATTTTGACATGTCGTTTAGTTATCGATCTTTTAAAGATCTGTCAAGATCTTAAACATGTCTTAATCATTCCTCGAATCGGGCCGTGAGCCATTTAACGCGGCTATTTATCCTATATATATAAAACCTAGTAAGGGACCAAGTTAAAACAGAGACACATTTTATGTTTTTACGCTCTTCTATAAAATTTGGTCTGAAGCACTTACTAGGTTTAGCCATAGAGAAATAAGAAGTAATAGAGTGCTCACTCCATACATCAGTTTTGGTACAAAAACGACAGTAGATATCGCGGCAAACAAAAGTCTAATGCTCAACGATTTTCAGCTACTATTATAACTAGAGTAACCGGAACTCTATTTTCAACTTCTACGCTTACTCTGGTTATAATATTAGCTGAAAATCGTTGAGCATTATACTTTTTGTTTGCCGCAATATCTATTGTCGTGTAGCAGTACTGAGAGTTCCGCTACTCGATGCTAGATGTCGACTGCGAAAATAATAAGCATTTTGGCACCAAAACTGATGTGTGGAGTGAGCACTCTATAACTTCTTATTTCTCTATTGTTTAGCCTATAATTTCATTATCACAGCTTTTAGTAGAAGGAAATCGTTATCTATAAAAATATGAATATTTTTTTATTCGCTATTAATACAAGTAGATTTTCTAATAAAGTAACAATTAAAAATTACAACTAATAATATTTAAATTAATGTAGGGCAGGCTTCAACGAAACTTGATGTATCGGTTACCGTTATTTATTTATTTTTATGATAGAGGAGGCAAACAAGCAGACGGATCACGGTAAGCGATTACCCCCGAAAATGGACACCTGCAACACCAGAGGGGTTGTAAGTGCGTTGCCGGCCTTTAAGATGGGAGTACGCTCTTTTCTTGTTATACTGTCAATACTTCCTGAAAATTTTAATTTGAGGCATGAAATCGAAAATTAATAAAAAAATAAATAAGACGTGACGTCAGTATTAATTTTTTTTCCATTTTACAATGATTATAGTGAAGTTTAGCTTTACTTGAACGTTATCATCCCCATTACAATAAAACTGTATAGTAGAATTATTTTTACTTATTTCGTGAGAGCCAATATAATTTGTCATCCTTCCCTAAAGTCTATTTTTTTGATTCCGTAGACTAAAATGACAACCACAAATGTCAAACGTAGAAATAATGTGACCAGCTTAAAACAAATAGTGCTGATCTTTGATTTCGGTTTGTGAATAGCCGATAAATATTAAATTAATTTTAGATTCAAAATAAACAATGAATGAAATCTACTCACTACATGATAGGAAGTAAACAATAAATAAAATCTACTCACTACTAATCTACTCAAACATTTAAAAATTGCATTATGAGATTTATGAGCTCCGAGGTGATTGTTAATCTTACAATAACATCGCTTTTAAATGTTAGAAATATTGTGTATATAAGTTAGCCCAATAGTTTATTTTCGGTTAGTACCGGTTGTAGCACATCACTATTTATAAGATGTAAAAAACTAGTAACACATGAAATGTCATTTTAGTCTACGGGATAAAAAAAATAGACTATAGGAGTGTTTCCTTCCTATTTTAACTCGTATCTAGGAGTGTTTCCTTCCTATTTTAACTCGTATCTATTTATTGTGAATTGTTCGATCTTATTGCTCTTAGAAATTAAATCTATTTATTGACAATAACAATATACATTTTATTGTTGACCGAGCAAACGCGAAATTAGCCAAAATGCTTTTGTTAAGTCTGTCCGCCTTTCTGCCTGTTTTTAGACGGATAACTGGTAGGCATTTTGAAGTAGGTCCTTGAAGCAAGCTGAAAATTTGCCTGAAACTTCTCCTAACATACCCTAACTCAGCACTGTAAGTCTGGCTGTTGGGTAGCGGGGATAAATATATACCCTTAGATTTTTTTTTTTTGCCCAAAAGATGCTCTTAGAGCAATCTGTATTTTTTACAAGTCATAATTAAATATCTAAATAGTCATATATAAATAAGTCAGACGATTTGGTCAGGACTTTTTACCTGCCAGACGATCTAGGACGTTACGGCACTTACTCGCAAAATTAAGTTTGTCTTCTATACAAATTTCCTCTACAGTAGTCCTACCACAACTGCCTTAGCAGTGTCAAACTGACATATTCGCTAACGACTGCGTAACTTACTTTCTATAGGTACTAATATGCGAGTACAAGCGAGATGCATAGAGCGTTATGCGTACGCTAGCGAATATCTCAGTGTCAAACTACCGGTAGCACATGTCGTATTTTTCAACCGATTCTCTTGAAATTTTGTAAGCACGTTCGATAATTATATAGAGTTTTATTGTCGGTAAATTTTTTGGAAATCTTTCAAAATATCGGAGCCGTGGATGTTTGCTAGGTCTACAATTAACGGAGCCACCAGATCATTAATATATGCATCGTCACGCCCCAGACATCAGCAGCCATAGTTAAAGTCTGATTGCTGTGTCGTCACTCGCAAGGTTGGAAAGCGTAGTTTCTTAATCGTGCGGATTGCACACTGTATGCGTATTGTGTATGCGCAAGCACAGTGAAAACAAAGAAGTAGGTTTTCATATATGGTTCGGTAATTTATTAGTAAACCTCCGTTGTATAGAGGATGCTTTACATGTAAAATAACAAAACTGCACCTAGAAAGTACAAATTGAAAATTTTAGGGTAGAAAAGGGTTTTTAATCCGTATGTGGAAGGGCGGCACTGTCGTCGCACCCTAGCTGCCTGGCAACGGACTTAAGCGGTAGCGCGTGCCTCGGATGCACATGCTGGTGGCGCGTATAACGGCGATACTGATCCCACATCTCAGCCAGCCCAGTACGGTGCTTAGTGTGCGGTTTCATCGTCGAGATATAGTTTCTGCCATATGTTAGATTTTATTTGATTTTATTTTGGGTGCATAGACGCTGTCAACTGAATATGAAATTATCATTTCACAAATGTTAGATAAAATCATTTTTTTAACAAATAAGTTACATAATTCCACAACTGATTTTAACGAGCACCTATTTCATTTCATCAGCTAACCTCGGACCAGTCTTCAAAGTTGCCTAAAATATTATACCTGGATTATACACTCTCTCCACCACTATACGTCTTGGTTTACTTGGTTACTTTTTCTTTATTAGGTAGGTATATCATATCATAT
Source organism: Cydia pomonella (assembly GCF_033807575.1). NCBI lineage: Eukaryota > Metazoa > Arthropoda > Insecta > Lepidoptera > Tortricidae > Cydia > Cydia pomonella. The sequence goes on from NC_084722.1 coordinate 6,988,244, forward strand.
CATTATCATCGTGCTAAGCTAAATCCCCGCCTCATCCTAATTTCAGGTCCTCAAGCCAAGATGACTCTGGAACAGCCTGCTGGTGAGATGTGGCAGAAGATCCGGGAGGAGCTGAACGAGAAATCGGACACTAAGGATGCTGACCTGGCCCATATTAAGGAGTGGCTCAAGAAGGAACCTCATCTTCCTGATGAGTTCGGTAAGGGTTTATGCTGTTTTTTCATAGGAAACAGCCGTTACGTCCCGTCCCAGATATTATGTCAGCCGCGTAGGTACTGGCTTTGAAGTTTATGTAAAAATCGGTGTTAAGTGTTATGTGGTGAACTTTGCGTACCGCGCGCCTGTAGGCGCTTTTAGTTCGTAGAACAAACTTAATTGTTTTCACTTGTTATACAATATTTCTACAACGCACATCACCTTTTTTACTAAATTAATTTTATATGTGTATAAACATTTAATTTACACCAGTATATCCACTAAAGATAAAACACTGTTTGCACAAATGAATGAGTTGCATCACTCAGCTAAAATAACCAGATGAACAATCAATTTAAACATTCACCAACTTCATACCTAAACTTCTTCCTATAAGTGTAATATTTGCATAAAATACAAAAAAATAATTCTTAGCAATAAAAACACATCGATTGTTGTTTCCACAAATTCTTCGCAATTTTCGTAATTTTACTTACTGCTGGACTTAATTATTATAATGAAATGTGTATTTGCGTATCTGTGAATTGAACATCTTGTACTTCAACGTCATTCTTTATAGAAACAAAGCTAATGATAGGTAATCCTATAGTCTTAATCTTGATACTTGATTCATAAATCTGCATCTTCAGATGACCAGCGTATCATGACCTTCCTGCGCGGCTGCAAGTTCTCGTTGGAGAAGACCAAGCGTAAACTGGACATGTACTTCACCATGCGTTCGGCCGTGCCAGAGTTCTTTACCGACCGCGATGTCACCCGTCCAGAACTCCAGGAGATCCTCAACATTGTGTAAGTCCATTAAAATTTTAAATTATATACAAACCGCTTTAAATGTCAATGCCTTCTAAAAAGTATTTATCAAATATATCGCTTTTCTCCTAATGAGACCCAGTTTCCCCTCTGGATTGAAAGTTGTAGCAGTCGCTTTCACAAAAACGAATGTCTTTGCCATACGAGCACATATTCGTCTTATTTAAGTAAGCTGGGGCAAAAGTAGTGTTACAACGGTGGAACAATGACGATGAAATATGTTTCTGTAATTTTTCATTTAAATTGATTATGATTAGTCTTAGTTACAATGTAAAAAGAAAATCACATGTTCCTTTACGTCACTAATGTAAGAATCATGGTATTTAAGATAGCTAATTAAAATTAAGCGTACGTACCACTTATGGGATTTCCATCAGGTATAATAATGAACTTAATTGCACTGCACAATTCACAGAAAAATAACCTAAAAGTCCTAAAACATTTTTTTTTCTACTAGGATTAGGGGTTGCACGACCAATCTGAAATATATGGGAAGATCCGCGGATCCGGATCCAGATCCGAATAATTTCATACAATTCGGATCACGATTGCAAACCTTAATTAGGAACAAAATCAAAAGTGTGCGTTACCTACGAGTAAAAAATGGTACCGTAAAGTGGGAATTGCGGTTTTCTTTCAGAACTATTCATATATTCAAGGTTTACATCTTTAAAACACTTGTGTCTTTTACTGTACTTGGATCATTAATAAATGGCAAATCATTGTAACATAATCATTATATTGTTAATCTTCATATTAAGTTATTATGAGATGATTGTTATGAGATAAAAGAAAATGAGTCTGACTTAGGTATGATCGAAGTACATATGTTAAAAGAAGAAGTTAATTTTTTTTATTTTATATTGTGTTCAATAGCATAAATTGATATTTACCGGTCGCCTTTCGGTGAAGGAAAAACACCGTGACCTGGATACATTCGCAAAGAAATCAAAGGTGCGGGACTTATAGCCCAATCCCTCTCGTGCATGACTGGAAGCTTGTGCCCACCAGTGGGACGTATATAGGCTGAATAGTTATTTATTTTATTTAATAATCGTTTTTTTTATTTTTCGTCTAATTATTGTGAAATATATTTATATGATGGATAACATGGCACTTAATTTAGATCGAAGTTACATTGATCTTTGTTTGATTGTTACGAGAATGAATACACACTATACACACTTGAAAAATACACTAAACACTTTTTTAAGGATTTACACCAAAGATATTTTACAAAATAATTAAAAAAGTAACTAGTTTTGTTTTTCTTTTAATGTTTACTTGTTTTGTAAAATATCTATAATACTCTTTAAAATAAACGTTTCTCATTGTCGTCTTGCCTAGATTTATTCATGGCATTTTTTGCATCACATGTCAAATACCTATTTTAATTTTCGAATGGAGAAATAATATATTTTTAAAATCAACGAAGCAAAAAATTACAACTTCAATACTTCTTAGTATTTTACCAAGGCTGCATTCTTTGCAACATCTATATGTAACGTGTATTATTTGTCATTAGCTAACTACCCGCAAGTCCTGCGACCTTGTCTGCGTGAAACTCTTTATATTTATCATTCCTATACAATGGTTTATCCATTTCATCCGCTAAAAGCCCGCGCACACAAAAAGCGGTCTGGAGTTCTGCGTTCCGCGTTAATTGCCATGTAGGTAGCTTCTAACTATAAGAGCGTTTTCACCAAGACGATATTATTACGTTATTTTAAGTTCTTTGGTTTATTATTTCATTTTTAATGTGACAATCTAATACCTACATGATTCAGTCCTACTTAAAGAGCATAAAGTAAGTAAAAAAAATAGGGTATTTAGGTTCTGAGCCCTGGTTTTCGAGTTACCCGATCCGATATCTTATACCTTGATGTTTATTAACCCGCCTTTAAAAAGGAACAGGTACTCAATTTACCAGATTCATCTACAAGTCATTCGTTAAAAATATGACTGAATCACCGAGCCATGTTTTTCTCGCGTTATACTTATTGGGTGAACTCAGTGCTTTAAATCTTTTTTCTAGGTACATACCTCTAGGCTCCACATAAGGAATGTTTCTTCTTCGGAAGAGGAACTATCTAGCGATATGTTGTACGTACGATAACACAAACAAAAATGGAACGCAACATTTTGCATGCCTCTCTGTGTGCGTTAGAACACTTTCGTATATCAAGCGGTCAACGGTCAGCAGAACTTACTCCAGACCTCTCTCTGTGTGCGCGGGTTCTAAGGGATTTTTCGAGTATATTAAAAACTCTCTATGAACAATTTTTTTTTTCAGATCTACCTACTTATGTTGTTTTAGTTTTAAGTAAAATATTGGTATATAATAACGACCATTATCTTGTAGGCAAATGCCGCCTCTGCCTGGACTTACTCCCGAGGGTCGCCGTGTCATCCTTATGAGAGGTAAGAAAACGAACTGGTTATTTCTTAAAAGGCTTAGGTACCTGCAGTTATTATAAGAATGTTGTAACTCACCCCTATGTACAACTTACACATTTGAGTCTATCGGACGAAAAGGCAATGTTCAAACTAAAAATCCAAATATGTATTGCAAACAAAGCGTGGTCAAAATTTTCTTATTTAAATTTTTACAGCTATAGTAAACGTCCCTATAATGGAACAGGCACCAGTAATGGGATGGTATAGACAAATCCTGTAAAACAAGTATTTACCATCAGTTTTAATCGCTAGTAACATTTTATCATAAACAAGAACCAAAGAGCTGATTAAGTTTAATTTTTCATTGATATTTGTTAGTTTGAAAATGAATGGCGCCATACATCCCATGACTGGAGCAAAAAACCACAGTTTTAATTGGTTAATAATATTGAAACCAATTGCAGTAACTTTCATTAGATAAGCGTAAAGCGGTAGAAATTTTACAGGTGTCGGTGAAATATCAAAAATATTCAAAATTGTCTGTTAAATGTCCCATGATTGGTGCCGTTAACATATATGTTTAGTCGTTTGCACTATATACATCGCAGAAGAATACCGAACGCCTATAGTTGACTAATTCTATCCCCTTTTCTTAATCAGGCATAGACAAAGACATCCAAACCCCGAACGTGGCAGACGCATTCAAGCTGGCGCTAATGCTGGGAGACGTGAGGCTGAATGAGGAGAAGGAGGGAGTAGCCGGAGACGTTTACATCCTCGATGCTTCCGTGGCCACGCCTACACATTTCGCCAAGTTCACGCCGACGCTGGTGAAGAAGTTCCTCGTGTGTGTACAGGTATGGAGATTTCCGCTATTATTCCTTATACATGTTCATCATCTTATTTAGCCTGGTATTGCACACTGCCGAGGATAATATTTTCTCTTTGAAGAATTCCGTCATAATTCTGAAATGTAGTCTATGTAGATAAGAAGTCACCGTCGAAGAAATTTTGCGAATGTCGATAACTTGTTAACATCGACCTGAATCCTGATGAATGCAAAGCATCGCGATCACTTTTTTACAAGCTGTTATTTAACTTGACCTGCTAGTATGTTTTTGTGGGTCAAATCTTGGAAGTTAAATTTGACCCACTTCCTGTTTTCCAATTTAGCTGAAAATTTTCATACATGTAATGTAAGTCCGGTGACAATGAAATATTATGGTACCATCGAGCTAATCTGGAGGTGGCCATGGGAACTATGTGATAAAACAACGCAACCTAATTGTGTTTCGGTTTTAAGAATTGTCTCGATGAGTTTTAGTTGCCTGTGGAAAAAAGTACAGTCAGCGTTAAAAGCTTGTACTAAAAATTATTTTTTTACCAAAAACTTAATAATTGTATCCATAGTAAAATACAGACGATTCTCAAATGACTTCGTAATTCGTTTTTTCTTTACGATGCTGAAAATAATGCGCAAGTGGCCTGATACTAAGTTATAACCTAAGACACCGCATCATGGACAGTAGACCATGCTTGCAAATCTTGGGCTCTAGCAATCGCTCCGCTAGATAAGTTTTTGTTATGATTGCTTTGTGTTACAGGAAGCCTACCCAGTCAAGCTGAAGGCGGTCCATGTGATCAACGTGTCGCCATTGGTCGACAAGATCGTCAACTTCGTCAAACCTTTCATCAAGGAAAAGATCAGAGACAGGGTATGTTTAAAACTTGTTTTGGCAATGAGCCAAATACTAGCTGTCTTTAGGCTTTAGAGAAACTTTACATACTGGTGAGAAATATGTGTAATAAGACTAATAAGGAATGTGTATCGCCCATTAGAGTCTGCCATCTTTTCAACCTATATATATATGTCGATACCCTGTTTCTTTTACGTATCTACTCAAAGCTCACGTGACAATTTATCGCACAAGCCTCGCTTCGCCTCGTCTCATTGACTCAGTTTCCATTATTTTAATACGTGTTTCAGATTCATCTCCATTCCGATATCAATGAGCTCTACAAGCACGTTCCTAAGGAAATGCTTCCAACAGAATACGGTGGCAACTGCGGCTCCATGAATGACCTACATAGTAAGTTAGATTGTGATACATCTTAGATATTTGGCTTACATACAGACAGACAGAGTTAGGTAGGTACATTTGCATTTATAATATTAGTAGAGATCTCAAACAACGTGACAACTTTACACGTGTACTCACGTAGAGATAGAGGTTAGATAAAAGCAGGTCTAGTATTGTTGTTTTGAGTTTTTGTACAATCGTGAACTGTAAAATAACTTCATGTAGTTTCTTAATGTATTGATCAGATAACAAGTTAGATCATTTATCTAAGGCCTGGGTAAGGCAATCCATTTGGCAATATTTATTTATGTAAATTATTCTTCACGTGTAGTAAGTATAAGTATTCTTAGATTAACTTCGTCATCTTTACTGATGGTTAAGTAAAAGTCTTAATTTCCATGCTTGATAACCAATTGTTCTGTATTATCTTTGTTAATTAAGAGAATTCACAACAACTATTCCAGAAATATCTTTCTTCTTCATTGCCGACTGAAATTGCTCAGTCGCTTTGACGGTGAACATTAGCCGAGGCGGTAGTGTGATATAATTATAGTATATATGACCGTAATGGCTCTGAGATATTGCATTTTAATTAATCTACAATAATATCTACAGCTATACCTATTCACAATAAGTTTAAGATGACGCATCGTTAAACAATTAAATCTAAAAATGCGGCGTCGGCTTGCTTGATTGCTTCCCGAAACCCGCGCTCACCCCGATACTTCGCGCATAGTGAATTTGCTTTTGGGATAGCTTATTGTTTAAGGTCGTATGTGGCAAAACGGGTCAATTTAAAGTAAAAATACAATAATTAGTCAAAAAATTACAACTACTAACTTACAGAATTGAAGTGTGTGTTTAGAATAATCTACATGAAAAATTTGGAGGCTTGAATCGGGCTCATTTGCCTATTACAATGAAAATGTTTGTTTAAAAAGAGGCGTTTTTACTACGATTTTCGAAGGACGAATGTTATATTAGTTTCAATTGCTTTATAATTTCTAAAGAAAATAGTTTTAAAACTATCTGTAATATTTTCTTCATCTATAAGAGTAACAATGCTGGTCTGACGTAAGTCGTTAAAAATAATGTTGTTTTTCAGAAGACGTATCTTTATCTTGAATATTTTTGTAAATTTCATAGGTACCTAAATCATTCAATGCAAAAAATTACATGTAGACAGATAATTAAACTGACAAGTTTATTATATTTTTGTTGACTAAGTGTCAATTTTACCTATCAATATTGTTTAATGTTTATCAATGGATAATTAACGTGAATCCAAGGCAATGGCAAGAAAATTTGACATAACGTCCCAGCCACGAAAAATCATATTTAGTAAAATTAGTTTAACATATTTTGCTGTTCCACAGATTCATGGGTGAAGAAACTGGAAGAGTACAAAGACTGGTTCGCCGAACACGAAAACATCAAGGCGGACGAATCACTCCGGCCAGGCAAACCCACCAACTACGATGAGCTCTTCGGCATCGACGGTTCCTTCCGTCAACTTGTCATCGACTGATCAGTGGCGTAGACGTAGTCTTAGCTGAAAGCGACATGTGATCTCCTAAAGCGCCGATAATAAGACAAGTGACATTTACAGTGGTAGCTGTTTTTTTTTTTATATTGTCGTTCTATCGTGTTTGTCGCTTCAGTTAGGATAAAGTCTAACAACGAATGGGAACGATCTTGTTTAAAAAACACACACTTGGTCGGTTGTTGTAAAGGGCAAAGTAATAAGGGTTTTCATGTTTTTTTTTGTCTATAAGGACCGTCCCCATTCGTGTTTGGCGTTAAGTATAATTTTTAATACTCTGCCAGATTCAAAAGACTATCAATTATCATACAAAAAAATACTCAAATTGATATCTTTTTAATTTGGCAACGCATTGTTAGCGTCTCTGTACTGTCGCTTTACTTAGTTACCATTTAGTCTATTTGGTGCTTTTGTATTACCAAATATTTTGTGGACCAAAGCTAAAGGTCCTTGCTCAATGTTTGCGGTGATATGTTTGATGTTTGCTTTGAATATTTTAGGCGTTTGGACCAATAAATACTCTATTTTGTATAATCCGTTTTTTTTTATACTTGAATTCTTCGAAATGTCCCTTAGGTAGGTACTCGATCACGAGCCTAATTCAAGAAAAAACGAGCTAGTTTCTAGGTATTAGTTTCAAAAGTGTAACAAAGATACTGATATACGCCGATAGACATTAACCAAACTGCAATAACAGTCAAATTTCTATGAAAATATGACATTTATAGTGTCGGTTTCCCACTTTGTTACTTGAAGTCCCTGCAGAGTTAGTACGAGTATATACGGGTTTTGCAATTTCGCGCACAACTTTGAATTTGCAAAATGTACGAGTATTAAGTATTTAATAATACTTATATGAAAATATTACCAAAGATTCTCTTTCTAAAGACCGATGTGCAAAATTTATCGCTGGGCACTATTTGCTTTAACAAATAAACCATTTTAATAACGATGATTAACGACGGGTTTTTGGTCCTGGGACTCCTCCAGTTTAATGGTTCCGGATCCAAGGAAACTATATGTAGGTACTCATAATTGTTAGATAGGTTAGGATATTCACGGTATAATGAGTATTAGACATAGGTACCGGACCCTGCATATAGAAGAAATATGATTGTCGTCGGCATCAAGTAAACCGGTAATGGTCTTATATTTAATAACTGCGATCAATAGTCAGATATCAATTTATTTTAATGGGCTTCAAAATTGCCAGGATCTTAAAAGGGGGTTTGAAGTCAGGAAATTAGAAGGAAATAAAACATATCGTATTTATGGCGCGCCGAGCGAAACTTGCGACGAAAAATATGACCGCTGTGCGGATATTACCTTTCATCTCAATTACTATGAAAATGTATTTTTTTTATTTAGTTCGTCATATCCCTCTTATATTTAAATTATACTGCTACAGTAGGCAAGGTAACGATATAACTACTACTGGAAACAATAGAAAATTAGACATGTTTTCCAGATTTTTTTTCTTTCGAGCCAACTTAAACCTTTTAAGGTTTTAGTTAGAGTCTGCCCTTGCAGACTTGTTTTAGTATAGTTTCCGTGTGATTAATTAACAGCATTTGTCCTTGATTGAAACGTGTAAAAATTTTATATAAAAAAAATACAATTTTAAACCAAGTGGCACATAAGCGTACGCCGTGCCGTCGGCCTGACGATAAGAAGGTGTAATAGCCTATAACCTGTGTACACCGACTTATAAAAGACGCCTTACTTATACTGTGCTGTAACCACTTGCAAATCTATGGGTACATTATGATGTAGATCCTTAAAAAAGAACCAATAGATATAAGGATGAACGATAACATAACTGACGATGGCAGGCGGTGCGTTATTACAAATCAGCCGTGGATATTCTCAGAGGGCTTACCGCGAAAATCGAAATTTGCTAATTAAATACTAATAAATATAAATGATTTATGTCACAAAAACAGGTTTTACTATATTAGTACACTATACTTCACTGACCAAACTAGGCTGAGCTTGTATCTTGGCCTCTGAAAGTACGAAGTTTACAATTAACAATAAATATTTAACAGAAAATTAAATAGTCGCTGGAAGCATAACAGAAGTAATTGCGGGGATCTCTCTTTTACTCCAATGAAGGCATAATTAGAGTGACAGAGAAAGATGTTCGCAATCTGCGAACTTTGAATTTCGCGGTTATTCTATGCAAATCCGATTATGCTGTTGATTTAGTACCTGTGCCTAGAATTACCTCAGTCAAGTTGAGAAGAACGGAAGGATGTCAAAAAACTGACTCAGAAAAAAAAAGGATTGGAGATTACTCCGCCGACAAGATTAAGAAATGATGTCACATTATATTCCGAATTCTTAGCCGGGAAAAAGCATACAGAAGAAGTTACAACAAAGCTGATAATGAAACAATATTCGTCTTGAAATTCTATACAATACATGACTTTGAAATAGGCTACGATTTATAGTTTTCATTTTTATAAAAACGATAAAAGTCGCTTGTAAAGTAAATAAGCTACATTCATGTCAAGTTTTGAGCTTTCTTCTGGGAGGGAATACACTTTTGACATTTGTTAGGGTAAAGACCGATTCTATTACGCACGTTGAATCTTTTTTAATAGCCTGGAAGAATGTCCCACTGGTGGGCAAATACCTCCCCCCTTTCCCGCCATATTGCAATTAAGTTACTAAATTCAATTCTAGTAGCAATTTGCACGCAATTAACCAATAATTCGAAACTTCGTCGCAACCGTTACCGGATGATGCGGGTCGTCCTATTGCGCGGTTAAATGGAGCGTGGATGAATTAGGATAGAATACGTAACTTAGAGTTTACGAAATTTCTTAACATTAAAAATATGATTTTTGTTTCCTCATGCTTTGAAATTGGGTCATTATTTTCTAAAAAGTTTGCAGAAAATGATCCGTTTCTGCTCTAGAGCGCTGTAGTTTATAAGTAACGTTGTTTTTCTCTTTTTTACGATAAGCGATTAAAATGTTGGTTTTAAATGGATTTTATGTACAATGTACATTCTGACAATTAACTTCCCATTCCAATAAATAAAATGTTTACCTAAATTGTTAATCGAAAGTACCCTAAAGATGTTTTTTTTTAATGCACATGTGTTATACTTTCCTCGTATCCGAAATGAAAAGTAGTGTTTTACTCGGGTAAAATGCACAATTTCAGTCTCGGACTATGGGCGGTCTCATAGCGTTCAAGCGCCAAACTACCTCGACAGAAATGGGTACCCTTTCACGATTTGGTTAACAATCTACTATTAAATGGTTCATTTTGGTTCACTGCTGTTCGTTGTACAAGAAGTACAAATATGTAAAGATTTTGTGTTTCATATAGTCTAATATGTACTATTTGGTTATTCATCACGGTACGGTTTAATAAAAAGAAACACACTTCAAGATAAAAGCCGCTAATCTTGAAGTGTGTTCAGCAAATTCTAGAACAACCAAGGCGTGTTATGTGTCTATCCACGTGATAAAATAAGTATCAGATTTTGGTACAGTCACATCTGAAAATATCGTTACGAAAAATGTGCCAATAATATATATACACTTCCTTAACATATATATTAAGGCAATAAAGTCGTGTATACATATTTTTGGCACTTTTACGTATCGATATTTTCAGACGTGACCGTACCACGCGATTTCAAAGAGACATACAAGCTGTCATTATTACACTATCATATCTTGAAGTGTACCCACAACACAAGCTTATTGAGCTTACTGTGGGACATAGTCAATTTGTGTATAATGTCCTACAATATATTTATTATTTATATTTATATAATTATTTATTTATCGAGAGAATACGAGACTAAATCCAACCATCCCCATTTAAGTTTTTCATCTAGCTTGGAAGACCAGATGGCAGCCGCTTCCGAAAAGACTTGTACCTGCACATATTCGTGGGAAGAGGTTCCAAAGATGACCCAGCAGTCTATTGATTTAAACCAACAAGATTTTCATTCATAATTTTAAAACTAATACGGGACTTAATCGCTTAAACTTACGTTTATTATATGACCTGGCGTTTCGAACGTGACGTTGGTACTGTTACACATGCTGATTACTAGCACGAAAGCATGCCACTATTGAGCAATGTATGTGTGTCGAAACATTGCTAATTGCATGCTCATTTCGAGTTTGCTCAAAAATCGACGGCCGTGCGTTTTTTAGGCATGCTACCGGCAGCGCGGGTGGAAGGGGGCGTGCATTAACACGTGTGAACAGGTTTGCTTATTGAGCATGCTAGTATCGTGGTAGCATAGTAGTAAAGCGTAAAAGCGTAGTAGTAAAATGTTAAAACTAGCATGCTCATTGCTAGCAAATGTAAACAGTTCATTAGCATGCTCATAATAAGCATACTGACAGCACGCTTTTTAGCATGCTAGTCTTGAGCATGTGTAATCTGGCTACTGGTCACACAACAACCACAATGTACAACAACAACAATGTAGTCGTACAAGTGAATAATCAAGATCAAGTGCGGGTAGTTCGCAAAACCCGCGCAGCAAGATGTTGATACTTACAATTCCTCGCCAGTCTGCCTGTGACCACGAACGTAACGTCACGTTCGAAACGTTAGGCCATATAATACACGTAAGTTTACGCGATTAAGTCCCGTATTAGTTTTAATATTATGACCCAGCAGTCCTTTAGCAAGCCGCAGTGTCCAAAAGTCAAGATAACACTAGGCCGAAAAAATATGAAAAGGAAGTGAAGCGATATAATGCTAAACACATCTACGAATATGACGTAAAACCAGCACGTGGGTTTATGTTTATTCAATGATATTGTCAGGATAACGGGTGACAATAGCTTTCACATGAAAGAGCCGATAAGATAATATAATTTATACCTACAAAAATTCAGCTACAATAATCAAACGTGAGTTCTGCCAGTGACGAGGCGATCATTGAAAACAATGAGGTACACATGCAGTGTATTTTTTTTATGCTAAGTAAAATCATAAATGAGAGTCGAAGTCGGACGTTAGTGATAGATAACACCCAAAACTCCTCATATTAATTTATATTAATGTTGTTGGAGACGTCACGGTCAGGAACCGCGTTAGCTAGATGCACAATAAGTAAATATATATTGATTTCAATATTGCATTACCTATTACATACTAAATAATGTTATGACCTACGTGTTATTTAATAATGTATTAAATAATTTGATCTCCTAACTTTATGCTAACTTCCGCTCGCGAATGTTATCCGTTTGGTTGGAAGTTGTAAAACGATATTTTTCACCAGTTTTACGTCACTCGCAGAATATAAAATATATGTATATAGTTGCTGTGCTTTTTGTGCCAGTATCTGTATTATATGAGTATAGTTTTATTATATATTTTTGTTTTAAAAAACAATCCGTGTGATACAGACACATTAAAACAGGTCGGGTTTAAATAAACGGGTCTGCAACTCTGCACCGGTCCGCCAACGCGAGCACCCGATGATGCTACTTAGTACGTTCGTCTCAAAACACGTGAGTGACCCGTTTTAATACGTATAGTATAATTATTAAATATATTTTAGACATACACAAGTGGTTTGCTTACTTAACAGTCTAACGATCCTTTTACATTACTAGACACTATTTTAACTAGTTTTTAATAATTAAATAAAAATAAAATAGATCAAAAATGTATCTGTATACATTTTTAAATTTCGCCGACGGAAATTCAAGCACTTAAATGACAAGCTAAGGTACGAGTATATTCCTTTTAGAGCTCGCTCTCAGTAGTACCAGTCGAGTTTTGCGCATTTTTCTCGCGGTGTTGCAATCCGCAAGGCCTGCGAGGCAGCCACCTGCGGATGCAGGGTTAAGCCGCATCCACATGTTAGAACTAACATTAGTCGATTTAAATCAACAAGTTACCGTCAAAACGTGTACGGGTTGAGAATACAGGAATTAATAATTATAATATTCATTATTATTTTATTCCTCTACAAACCCTACACAGAAACATACACAGAACCTACACAGGACCGGGTTCAATGGGGAGCAGTCGTGTTGGAGGCCAAGACACACTTTGGGTTGCTGCGCCTGAGGAGTAAGTAAATATTTTATCTCTCCCAAAAATTAGAGAAGCGCATTCAATTAAAAAAAAACTGGCCAAGTACGAGTCGGACTCGCGCACGAAGGGTTCCGTATCATTATCTATAAAAACGGCAAATAATCACGTTTGTTGTATAGGAGCCGCCTTATAGTGTAGGAAATGAAGCAAGTTGTTGTATGGAGACCCATGCATTAATTTCTCAGTCGATGAAATTTTGCTTGGTTATTGTATAGTATGAGTCGAAACTAACATATAAATATCCAAAAAAAAAAACACTTCTAAGTTAGGTATTTATACGTAAAAATATAAATCTATTTATATTTTTAACCGAGTAATTCCTCTGTCCAAAATTATTTTACCAAATAAGTTATTTGTATATCAGTATGTAATACTAGAAAAAAATCTAAAAATTTTGTCAAACATGTGATTTTTTTAAATGATAATTCCTTTTTTTGACGCTCATTTTCATCGGAAAATTGCTCTGTCATTTTTTTCTTCTTATATGATCTTAGAATATAATTTGGCGTAGTGGGTAAGAATATCCAAAAAAAATACATACCCAAATTTATGTATTTTACAACTATTAAAAACTGAGAGTGGAAAATTTCTCAGCCTGTATTCTTTTTAAATATATACTAAGTAGTCACGTATACACTTAAATTGAAAATATCCAAAAGAAATATCATCCAGAACACCGAAATTTTTGAAGCGAAGATAAATCCATCCCGCGGTTACGCAATAATGTACCGTCTTCCTTTAGCAGTTAAGTGCAGATTAGTGTCCTTGTGCTACTAGTACGACCCGACCGCGTGACCCGCAGTCCACACTTAAGAAGGGAGTTGTCGTTGTCACTGATGTGTGAGTCTTTACACTACATTTAGTGATTTTTGCGAATAATATATACTTACGCAGTTTTATATAACATTGATTAGAATAATATCACGCTAAAGACGTTAATAACAACCGACGTCAAAAACAACTAGGTTCTAGAATATTTGCCACGTAATAAAGATTACCTACTTATTGTATGCTTATCGTTAATAAATTGCGATATCTTAAAACTTAACCGTCGAGATCTTTAAAACTACTGAACCAGTTTTGATGAAACTTGTACTCATCATTATCGTCAGCTTGTTGCAGTCCACTGCTGGACATAGGCCTCCCCCAGATGCGCCACAAAGCACGTTTTCCCGTTTTCTGCATCCAGTCCCTGCCAGCTACCTTCTTTAGACGCCCACATAGACTGACATTTATAAATATTATGCAACTCTAACAATATTACATATACAAACACAAACAACCCACTGGCGAGAATAATTCGTGTATAAGCAAAATTTGGTACTATTGTAGTTGAAGGTGCCTTACACAACATACTGAAAGTACTGATGGATGGTGGTGGCGCTAACGGGGGGGGGGGGGGGGGGGTTAAAGGTCCCCTTTTTCAGTTTATCTTAAATATCTCGTAAACGGTGGCCCATAGCAAAAAATGTTCTTTAACGTAAATAATATATATAAAATTTCCTAATCGAAAGATTCAGTGCACTTTTTCGCTAGGATCAACATTTAAAAAATATTAAAGCGGGAAAGTTAATTAAAATCAATTTTATGGTCCATTTTACTATATTTTCGTGAAGAACCCGTAAATAGCAAAAACCTTGTTAAACGTAAATAATTTACACATTTTTTTTACAAAAAAGATTCAGTAAACTTTTTGAAAGTATCAATATTTCAAAAGATATTAAAGGGGGAAAGTCAATTAAAATCAATTCTAAGGTTCCTTTTCTTTCGTTTTTCGTAAATAATTTGTAAAGTATGATCCATAGCAAAAAATCTCTCATACATAAATATTGACCATAATTTTTTTTACAAGAAAGATATATGAAACTTTTCGCTAGGATCAACATTTAAAAAGATACTAAAGCGGGAATATTAATACTAATCAATTTTAAAGTCACTTCTTAGTTTTTCGTAAATAACTCTTAAACGGCAGCTCATAACAAAACAGGTTCTTATACATAAATAATTAACATAATATTTCCTACAAAAAACATACAGAACACTTTTCTCCAGGATCAATATTTAAAACAAAATTAAAGGGGGAAAGTAAATCACAAACAATTTACAAGTCCCTAATTTTTTTGTTTTTCGTAAATAACTCGTAAACAGTGGCCCAATGCAAAAAGTTCTTTATACAGTAATAATAGAAATGTAATTTTGTACAACAAAAGTTCCGTAAATTTTTTCGCTAGGATCAATATTTAATGAGATATTAAAATTTATTATAATCAGTTTCCAGGTCCTTTTTAGGGTTCCATACCCAAATGGTAAAACTCCGCTGTCCGTCCGTCCGTCTGTCACCAGGCTGTATCTCATGAACCGTGATATACAGTTCAAATTTTCACAGATGATGTATTTCTGTTGCCGCTATAACAACAAATACTACAAAGTACGGAACCCTCGGTGGGCGAGTCCAACTCGCACTTGTTGGGTTTTTTTTAGTCAGAGGGGCAAAGTTACTTACAATGAATCCTCAGGTCTCTTTTTTAGTTTTTAGTAAATAATTTGTAAAGTATTATGACCTATAGCAAAAAATATATATGTGTATATAAACAATTATAATATTTTTTTTTACAAAAGTCATGCGGAACACTTTTCCCTAAGATCAATATTTATTAAGCTTTTAAAGCGAGAAACACAAATAATGTGCAGAATTGATTAAAATTAACTTTCGCGGTTTAATATCTCAATAATATTGATCCTAAAGAAAAAGAATAGTAATCTTTTTTCTAGAAAATTTTATGTAAAACATAAATAATGTTTGAACGTGTTTTGCTACGGGCTACCGTTTACGAGTTACTTACGAAAACTAAAAAGGGTTTTTTAAATTGATTATTATTAACATTCCCGCTTTAGTATCTTTTTAAATATTCATCCTAGCGAAAAGTGTGCTACATATTTCTTATAGAAAATTTTATGTTACTTATTTATGTACGAGACATTTTTTTGCTATGGGTCATACTTTAGAAATTATTTACGAAAACTAAAGAAAATGAACCTTAGAATTGGTTTTATTAACTTTCCCTCTTTAATATCTTTTTAAATATTGATCCTTTCACAAAGGGTACTGAATCTTTTTTGTAGAAAGTTTTGTGTAGATCATTTATATTTTACAGCGTTTTTTGCTAATTGCCACCGTTTACGAAAATATAGAAAAATGGACCATAAAATTGATTTTAATTAACTTTCCCGCTTTAATATATTTTTAAATATTGATCCTAGTAAAAAGTGTACTGAATTTTTCTTGTAGGAAATGTTATATAGATGATTTGCGTGAAAGAACATTGTTTGATATGGGCCACCGTTTACGAGTTATTTAAGATAAACTAAAAAAGGGCCATTTAAAGCTAGCAGCCGCGTCGATGCAATTGTCTCACGTGCGCTCCAAGCGATATCATTGTCGCTGGTTACGTTTAGAATTATAGTTTGGCATGCTATGACAGAAATATTTATATGTATTTCTGTTGCCGCTATAACAACAAATACTAAAAAGTACGGAACCCTCGGTGGGCGAGTCCGACTCGCACATGTCCGGTTTTTTAGTCAAAGAGGAGCAAAGTTACTTACAATGAATCCTCAGGTCTCTTTTTTTAGTTTTACGTAAATAATTTGTAAAGTATGACCTATAGCAAAAAATATATATGTGTATATAAACAATTATAATAATTTTTTTTACAAAAGTCATGCGGAACACTTTTCCCTAAGATCAATATTTATTAAGCTTTTAAAGCGAGAAACACAAATAATGTGCAGAATTGATTAAAATTAACTTTCGCCGTTTAATATCTCAATAATATTGATCCTAAAGAAAAAGTTTAAGAAATCTTTTTTCCAGAAAATTTTATGTTAAGTATTTATGTTTAACATTCTTATTGCACTGGAGCACCGTTTAAGAGTTATTTACGAACAACTAAAAAAAGTACATATGAATTGATTTACCCCCTATAATATCTTCTTAAATATTGATCCTAGAGAAAAGTGATCGAATTATTTTTTGTAGGAAATATTATGTGCATTCTTTATGTGTAAGAACGTGTTTTGCTACGGGCTACCGTTTACGAGTTACTTACGAAAACTAAAAAGGGTTTTTAAAATTGATTATTATTAACATTCCCGCTTTAGTATCTTTTTAAATATTCATCCTAGCGAAAAGTGTGCTAGATATTTCTTATAGAAAATTTTATGTTACTTATTTATGTATAAGACTTTTTTTGCTATGGGTCATACTTTACAAATTATTTACGAAAACTAAAGAAAATGAACCTTAGAATTGGTTTTATTAACTTTCCCTTTTTAATATCTTTTTAAATATTGATCCTTTCACAAAGTGTACTGAATCTTTTTTGTAGAAGGTTTGTGTAGATTATTTACATTTTACAGCGTTTTTTGCTTATTGCCACCGTTTGCGAAAATATAGAGAAATGGACCAGAAAATTGATTTTAATCAATTTTCCCGCTTTAATATCTTTTTAAATATTGATCCTAGTAAAAAGTGTACTGAATTTTTCTTGTAGGAAATGTTATATAGATGATTTGCGTGATAGATCATTTTTTTGATATGGGCCACCGTTCACGAGTTATTTAAGATTACTAAAAAAGGGACATTTAAACCCTCCCTCCCCCGTACACAGTAGCGCCACCCCCATCTATCAGTACTTTCAGTATGTTATGTAAGGTACCTTTATCTACAACTATGCCAAAATTCGCTTATACACGAATTATTTCCCCGTTTTTTCCTTCGTTTGGTGGCCTAATACGTACGACTCGAATTGAATAAATTGAATTTAAGAATATAAATATTTAAATTAGACACATCGCATAACCTACCTACTTCATTTGTAGGTACGGTAGAGACTATACTTACGGTAGGTACTACACAGACAGGCAGGCATACGGCAGGTCAAAAAAGAAACAAGTAGAAATATTTTTTAAAACAGTAACCTATGCACCTAGGCGATACGCGAATGAATAGAGAAGTAGCAAGCTGCCACCGCCAGGCAGGCGCGGCGCGCGCGCTGGCGGCGGCTGGTACCGCTCCCGCACCCCGCTTGTACACCCCGCTCCCTACACACTGCTCCCGATATGTTAAGTTTTTAATAAGCTCGTTATTTTTTTGGATGTTTTTATAGTTGGATTGAAATAAAACTGTGATCTTAATTCAATAAATAAAATGGATAGAGAAATTTTTCACAGCGAGTAAAAAGGCAATTTCTGAAAATAGTATAGTTACATGGTTTTTTTTTAGATTTTCATTTTGTAGCTATAAAACGGCAATAAAATGGCATTCCAGTGGAAAAATTAG
The DNA here is from genome assembly GCF_033807575.1 of Cydia pomonella. NCBI lineage: Eukaryota > Metazoa > Arthropoda > Insecta > Lepidoptera > Tortricidae > Cydia > Cydia pomonella. Next base: position 7,006,725 of record NC_084722.1, read on the forward strand.
ACGGAGTAATTTTCCGATCCAAGACACGTCCAAAAATTATATTTTATTAATATTGGTATTTCTGCTGGGATATTTTTTTGGATATTTCATATATTGTTGTAATACGTTACATGAATATGTCTGGTGAAGAAAGTTTGAACGGAGCATTTTTCCGTAAAAAGATATTAACGATTTAATACTTTAGGTATTTACTTAAATCCTATTATTATTATTCTTTGGAAATTAAGACAATACTTTTTATTTATTGATACTTTATCATACTGTAAAGTTTTTTCTGGCAGAGGAGTTACTGCGGGGTCCACTACCTTTCTTTCCTACACTATTAAATATTTATTACATTCTGTTTTTTAGTATTTGTTGTTATAGCGTAATCAGGATCCTTATTTAGTCTTAGGGGTGACAGGACTGAAAAGGTTCTGATCTATATTATAAATGCACCCTTACTTCCAGTAACTAAACACTGCCATAGTTCATTTGGCTCGTTCAGTTGCCCAACACAAGAGTTTAGCGCGCTTGCCGGTCCACTCAGTGCGTCTCGATCGACGGCGGCAGGCGCACGTCTAAGTTCAAAATAACTTGAACTTTCGCAATAACTTTTAAACTTTTAAGTGCGAGGACGACCGGTTAAAAGTAAGTCAAGTTTACTGTTATACGTTTTTTTATATTTTGTTGTTAAATAAAAAAAGGATTTAATATCGGGTTTTGTGAGAAAACTGTAATGAACGGAAAAACAATACCGATTCAATACAAGGTTGAGCAAGAGGAAAATTGATTTATGAATGAAATGTTTTTCATCAATACTGTTATAATTGTAATGGAAAAGTAGCTTGATACTTCATTCCTATAGTTCTATAACTGTTTAACTACAAACAACAAAACTACTAATAAGATGTTTGAAAACCCTGTTAATAATCGGTAATTATATGAACTAAATTACCTAACATAAAAAGTTAAAGACTTGTGGTGAAATTTTTACTATAATTTGTTACAAAATGTTATCATCTAAACTAGAAACCTAGATAAACAAAAATATTTTATTCGGAAGCCGCCACACACTCCGCGAAACACAAATGTAATCCGCATGAGCATCGCCACAAACTTATTAGAAAAAACATAAGAATTTTCCCCAAAAGACAATAATATATTAAATGATTGATAATTAGAAACGTCGTGTACGTTTCTAATCATCAGTCATCTAATGCATAGTACGGGAATTATTTCAAATAAAATATTACTCATAAAGGAAAAAATACGTGTGTGGCATAAATGCACATCTGATTGGTTCGACGGCAAATACGACAAATAAGATGTTATCTATGCATGCGAATAGATAAAAAAAACCGGACAAGTGCAAGTCGGACTTGCCCACCGAGGGTTCCGTACTCTATAGCATAAGCATAAGTATAGCGGCAACAGACATACATCATCTGTGAAAATTTCAACTGTCTATCAGTTTATGAGATACAGCCTGGTAACAGACAGACACAGACGGACGGACAGCGGAGTCTTAGTAATAGGGTCCCGTTTTACCCTTTGGGTGCGGAACCTTAAAAAGTAAAAATAATAGGAACTTACCGCTACTGTCTCCTTGGAGTTCTTCAAAGGTTTTTACATTCACAATAGATTGGTCGAAATTTAACGAATTACTCACGGAATACCCAACATTAAATTTCATCATTGGAGATGGAACCATTGCCAAATTTTGCTATGATTTCAAGTTTCAAGAATTCAAGGAATCACATTAATAAAATAAAAATTCGTGATTCTTCTGCCGGAGTACTTTTATTATTTATTAAATAGCTTATTCAATTAAATAAACATTTAGGCACATATTCACTTCTGTATTGTTTATGACTGACATGACATGTCACTGTTTGCTTAAAAGTTACCTGTCAGCTTCAATAATAATAGTTTTACACAACGAAGTAAACAACGTGAAATGAAATAAAAAAGTCGTTTACGTCATCTCAGTACGCCAAGGAATGCAACAGTGTGTGGAAGGGACACAATAAATATCACAAGTCCTGCGAAAATATGACGTCGAATGTGGCGCCGCCGCACTTGGTTGATGCCTAGTAGCTGCAAAGTTTAGCTTAGACTGACTTTATTTATAAAAAATGTATTTTCTATTTACTAACAAGGTCATTCAACATACATTTCTATTAGGACCTAAATATGACTAATATATTTGCTTATTTACAAAAACATTACAATAAAAATTGCTGGTGTTTGTGGCAGTTTAAACAAGAAACGCAATATTTCTATATCATATGTTTATTAAAACAGAGACCGCGAGAATAACGAATTACTCTAATCAGATATTTCTTTATTGGTCATATTGGTGTAAATATGCGGTTTTTCTGACCTCAGAATAAGCAAATTAAATCTCAAACAAGATATATCCTCGACCTACATAGCCCAGGAACCGGCATTTCATTTCGATTCGGCGACTTGGAAATTTGAGCAACATTCTAATATGGCGAAATGCTTTAACTACATAGGTAAACCTTTATATACTTCAAATATTAACACTACTGAACGTTACATTTATTATAAATGGACGTAGTTACGCGAAAACGTTCCAACCCACAAGTCACTCGAAAATGAGTTACCATAACCAGGGTACTATTTTTGACATATTACATCATGTGCACACAAAGATGCTAGTATTTTTTAGGTTAGTTTCATCAATAAAGTTTGACCCAAATGTTCCAACCCACCATTATGCCAAGGACGTGTACTCAAAATAAAGTAAAAACATTACATGCATACTGAAACATATTGTTAAAAACTCTTAATAGAATAACATATCGTTATAATGTTCCACTTGTCTTGGAACATTATACTAAATTCAAAAAACGCACATTTAATTGTTTCTTAAATGATCCATGTGGATTGGAACGTTTTTGCAAAATCTTTATACATTTTTTATTTCTGCAAAAATGTTCCATGTAATTTGAAACCTTTTAGATTAATCCATACTGGGCCCTTATTCGACATGCTAAAAGTGACGTTTCGTGTTGATTTCCATTTGATGTGAGAAATATTGTGACTTGTCGAATTGCTATTATCACCACCTGTCAGTGAACAATATCCACACTAGAGGCGGGGCGATGTACCGGAATAGTTTTTGGAACAGGTTATTTGTAATAGACTACTTTTAGCTTGTCGAGTATTTAAAAGTACGGACTTTGATTTCTGAAATAAAACAAATATGAAACATTTATCACCTCGTACCTCCATTCTTACCGTTACTTTAGGTAAAATAAAATTTTGTTAACAGATGGTCGTCTGGGTGTCTGTTGTATCTAAAAATAATGTAATAATATATAACAAAAATATGACAATAGATTCATCACGCCTTCACTCATTACGTCACCATATTTCCGACCCTTACCGAAATAATAAGTCGATATTTGTATAAATAATCCTTATTTGTAAGACGCCTAAGCACGGCAAATACGTAAACTGCCTATTGGGGGTCATACTCGTAAAACTGGTATTTTAGACGTACTTTTGGTACGAGTAACAGAGACGTACTTTTGGTACGCAGTCCCAGCTCTAGTCAGGATTCTAGTTGTCAAATATAAGCGTGTCGAATACGTATTAGTTAACTGTCAAATGAAATTAGATCAACGGTAGACTTTTTTGTCGATGGGTATGGCTGCCATGTTTGGATTTATGACATTTAAAAGGGGATCCTAAGGCAGAGAGTAGTTTTCTCTGTACGATTTTGATTCTTCTACTGGACGCAAGATGGAGTTAGCTGCCAAATTCCGATCAGGCTGACGCAACTAGGTAGAAAAAAGTTTTGTATGGAATTTGTTTCGCAAATCATTGCCAACGAATAAAAAGAAAACGTCAGTGCTATTTATTTTGTCAAGTTTACATCAAGTCTACTGTCAGCCTAATTGCTTTGTTTGTTTTGAAGGCTTCAATGTTTTGTTCGGGTATTTCGTGTAATTTCTTTATTATTTAGTGAAAAAATCGAAAATAGTCAACCGTGATCAGAGTAAAGAGCGAGTTTGTTACAATGCCAGCGAGAAAACGGTTTACTAAGTGTGAAATATGTGGCAAGCGAGCCACTAGAGAAAATCACGAAAAAAGGGATTTTATGGCGAAATTTCCCTTGGATGAAGACTTACCAGTATTGCTTTAGATACTTTTGACCTTATTTTGGGTCAGCAGGCTATAAACACATCGAAAATTAGATATTTTACATTATTTTTCGTTGTGAACTAGGGATGTACTATAACTATCGATAACTGTAGTTTTATTTGTATATCAGTGTAAATAATTAAATTAAATATGTGAAATTTCCTTAGAACTAGCATGCAATATGACCATAATTAATTCGTCGAAGATTAATAATGCATAAATTATCTATTACTTATGCATTAATGGTCATTAGTTAACATATTTTTTTTATCTAGTGATTATTTAATATATTAACCTAAAATGTAAGAAAATTAATCTCTGTTTTTATGATAAATAAAGAAATATTATAGGACATTATTACACAAACTGACTTAGTACTAAAGTATGAATGGCATGTGTTGTGGGTACTTAGACAACAATATATATATATATACCCACAACACATGCCATTCATACTTTTGTACTAAGTCAGTTTGTGTAATAATGAATATATATATGTGCATAGTCCTAATTTATAAGTATTTATAAATATATAGGAAATACCCATGTCTCAGGAACAAATATTCATGCTCATCACACTAATAAATGCCCGTTCCAGGATTTGAACCTGGGACCATCGGCTTCATAGGCAGGGTCGCTGCCAACAAGGCCAGACCCGTTCTCATGATTAACAGACATATAAATACATAAAAAGTTAAAGCATTGATAAAGGGTTGTTGATAACTGGATGCCGAAAAACACGATTTATAGATGCATATTAGCGCGAAATAATCAGTTAATCATCTCATTAGCAAACACATGGAATATAAACTGTAGATAAAGTCATGTTTTTCCAAGGCTGTATGTTTTCAGATGCAGGCAGTGGGCCAAATTTGTTGGGAACGAAGACCTGATACATCTTCCCATAGAAAAGTTACATTTATTCAAACATGTATGTGCACATCATTATGAAAATCAAGCATTTAATAAAATAAAAAAACACGACTTAAAAACTGTATTAAAATAATTCGGGTCCACATTAAGCCCGACCAGATAGTGGTCCAATTAAGAACTATCCACTATATAACATACAACTTAAATGTGGACTCGATGCTAACCTGATTTCGAGTACAAAATTTGTAGACAGGAGCCTATGTTTCAACCCTCCCCATTTTATCGATATCGATAAGAATCGTGAGCGTGTAGCGTACTACACTATTTAAATCGCTTATGTTGGTACTATGGTTCTTTGACAGTTCTTTGTCGTACATTTTGGTAATGATTTGCGAAACAAACTGATTCCACTCACTAGTATGGAAGTCCCGTCTCTTAAAACGTAGTGATTATATGCTCTTTGACAATGACATGCAGTTGCGTCGATGTAGATCTATCATAAAAACGTACATGTGACGCATGTGACAAATGAAAAAAATATCTTGACAATTAACATAAAGCAATACAATACCACAAAATGTCAACAAGAAAACAGATTTATTATAAAAATACAAATTATATACAAAGCTTCATTTTAAAACCAATGGTCGTGGGTTCTAACCCCGGCTCTTAACAATGTGCATCTTGTAACATGTACCGATTGCTTTTCAGTAAAGTAAAATATATTATCATGAGGAAGATGGAGTATCCCCAATAAGGTATATTTTCCCCTCTGGGTTAGAAGGTCAGATAGTAGTGAGACAGGGAGATATAGTGAAGAATGCGGAAAAACAAGCATTTATTGTGTTGTTAGGCTAGTTTTTTTTTTCAAAATTTGAAAACGAACGCAACAGCATGCTCGAAGCCCCCTGTGAGTCAGAATCTGTTAAATTTAGGCTTAAGACGAAACAGGAGCTGAGCCCGTACACAAATTTGAGATTTTTAGGTAAAAGGTAAAAAATATCGCCGTCGCGCTGATGAGTGTGGCACCCCGTACCTAGCTAGAGACTATCCCTTGTGTGTGTACCAACAAACCAAATTTTAGACAAATATGATACGTCTTCTTCTTCTTTGTCGTTGTACTCTTTGCAGAGCGTCGTGGTCAACTGCTGATATCAGGCGCAGATGTTGCTTGCCGTACGATTTCTCGCCATTTTTCGCGGTTGGGGGCCAGTCTGGCAAATGCGTTCAGGGGACCCTTCATGGCAGATTTGATTTGGTCAGTCCATCGCATAGATGGCCTTTTGCGCGGTCTTTTTCCGTTTGCTCTACCCTGCACCACTAGACGCTCTATGGAGTCGTTGTTCCTCCTCGAGACGTGACCGAAAAAACTGAGTATGCGGGTCTTTACGAGAGTCGGAAGGCGCTGCTTGATACGGAGTTCTTTAAGGATGGAGACATTAGTCCGAAACTCGGTCCAGGATATCCCCAGCATTTTCCTCCAGCACCATATTTCTAGGGCGTCTATCGTCTTCTCCTCTGTCTTTCGGATAGTCCAGGTCTCCGCAGCGTATAAGAATATAGGAAAAACGAGGGCCCGTACAAGCCGAACCTTCGTGGTGTTTGTGACGTTTCGGTGATACGTAGCCTATACGTAAAAACTAGCCAAGACAAATCCTTTATAATTTCAGGATTTTCTACACAGCACAGAACATGGCACCCATATAGATCTCAATTCCGTTGTCGGCGAGTCAACAACAACACATATTCCTAATATTGAACTTAATTGGCTCTCATTTCACATTTATGTTTTAAATTAATTATAGGCATAGACATACCATATCCTATTGTAAGTACAAAGTTTCAGAGCTATCTAGCTAGCCGATTTAAAATGAGAGCGAAACTACATTTGTATGGAGAACCGAATTTGCTGCGGACGCACAATGTAGCATAATCGGATTAGGACCAACCTCGAAATCTCTGTAACAGTCATGAAATTTATTATGTATATAAATTAAAGGCCCCTTTTTCATGCCCAAACCATTTAACATTTGGGGACCTCGAGGAATCCGAGCCATCTTGGAAAATGTGTACCATCAACACAACAGTCAACATTAAAACTTATTAAATTCTACACAAAAAAGTCCTCGATATCTTTGCGGAACAATACATCTTGTTATAGAGAATACTTGCTGAATCTAAGTTTAACGCTTATACACTTCCAGGGGACATTCTCTTAAAAAGAAACTCGGAGGAATATGAATTCTATTTTTAACTATACATTTGTACGTGGTCTACCCCAATATTAACATTTTATTCTACTGCGACTACACCAGAAAGAAGGGTTATGGGTGTAAGTACTGATGTTTCAGTACACCCAGTAGCTAGGTATTAGGATACTGGACGGATTTTTTTAAATGACGTATCGTTAGATTCCTCTTGCCATTCACAACCTACTTTTACTTGTTCTATTAAAGAAAAATCAATACAGCCGCCTTAAGAGGACTCCGAATATTAAATCATATTTTTTCTTCTAGCGCCTAAACTATTGAGTCACAGTATCACCCTGATCAGTAGATCCACAGTTAGTATACAAGTGCTATGCAATACAAAGTTACTAAAATTAACGGAAGAAAAAAGTTTAGGGCTAAATAATACGTCATTTAAAAAATCCGTCCAGTATCCTAAGCTACAGGCTGTCCTGAATCCTCAGTACTTATACCCATAACCCTACTTTCTGGTTAAGTTGCAGTCAAGTAAAATATTGATATTGGGGTAGATTATGTACAAATGTATAGTTAAAAGTGGAATTTTTATTCTTCCAAGTTTCCTATTAAGAGAATATCCCATGAAAGGGTATAAGGGCTAAATCTGGGTTTAGCAAGTATTTTTTAAAGCAAGATCATTTTTTTTTTCGCAAAGATGTCTAAAACTATTTTATGTAGAATTTTATAAGCTTGAATGTTGCCTTACACGATTATTGAATAAAGAACGTAGATTTAGAGTAAAACGCGAATTTCTCCTGGATGGTCCACATTTTCCAAGATGGCTGCGGTTCCTCGAGGTCCCCAAATGTCAAATGGTGTGGGCATGAAAAAGGGGCCTTTAACGTATATACATACCAAATTTCATGACTGTTCAGACATTTCGAGTTTGGTCCTAATCCGACTGTGCTAATGCCACTATGTACGTAAACTGTAACTGTACTGCGGACTCAACCTTCACGTTATAATTTTTTAAGTATTAACGTTGACATAGTAACGAAAATAATAAACACGTCAATTGAAGTAAACAATATTATTATATGCAAGAAAATTTTGCAAAATAGGTACATTAATGATTAATATGTAAAACACCATTAATTATTGAATTAAAATTATGATTTTGTGTTAAAAAATATGAGACCAATGATACAGCCCGATTACACGGGCTACATATTAAAAATAATTATCATGGAAACAGTAAATATACACAGGTGAACAAAGTTATAGTAAAATAGGTGCATAATTTCAGAGCTTGCCTGGCCCACCTGTACCACCTACCATGACCACGGCCGTCTCCTACTATTATTTTTTCTAATATCTATGGCCTTACTAGCGAACAGTATTCCATGTTCTTGATCCAGAATTTAAACCCTTAACTACATATTTGTGGCACTTGGGGTTGAATTTGAAACTCTAGGGCACTAGTGTGGCTCTATGAGAGCGCCTTATATAGGCTTCTGGTGACCAGAGGATCAGCATTGTTAACCAGCGCGGAAATGCACCCAGCCTTCTGAGCACCCTACCGAGCGACCAGAATATAGGGCAAATATATTATGTATACGTTTTTGACTTAAGTGTTTTTATCATGTTTTATATTTAAACTTACAGATGTCGAACTACCAGCAAAGTTTTTGAAGAGGTGTAGTTTTTATATTTCCTGGTACCAAACTGATACAGGAAATTGGAACATCAGTAAATAATCTACACCGAAGACAATGAAATATAGTCACATAACACTTTAATGTTTTATTTTATTAAAGAAATCGGTAAAAAAATGTGTTAACTGAAAAAGATAAATTTTATTTTATTTGTAGTTGAATAACAAAATATGTATTTAATCTCCTTTTAACATAGGAATTCTCTTTGTGTAGGTACATATAAATAATAGGTACTTAGGCCTTGGTAAGTAATATAGACAGTACAGTAGGTCTTATCTTAATAATTTGTGATCTCATACATGCGTTCCGATATATCTGATGGCGACTGTACATACAATGGGGTCGCGTATACGAGTACAAAGAGCATTAAAATAGTTGTTGATAGACCAAGTGAGCGAGGTACTATGGTACCTATCTTTATATCAATTTTATGCATTATGTAATAGCGCTATACAGAAAAAAAATTTGACAAATGTAGTATTATTTTTATAGTAATAAAGGTTATTCATGAACCATCTCGTAATTTAAAAAAAAACGGACTTTATCTCTAAATCATATGCCTTATATTTACAGATGTGTTAGGTTACAACTTGGTTCGTGAACGTGGTTTAGAAGCAACTTGAGACTGGGTGCGGAGTAAATTGCATCAATTTTTTTTACAATTTTGAGCGTTTATAGGAGAATATGTGGAGCGAGCATTATTCGACGTGTAGGTGTGGGTTCAACTGAAAGATCGCATGTCAATAGTTCTTTATTGTCGTTAAAATTCAATTAATAATCGCCTTTATCGACCATCAACTGTGTGGTCACTTTTTAATTGATTGACGTTGTCAGGTACAGTTTCACTACTCGCCGCCGCATTGTTCATAGCGCATTACTTATCCTATCGAATACAAGATGTCGCTGATTCCTGTAAACTTATGTTTAAAAAAAAAAGACGCTTTACTCTATTGCCATATATTGTAGGAAAGGAAGGGTATTCCCTGTCGTACGTCAAAAAATCCAAGATGGTGCCCAAGCCCATGGACAAAAAAGTCTAGCAATAAAATCAACACTTGTCAAAATTTGACATTAGCAATCCACAGTCAGGTGACAATCAAATCAAACCGAACCACTTCGAGTTCAGAGCCATTTCAAACTATATAGTAGTAATAAACAAAGTTGATTTTTGTTTGATTATTTTTTCTATGAATGAGTTTTGATTGTTCCAAATGATAATATCCACAGTTGATAAAATCAACACTTGATACAATCAACATGCGATAGAATCAAGTGTTGATTTGATGTGGACGCGAAATTTGACAGTTGTGCATCTCGAATAAGGCCCCTGTTTTTTTTAAGCTGCGAAGACTGTTCTAAATAAATTGGAACGTTTTATTATAATATATTATTTTCTAATTTTTTGCTATAAACGATCCACATATACTTGATCCGGGATACAGGTGTCTATAATAAAGTATCGGATGAGCATAATGATTTCATTGTAGAGATTATTAACAAACTTCCTAAATATGAATCTCATTATAGGAGAGATAAAAATAACGACGCTTTATACATGCAACCAGGAATGACAGTAGCAAAAATTTATGATTTATATAAACAGAAATTTACACTTAAATATAACGATGAGCACAAATGTGTTTCTTTCGAATCTAAAAAAGGTATTTCTTACCAAATTTAATCTAAGATTCAAATCGTTAAAAAAAAGACACATGTAACAAGTGCGATAAATTTCAAATGAGAATTCGTGATGCCAAAAGTGCCGATGTAAAAGAAAAAGTAGAGGAAGAAAAAATACAACATTTAAGCGTGGCCGAAAATTTGAGACAGCAAATGAAGAGAGATTTTGAGCAAGCACAAAATTCACCCTCAGTGGAATGCTTAACCTTTGATTTGGAGAAAACATTGCCTTTACCCCGCATTCCGACGAATATTGCATTTTACAAAAGGCAGTTGTGGTTTTACAATAGTGGTATCCATAGTGCATCTAATGATACTGGGCATTGTTATGTATGGGTAGAAGGAGAGGCAGAAAGAGGTGCACAGGAAGTAAATTCGTGCCTAATAAAATATATAAATCAAAAACTAAAACCCACGGCTGAACATTTAATCCTATGGAGTTGATTGCTGTGGTGATCAGAATAGAAACATCAAAATCGTCCTAATGATGAAAGCCATCTTAAGCTCTCATCCAACCCTGAAAACCATATAATTCCGATTCCTTGAGTCTGGCCATACTTTCTTACCAAATGACGCAGATTTCTCAAAAATTGAAACCGCACTCAAGCACCATCAACGCGTATATACACCTGAAGAATACATCAATATTATTAAAACCTGTAAAAAAGTTAAACCTCTTCAAGTTTACAAAATGACAAAGACTGATTTTTTTAGTACAACTAAACTGGAAAAGAAGATTAGCAATAGGAAGAAGTTTACGTTAGTTTAAGTTAGTTGGCTACATACAAAAGAAATTAAGTTGGATAAAGATAAAATGTTTTCTATTTTTATGCGGTCTACGATGGAAGACGATTTCAATGAGTTGAAAATTGATAAAAGAATAAAGCGAGAACTGCAATACATAAAAGAATCTGAATTTTGTTTATTGTGGCCTAATGGCAAACCGATTGCTCCAGCGAAATTAGTGGACTTACAATCCATGTACCACTACATACCTGAGGATTGCCTTCAATTTTATAGAACGCTTGATGTTGATGGGTTTGGTGGAGTTCCGGACTTCGAGATCATAGAATACGATGATGATTGAATGTTTAATATAAGTTTTTGATAACTTTTGGAACCATATCAGCTAATTTTTGGCATAGGTTCTAAGCTCAAAAGATCACGTCCTATTTTTTTTGTAATACATTTTCAATTTTTTTTGTTGTTTTTGTATGTTCCTCATTGTTATTTATTATTTTACATATTAAATTTATTTTAGATATATTTTATAAAAATAATACACTTAAATTCGTTTTGGAACGTTTATGCATAATTGCTATTTAACAAGGTTCATACAAAATTAAATTTAGCAAAAACGTTTCAAACTCGTTTTACCTATTTATATGCCCCTTGTATTATGTATTTACAAAAAATATGCATATCATTCCATAACCAGTTTGGCATTCCACAGTAAAACCAATAGTATTTGCCTGAAATAATTACAGGGAAAAAGTGTACCGCTAAAACACAAAATTGCGTTTATCTCAAAATGGGGTCGCTGTGGGTTGGAACGTTTTCGCGTAACTACGTCCAAATAAGAACTGATTTCATTCGTTTCATCTCATAAATAAGATGATGAAATAGTAAAGCATCATTCATATTCGTAAAGAAGACTGTGCTACTTTCTAGACATTTTTTTTTTTGGTTTATGGGAATGGCTCTGGCTCTGGCTTTCTTGAAAACAAAATGGCGTAGGAGTACATACTTTCCCGCCGGTCGACAGATGTCTTAGGTCAATTATAGGTAGGGTAGGCTAGGGTAGTTCGGGACATTGGCTAAACAATGTCCATCTTAGCGAAAAAAAAATTGCAATGAATAAGTAAAGTTTTTTCTATAGATAAATTTTGCGAGTTTCCTTTAAAAGTTTAATGTCTGTCAGTAGGTAGGTATTTCTAAACCAAGTTACATAGTTTTAGTTAAAGGCCCAAGTTATTAGAGAAACCAATTTCTTCAAGAATTGTCATTATCTCTAAAATAACACCGAATTCAGAAAACTTTGTATGACATTTTAGTCTCATGCAGTCAAGAATACACGTTTAAAATCTGTCGTGTCATATGAGCCCACAGTGTATAAGTGACACGATAACACAAATAAACTAAAAAATATATACAATTCATTTGATTGTATGCGTTATTTCAAATTGTACACAAATAAATATGAAATGGGCTTTACTTAAGTTTTTGCCTGTTCTTATCAATTTACTTATCAATTTCTTTTAATATTTTAATGATACCGGGTAAAGTACCTGTTTACTAAATGATAATTATCGGACATTTTCTAATCTTGTTTTACTCATATTGGGGATTTCCTGAAATTGTTCTCATTTTATACATAAAAACAAATCCAGGCCTTATCCATTACAAGATTGAGTAGAGTCTGCCGAAGCTCACTCTGCATGGTATTTGCAAAGACAAAGTGTGGCGCTGCCACCATTAATGATATTTATAATGACACCTCCTTACTGTGCTCTATACCAGTAAAAAAAAAAGTTAGCTTAGACGTACTGTAACGTGTTTATGATAATATCAAATTAAATTGCCTAGATAGAGAAATTCAACCTATACAAGGTGTAACAAAAATAGTGTGGATCCATTTAAGGACATATTCGGTATCGTGTTCTGATAAAAAAAAAATAGAGGATTTAATTTTGACGCAATCATTTTTGGACTTTGTATAAAGGGTTAGCCAATTTAAACGACTTGCCCCGTAGTAAAAAAAATGTATTTGCATAAAAAAAATCTTCTACTATTTCACAGAACAGAACACAATATTAAAATACCCTTAAGAGGGAAGAATAGCTTTTCGAATCTAACGAAATAACGGTAATTTTTCTATGAAATTCCATTTCGGAAGAAAACGTTTTCCACTAACTAAATCTTAACAAATCACTTTGATTTTGATGTCGATCGCTAGACCATAATTTATTCTAGGTTTATGGGTTTCGCTTTTTTGATAAAAAAAATCTCTTTTCGTATGGACGATCACGTGGTATACCTCCCTCTTCCATTCTCTCTTCTTCTCTTCTCCTCATACGGATCCCCACTATTTTTGTTACACCCTGTATAGAGAACTGCCGGAAATATTATTATATTTTTGACCAAGCTGAAACGGTTTTGCTCGCGCTTTTCATTTTCACTGAAAACAAAAAAAAAATAGACATTTCATCATCCTTGCAAGTCTCACTTGCCCTAAATTTAAAATAATCATACGCCAAAAATAATATATTTTCATTCAAATCAGGTTTAGAAAAATGTTCTTCTTTCTAGAAAAATAAAGAAACCTGGATTAGACTCGTACTTATTCTACGCGCATATTGTAGGTACCTATACAATGTATGAACGTGACACTGAAAACATACGTCACTCTATGTACACAGCAATAATAACTGAAGATCTTATCGAGTCTTAAAGCAATTATCAACACTTTACAGGAAATGTTAGGTACAGACATACACATACATACGCTCACACACATGCAGGATATCCTCGTTAAACTTTCCATACTTAGAACTTAACGTTCGATGTTTCCAAGTCTTTATGCCGACCGACCAAGTACCTAAACCTAATAAAAAATTATCGTGATAACCAATAACAACAAGTTAAGTCCTGCGTAAGTAAAATTTTCAAAATTTATTTTTAACTTTAAAAAAGACCTATGACTGACTTGATCTGATATCTCCAGATAGCCAGTTGTACGAAATACTCGTACAAATCACACCAACTGGACCGACCGACTTTCACACCAATAAAAAATCGGTAGTCTGTGCCCTACACTCTTATAATGTTAAAAAACTATAACTATTTAGGCAGTGTTCATCTTTCGCTAAAATTAGGTAAGACTTTTCCAACAAATATTCAGCTATCTATCGCTATATTTAAGTTAGACTTTTTAGACAAAATTTTTGGGTTTTTATGCCACACCTTACACTCCTTAAGCTGATGACCAGTAGATCAGATCCAGAAACCAATACCGACGTCACCTTCTCCTGTTCCTTGTCGTCTGGAGATTGGTTGACAGCACAACATCAATTGTTCTCGATGTCAACTTTCTTCTGGCTTCAAAGCAATCTATAATGCCTTGGTTGCACGCGGTTACGCTACCGAGGTGTTACTAATTAGTTTGCTGTATTTTTCAATGACGTGATAATAAATGCGATAGATGGCATTATTCCGACGTTCTCCGACATATTCATATAAAAAGAATAACAGACGCTGCAGACGTCATAGGCATCTGTAGATCTGACTCGCTCAACGATTAGTATTGCGATACAGCAAGAAATTGTTTCATGCTGTATGGTTTTCATTTGTTTATTTATTACGAGACTAGAATTATTACATTTACATGGACATATGGAATTATTATAAGAGTTAGCTCAGTTATTTTAAGTCGAATATTGATATGTTAGTCGATCCGCTAAAGCGTGTGGTTCCTTTTGAAACTACTCGCTGTGGAGCAAAATATATCGAGCAATATTCAACTTAAAATACGTGAGTGACCCGTTTTAGTATACCTACTTATATTTAGATTTTAACTTTTGTATATTAATTATTTAATTCCGATATAATATATGATTTACCAAAATTAACTTGTTATCAGAATGACGGCAGCCACTTTAGTTCAGCCCACGGGTGAACTGTGGAAGAAGACCAGAATCGAGCTGAATGAAGATCAGAACACGAAGGACCGCGATCTCGATATCATCAAGGAGTGGCTGAGAAAGCAGCCGCATCTGCCGGATGAGTTTGGTGAGTTGGTACACCCATCATCTATCACTGGTTTGAATGTAAATGCTTCACTTGACGATGAAAATACAATAATCACTATGCCTAGGATTTGAGGAGTTCCCTCGATTCCTCATGGATCTCATCCTTAGAACGTTTTCTCAAAAATGGGACCAATCGGTCCTCATCGGTTGAGAAACAACGGAGTTGAAATGTATGTAGGTGATTTACTCTTAATGCACTTCTGATAGTGTCAATGATAATGATTTCATGATATATGACGTATAGAAATGGTTACGTTGGTATTGTACACTTATACAATTTTGATTCTGATTAAAGACCAAATTCCTATTTTGTGATCGACTTTAAATGGTGGGATGGTTTAAAAAAAAATGTTATTGGCTGAAGATTTATATTTTAATAATGATATTTTAGGGTCTGGGGATCCCTCAAGTGGTGAACCATTTCACTTTAGATTTTTCTTAGGCGTGTATAAGTTTGGTGAAGGATTTATTCTAACTTTCACGCAAAAATAAAATAAAAATAAAATAAAATACAATTATTCTAACTTAAAACAAGGTAGGTGTTTAATATAAGTGGATGATACTTATGTAATGAAATAATGTTTTGCTATTTTCCATTTATTATTCATTACGTGTAAAACCGGATAGATACTTTGAACTCATCTATGACATGACTTTACAAATTAGGTACATCTTTGCATCTAATAACGAGGTGAAGATGTAATATGCTGTAACTTTGAGGATTGCAGTTTTGTGGAAATATACTTTTAAAGAAGTATCAGATCATATTTTTATGCTAGCTATGTTTGCAGTGCTTTTGGTAACTTTTAATTTAAACGTCAAACTTCTACAAAAATATGACGTTTACTTAACACTTGTACCGTCAGGGCTATTAGAAGCACTGCAAACATAGTTTAGTGTGACTCTAAAAGTGAATGGAACAGTAAATTAATAAAAAGGAACTAAAGAGCTACTAAGGAGAATCCCATAAAAAGGCGAATGCTATAGCATGCGTGTCACGAAAATGGGGGCACAATTGTAGACTTCACAGCATGATTTTTATTTGCTATAAAACTATGGAATATAACAGTATGCATTGTATGATTTTGATGACTGGTAGAGGAAATGTTGGTGAAAACTATCATACTGTGTCAAAGGGGATTGGTAAGCATATGAACGCAGAAAATTAAAACGGATAACGAATTCAATCCGTTTTAACGCGTACATGCTGCGTCACCACGAGTAGTACAAAAACGGATGTTATGCAAACCGCGTCCACGAACGTGTTAAAGTTTATAATTTAATATAAACTATTATAAGTTGATTGTGGTTTAACAAATAGCAACTTATTTAAATAAAAGGAGTTTAACTAATGTCAATAAGTACTTAAATTGTAACTAAAGCGCAGCAGTTTGCAGCAACATTGCTCATCGATCGAAAACTGTTATCGTTATCGCTTTGCACAGTTTGTTATCTAATCAGCCATTACCATTCTTTGAAATTAAGTGACATACATATATGTACATATATTATCTTGTTGGACATCCACAATTTTCCTAGAACTATAGTATTTTTCACATAACTTGCGTACGGTGACAATCAATCATCAATCATCACAATCGGTAGAGTCTGTTCGGAAAGAGAAGAGTTGTGGAATGTATTGAGCGGATTGAGCCCCATAAATTTCACGATTCTTCTTTTTCCGCACAGACTACATGTTTCGCGTTTAAAGGTTATAATTTAATGAAATTACAATATATGAAGATAAAAATTGTATGAAGATGAAAGCTGTCACCGTACCCTTGGGTACCACTTTTGGAAAAATACCATAAATAATAAAAGTTATTGAATGTTAAAATCGTGAAAGACAATTTGTCTAAAAAATTTACAGTAGTTATCGCTACTTTTATGATAAGTTTCAATGTCCGTTCCAATAAAATGTTCATTTTACGGCCTTTTTCTCAAACTTTTTGATCATGGTTTTAGTGTGTAATTGTTATATTAACTGGTATACTTCAAGAAGGCTAAGAAGTAGCAAAAGGGTATTCTTTCTCTGCTATCTTAGAATTTTTCCCTTATGCTATCTGCTTACTGCGTTCTTTAACAAATATTCTGTTGTATAGAATACATTTCGCGGCCCGCCTGATTTCGTCTCATTTGCACAGGAGACTGATTTTTGAATTTCGACTATCCTCACTACTTTAAATTCTTCTAATAAATTTGAAAACGATTCATCAATACCACTAGATTCCCAAATTCTATCCCTCGTAATTCGAAAATCAGCATTTCACTGTTTTCCACCGATATTCGAATGACGAAATCGAGCGATTTAAGTTCAAAAATCGCCCCCTAGTCATTAACTGACTTGCTAACATTCCAGACGAGCAATGCCTACGTAACTTCCTCCGCGGCTGCAGCTACTCCCTTGAGAAGACCAAGCGCAAGCTGGACATGTACTTCACCATGCGTGCCGCGTGCCCCGAGTACTTCTGCAACCGCGACATGAGCCGGCCGGAGTTGATCGATCTGGCTAACAGAGCGTGAGCATCAATTTTTTTTTACTAGCCTAATTTATAGTTCCATAGCTAGCAATGGCCTGCCCTCGTTTTCTCCACTCGACCCTGTCGTTGATATTTTACCACAATTTTGGAAAGAATTCCGATAGAAGATCGTTCTTTTCGGTCTGCTTGCACCCCGGCCTATACCATCTATATGGTGTTCCTTGGGTCCTACTCAGTAACCATTTTGACCCATATTTTTGGGTGCATCTATACAATATAGATAGGTACTCTTCATTGCATTCCTTAATAAAAAAACAGTAGCTATACATTTTTTTAAAGATAAAAACAAGGGCAGAAAACAGGCGGTAGAATTGCTTACAACGAAATCTTCTAGAATTAAGGATCACAATACCATGCCTCGAGAAATTGGTGCAGCTTATTAAATCTTAAGTATTGAAATGAGACGTGAAATTAAAAGGGTTATACGGTACGAGTATTCTTATCAAATTAGTTAAAGGGATAGGTACTAAGTTTTCTATGAAATCAAAATTTGAGCATGATTATGGTTATATGTCAACAAACATGTAGACCAGCCATGTTACAGCTGCTTTGAATGAAAATATCCTATATTCAACATATGTATAATCTTTTTTTTTTAAATCCCGTTTCAGTCAAGGCCCACCGCTGCCAGGCCTAACCCCGAACGGTCGTCGTGTCACTATCTGCAGAGGTCAGTTTGAACAAATATAAAGAACTCAAATTGTTTTGACAGAAAGCTCATTTTTGTTTGATTGACGTGGTTTTCCAGTTTAATCATGTATGACAAAGACCCTTATGCCATTGACAACCATTTTTTAACTAGTGACGCCAAACTACGAGTCAAGGTGAAACGTTTAAAGATGTTGCGATTGCACACATTTTGGAGTGGGTTGAATCTGCGTTTCTTAAATGAGTTTTTTTTGTTTTAGCAAACTTTTAGCCGCATTAAGTGATGCGGCTAAAACTGTATGCAGTACTTGATAGGAACTGTGTCAGTAATTGGTATCTTTAATCTGACACTCATAGCAATATTTAAAGTTAAAAGCAGGCATTGACGTAAACGAGTAAAGATTGTTTGACCTTTGGCCCAACAGTTTCATACTCGGTAGTTAAAATTTATATTTTCTTGTTTTTAAATGACAAATTTACATTTCCAGGAATAGACAAGAACGTTGACACCCATCAGCTGATCGACGCGTTCAAAATGGCGATGATGATCGGCGACGTACGACTGAAAGAGGAGATAGAGGGAGTTGGAGGAGATGTTTACATTCTAGACGCTTCCATCGTGGCCCCAAGCCACTTGGCAAAGATTTCACCCACCGCTGTGAAAAAGTTCTTAATTTGTGTGCAGGTAATTATGGAAGCTATGTACATAATGCAATTTGGGGCAATTGCTTCCGTAGGATACTTGAACCTACTAGATGAAAATATGTAGGGCCTTTCAACTTAACTGCACATTTTAAAGAAAGGAATGGGAATGCCATACTTGAATTAATAAGTATGAAAAACAAGCATTTGAAGCAATTTTTCCATAGCTTTGGTGGTGGCTCTTTGGCATAGCTGGTTGGTGGTGGTTAATTTGAATTAACTTTCCCTTTCAATGCTATATTAGTTATTACGGCTGAGGAAAAACAAATGCACAGGTTTGCCATATAAGATGTTGGAAAGTTCGGCACAAATTATGTTAACTAAATTTTTCAATCTTCTCATCACATCTCAACTACACTTTATACAAGAAAAGAATTCCATGATTTATATAACAAAAGAAAAATGCAAATATGTTATCCCATTTAATTCCCATTAAGCCCATCATAATAATAATGCCTTGACATAACCACAAGTTGATATATTCCAAGGTAATCAAAAGTGAGAAAAGTGCCCGTGCGCAACTCTTAATTTACACCTTGGCCTTGGTTGAGAAACTTGCACTTAAGAGTAAGTTTCAAGGTGAAACTCAAATGTGTGTTGAAATTACACATCATTCTGATGGTCACTTACATGTGAATGGTAAAAAACTGTAATTATTAAAAATTTTTAGAGTTGTGAACGTTTTAATGGACATGTTGCAATTTATTATAATCTGTGCCTCTAAATTCAATTCAATTCATTCATTTATTAATAAAATCATAGTTTTACACGTAATAATAGTTGCAATAATTTAATATTTTACTTAAATTACAATAAATTATTATACAGTCACAACAGGACTCATGTGATAAGACAGTTGAATTTTTCAAAGGTGATATATTTCTGTTGCCGCTATAACAACGAATACTAAAAAACAGAATAAAATACATATTTAAGGGGGCTTCCATAAAACAAACGTGATTTTTTGCCGTTTTTATAGATAATGGTACGGAACCCTTCGTCCGACTCGTTATTGGCCGATTTTATTTAAGTTTTAATATCTTCATAGACTCGGCTTTAGATCTTTGAGCCGACATTTTTTTAATTTTGCTAACCGTGTGCGGGATGATCAGAGTTCTTTGCGATGCCTGAGGTTGTATTTGGCTTCCCCAGCATTAGACTGGAACGTTTCAAAGTTGAACCCTACCTATTTAGCTACCTTTGCGATATAAAGGCCCGGTAGTGCAAGGATTTTATTACTGTAGGATGACTCACGCTGAGTAGAATTGTAAAGGTCCAGGCCAAGGATTCCGACTTTTTGGTTTCTATCGTGAGTGATCAGTGATCTTGTGACGCTTTCTATAGAAAACTGACGTGCCGGATTTGTTGGTCCGGACCCGGACCTTTCTAACGTGAGTCATTCTTTGTGTCCGTCCCATCCCATCCACACCCGCCCATCCGTCATAAATAATAAAAAAAATTATGAATATTTTCAGTCTCTGGGAGATTTTCTTTCATATGACATTTATAAAGTCACTGAAAATGAAGTAAAAGTTACTAATAAGACCTTAAAAATAATGTCCTACCTAATACTTTTCAGTTTTTTATGATTACGAAAACTAGTATGTATTTTTGACTATAGAGAGTAAGAGTATTTTTATTGTGTTATGTTATATTTACTCACGGACATCTGTCTGGGACATCATCAATCTGGGACATATTTCAAAAGAATGCGTTGAGCACGCGTAGGGTTGGACTCCTGACGCTTGAGTTTTGTAGAACATCTCTGAAGTTATAAAATTATTCAAACATTTTATTTTATTTCAGGAAGCCTACCCAGTGAAGCTGAAAGAAGTGCACGTAGTGAACGCGTCGCCACTCATCGACAAAATCATCAACTTCGTGAAGCCTTTCCTCAAAGAGAAAATCAGGAAACGGGTAAGAACTGCATTTGAACGTAGAAAGCAGAAAACCATGGCTAGCAATCTGACTTTGTGTTCTTATTTTTTCTTTCCGTTACCCAAGTTAAGAACACTGGTGATACAAATGCGTATGATTTCAATAAGCTGGAAAACTAGATTGGGAGAAGTGTGAACTGATGTAAAGGGGCCCAGTGTTACAGTTCGCAAAAGCTGACAATCACGAATGACAAGCGGGCATCTCGCTAATTTTTGCCCAGAACGTGCAAGTTGTGGAATGAGCTACCTTCTGAGGTGTTTCCCTTCCGCTATGACATGGGGTTCTTCAAGAAGCAGGTATTTAAGGTTTTCAAAGGTTGGCAACGCATAAGTGGCTCCTCCGATGTTTGCTTATGTCCATGGGCGGCGATGACTGCTTCCCATCAGGTGGCTCGTCTGCTCGTTTGCTATCCGGTGAACAAGTAATCAGTGGGCCCCTTAAGTCACGACCAGAAATTAGACCACAGTTATCCTTCACTTTCGCGCAAGGAAGAGATTTTTTATGGACATCATCTGTGTATGTGCAGACTGTGCAGTTGAACTAATATAACATTCTAAATAGTATACATAAGTATGGTACCAACTAATGTAGCACACATACTCGGTTTGAGCATTATCTGCTTTAAAAACGCCTCGATAAAATAGATGAACACTAGACAGTAATATCACAAACCGTACACATTTTATCTTTCAACTAAGTTTCATTTAAAATAATTATACAAAGGGCAAAATGGACAACATTTCAAATTAAATAATTAATTAATATGTATTTTTAAATATCTACTTAGTTATTGAATCTTCAGAAACCTTTGAATGGCGTAATATTTACGTCATAATACCTAGGTTACTATCATCAAAGGTATTGTAATTTAAACACTATCTATTAATCATTTCTAGATCTTCTGCCACACCGACCTGTCGACTTTGTACGAACACGTCCCACAGGAGATGCTCCCGGAAGAGTATGGTGGCAACGGAGGATCCCTTGCCGATATTAACAGTAAGTTATATATTAGTAAATTATTAGTAAACCTTACCTTACATAATACATATATGTTCTTTTTACACTTACTTTTCTAACGGCAACCGTATTTCCACGTTTAAGGTCTCGGGTTCAAATCTCGGTAGGACATTTTATTTGTAAGGTTATCACGAATATATTTGTTCCTGATTAATAGAGGCTTCCTAGGTATTTAAGTACTTCTCTATCTATTATATATGTATATTACCTACAACACAAGCATTATTGAGCTTTCTCTAGAACTACTTAGGTCTCAAGGAGCGTTTCAACTGCTTAAATTCTGTAAAGGCTCTCGCGCTGTCTGCTTATTTCCGCCCCATCTCCTTTTATAACACTTCATTTATTTTTCAAGCTATCTGACTCTGGAATTCTTTACTGTTGGCATGAGACGCGCTCAATCTCTTGCTGCTTTCAGAAAATGACTTATAGAACATTTTCATAATTTATCGCTCCCTTAGTGTTTGTACATACGAGTAGTTATTTTTACTATCGAGCTGACATGCTTTTATATCTATGTCTATTTGAATTTCTTATGTGTGTATCACTCACTGTAATTGCATGTGAGAATGTAGGCTTCACAGCGTTTTTGCAACACCTACTTTTTCCATAAATTTTTGGGTTGTCTGGAAGAGATCGCTTTTTAGCGATAAGACTGCCTGTTTTTTGCCTCTACATTTTATCAATTGTTTTTTTTTTCTTTTCCTTTGTGTTTTTTTACTGAGGTGTGCCAATAAAGAGTATTTTATCTATCTTCACACTCTTAATGATTTTTAAAGTTAAAACTATCCTTTGTTTTTCCCCAGGACTCAAACTATCTCGTATCTCTTAAATTGGTTTGCGAGTGAGGTTTAAGAGTGAGGAGATTAAAAAAAAGTTTTTGCTCATATTTTAGATGTTTTTACTTCAGAATGCGGCTAATATGCTATCATAAATGAGTTCGGCATCTACGATTTACACAAAAACGATACCAGACTTGGCCTAGTAGCTTAAATTATAGTTATTTTTAATAGGCATTAAATAGGCAAGGAACAGTGGACTCTATTTATTATAATCATGTATTCCAGGGGTGGCCAACCGGTCGATCGCGACTGTTAGTCCAGTCGATCGTGGCAAGGCAAAAAATATAAATACGTAGACCAGTTTAATTTAAGGTTTTAAGAAGTATGTAATTGGTAGATCGCACAGGGTTTCGTTAGTAAACAGGAGATCTTGGGTGAATTGGGTGACCTCTGATGTATTCGATTGCATTCAATATGATCCCCATTTAAATGGATTTTTTTTGATAGTAGCATAAGAAAGGTTAAAGTGCTTCTCTTTTAAAATATCACGAATAACTATAACCTAAAAGTTTACCGAAGCATGGCAGGCGAAGCTGACCGAATACACGCCCTGGTTCAAGGCCTAATGAATAACTATAACCTAACCTTAAATTTACAGAAGCATGGCAGGCGAAGCTGACCGAATATACGCCCTGGTTCAAGGCCCAGGAGTCAGTGAAGGCCAACGAAGCACTCCGGCCGGGACGGCCCACCAACTACGACGAGCTGTTTGGCATCGATGGCTCTTTTCGACAGCTCTCTATAGACTAGATGTGTTCACGTCTGGACGCAGTTTGGCGTAAAGAAATTACTTTAAGGACTTTCTCATTCAAGTGGTGGCGTAACGCCAAAAAAGTATTGACCTTTTTAACCAGTGATTGGAAATATTTTGTGGAATCAAAACTTTTAAATTTTACAAAAGACGAAAAATGCACGTGCTATAATAATGATGCAAGCGTTCAAATGTGGCTTCACTAGGTCTAGCTCAGGTGCAGCGCGACAGTATCTCATCTGCGAGATAGATTACCACTCTTATTATCTCGATATCAATTAGAGAGGAACGGGTAGTCTCTCTCGCGGAAATACTGTCGCGCCGCTCCTTAGGCCTACAGCAGCAAAGAATAGATACCATACACCATAGAATTTGAGACGAGTACCGCCGTGGCCACCCGGTCTAGTGGTCAGGATGTTAGCCGCGTAAACTGAAGATTCCATTTCGATTCCCGCCTCGGCCACCGGTGGAGTTGGTCACTTTTTCTTTAGTGTATGATATCTATATTTCAGTTTATAGCAGTAAAGTTCCTTAAAACACAAGCTAAATACATATAATATGGCTTGCATCTTTACTAAAATACTTCTTTAAACTGAGTACTAAATTGTGACGTATGCATAGCTCACTGTGGCGATCTTTTTAGGGCTTTGTAATTGATTTAAGACTGTAATTTTAAGATAAACAGAAGGATATTTTGAACTTAAGTCCGTTGTCTTAAATAGTTTTTTTAGTTGCTTATATTGAATACCTTTTTTACAGTGGCTTAGGGAAATTATGTGTTTAAAAAGTGTTACATTTATGTTTTTTATTTGTATTTCGTGATATTAATGTTGTAAGGGCTATTTTCTTTATATCCTTATTTTACGTCTATTGCGTATATTGAAGTGGGTAAAATAAGGTTACCGTTTACTTTAATATCATCCTTATAGCTACCCTACTTATTTTTAGGTTTACTCTTTCAGTTTTATAATAAATATCGATTAAATATAAATTTGTTTATTTTTTTTTTACTTTATGAATATTCAACTTCCTTAAACCAGTTACCATTTTTAGGGTTCCGTAGCCAAATGGCAAAAAACGGAACCCTTATAGATTCGTCATGTCCGTCTGTCTGTCCGATTATGTCACCGCCACTTTTTGCCGAAACTATAAGGGCTATACTGTTCAAACTTGGTAAATAGATGTATTCTATGAACTGCATTAGGATGTTTACACAAAAATAGAAAAAAAAACAATAAATTTTGGGGGTTCCCCATACTTAGAACTGAAACTCAAAAAATCTTTTATCATCAAACCCATACGTGTGGGATATCTATGGATAGGTCTTTAAAAATGATATTGAGGTTTCTAATATAATTTTTTTCTAAGTTGAATAGTTTGCGCGAGAAACACTTCCAAAGTGGTAAAATGTGTCCCCCCCCCCCCGTAACTTCTAAAATAACAGAATGAAAAATCAAAAAAAAAAAAGATATATATTGCCATGCAAACTTCCACCGAAAATTGGTTTGAACGAGATCTAGTAAGTAGTTTTTTTTAATACATAATAAAATTTATAAAAAAAATATTTTTTATCAAACCCATACGTGTGGGGTATCTATGGATAGGTCTTCAAAAATGATATTTAGGTTTCTAATATAATTTTTTTCTAAACTGAATAGTTTGCGCGAGAGACACTTCCAAAGTGAAAAAATTTGTGTCCCCCCCCCCCCCTGTAACTTCTAAAATAACAGGAAAATTGGTTTGAACGAGATCTAGTAAGTAGTTTTTTTTAATACGTCATAAAATTAAAAAAAAATTTTTTTTTTTTCATCAAACCCGTACGTGTGGGGTATCTATGGATAGGTCTTCAAAAACGATATTTAGGTCCCTAATATCATATTTTTCTAAACTGAATAGTTTGCGCGAGAGACACATCCAAAGTGAAAAAATGTGTCCCCCCCCCCTGTAACTTCTAAAATAACAGAATGGTAACCTAAGGTAGGTAGGCGTCTGGCTGCACGCTCCACGGCTATTCCATACGTTCGTATACTCTTTTACCTACTCAAGAGTTTGAATAGCTTCAGTATTGTTTAAAAAGGTAAGTAGGTACTCTAAACTGAACTATAATAAGTATAATAACATAGAAACCATATAGATAAATCTTTACTATATTCTCACTTTAATATGTAACGGTGCATATAACGGTGTTGTATTTTTTAGTTATTTGAATATGTCATTATTTTTTGTGATTATTTATAGGCATTAGTCTGAAATAAATTTTTGAATTGAATTGAATAACGGTGCGTTACACTATCAACTTCTATTATATTTCTGGCACATACAAATTCACTTTTCAAATTCAAATCCTTCTTGGTGTCCCTATCACTGGCTTTAATTTGATCGAAAAACATTTATTCCAACATCATTTTCTAAACTTAAGATCTTACTTTTATTTACAACGAAACACAAATGGGTAGAAACATAATAAAACACTTAAATTAAAAACTTAAGTAATATTATATTCTCGAATCTCATTGTGATTGTGATGTTGTTGTGTTTTAATCGAAAGTGGAGTGCAATAACTGTGAGCGTCAGGATGGCGGGTGGATCTCAGCAGAACGAAATACTTATAAACATATTGTACCTTCGGTGTACCTCAGTGTACCTTTAATATAATCCAGTGTTCCTCTCCCTAAAACGTGATATTTAACAAAATGGTCCATTCGCCATTTTGACGTCAGGATGGCGGGCGGACCTATGAAATCTTGGATTATACCGCACTACAAGTATGTAGTTATATTGTACCTTCAGTGTACCTGTGCAAACCTTAAATAGAAATCAGTTTACTTATCCATAAAACGAGCTATGCTTAAACTAAGGTCCACCCGCCAACCTGACGTCAGGTTGGCGGGTGGACCTCTGGACCTATTAAATCTTGCATTATTTCAAGCAAAATATATGCAGTTATTTATATTGTACCTTGACTATACCTCAGTGTACCTTCAATATAAGCCAGTGTACCTCTCCCTAAAACGAGATATTTTAAAAAGTATGGAGCACTGCACCAAGGCGGACTTATTATTAGGTGTAACTTAGTTTTGGGAGAGGTAGGTACAGCTACTTTGCTTGAAGGCACGCTGAAGTACACTTAAGGTACAGTATAACCACTTACATTTTGCCTGAAATAAAGCAAGATCCTGACGCTAGGTTGTCACTTTAGGGTTATATAGGAATCTAGGTTCTATTTGGCCTTTTCTGTTCCTGAATGTGAAGGCCTTAAACATTTTACGAATTCGAGGTTAATCGGGAACCAAGCGGTAGGGGAGAGTGAGGCAAGATGGAGTACCTATTCCAGGAACTCGGGAACTATTTTATAATCTGTGATAAACTAACAATTAAAAATAATAATCTGTTTATTTAAATTTCAGTGTTGAGATACAGTCCGAACTCAGTTACAATCTCTATATTTGGAGATTATCTCAACTAAGTTTAGCCTTAATTATATGTATAACTACCCTTACCGTGACTCAAAAACAGAACCGCCGTCTTTGTAGGTAGCCTCTGCCAAGGCAAGAAGGTCATTATCCGCCAACCGTGGCTCTATAATTCACTACAACAAGACACAATTGAGTACGAAACACCATTAATATTGTGCTCACGAACTACCAAGTGGCCTACAAGTTCATACGTCAAGTTATTGATGCGCAGCGCACTGCACGTCTGATCAATTGATACGCGGTTGAAGCTTTTGTCATTGTTTCTAAATTCTAACCAGTAATAAAGTAATTATCTAAGCGACGCCAGTCAGTTAGGGGGTGTGATGCCCGCGTGGGTTCTTTCCTGGCGCAAAGGCTATCCATCGCAATTCAACGCGGTAACGCAGCGAGTGTGATGGGCACCTTTGCGCCGGGAACAACTCGCAGGGGCCTCTTTGAGTAGTTTGTTAGTTTTAGTTTAGCTTAAGCTTAATTTGTACTGTATGACATCATTATCTATTGACGTAATACGAGTGTATTTGAATTAAATTGTAAATTCTATGAATCAATTATATAATAAAAAGTTATAAATTATCTAAGCTATACCAGAAATATACACACTACATGATGATCAAGATATATAATAAGTTACCTAACTCTATAAAAAATCAGGAAAAGACTACTACATTCACTAAACTATTAAATATATTTCTAATAAATAAATGCTATTATTCCCTAAGTGAATACTTTGAAGAGGATACTAATGATTGATGCTAATACTAATGGTTTATGCTAGAACTCATGTATTTAATTGCAATGTTTAGATTATTGGTTTCTCCTTGTTTAAAGTAGATTTAGTCCTCTTAAATTGCTGTGCCCTTGCAGGGCGTCACATCACACATGTACTTCTACACCTTCTGTTCCATCTTATGTGATTTGTGATATGCAATAAAGATTTGACTTTGACTTTGAATATATGATCATTGTCAAAAAGGCGCTGTTATTCTCATGTATAGCGTGACAGTTCAGTTTAGTGTGAAAAATCTATTTCCTACCACATCCTTCCACAAGTTCAAAATATTATACCGAACATTTTCCTCACGTGTGAAAGTCAACACCGACCCACGATTCACCCTGTGCGAATTGGCAGGGAGTAAAAGCCAGAGGGGAAAAAAAACATCTAGTTCCAATGAAATTCCGCAATATGGCACGTGATCATATATTACTGATCAGGCATTAAGACCACAAGATGTTTGTTTGACCAGAACCGTGTTTGTACAGGTATACATATATGAGCAGTACTCTCCTGTGCTTGGAATTGATTCATGTAGTGCTGGTATTCGGATCTTATGAGTTTATTTTTTAATTCGAGTCACTTTTATGAGACTTAGCGCTTAAAAACTTTTGAGTATATTGAGATTCCAGTAAAGTCGTTGTTATGTTTTCGAAACAAACTTATATATTTTTAAAATAAACTCATATATTTTTTGACATATTATTCTATAAATTTCTTAAATAACAAAATAGTAAAAGTTTAAAGTTTAAAAAAACCCGACGTCAACTTAACGACTAGTCTAACAACAGTTTGTTAAACTTCATGGGCCCGATTCAAACTTTAAGAAACGTCAAAGATTTCCTAAAAATACCATACGGACGTTTTTAGTTTGAAGAAACGTCATTTTTGACACTGACATATCTAATTCATATCGTATCAGCAAATGTTTGACGTACTTATCTAAAGGCTCATCTTTAACAACACTAGATCCGCTTACCCTTCGTCAAGTTAGTTTCAAAAACCAATATATAATAGATTGGTCTCCAATTACGCATAGTTCTAAAAGATCAAAAGGCCACTTTAGACTGGTGATCCGAGAACTTCGTGATGACTCGGCTTCCTTATATCAGTGGGCCTACCGCGAACCACGTTCGACGTGTTGCCACCCTGTCACACTTATGTACGAATTTACAAG
Source organism: Cydia pomonella (assembly GCF_033807575.1). Lineage (NCBI taxonomy): Eukaryota > Metazoa > Arthropoda > Insecta > Lepidoptera > Tortricidae > Cydia > Cydia pomonella. The sequence goes on from NC_084722.1 coordinate 7,036,008, forward strand.
TGCGACAGAGAGGCAACACGTTGAATGTGGTTCGCGGTAGGTCCTCTGAACGCAAGAACGTCGTTGTGGTCGGTACAATAGCAGAAGCCTAACTGTACCGGTCAGTCATCTCTAGGTAAGGCGGCCAGGCGGACGCCCTATAATAGTTTACTCAATTGTCTGTGATATTTTGTGCCAGCCAGCGTAACTAAGTAAGTTCAGACTACTTTTTAATTATTAAATATACTTATTTTGAATGAAACCTTTTCTTAAATAATAAGGTTTTTTTTTGGTAAGTTAATATTTCATTCTATAGCTACATCCTGAAAAGCTGGATTAAGTGTACTAATTATTTCTGTAAAAATATAGTGTTTGCAGTTCTATCAATCTGTCCAGCGCGGCTGTTTGTCCACGCGACCGTATGTCATTAATTAGTATCTTATCCAAACAACCAATCCTATCATCATAAAAAAATATATATTTTTACCGAGTGTAGTAAATAATCTTCTATATGTTTTGAAAGATTGATTTTTGGGTAAGAAAGATTTTGAAGAAGAAAAGTCGTGCAAAATCCATATCTATTTCTATTTTCTAAACAAATTTTCCAATCGTAAAAAAATAAAGATGAAACGCTTAAATACTCTGTTTCATCTGTATTTTACCATAACTATTTTGCAAATATGTAGGTACTTGTGTTAGTTTGTTAATTTCTTTTATTTTTTGTGCTTTGTTGTATCGTATAGGCCATGGATCCCTTTTCATGGTCCGACACGCAGTTAGCCAGCTTTTATTATTAAGCGTACCGTCTGTGTAATAAATAATATTATAATGCATTTATTATATTGTAGACAATTTAAATCAAGACTAGGGTAGTTTTCGTTTTGCGACCCGGGTATGTCCTTAAACTACGTCCAAAAGAGAGGTATGGGCAATGTGAATGTCATCTCGCCTTGTGTGGTAGGGCACAGCACAGCAGATGTCATTCCAGATCTAGAGCAGAGCCCAACTGGGGAAGTACCTCCACCTTACAGAAAACCGCAGCCAAATAACACTTGACCCTACTCATAGTGTTGTGTTCCTGCCGGTGAGTAAGGTTGCCAGAGCTCAACGAGGGGGGTGGGGTTAGGGTCGGCAACGCGCATGTAACTCCTCTGGAGTTGCAGTTGTACATAGGCTACGGAGACTGCTTACCATCAGGCAGGCCGTATGCTTGTTTGCCACCGACGTAGTATAAAAAAAAAAAAAAAAAAAAACAAACAGTAATTATAATTTATTAGAATCAAAGAGCAGTATTTAATACAGACTTTCAACCTGAAAATAACATATTGGTGTTGTCATTCCAGATATTGCCATTAAAATTCAATAAATTTCATTCTACCGAATTCTTTCGAATTTAAAGATTGTATGAATATTTTTCGATAACTTTGTTAAATCGCCTGTTGTAAATCTAATTTTATTGTTATTGTGGGTACTCAGGCAACGATATATATAAATACTTAAAAATATCGAAAACACCCATAACTGAGGAAGAAATATCCGTGCTCATCACACAAATAAATGCCCTTACCGGGATTCGAACCCAGGACCATCGGCTTCATACGCAGGGTTCCACTATGCCAGACCGGTTAATCTTGTTTTAAAAGTTCATTATATGGTGAAAAATCATTTCGAAAGAAAATCTACTTATGACTACATGACAATATAAACCTATAATTTTAATTAGTGTACTTATTGTGTGATTAAACATTATGATTTTTATTGGGAACTAATAAACAGTCGGCCATTTTGATTATGTATATTTTCGTTTAGACAATTTTGATTCAAACTAACCGTTTAAGACTGTAGTACAAAAATATACGGCCCTGTGTTATTCCCTGTCATTAATGTTATTACATCCTTGTCTGTGCTAAGGGGCAATCCGGTTGAACGCCCTGTGGACTATGAGCGTAAAAGGCAAGGCAAAAGTTGGGAACCTGTTATAGTGAAGTTTGTAGACATATGGGGGATTCTCGGGGTTCAAGTGCTTGAGTAGTGCAAGACGTCTAGTGTTGAATAAAAATAATGTTGGAAGTTTTAAGTGCTTAAACCATTTATTGAAATCTAAATTAAAAGTGTTTAGTTCTGACACTACACACACGTAGTTACGCTCATTTTAAAACGACTAGCTAGATTTCTCTGAAACATTGTACTTACAATAGGATAAGGTATATCTATATCTGTAATTTATATACCTTCAAATACCATAGTGCCATAGTTAAAAATTACAACGAATTTAAGTTTTTCACTCCATATCAAGGAGCATCACCCAAATCGTTGACTTTTATAATGTCCACAGGAAAAACGCCCGATATCTAGAACATTTTAAACTCATTCAGAACATTTTTAAACGAAACAAATAAAAGCTAAAACATTAATATTGCTTGGTAGTCAGACTTTTACCCTAACAAATATCAAAAGGTCACCATCCAGGTATTCGAGAAGCATTAAATTGGACATGCATGTAGCTTATGTGGACAAGAAAAAAAATGGAAACAAGTCGTCAAGTAACACCCACTAGACAACTTGTTCCAGAGAGAATCTGCCACTATAGTAACTTTGTGTTTATTAAAATTATTGACATGATTGACGAGTGGATAATGTGGTTGGTGTAACCAGTCGTCTTAATACAATAGGGTAGTTAAATGTATAAAAAATTAAACTTCAACATAGCTACCATGAAATGGCATTTATGTAAGTACACGGATGTATTTCAATCAAGGTCGGTTAAAACGCTTTTAGTTTTTAGTTAAGTTTGTAAAACTTTAACCTTTAACTTTAAATTATGTGTACATTTAACCTTTGAGGTTGTTGTTGGGTTCAATCAGTTTACTTATCCATAAAACGAGCTATGCTTAAACTAAGGTCCACCCGCCAACCTGACGTCAGGTTGGCGGGTGGACCTCTGGACCTATTAAATCTTGCATTATTTCAAGCAAAATATATGCAGTTATTTATATTGTACCTTGACTATACCTCAGTGTACCTTCAATATAAGCCAGTGTACCTCTCCCTAAAACGAGATATTTTAAAAAGTATGGAGCACTGCACCAAGGCGGACTTATTATTAGGTGTAACTTAGTTTTGGGAGAGGTAGGTACAGCTACTTTGCTTGAAGGCACGCTGAAGTACACTTAAGGTACAGTATAACCACTTACATTTTGCCTGAAATAAAGCAAGATCCTGACGCTAGGTTGTCACTTTAGGGTTATATAGGAATCTAGGTTCTATTTGGCCTTTTCTGTTCCTGAATGTGAAGGCCTTAAACATTTTACGAATTCGAGGTTAATCGGGAACCAAGCGGTAGGGGAGAGTGAGGCAAGATGGAGTACCTATTCCAGGAACTCGGGAACTATTTTATAATCTGTGATAAACTAACAATTAAAAATAATAATCTGTTTATTTAAATTTCAGTGTTGAGATACAGTCCGAACTCAGTTACAATCTCTATATTTGGAGATTATCTCAACTAAGTTTAGCCTTAATTATATGTATAACTACCCTTACCGTGACTCAAAAACAGAACCGCCGTCTTTGTAGGTAGCCTCTGCCAAGGCAAGAAGGTCATTATCCGCCAACCGTGGCTCTATAATTCACTACAACAAGACACAATTGAGTACGAAACACCATTAATATTGTGCTCACGAACTACCAAGTGGCCTACAAGTTCATACGTCAAGTTATTGATGCGCAGCGCACTGCACGTCTGATCAATTGATACGCGGTTGAAGCTTTTGTCATTGTTTCTAAATTCTAACCAGTAATAAAGTAATTATCTAAGCGACGCCAGTCAGTTAGGGGGTGTGATGCCCGCGTGGGTTCTTTCCTGGCGCAAAGGCTATCCATCGCAATTCAACGCGGTAACGCAGCGAGTGTGATGGGCACCTTTGCGCCGGGAACAACTCGCAGGGGCCTCTTTGAGTAGTTTGTTAGTTTTAGTTTAGCTTAAGCTTAATTTGTACTGTATGACATCATTATCTATTGACGTAATACGAGTGTATTTGAATTAAATTGTAAATTCTATGAATCAATTATATAATAAAAAGTTATAAATTATCTAAGCTATACCAGAAATATACACACTACATGATGATCAAGATATATAATAAGTTACCTAACTCTATAAAAAATCAGGAAAAGACTACTACATTCACTAAACTATTAAATATATTTCTAATAAATAAATGCTATTATTCCCTAAGTGAATACTTTGAAGAGGATACTAATGATTGATGCTAATACTAATGGTTTATGCTAGAACTCATGTATTTAATTGCAATGTTTAGATTATTGGTTTCTCCTTGTTTAAAGTAGATTTAGTCCTCTTAAATTGCTGTGCCCTTGCAGGGCGTCACATCACACATGTACTTCTACACCTTCTGTTCCATCTTATGTGATTTGTGATATGCAATAAAGATTTGACTTTGACTTTGAATATATGATCATTGTCAAAAAGGCGCTGTTATTCTCATGTATAGCGTGACAGTTCAGTTTAGTGTGAAAAATCTATTTCCTACCACATCCTTCCACAAGTTCAAAATATTATACCGAACATTTTCCTCACGTGTGAAAGTCAACACCGACCCACGATTCACCCTGTGCGAATTGGCAGGGAGTAAAAGCCAGAGGGGAAAAAAAACATCTAGTTCCAATGAAATTCCGCAATATGGCACGTGATCATATATTACTGATCAGGCATTAAGACCACAAGATGTTTGTTTGACCAGAACCGTGTTTGTACAGGTATACATATATGAGCAGTACTCTCCTGTGCTTGGAATTGATTCATGTAGTGCTGGTATTCGGATCTTATGAGTTTATTTTTTAATTCGAGTCACTTTTATGAGACTTAGCGCTTAAAAACTTTTGAGTATATTGAGATTCCAGTAAAGTCGTTGTTATGTTTTCGAAACAAACTTATATATTTTTAAAATAAACTCATATATTTTTTGACATATTATTCTATAAATTTCTTAAATAACAAAATAGTAAAAGTTTAAAGTTTAAAAAAACCCGACGTCAACTTAACGACTAGTCTAACAACAGTTTGTTAAACTTCATGGGCCCGATTCAAACTTTAAGAAACGTCAAAGATTTCCTAAAAATACCATACGGACGTTTTTAGTTTGAAGAAACGTCATTTTTGACACTGACATATCTAATTCATATCGTATCAGCAAATGTTTGACGTACTTATCTAAAGGCTCATCTTTGACAACACTAGATCCGCTTACCCTTCGTCAAGTTAGTTTCAAAAACCAATATATAATAGATTGGTCTCCAATTACGCATAGTTCTAAAAGATCAAAAGGCCACTTTAGACTGGTGATCCGAGAACTTCGTGATGACTCGGCTTCCTTATATCAGTGGGCCTACCGCGAACCACGTTCGACGTGTTGCCACCCTGTCACACTTATGTACGAATTTACAAGTGCGACAGAGAGGCAACACGTTGAATGTGGTTCGCGGTAGGTCCTCTGAACGCAAGAACGTCGTTGTGGTCGGTACAATAGCAGAAGCCTAACTGTACCGGTCAGTCATCTCTAGGTAAGGCGGCCAGGCGGACGCCCTATAATAGTTTACTCAATTGTCTGTGATATTTTGTGCCAGCCAGCGTAACTAAGTAAGTTCAGACTACTTTTTAATTATTAAATATACTTATTTTGAATGAAACCTTTTCTTAAATAATAAGGTTTTTTTTTGGTAAGTTAATATTTCATTCTATAGCTACATCCTGAAAAGCTGGATTAAGTGTACTAATTATTTCTGTAAAAATATAGTGTTTGCAGTTCTATCAATCTGTCCAGCGCGGCTGTTTGTCCACGCGACCGTATGTCATTAATTAGTATCTTATCCAAACAACCAATCCTATCATCATAAAAAAATATATATTTTTACCGAGTGTAGTAAATAATCTTCTATATGTTTTGAAAGATTGATTTTTGGGTAAGAAAGATTTTGAAGAAGAAAAGTCGTGCAAAATCCATTTCTATTTCTATTTTCTAAACAAATTTTCCAATCGTAAAAAAATAAAGATGAAACGCTTAAATACTCTGTTTCATCTGTATTTTACCATAACTATTTTGCAAATATGTAGGTACTTGTGTTAGTTTGTTAATTTCTTTTATTTTTTGTGCTTTGTTGTATCGTATAGGCCATGGATCCCTTTTCATGGTCCGACACGCAGTTAGCCAGCTTTTATTATTAAGCGTACCGTCTGTGTAATAAATAATATTATAATGCATTTATTATATTGTAGACAATTTAAATCAAGACTAGGGTAGTTTTCGTTTTGCGACCCGGGTATGTCCTTAAACTACGTCCAAAAGAGAGGTATGGGCAATGTGAATGTCATCTCGCCTTGTGTGGTAGGGCACAGCACAGCAGATGTCATTCCAGATCTAGAGCAGAGCCCAACTGGGGAAGTACCTCCACCTTACAGAAAACCGCAGCCAAATAACACTTGACCCTACTCATAGTGTTGTGTTCCTGCCGGTGAGTAAGGTTGCCAGAGCTCAACGAGGGGGGTGGGGTTAGGGTCGGCAACGCGCATGTAACTCCTCTGGAGTTGCAGTTGTACATAGGCTACGGAGACTGCTTACCATCAGGCAGGCCGTATGCTTGTTTGCCACCGACGTAGTATAAAAAAAAAAAAAAAAAAAAAAAAAAACAAACAGTAATTATAATTTATTAGAATCAAAGAGCAGTATTTAATACAGACTTTCAACCTGAAAATAACATATTGGTGTTGTCATTCCAGATATTGCCATTAAAATTCAATAAATTTCATTCTACCGAATTCTTTCGAATTTAAAGATTGTATGAATATTTTTCGATAACTTTGTTAAATCGCCTGTTGTAAATCTAATTTTATTGTTATTGTGGGTACTCAGGCAACGATATATATAAATACTTAAAAATATCGAAAACACCCATAACTGAGGAAGAAATATCCGTGCTCATCACACAAATAAATGCCCTTACCGGGATTCGAACCCAGGACCATCGGCTTCATACGCAGGGTTCCACTATGCCAGACCGGTTAATCTTGTTTTAAAAGTTCATTATATGGTGAAAAATCATTTCGAAAGAAAATCTACTTATGACTACATGACAATATAAACCTATAATTTTAATTAGTGTACTTATTGTGTGATTAAACATTATGATTTTTATTGGGAACTAATAAACAGTCGGCCATTTTGATTATGTATATTTTCGTTTAGACAATTTTGATTCAAACTAACCGTTTAAGACTGTAGTACAAAAATATACGGCCCTGTGTTATTCCCTGTCATTAATGTTATTACATCCTTGTCTGTGCTAAGGGGCAATCCGGTTGAACGCCCTGTGGACTATGAGCGTAAAAGGCAAGGCAAAAGTTGGGAACCTGTTATAGTGAAGTTTGTAGACATATGGGGGATTCTCGGGGTTCAAGTGCTTGAGTAGTGCAAGACGTCTAGTGTTGAATAAAAATAATGTTGGAAGTTTTAAGTGCTTAAACCATTTATTGAAATCTAAATTAAAAGTGTTTAGTTCTGACACTACACACACGTAGTTACGCTCATTTTAAAACGACTAGCTAGATTTCTCTGAAACATTGTACTTACAATAGGATAAGGTATATCTATATCTGTAATTTATATACCTTCAAATACCATAGTGCCATAGTTAAAAATTACAACGAATTTAAGTTTTTCACTCCATATCAAGGAGCATCACCCAAATCGTTGACTTTTATAATGTCCACAGGAAAAACGCCCGATATCTAGAACATTTTAAACTCATTCAGAACATTTTTAAACGAAACAAATAAAAGCTAAAACATTAATATTGCTCGGTAGTCAGACTTTTACCCTAACAAATATCAAAAGGTCACCATCCAGGTATTCGAGAAGCATTAAATTGGACATGCATGTAGCTTATGTGGACAAGAAAAAAAATGGAAACAAGTCGTCAAGTAACACCCACTAGACAACTTGTTCCAGAGAGAATCTGCCACTATAGTAACTTTGTGTTTATTAAAATTATTGAGATGATTGACGAGTGGATAATGTGGTTGGTGTAACCAGTCGTCTTAACACAATAGGGTAGTTAAATGTATAAAAAATTTAACTTCAACATAGCTACCATGAAATGGCATTTATGTAGGTACACGGATGTATTTCAATCAAGGTCGGTTAAAACGCTTTTAGTTTTTAGTTAAGTTTGTAAAACTTTAACCTTTAACTTTAAATTATGTGTACATTTAACCTTTGAGGTTGTTGTTGGGTTTTAGCTTATATTTCCCGGCATTTTGGAAAATGACTACAGAGGTACATATTTCGGCATATTTTTGTCTTTCTCAGCCTTTGCAGTATTGTACTATTTTTAAGCTTAGTTACTTCAAGAGCAATTGGATTGTTAGACCAGGGGCCCATTTCTCGAACGGTATTAGACTAATATTATTAGTCCACGAACAGGGGCCCATTTCTAGAAAAATATTAGTCTAATATTATTAGTGTGTTGCTGTGGTAACCCACACACTTCGTGGACTAATAGGACTAATAATTAGTCTAATACCGTTCGAGAAATGGACCCCTGTCAAGTCGTATGGGTTACCATGGCAACACACTAATAATATTAGACTAATACCGTTCGAGAAATGGGCCCCTGTCAAGTCGTATGGGTTACCATGGCAACACACTAATAATATTAGACTAATGCCGTTCGAGAAATGGGCCCCTGTCAAGTCGTATGGGTTACCATGGCAACACACTAATAATATTAGACTAATGCCGTTCGAGAAATGGGCCCCTGTACCTATTAGTAGGTTGCGGTTCAACACTTGGTTTGTGGTTATATCATTTGTCGATTTTCGCAAACGAACTATTAAAGGATAGGTATATACCTATATTAACATAACACGTTGTTTTGTGTATCGTTTACTAAGCTCGTAGTGGCACATGGTTTTGATTTTGCATAAATATTAGCAGATTTGAAATTATAGGACATTGCCCTAAATATATACAATAGGTATATAATATTATGGGACATTCTTTCAATAGTAGTTACTTAGGTTAGTACGTAGAGAATATATTACCGTGAAAATAGAAGTAAGTTTAATACATAAATAACGTATTACATTTATATTATACCCATAGCCCATAGAACTGAAAAATCATTGAATACAAGGCCATTTATTTATTTTTATTTTATTTTTATTTATTTGGAGTTCCAACAGCTGTGACATTAACATAGAAAAATATAGTAGATACAGGAAGCCAATTATAGGAACTCACAGGTAGTGACATAATACTAAACTAAGATTACGCACTATTGCATTGCAACCACATATGTGAACAAAGCGAATACAAATGATACCTAATAAGGATAATATGGGAGTTCAAAATACTAATTAACTTAGTAACATAATGAGGTCTAAGGTAAAAGTATAAATATAAAATAAGTAATTAATAGGTATTCAAGAAGGCGACAACACGCTCACTCAAAAGACTCAAAGTATTTCTGCACTAAATTACGTCTCACGCTAGGAATGCCACAGTTGAATATATCCATATCCAATTCTTTAGATAGCTCATTTAGCATTATTTATTTTATTAGCTTATTTAAAAAAAATTATCTCTATAATTATTTATAAATATTTTAATTCACATACACGTCTAGACAATTTTTTTCTCTAAAATAGCTATAAAGCTAGTAGTAGTATAGTAGTAGTAGTGTTTGGCTAGTCAAAAATTAGATAGCAAAGTGCAAATGGTCAATCAAAAAATAAATATTTAAACTCCCAATGCCGTCCGTTTAAAAATATATACTTAATTGTACTATTAATTAACAAAACAATACACCTAATATTTGAAAATTACATATCATAGCGATACCTACATTTTTTCGAAGATCCTACTTGTGCTATGATGTTAATAAATAAAATAAAAATAAAAATAAAAATCATTTATTTCAGACCGATAGGATCCATAAATTTTGTTAGTAACAGCAAAAAAAAATTCTTACACCCTACGTTAGTACCAATTAATTTACATAAAACTAAATTAAAACTAAATCATCCAGCTCATTTAGCCTTGCCTATCAACACGTCTACCCAGTAGCTCGTGAGATGGCAATCAAGGCGTTCAGCCAACGTCCTTAGGAGGCTGTTGCTACTGCCGCGCACGCGTGTCAGCAGAGACGCTATTCTTTTGCGCCTGATGGCATAAAAGTCATCCGTTCGCGCCTCCGCGAACATACCGGATGCGCTACAGTACCTCGGCAGCTTCAACAGCATCCTCAGGACGTTATTATACTGAACCCTTAGTGTATTGTAGGCTCGCTGCGTAAATGTTGCCCACAGACTGCACGTGTAAAAAGTTTGGCAGTATGCTTTAAAAAGTGTTAACTTTACTTGTTTGTTACATCGTGCAAATCTGCGGGCAACCATATTGCCCCTTATAGCCATGGCTCTCCTTTCTCTTTCTAGATCCATATCATCTTTCATATCTCCAGTGAGCACATGCCCCAGATACTTAAAGCTCTCCACCACTTTGAGGGGTACCCCTCCCAGCATGATCCTAGGCATAGTTGAATCTAAATTGTACTTTCGAGCCTTAAAAATGAGTATTTCACTTTTGGTTGCATTATACCTAAGACCATGCTGCTCGGCGTAGCCCTCGCATATGGTGATTAGCTTTTTTATCGAGCTGACTGAGGGGCCCAACAGCGCCATGTCATCCGCGTAGCTTATGTTATTGAAACAAGTTCCTAAAATATGACATCCAACACGCGCGCTGCTGAGCCTCCCAATCAGTTCATCTACATAAAGGTTAAACAAGGTGGGAGATGTTAGCCCACCCTGTCTAACCCCGCATTGTAGTCTATACTCGTCTGAGTACTCCCCATCCCATCTCACTTGATTGACCTGATTGTTATACCAGTATTTTAACAAGCCTACGCACTCTTTAGGTATTCCGGTTTTAGCCAGCTTGTCCCACAATACAGGGTAAACAACCAGGTCAAAGGCCTTTGACAGGTCCAGGAAACACGCGTACACAGGCGTGTTCCTGTCCCTGTAATACCTGACAGCTTGCTTAAGGCACAAAATTGCGGTTTCTGTTGACAGTCCAGGTCTAAACCCGAATTGCGCGTCGTTCAGCTTTATATGTTTCTGCAAATGTGCATTAAGCAAGCCATCAAGCACTTTTGCCATAATAGTTGCAAGTGAGATGGGTCTGTAGTTCCCTAATTCAGACAAGTCACCCGTTTTATTCTTAGCGAGCGGCACTACCACAGTACGCATTAGCTGGTCAGGAAGATAACCGTGCCTTAGACATAAGGTGTAGAACATTGCCAGAACACGAGGCATGTGTATCCCAGCGTGCCTGAGATGCTCAATACTGAGACCATCATGACCTGGAGATTTCCCCCTCTGCATGCTATTTATGCCTTAACATCTTTAGCCATAAACATTACAGTTGTTCCTCCCATGATAGTCTCAGCACCCAGCATCCCATGCGCAGTCGCACTCAGCGGGCTCACTGCAAAAACACTCTTGAAGTTATTGGCAATAGACTTTTTATTGGATTCCCCGCCAACGCTCACAGGTACACTCGGACGCGCACTGAACTTATTAGTGTTTTTCCAGAAGGATTTAAAGTCTTTTTTAGTCTGATTTGACGCCAGGATGTCGCTTTTTATCTGATCCTGTCTATCCTGACACCATTTCAGCCTTGATTTAAAAATCCTTCTGGATGCACACATTTGTTCATAAATGTATCCCGCAGATGGTTTGTTTGCTCCAACCCACGTCAAGAACTTAATCCTCGCCTCCCTATGAACGCCAGCAACATATTTATTCCATCCCGCTATATGCCTACCCTGTCCGCCCCGCCTCTGCTTACTCGACTTCCTGGCCGCCTCCGTCATTGTATTGATAATATAGTTATACATATTGTCTAAAATTACTTTATGGTTATATTCATTACATACCTTATCTGCACAAGACGTTAACTCGGCCGGAAAATCGAGCAGTTTCAGCTTTTCATGGCAAATCGAGCGGTACAGTTCCACTTGCTCGGCTTGTCTCTCGCCCCATACTATCCCCTCATGAAGCGGCTTCGCCGAATTACACTTAATATGGATCTTATCCATGTTACACTCAATAATAAGCGGCAAGTGATCAGACCAATACACGTCACAGTTTATATGTATATTGCACACTGTTTGCCTCGCTGCTTCTGTGACAATGCAGTGGTCCAGCCACCTGCTACAACCATGTGCTTCACTCGTGTATGTATGTGTACCCGACTCAATACCCAACATATCCAGGTCAACGCAATACCAATTCTGAGATTCACAGAAATGCAGCAGCTCATCACAAAATAACTCATTAGGGTGAGCATTAAAATCGCCGAGTACAAAAACCGCTTCGACGTCACTATATTCCGCACTTATCGCAACTATTTCCGCTAAACATTCTGTAAAAACTGGTAGGTTGTCCGGTAAATTTACTGGCATATATACACTAAACACTAACGATGACCAATTCGGCATTTCTATTTTAATGGCCGCCAAGCGCACACTCTCACATTTTACAACCGACACTTGTCTAAAGACCGATTTTCGCCACAGAATCGCTACGCCACCATGTGGGCGACCAGTAAGTACACCCGCCCCCGAGTCCACAGCTGACACTCCCGTGTATGCGAAATCTTTATGAACTGCTCCCAGTACCGTCAAGTCATGCGACATTAACCAATGTTCCTGTAACGCAAGTACGTCGGAAGTTTCACACAAGGCTCGAACACCCTCCATCGACCTTTTGAGAGACTTACAGTTAAAACTGATTAATCTACATATTTGTTTATTACTCATTTTGATGTTTCTGAACTCGTGATCCACTCTCAACGTGTTGCGTGTGTGTCTCATTACGCCCCTCCCTTAATGAGATAAAACGCCTGAAACACACCCCCCTCGGCCACAGTGACTCGTTCATAAACATATCCAGCTTACTACTTGCAACAAACATCTTAAAAGAATTATAGTCTTTTTGCTTACGCATCGTCACTCTGAGTAGAGACACCTTCTCGCCCGTTTTTTGCAGAATATATTCTTGAATGTCACCCACTGTCACATCTTTATGAACGTTATATTATAAATATATAACGGCACGTTATAAACATAATACATGCCACAATATATTTGTCTAGTCAACGTCAGCGCGTTTTTTACATTTTGAACTTTATCCCATTGTCATAAGGGGAAATTTTAATACATAATAATATATACGACGCACACATTTGTGTTAGCTTTGCGCTAACATGAAAATATATAGACAAGGCTGTAGTGGATCTCAAACTCGGTAAAGATACTAACTATACCTAACTACATATTTTTAGTTTTAAAATTAAATCCATAAATGCATTAGTTTTGCCAGTGATATTATCATAAATTCTGGATGAATTTCCTATTTGAAATATTTAACACCCCATATGACGATAAGTCACTCAGCTATAGAACCGAGTTATAAACAACAAAAAGATTACGTATACCTAGGTTCTTTTACAACAGATTTATGACCGGTAAAGTAAAATATGTTACAACTCTCCTTGGTCTTTTTTTCCATTTCATTTGACAGATTTGTCAAATCTAACCTTTAATAACATGGCAATACGAATTAAGGCACGCGTCTTCGTGAATGACACGATCATACTTGAAAATAGACCTACTCTAAATTTCGGGTTTGTATTATGTCAAATAAATCAAAATACGATTACTTTACTAACCACCTGAGTTCAGAGGGCCTACCGCGAACCACGTTCGACGTGTTGCCTCCTTGTTACACTTACGTACGAATTTACAAGTGCGACAAAGAGGCAACACGCCGAACATGGTTCGCGGTAGGCTGAAATAGGTAAGTGATATAGATTCCTTCTAAGCCAGCGTTGCATTTACTTGAATAGAATAAAGTGAGACCGTGTCATTATAAGCGTCATAATTATTTTCATATAAATTTGACATTAATGATGATATTGCCACACTTTGTCATTGAAAATGTTTTATTTTATTTATTAAGTACAACCACATCGTATATATTACATCACAATAATCTTAAAGTAATTCACCTGATATAATACAACAATTATGGAGTACATAGCGTTGTTCAAGTATAATATTGAGAACGACATAAAAAGTATGGGACATTAAATTTGTAAGACTTATAAAACAATTCAATAATATATGTACATTATTTACAATTTTACAAATGAATACTAATACTAATATATATTTTAACACAGAATAATTTAAATTTTAAACTAAATATTATTTTTGTTTTGGCAATATCTTAGATTTAAATGTGGGTAGACGATCATGAAAGATGTCAATGAAATTTCGTGGGTTGTAAGGCTGTTGTAACTCGAGCATTTTCGTACCCCGGGGGCTTGCAGACCAATGTTTGTCTTAGTAGCTGGTAGTATAGAAAAGGGTTTAGCTATAGGCCGCCGTGGGTAGTTGAAGGGTGTGGTAAACGAGATTATCTCAAGTAATCTGCTGCAATTGTTAGCGTATCCGACTCTAGTTAGTAGTCTGGACGCACATAACATTCGAATAGATTTTCTCATTGTCCTCTTCGGTCCGTTTACGATCGACTTATTATGTCATTTCCATAAATTACGAATACATAATATAATATATGCAAACACGAGAACGGAACGTATCCGCATCTTGTTCTAAAGGCTAATTCGAACTTATATTTCGATGTCAAAAATGACGATATTTTGTTATCGTTCGCTCGTGCATCTTGTTCACGCCAATAGAGGTAAGAACAAAAAAAAAAATATGTTTTTGATATCGAAATGTAAGTTCGAATTGGCCGCCTGGCCATCTGTAAACGCAGAAGCATGTAGATGTGAAATGCTCGTCACACTTTTAGAATTAGCTAAAAGTACCTTAAACTTAATGAAGTACAAAACTAGGTAATTTCCGTTTGTATTATAATGTCCACAGGAAAGTCGCATAACTTCAATATATACTTTAAAAAATGCATCAATATTCAAATACTTATATACCTACTTCACTATTTACTTTTCTGCCCTCCGGGCGGAAGGCGTCAACTTTGCTCCCGCTGCGCTAAACGAAGTTGCCGCTTTCCGCCTCCGTCGAGCAGAAAAATAGTATGCGCACCACGGGAGGAAACGAAGGACATCCCATCCCGCGTGTTTGCCATCCTCGTCTTCGGCTCGGGTAACAATTTTACCCGCGGCACGCAATTCCCTACTTTTCCTCCCTTGGAGCACAAATAACTATTGTAGTAGGGCGTGGTAGGGCATACTTAAAATATTCTGCCTTTTGTTTGACAACTTTCCATTTTAATTCGTGCAAGTTATTGTGCATTATCGAAGTAAAATCAAATAATACGCACGACGCATCAAACGTCGAACGCTCTTCTTCAAATTAAGGCCCTGTGTTCATTGTAACTGCGTATATGTTCCGTAACGTCACAGACCGTGACGCAAGCCATTACTCCCATATTAATCTAAAGAGGTATACTTATGATCTTGAAACCGAATCTGCTTTGACAATTTGATGTGGTTTTTATCTTGTTTCAATGCGACCTTGACCATGACCGTCGATTGGTGCTGACGAAATGTTTATATCATTATTATCTTTTACGTGTTATGGGACAATTTTACACGGATTGGCATAGCCCCACAACTCCCATAGTAAGCTCAATAAAGCAAAGTAGGTGCTAGACGACGATATAATAGTTATTTACAGTATATATGGCGCTATTTTACTACACTAGTACGATAATTAGCACATTACGTAACTATACACACTGGACAGAGAAGCATGGCGGGCGGTCTTTGGTGTGGGAGGCCAAGATCCACTTCAGGTCGCTACGCCACAGCAATAATAAGTATGTAAACATGTAGAATTTTTTAAAGGCCATATGTACTGTAAAACGCTGTACGATACATGTACGAATAGGTAATTCGCAAATCATGTTTTAATTTATCGCCATTCGTTTCGAATTCCCTATTTTTTGCACTTGTATCGTAATGTAATATTGTTTTACAAAAGTTGTTTTTTAACCGCTTGTGATAATATTGCAAGGCATTAAGTCCGCCATTTGTGCCTTCATGTACTGTGCAATAAAGATTAATTAAATAAATAAATATTTATAGTCGAGAAAGCGAATGATTCCAAAATTTCAACTCTCTACGCTCGTAGATCAAAAAGTGGAATTTTGAGCGTTGCGATGGTTTCAATGCACGAGGGTTGATGAAATTTTTGCCACCAAGTGAAACACAACTTTTTCACCATACGAACGCGTTAGGCTAAGGTGGGACGGTGCAAACGCGCTGACACACGTGGCGTCCCACAAGAGGCACCGACCCTTTTGCCATGGAACCAATGTGAGTCCGTCCGGCCTTTTACCATCAGTGCGAGACAATCCTGGAGGCTAAGTGGTAAACTCAGGAACTAATATTTATGAAAAACACACAAATAAATGTTTTTACCAGGACTTGAACCCCGGACCTCCTGCTTCGTTGCCAAGATACGGAGTAGGCTTAGAAGTCGTATTAAAACCATATAAAATTGATAAAACACAATCAACCACCGTTGCGTATTGTCACAGCGTGACATACGCCTCTTCGGTTTGAATGGTTTATTGGCGATTAAGGCTTGTTAGGATGCATGCATGCGCTCGGAAAGTTATCAAGATCATTGCCACAGCGCATGGGCTCTACAATAATTTAAAGGGGATCCATTATAGTCCGACTAAGTTAACTCTGCATCGACGTTGCAATGGCAAAATATGGATATGCCAGAATTCTGACATATTTTTATAGGAATTTGACTAACAACACTATAAGGTTTGTAGCCTATGTCGTAGGACGGTTAAATGGAGTAAAAATTTACGAAAAAGTTATGGATTTATATGATTGTTTTCTACGTTAGTTGAGAAGTTAAACGCATTTATATTGTAATATTCTATGTACGATATGGGTTAGAAGTAACATAAAAATATTTTAAGCGCTGGAAATTCAAAAATAATTGTAATAAAGAGTTATTAACAGTAATAATGCAATTGTCAATTTTTCACGCATGTCGAAATGTGTTATCTAAAAAAAAACAAAATAATTAAACTGTGTAACCTACACAATACTAAAAAACATAAAATATATAAAATTAGGATCTTGACGATTAAGTGTTTTCACTTTAATTCGTCAATATGAACGTCAGAGTGAACAAACCTACTTAAGCCGTAAAGATATCAAATATTTGGCTTGAACTCGTCAACCGAAGGTTTGCGACACCTGACCTTGAGTATAGAACACCATATACCCTAGTCTTACCTACATGAGGCCTCTGTTTAAACTCGTGCTGTATGGTTGGCGATGATAAATTAGTTAATTATAGAAGTATATAGTTTTTCATTGATAAATACTACTATTCCTAAAATGTATGCAAATAAATGATAAACTGAAATTGTAAACGACTAAATATGGCTCCAGGGTAAGTGCGACTAGCCTTCACTTTGGAGTCTGTTTACACATGTATTAAGTGTTTATTGCTGGTTCATACACCACTACCACACTTGGGGCCACTAAATGCAAATAGCAAGTAGCAAAAAGTGCTTGTTGCTAGGCCTATTTAAATAAAGAATATATAGACTTTGACTAATAATAACAATTACCACTAATCAATGTATAAACAAGCCCTAATGTGAAGGCCAGCCGCACTTATCTATATGCCACACTTACCAGTGACCTTACAGTGTGTAAATGAAATACGGGCAAACCTTTAAACTCTGGTTAGCAATGCTAACTTAGCATAGGACCTAAGAAGTATATTGAGATAACTTTTGCTTAGAAATACAATGTAAATATTGACCATACAAATTAATTCGGCCCGCAATGTAAGGTAACACACAAGTTACACACAATGTAAAGCAACACATAAGTTTGCTTGTCTCATAATGTTTGCAGTACATTGCTGCTCCGATTTTTTTAAATTAATTATAGGGTGATAATCAGTGTAACTTAAAAAACAAACTTCTTAATTCATGATTACAAGGGTAATAAATTAAATGCCTGGTTTGATTTATTGTTCGTAATGGATATACACATTGTATAGAATACACGGAACTATCGTTTTAATGCTAAATGTCACTCAATGAACACACTTAACATGTGAGGTCATAATCAAGATGCATTGTACAAAAGATAGCAAAAACTCAACGGACATTCATTAGAGCCGTTCAAAGTTTACAATTTATAAAAAAACCTATAAATTGATATTAAAATATAAAACACTTATATAAACGGATGATTACAAGGATGTGTTGCTAAAGCTTTAATCTAAAAAAATGTTACTTACCGTATCAATCAGCAATTTTATAAAGGATAAGAAAATAACACTTAGCACACAAAAACTATATCTATTCATGATTATAGTTCTTGTCATCCACGATGACGCGCAGATTTGTCAAATCTAACCTTTAATGACATAACAATACGAGTCAAGGCACGCGTCGTCGTGAATGACACGATCTAAGTGCGGCCTCTGCGAGTGGATTCCGGATAGTAATAAAATCATAATAAAATGCCAATAAAACTTTTTGCTACTCGTCGACTGTAATGGTTGAATTAATATTTCGTATACCAAACTGACATTGGGTACTTTTCATGTATGGGCATTGGGCTCCCAACTCAACTATAATATTCATTTCGAAAAGATTTAGTCAACTATAATGAAATTGACCAATAACAGCTCGCCGCGGTCAGAGGACGAAACAAAACGATAGCTCAAATTAATTAGTTATTTTAAGTTGTATAGTAGAAACAATTGCTTCATAAGTCATAAACGCACATGTGACACCCTTAATATAGCAACATCCACAGACTACGAAAACCGCTTACTATTGTTTGTTAGTCTCCATAGGCTACGGTGGCCAAAATCGAGCAAAAACCTGTCTAAAAATTTAATTTAGCAAGGAGCAAGTACCAGGGCCTCATGAGTTACGAGAGGGTGTCGTTGACTACCCCGCCGGGTCCCGGCGGCCGCCTACTAGTATCAAGGTATCGCGACTGCTCGCGTATCTTTAATAGCTGTATACTTTTGGCTTGTTTACCTGTATGATTTTATTAAAGTATTATTTTTATTGACTCGTAGAAAAAGTATTGTATACAATAGTGATATAATCAAGCTTTTCAATCTCGTACCTCACTTTGGCAACTCAGCAAACTTCGTTGCCAAAACACGGTACTAGACTGAAAAACTCTCTATTATATCACGATTGTATAAAATACTATTATTGTTCGTCAGATTTAAATGTTATCGTAATAAAGTGAGTGCGAATTTGAACTTCGAATTACACACGTGGGATGAACGATTGTGCGACAGTTCGCTATCGCGATAAACTGTTGGTCGACAGAACAGTTCCACGTCGAAAATGTTGTATGTGATGTTTTCAATGGATTAGAAATTAGGTCAATGCGGCCAATTCCAGCTGCGGGAAATTCCGTACATATGCGCTTTTTTCTTAAACCGTTTGTTTAATTTTTATCTTCATACGATTGCAAAAAAAGGAAAATACATTCGTACACGGAGTTTCCCGCTGGCGGATTTGGCCGCGTTGACCCCTGTTCTGTTTGACCATATGTGCCTTTAGTAACCCAATAGTGTCATATTAAGGGGCTCCCTGGCACTAGTGTCCTTTGATCTGAACTCCTCAGTTGTCTAATGTTTTTTGTAGCTTATCATAATAACAGTAACGGCTTTAAGCAATATAGTATTCCATATTTACTTATAAGTTCATTCTCTTCGAGACACGGCATGAAAATTTAACAATTTTAGGCCAAAAAACTGGTTTTCTCGCCATAATTTTTGTGTTAGTTCATTTAAAATCTCTAACCAGTTTTTAGAGCCGTCAAAGACGAACTCAAATATGTAGATCCTTCTAATGGAGATAAAAGATTGAAAAACCGATAGCTATTTGTCTTATATTTCTATCTGTAGTACAGTCAGCATCAAAAGTAGTGGATCAAATAACGCTTCATAAGTATCTACCATTCTGTAACAGCTTAAAAAAAAGTGATGTCTTTAATATAGAACCACTAAGACTGTAAAATATATACTTTAGAACGCGAATTTTATAAATTTATCTGTATTTGGAATAGTTATCCGGAATATCAGATACGTATGGCGCGTTGTTTCATCCGCTACTTTTGATGCTGACTCTACTAATGTAGGAATATCGACTCAAAACTAATCAATGATCGATGAAAACCGTGTGGAGCCCCTTAAATATTTTTATAAAAATAACGGTGAAAAGAAGGCGACAGGTGTTTGTCGATACATTATAATAAAAACAAGTTATAGGAATGTACATCATTGCTCATCATCAGAAGATGGTACCTATTTTGTTTATTAATAAGATAAGGCTTGTACCGAAGAAAAAAACTATCAACTTCAAACGGCTGTAATTTTGTTTCTAAGCAAGATGACTAGGGATTTCTTACCGCGATAAATTATTATTATATATTCCAATATAAGTATTTTTTAGACTGTGCAACGTTACACCGGTAAATAGAAGAAATCACTGATAATTGGTATTTCCCAAATAGCAAGAAAATTTGCAACAACCTATATGCTTGATTTCGAATCACTTAAAATTACCTCGAAGTTTCGTGCACTTCATATTTAATAACTAATGTAGTATGTCGTCTCTTAAACAGAGGCCTCCAAGCGACAGACCTTTAGGAACTAGTGAATCTGCCCATCAGAAGCATTGTTAATAGGATTTGCGAAAACGAAGGCAACGAGGCATGCCTATCATATGTATCTATTGTAAAAATATACGACTAAAATGCACCGAGCTACGACAAAAGTCAGTTTAGTTCTTAGCACTAAAATTAGGATACCTAAAGTAACAACATTTGCGTTATTTAATTCTAGGCCAAGTCGAAAATCATACAATCTCCTTCGTACAAAAATCGCATTTGGTAATTGACCAAGAGCAGACAGCAGTAAGAGCACCAAACGCCCTGCAGTGCCGTTCTCTCGTCTATTGGGCAATAATCAAGAAAGTTTTAAAAAGGAAGAATAAAACAGCCAAAAAACTTTAACAACTCCAGCTGGTGTCAGGCGCTACGAAGAAGCTGCCTATTACTATAGAAAAAAAGAAACATAATAATAATAAAAAAATCACAATTAAAAGTAGCGTTTTGTTGTAGCTACATAATTTATTTACATAGTTCCTTATCACTTGCATCAGTTATTTTTTATTATTTGAAGTATACAATTATTTTCGGCGCCTAACACCCACGTATATCCCTTTTTATCAACAAAAACTAGTATCAGATATAGATATATATATTACGTAAATGTTCATGCCTAGATTCCAGTAATTGGAGCATATCGCGTCCATTTTGATTTTCGCGTTTTTAGGGTTCCGTAGCCAAATGGCAAAAAACGGAACCCTTATAGATTCGTCATGTCCGTCTGTCTGTCCGATTATGTCACAGCCACTTTTTTGTTGCCAATTATGTATGCTAGGCCAATTTTTAGCGCTTTTACAGTAACCAAGTTCTTATAAAACAAGAATTAAAAAAAATAAACAAAACGTACAGACACAGATTAATACTGGTAATAATTGGACTCATATAAAAAAAAACATCTCGAGCCAAAATCCAGACAGGAAAATATCGAAAACGTTTGTATGGAAAAATTTCCACTGATGTTTCCTCTTAATGTGCAAAAAGCTTGTAGATAACTACTACTTGGTATTTTGTATTAGGTGATTTAAATAAATATTTATGCTTTAAATATCACCCTCTTAAACTTGGCAAGAGTACCTACTCGTTTTGCGGTTGATGTAAAAACCAGCAACCGGGTATGAAGTCATACACCTAATCATTATTATTCTTTGGGATGAAACATTTCATCAAAGTTTTTACGATGAAGATGAGGGTAATGTTCGAATGCACGTAGCTATGCCTATGTTATATACAAATATAGGTATATCAATAATTTCAATATGACTTGCGGCCTAAACAGCTCAGCAGATTCGAATTTTAACGCAAAAGTTGTCGTTAAGTGTTACAATCAGCAATATCGGCATCAATAGTATCTTCCACCCTGAAGGCCTTTCGTAGAGGAAAGTATCTTCTGGCCTAGATTACTCTTCCAAATAGAGATAAATCTCTACCGGTCGCGTTCAAAAGGTATCTGTTACAGTTAAATTGTTCTACATATATAATCATCTCTTTTTGTTTAATTATGACGCGACGCAATTTATTATCAAAACAATTGACAAATCTAGTATAGAAATTATTTCTAATAAAAAATATATTTATGTTACAGTAACCATGAAGTTAAAATCAGAACTCCTGGAGCAACCAGCCGGCGAGATGTGGAAAAAGATCAGGGAAGAGCTAAAGGAAGACTTGGAGACTTGTGACAGGGACGCGGCCCTCATCAGGGATTGGCTGAAGAAGCAGCCGCACTTGCCTGATGACTGGGGTAAGGTACATCAAAATATAAGTATAGATCAAGGAAGTACTGAAGGACTTGGAAAATTGTGACAGGGACGCGGCCCTTTTCCGAGATTGGCTGAAGAAGCAGCCACACTTGCCTGACGATTGGGGTAAAACACATCAAAATACACGTTTAGATCAGGGAAGAGCTGAAGGACTTGGAAACATGTGACAGGGACGCGGCCCTCATCAGGGATTGAAGAAACAGCCCCAATTGCCTGATGACTGGGGTTAGGACATATTACTACTAATATTATTAATGCGAAACTAATTCTGTCTGTCGGCCGTCTGTGACCTCTTCATGCTTAAACCGCTAAACCAATTGAAAGAACAAAAAATTGGTATAGTTTAAATAAAAGTTTTATCGGTCATCATCTTCATCGTCATTCCATCAGAAGAAATAACTGGCAGAAGTTAGTCAAAATATAAGTATAGAAATGTGACTGTACCTAACATAATCTTACTAAGCTGTACTATAGTAGCCTGGGCCGCAAAATATTGATCTAAAAAAAGAAAAATACGTACTTATAGATCGTAATCGTTTGAGGGCAAAAAATAATAGATTTAGTACATTATGACAGCTCAAATTGATTTGATAACTTATTGGTATCGCATCAGCATTTAACTCTCAAAATAGTTACCTAAAGACTAAAATAAAATTAAAACTGCAATTTAATGTTAAACTTAAAACTCTAGGTCCATGGGGTCCCAGCGCGCATACGTTTTTTGCAGAAATCGCGAAGCGTCTGATTTCCTCGCACAACGTATCAGTATTGCGATACAACGAGGAGATGCCGCCAGCATATTTAGTACAATGCCTCAAAAGCCTATTTTAGATTTAAGCTAGTCTAGCTAGTAGCTCCTCTGTATATATCAATGATGTGTATTGTTATTGTAAATATAATGGAACAGATTTATTGAAAAAAAAAATGTTAAACATGTCTCCTACCTAATATTAAAGAACAAAACTAATTAAAATACAATCACAATAATTGAATTTAAACGACATAATGGGCTTCGGTTTTGTAAATATGAATTTAGAATGTAGAAAATAATAGATTAATGCATTAAACCTGTTAATAAATTACTTACTCAAACGAACACGTCAGGAGATAAAATAATGTCCCAAAAACGTGTCGTTATTTGACTTGAATTTATCACTATCAATACACTTTATTAAACAAAGTCCCCCGCTGCGTCTGTCTGTTTGTATGTATGTTCGCAATAAACTCAAAAACTACTAAACGGATTTTCATGCGGTTTTCAGCAATCAATAGAGTGATTCTTGAGGAAGGTTTAAGTGTATAATTTATTAAGGTTTACTGTAACCCGTGCGAAGCCGAGGCAGGGTCGCTAGTAAGCCATATGTATAAGTAATAGGCGTAAAATTATACCTTTATCATTATGGTTCTATTTAACTATAATGGATCATTTTCTGCTTAATGTCATAAATCGAATGTCTCTTTTAATGCCAAACAGCCCAAATACCCCGACAAAATCGTGTTTTCTCATTCCAGATTACCAATGCCTGGTCACTTTTCTTCGCGGCAGCAGCTATTCGCTAGAGAAGTGCAAGCGTAAGCTGGACATGTACTTCACCATGCGAGCTGCTTGCCCTGAATTCTTCACTGAGAGAGACATCACTAAGCCAGCCCTCAAGGACGTATACATGACCAAAATGTGAGTATTCTCATCAAATTCAAGAGGAAAAACCCCCACGGTAAACTTTTCAAACCTGACTACTCACGTTTACGATAAATTATTATAAAGAAACGTAACAAATGTCAATCAATAGTAATTATTTGCAGACGATCGTTACTTATCTATTTAAAATGATTGATATTTGCTTAATTAAAAAGCGGCCAAGTGCGAGTCGGACTCGCCCATGAAGGGTTCCGTACCATTTATGACGTATTAAAAAAACTACTTACTAGATCTGGTTCAAACCAATTTTCGGTGGAAGTTTGCATGGTAATGTATATCATATTTTTTTTTTAGATTTTTTATTCTGTTATTTTAGAAGTTACAGGGGGGGACACACTTTTTTTCACTTTGGAAGTGTCTCTCGCGCAAACTGTTCAGTTTAGAAAAAAAATATATTAGAAACCTCAATATCATTTTTAAAGACCTATCCATATATACCCCACACGTATGGGTTTGATGAAAAAATCTACTTACCAAGTTTGAACAGTATAGCTTTTATAGTTTCGGAAAAAAGTGGCTGTGACAGAATCGGACAGACAGACGGACATGACGAATCTATAAGGGTTCCGTTTTTTGCCATTTGGCTACGGAACCCTAAAAAATGATATTAGAAACCTCAATATCATTTTTAAAGACCTATCCTTAGATACCCCACACGTATGGGTTTGATGAAAAAAGATTTTTTGAGTTTCAGTTCTAAGTATGGGGAACCCCCAAAATTTATTGTTTTTTTTTTCAATTTTTGTGTAAACATCTTAATGCGGTTCATAGAATACATCTACTTACGAAGTTTGAACAGTATAGCTCTTATAGTTTCGGAAAAAAGTGGCTGTGACATAATCGTACAGATAGACGGACATGACGAATCCATAAGGGTTCCGTTTTTTGCCATTTGGCTACGGAACCCTAAAAAAACGATTATGATCTTGGTATCCGACTAAAGGATTACTCATGTTAGACTAGACCGAGCCGGGTTCGAGCCGAAGCTGCCGGCGCATCTATCTATCTATTCTATGACAGATGACCGATGATCATGTGATGCTTTGCATAGAAAACGAAGCGCCGGAAACTCCAGCCCGGGCCCGGCCTTTTTTTTTTTAAGAGGGGAAATGCGTTTCGCATACCACCCAGACGCGGGGACGGGCCTGGGATGGTTATGTGGGACTCCCGTTTAGGCTGATGAGACCCATGGTTTACCCACTAAAACCCCTCTGTTGCCGCCTCAGTGCTATAGGGCGAGGTCCCAGGAACGCCGAAGTACTCTTCCGCAACCTCGCCAGCGGCCGTCCGGACTCGGACTCGACTCGTGGGGGAATATATATCACCCCTCCACCTGAGTGGGCGCGTTGATCATCCATCGCGCCCGCCTGCGCAGGGACCCTTGTGTAGGCGGCAGACGTCCCCGAGCCTGCCGCCCACAGGAACCCTTATACCCAGGGGGGTAATCGGCGGTCGTATGCCAACCGCCTTCGCTTTTGCGGCGCATTGGCTGGGAGGCCGGATCTTCCTCCCTGCCGCGCTCCGCCGCCTCCTTCTGCGCCATCACGTCCTCGCAGAAGGAGGCCGCAGCCACCCATGGCCTCTCCCCACCAAGCATGGCTTTCACCACCGCTGGCAAAGAAAGGTCGCTCCCCACTATGGCCACGAGTGCGGCCCGCTGCTCCGCCCACGCTGGGCACACCGCCAACGTGTGTAGCGCTGTGTCTTCGGCGTCGCCGCAGTCGTGGCACTGCATCGTCGGTTCCCGTCTCGCCCTCCTACACAGGTATCTCCCGAAGCAACCATGCCCCGAGCGGACCTGAGTAAGGTGGAAGGAGAGGAACCCCCCCTTTCTTTTGACCCATCGCTCCAGAACGGGTCGAATAGCTTCGACGGTCCAGTGGCCGGCACTTGGCGCCTCCAACCTTTCTTTCCACTTCGGGAGGAGCACTCGACAGGAGTCAAGTCTCCACCGTCTGACCTCCTCCAGGGGTGGTTGGATCCCACTGGCTCGTGCCTCGGTGACACGCCAATAAACGTCAGCTAGCGCTGCTGCGTCGAGGTCCCAAGGCGGAGTCCCCGCCAACATGCACGCTGCCTTGTGGGAGACGGAGCGGTATGCCCTCGTCATCCTGACCGCCATGACCCACTGTGGCCTTCGCAATAGGGCCTGATTTTCGGCGGTCAGGGAGAAGGCCCAAATCGGCGCCCCGTATAGGGCCATCGACCGCAGCCCGGGCCCGGCCTGGTCCAACGTGAGTCATCCTTAAACCGTGACAACCGGTCATGATGATACTATTCCCTAATGGGAACGTGCTCGTTAAGATCATGAAATTAACTTTTGCACTTAAGAGTTAGACGAACCCGCCAAGGTGTGAGTAGAAGTTTTTTTATGTAAAAAATGTGTACTTATGTAAAAAACTCCTTCTCGCTCAATTTATTTTTATTGCAATTTCTAGTAATCAAACCAAGACTAACAGCCGGCCCGATTCGAACTTTCAGATACGTCAAAAAATTTCTAACGATACGATATGGATGTTAGTGTCAAAAGACAATTTTTTTTAAGAAAAGTCTCTTTTGACAGTGACATATCCAATCCCTACCGTATCTTTAGAAAATTTTGACGTATCGCAAGTTCAAATCGGACGTATCTATATACGTTACTTGATAGTTCATGTCACTTTTATGTTATTTCATGATGTCCTTTTAAAATGAGAGCGTAATTTCATTGTATCGCTGCGGCTAGTGTTAGGGGCGGGTGCACCAACCACAGTTGACGGATTGACTAGTACGTCATTCAGCAGTGACTTATGAGACTCCCCATACAACAAAATTTAGCAAACTCTTTAACCGTGACATACGGTTTGGTGGAAATCGTTTTCTTCCGAAATAGACTTTCAAAGAAAAAGTACCGTTATTTCACTAGAATCGCAAAGTTTTTCTTTCCTCTTAAAGGTTAAATTCAAATAGCGTTGCTAGCGTCACGTGGCTAGTAGGCGCGGGCCATGTTACATCACATATTTTCATCAAGAATATTTACTGCTTCAGTGTAGGCAACGCTGTAAAGATACGGATGTAGATTGCATTACTGCACGACATTACTGCAGATTGATATACTGCCGCAAATGTCAAAACCGATGTTGCTGCCCGGATGTCGCTTTGCAATACTACTGCAGCAATGCTGGTACAGTCTGAATCGATCGGTACCTTAATGCCATCTTTAAATAGACGGGTATTTATTAAAACCTATCCGCTGTCATATTCAATTTATAATATTAGGTACTATCGGAAGGTAATTTCGGAGTTGACCTTTGATCAAGGCCACTGGTCATGCCACCTTAGCCAATATTTACCGAGGCGCTTCGCGTACAAAGATTTACTTGCATTACTCGTCTAAGTTTTAAATGCATGGTGTTTCTTTAGTCAAATTTTCAGTTCAAATTTTCTCTCGCGTAGAAAATGAATGGTCAGACAGCCAAAATGTATGAAACAGCCAATTTTTTTTCGCGATTTTGTGGTTGGTCCCACAGTAAAAGTTGCTCAGTATGACCTATATATTCACCCCGTAAATTATTGCAGGTGATTAAATAAAAACCCTGTATACTTGATACCAGTAGGATAGCATACCTACGGAAAAATAGGTAGAATCATATTAGCTTGTACGATCAACAGTTCAATACTTTTTAACACGAGTTAAACGTATACGTATACGACTTTCCTATGGACATCATAAAATAAATGTCAAAGTCAAAGTCAAAGTCAAAGTCAAAATATTCTTTATTCAAATAGGCCTAGCAACAAGCACTTTTAAATCGTCAAATTTTACAAATATCATCTTAATCTAAATATCATGGACTTCAAATCCGATTTTTTTCACCGTACCCTCACAGTCATGTTCCAAGTTGAAACTTCCAACCTTCTACTTCTAAAGCTATACTTATGATTAAAGTAAAATACTTTCGTATTGCCCACAGAAAAGATGCCAGTTTTCCCGAACGCTTTTGAGCCATTTACTCTGAAACCACTAGTTTTCATACATTTTATGCCCGGGATACACGAGGCTAGTTTATCAAGCCAGGATAACAATAATCTAGATAACTTGCTAGTAAGCTAGTGATACTGTCCTCGCTTGGACACATTAGCATGTGTGCTGCTGTCTATAATATATGATGCCAGTCATTTTAAGCCAGTCAGTTAGTCAGTCAAGTCGATGGCCACACGAAACTAGTACACTACTAGCTCAAAAAATAGAACGGCAAGCTATTAAAACTATCCTGGCTTTATCACTATATTACTAGCCTGAAAACAAGCTACTTTTGTCTACACGAACATAGAAGCACTAGCTTACTTGTTTACTAGCACTCCTGGCTTGAAAAACTAGCCTATGTATCCTGGCCATTTTCACGGTTAACGCGCTTTTCGTTTCTTAATACGAGTTTTTGGCGATCTGTTCAGAGCCTTCTTACGTGGGGTTTCCTGTACTTAAATTAATGAAACTTATTGAACTGTTAATTTAATATAAACAGCGTACCTAATTGTAAAAAAAAAACATTTCAGACAAGGTCCGCCACTACCGGGTATCACTCCGAATGGAAGAAGAGTCACATTAATCAGAGGTAAGCTTGTAGATATAAAAGCTACTTTTGTGTATATATGTCGTGGTCAGATCATAGAATTTGATTATTTCATTAATTGCTATTTTAGAATTTATTAATTGCTTGTAAAAATACGGAAGTAAGTGTGACGGGTTAGCATTGATTGATTAGCTTGTTATCTTTTCGCGGATTAGCAAAGTAATATTTTTTTGCTTTTTCTCTCAACCTTCTCAAGAGACGAGAAAAACCATCAACAAAATACAACGAGTTGATGTAAAAAGCAAAGCAAAGAAGTAATACCAAATGAATTTAAAATAAGTAAATAGATAGGTAAAAATGGAAGATTATGCTGTTACTAAATTTTATAACTTGTTACTTCCCAGGGTATCAGTCACATTGACATTCGTGTTTCCTAAAAAGATAGCAAATTCATACTTATACAAAGATTTAAGTCTCTATAACAATCGTGAAATTTTTTATATAAATTAGTAAAAGCTCTTGTTTTCATTTTAAGACCATCTGACGTTTTGGTAACTCGAGGAACCGCCGCCCCCTTGGAAAATGTGTTATTTGTGCATCCTGTAGAAATTCGCCTGTTTAATTATCAGAGATTTTGATTCAATGAATAGGGTGTTAATCTTCCTCGTTTTAATAATTCCAGGCACCCATCCCAATCTCGATTCAAAGCAGATCACTGACGTGCTGAAACTGGCGTTGATGATTGGTGACGTCCGACTCACGGAGGAGAAAGTTGGAGTTGCTGGAGATGTTTACATCATAGATGCCACAGTTTTGGGACCTAGTCTCTTAGCTAAGCTGTCTCCTAGCGTCATTAAGAAGTTCTTGATTTGTGTCCAGGTAAGATTGCTTGTAGAGTAAGGTGAAGGTTTGGTAAGGTCAATGTGATAATCAGTGACGTCGGACTCACTTAGGAGAAGGTTGGGGTTGCTAAAGACGTTTACATAATCGATGCCAAGGTCCTGGGACCTAGTCTCTTAGCTAAGCTGTCTCCTTGCGTCAAGCAGAAGTTCTTGATTTGTGTCCAGGTAAGATTCTAGAGTATCTGAGTTGAAGATTTAGTAAGGACAATATGGAGACGACCGTCTATAAAGTAAAGCCTCACCAGTAATATATGATCACGCGCCATATTGCGAATTTTTCATACTAAACTGAACTATCACCCTATACATGAGAATAACAGTGCCCTCTTGACAATTGATCATATATTTCTGGTCAGGCTTTAAAAACCTAAGTACGTCTACAAGTTATTTCGTTTGTACTGTACACTCCAATTAACGAGCGTGAGCAGGGCAAAAGGAGCACTGCCTATCTCACTGTGTGAGGTACGTATATAAGAGAGTTCTTGACCTACGCCGGTTTCTTAAGGAAATAAATCAACCATGCCGTTTTTCCCCACACTTGTATTAAAAAATTAAAATGTGTTACCACAAAGGTCCACCCAGGTCCACGTGACCCAAAGGTCACGGTTGTCAAAATGCCTGATCTTTTGTGTCTGATCTTACAGCATCTATAGGCAGATCGGCACCCTCTAGTAAATATTCTTGAGGGGATAAAAAGCATGTCAATCCTTAGGGTATCAATCATTGTAACATTGTATATGTTTGAAAATATATTTTTCTAACTAGCTGATAATAAAATGTAATTAACGTTTTTACAGGAAGCCTATCCAGTAAAACTAAAAGAAGTCCACATCATCAACACATCTTCAATCGTTGAGCGCTTTATCAACTTTATCAAACCTTTCCTCAAAGAGAAAATCAGGAAAAGAGTAAGAACATTTTGTTTTATGATTAAACATAAATGCTAGGTTAGGTTACTTTCATTACATTATTGCATCCCTCCTAACAAAGCGAAAATAACCGGCCCAATTGAGTAAATCGACGATTGGTCATTGTCACAGAAAACCAATGTGCATTGGGCAGCGTACGATCGCTCGCTGAAAAAATCCCTGGATGAGACCTTTGTTCAGAGATGTCGACTAATAATTGTTTCAGAAAATTACCTATTGACTTCTTACCATTACTCAACACTTCGCAAAAAAACAAAATTGTTGTTGAATGTACTTTACGCCTTCAATAAACTTGAGCTCTTAAAACAAATCATAAATAAAACTTATAAACCCAATCTTATGTGGTTTACTATAATCTGTTTAAAAAAAGGATTGTCCTTTGGAAATAGTAAAATAGAAAATGTATGGCGTAGTTTTTCATTGTAAAAAAAGGACTATAGTAGACCCCGAAGATAAGATAAGATAAGATAAGATAAGATAATTCTTTATTGTACAACCGTGTTACAGAGGTGTTATTTAATTACATGTGTATGTTTCAACGGTAACCCAATTCGGGTATACAATATACACTTAAAACTAACTTAAAAATAAGAAACACATTTCCGTTAAAAACATCATATCAATCTATACAGAGTATACACTGAAAGAAATGTTTGCATAACTGTAACAAAATTTTGGTTACTGTTTACACAAAAATTGGGACTTGCGAACTATGTGTTATATGTTACAAAACCGTGTTTGGCTATCAGTGTTCAGGTACTGGGTATACACTACAAAATAAGTTTGTAAATTTATGCAAAGTTTATTTTCTTATAACCGTAGTTTAGTTATTTAGTAAAGTTACAAAACCAGTTCGGCTATCTATTTTTTTCAGTGTACGGTATCATGACGAATATAATTCAAAGAAATCCTTTAGAGAGTAGAATTCATTCTTAATAAGCCATTTTTTTAAACTACGTATAAATTCCATGTCATCTAACATTTTTAATTCATCTGGAAGCTGATTAAAGACTCGAATCGCAGTAATATATGTGCTTTTATCGTAAGTTTTATTTCTGACTAGAGGCAGTTTTAAATTGTACTTATATTGAGAGCGAAGGTTATCGCGGAGGGAAGCTAATGTTGTAAAGTAATTCTTGTTGCTCTTAAGAAATTTACAGAGTTCGTATATATATATGCCAGTTAAAGTTAGAAAACCTTTGTTCTTGAAAACATTTCTCAGTGATTGTCCGTGGTTAATACGATAGATAATTCTTAAGCACCTCTTTTGCAAAATGAATGTGGACTGCACGTCTACGGAATTGCCCCAGTATATGACACCATAAGTCAATAGAGAATATATGTTGGCGTAGTACGCACTAATGACAACATCTTCAGAACACGTTTCTGATAATATAGATAATGCGTAACATTGACTGGAAATTTTGTTATTAATCTTCTCTATATGATGTTTCCAGGTCAATTGAGCATCTATTGTTAAGCCTAGGAAACTTATGTTGTCTACTTCTTCTAGTAAAATGCCCGACTCCATCACATTCAAATTTATCGAAGTTTGTTTATAGTTCCTGAACTGCATAAGTTTAGTTTTTGTTAAATTTACGTTTAGGTTTATTGATTTTAACCAACTGACGACAGTCTTTACAGTTTTATTGATATTTGTGCAAAAAGCATCGTCTATTGTTTCACCAGAAAATAAAATTGTTGCATCGTCGGCAAACATTACACATAATTCCTCGATAATATTTGGTAACTCATTGACATAGATAAGGAATAAAAGAGGCCCTAAAATACTGCCTTGAGGAACGCCCAAATTTACAGCTTTGTATTCTGATTGTACTTTTTCAACACTTTTTGTATCTTTATTGTAACTATCGATAACAGTCGCTTGTTTCCTGTCGGTAAAGTAGCTTTCAAATAATTTTAAGGCATTTCCACGGATACCTAAGTGTTCTAGCTGTGATAGTAGGATGGATGGTACCACGCAGTCGAACGCCCTGCTCATATCGAGGAAGAGGCTGACACAAGGTTTTTTGTCATTAACTGCATCCCAAATATACTTGAATGTTTTAAATATTGCCAGTGAAGTGGATTTACCTTGCTGAAATCCAAATTGGTTGCTGTTTATTAGGTTGTTCGCGGTGACAAAATGTACAACTCGGCTATAGATAACTTTTTCAACAATTTTTGAAAAGGAAGGTAATAACGCAATGGGTCTGTAATTACTAATTATATTTTTATTTCCTGTTTTATGCAATGGTAAAATTAAAGATTTTTTCAAATCATCCGGGAAGATTCCCGATTCGAGAATTAAGTTTATTATATGAACAAGAGGTTCCGCGATATATTCAAAACAAGCTTTTATGACTGGTAGCGGTATGTTATCGTGGCCTGAGCTTAATTTGTTTTTTAATGAGTTTATAATCTTTTTTAACTCGGGTATACTAACTGGGGAAAGAAATATGCTGTGAGAAAGTGATGAGCTTATTGGTTTCCAATTTAATGATGTTGTGTCGCTGATGTTTTGGTCTATCAAAAAAGTATTAAATGCTCTCACTATTTCCAATGGATCTCGAGTAACTTGCCCATTCAGATCAATGCTATCAATTATAGGTTTTATGGTATTTGTATTGGATGTGTACTGTTTAATTAACGCCCAAGTAGCCTTTGTTTTGTTTGAGCTGCTATTGATAAATTTATTGCTAGCCAAAATTTTGGAATTACGAATGACTTTTTTTAATATTTTTGCATAGTTTTGGTACTGGATTTGATATATGTTAACATTTTTTCTTTGGAGATATTTGATATGCATGTACCGTTTTTTTTGGCACGATTTTTTTATACCTTTTGTTTTCCAATTCTGTTTACGCTTATAGGTAACTTTTTTTCGCTCCAACGGAATACAAAGGTTGAAAAGTAGGGAAAACTTCTCTAAAAATATATTGTATGCCAAATTTGCATGAGAACACTCTAAAACGTCCGAGAAACTAATCTGTTGTATGTATTTTAAGAAAATTATTAAGTTTGAATATGTGTTTCTTGTCCAAATAAACCAATATTTTTCGGAAAAACTTAAATTAGTTTTTAATTTTATTAGCTGACCTGTATGGTCCGCTATGCCTAGGTTTAAAACTTCCGAAGCGTATGTATTAAAATTCGTGACGATGTTGTCGATACAAGTACAAGATTGTTTGTATATTCTGGTGGGGGTTTCAATAGTCAGGTTTAAGTTAAATTTTTTTAATGTTGTTTTAAATAATTTTGAAGCTCTGTCATTTTTTAATACATCAATATTAAAATCACCTGCAATCACTATTTTTTTAGCCGCATTCCGTGAACGTAATGTTAATTTATATAAGAGCAATTCTAGATTTTGTATAAATACATCTAGATCACTATCAGGCGTTCTGTACATACTAATTATAGTTAATTGTAATTCGGGAATTAAGATACCACAGACTTCAAAGTGTGATTCAAGTGACATATCCGAAATCCAGTGAACTACTTTATATGTTAATGAATTTTCGACATATATGCATACTCCACCCCTTGATTTACGCTTCCGACAAAAATGTGAAGCTAATTTATAACCGTCCAATTGCAGCACATTAGGTTCATTGCCTTTCATAAAAGTTTCTGAAAAACACAACACATTGTAACAATTTTTTTGCGTTATTAATTCAAGTTGGTCGATTTTAGATTTGAGACCTTGAACATTTTGATGCAAAATTTGGAATGTAAAGTCTTTGTCCTTTTTAGGTACGAAAACAATCTTGCTTGTACGTAGGAGTTTGAGGTAGGTCCTGTCTGCTTGAACATGGTCTAGAAAGGGACTGGTTATTCATATAACAAAAATCGTCTAATGTTCCGTCCGTTTGGGTGGCTATTTCCGTGTAGTTCGTGGCCGACGTGTCGCCCTGCGTAGGTGAGTTTTCTTGATATGCGGTGCTAGTAGAGC
This sequence comes from Cydia pomonella, assembly GCF_033807575.1. Lineage (NCBI taxonomy): Eukaryota > Metazoa > Arthropoda > Insecta > Lepidoptera > Tortricidae > Cydia > Cydia pomonella. Next base: position 7,070,604 of record NC_084722.1, read on the forward strand.
TGCGGTTCAGACTATGGTCAGCATTTGTCAAGGTAGTTTTGGCTTCTCCCTTTGCTCTATGTTCTACTCCATTTATGAACAACTTATTGTTTCTGATGACTGCGTACTTCCCGCTTCTACGTGCATCGATCATCGTTGCTCTTAGCGATTTTCTATTATCTAAGGCTTCCTTGTTGAGAACCTCAGACACAGCATAACCAGTGGACCCGAAATAGCGCGCGTTTTCCAGTACGTACCTCTTCATTCTGGAACTGATGACCTCAATAATTAGAGGACGGCGATTTCCCTTTTTTCCAATTCTTTTTACTGATTCTATGAACCCGTTTATTTCAATACCTAGAATATCCATGAACATACTGTTAATACGTCGGTATAGATCGGTCTCCACCTCTCGGTGGTATTCATCTAAGCCATATAAGATAAATCTTTTTTTATTATCATCAATTATTGGGCTTTCCGAGTTAGTGGTTTTTGATAGTATTTCTTGTAACTGGTATTTAATTTCACAGTTCTCTTTTTCCAAAGTCTGTATTTTTTTATCAATAAGTTGCAATTGCTGGGAAAATGTTTGTTGTTGAGCTGAAAGAGCGGAATTATTTTTTTCAATTACTTCTCGTTTAAGCTTGTCCAAGGCCAAGTCTATTTCTGATTGAATTAATGTTTTTAACTCCTGTAAAATGTTAATATTGTTTTTCTTCAATTTAGACTCCATTAGGGTCCCGATTTGTTCAATGGTAATACTAGAGTTTGATTGATACGTTTCCGTATCATCCACCGTGCAGTTTCCAGCTCCAGGGCAAGAAATATTGTCATCAACTGACATGTCCGTGTTGTCTAGTGCTGTATCTAATTGTCTCCCAACCGGGGTGTCATCATTTCGAATACGCCGCGTAGTGATATTTATGCACATCGGACAGCGCCAAGTCCTTTTTATCTGTTGGTGTTTTTCTCTGAACTCCGCTGATGTAATATTCAGGCACCGGTAATGATAAGCACGAGAGCAAGCAATACATTCAAGTTTTTCCAAACTGCTTATTTGTAAGTCGCAAATAAAGCAGTTCATTGTAACTGGCTTATTTTTATTCTTTGAAAATATAAAATAAAAATGCCGCTAATATCTAATAACAACGCTATCAACAATAACAAGTAATAGCATTTCTTCGAGCCTCATTCATTAGCTGAGTGGTATAAGTGTCCGGACAAGACGGAGGCAAATGGTCGTAAGCGCCATGAATTTTACGGCACTTACGACTTTTCGTCACACAACACTGCAGTGATCGTTGCTTGCAATCTAGTTGTCGGTTATTATCACTACAAATACACAATTTATCGAGTTTCTAGTTCACAATACACAATCGTCACAGGATCTAGACTTAAATTCACTTCAATTTAACGTGTTGACACTTAAATTTGAATAGTATTTAGTTTTTATTTTACGGAGCTCAAATAACAGATGTTAACGTTTACGCGAGCGGAGGGTAGCCACCCACCGAAGAGTTTTACTATCCATGTTTGACTATTAGAATAAGGTTAAAATAAAATCGAGTTACAAAATTAATATAAGTTTTTTTAAAAATCCGTCACATTACAGATCTACGTCCACAAAGGTATGAAAGAGCTGAGCAAACACATCCCTCTGGAGATGCTGCCAGCTGAGTACGGTGGCAAGAGCCCCAGCATTGACGTTCTACATGGTGAGTTTAACCTATGTCCACAAATGAATGGTTAGCTACATTCGGATGGCGGCAACAGCGTTACTGTTTTTATTATTTGATTCAAAAAATTTACACAGCATTACAGCGAACTAATACACTGTGAAATATATAATAGACAGTATTTATACAAACTAGATACATAAGACAGTCTATAAAGGACAAACAGAAAAAATGTAAGAAAGAAAGAAGATAGAAGACTCTCGCTTATCCATCGTCTCGCTCATCCAACTACTTGCAAATACATCATATTCCGGTGCTGATGCGAGGAGCGCGTTAATATATTGTAGAGCGCGGACAAGTGGTGATTTGCCATAGGACATAGTGCGTGTTTTAGGCACAGTAAAGGTGCGACCAGACCGCAGCTTAAAAACGGTCACGATACGGAATCGCAGTGACGCGTCGTATGCGTACCGTTTTTGACGCTTGCTCCCCACGCCGCTGGGAATATGGGACTATTGGCACGGCTAAAAGTCATCACGGAGCACTTTGATTTGTTGAAAAGGAGCTTGTTGTTAATGCTCCACTGATGAAGGCGATCGATATCCTGTTGCAAAGATGCACAGTCGGACAACTGCTGCACTCCATAAATAAGCTTTAGGTCGTCAATATCTGGCGTGCTTAGGGACTGCAGCTAAGTCTGACTCCGGAACGTGTGTGGTAGGATTTCGATATGAAGTATCCATGCTGCACGCACTGCTGTCGACCGCGCAGATAACTAGCGAACAACCGGAATAGCTTCGGCGAGAAGCCAACACTACATAGCTTGCTCAACAGTACGTCGTTATCCACGCGATCAAAAGCCTTCTTGAAGTCAAAGTACAGCACGTCAACTTGTATTCCCTTATCTAAATGCTCAGAGACGGAGTCAACCAGAGTAATAGGTTCGTTTGAGAAGATCCCTTTGGCCTGAAACCGTGCTGAGAATCGCAGAGGTAAGTAAGGTTTTACTTGAGAAGCGACAAGTCTATTTACGATTGACTCAAACACTTTTGCAATAGAAGATAATTCTATAGGGAGGTAATTCTTGACCTTAGACGTTTCACTCGATTTTGGGATGGAACGCACTCGTGTAATCTTCCATTGACACGGATACTCCCCAGAACCAAGTTGAAATTGTGAAGTAGTGGCCCAGTTAGCCATTGCTTACACTCCTGGATAACGTCTACGCGCTTTACCAAATTTTAATTTCCTAGGTATGCAAATGTCAAACATGTTGTATATTATAGTATAAGACTGGGTGACAATCAAGACAAAGATGAAAATCCAATGATCAAGTCAATCAGAGTCCTTTGAGTCTTTTGCTTTAAGATTTGAGTTTTTCAGTGTTTAGTCAGACCTGAGTATTAATTGTAAAGACTTGAGTCCTTTTGAAGACAATTCTCAAATTATGTACAGTTATTTAAAAAACGCACTGTCTCCATATGAAATTCCCGAGTTATGTAGGTATAACCTGTCCGATTTCTAAGATCAAGTTCGCCATACATTTACTATGGCGTACTTGATCTTAGAAAAACGGTCAGACTATACTCATAATTAAATACCGCCTATTTTTCTCTAGTGTTCATTTAGATAAAACCTAGATTTTTGGCGAAATATTTATCTGAAGATTCTGAAGGCTCCAGTCCTTTTAAGTTGTGCTTAAAAGAGTAAATGAAGGACTCGATTCGGGAATTTAAAGACTCAGAAGTTTTTAGCGCAGTCGCGTAAAACCAATTCTATCGTATTTTTTAAATCAACTATTATTAACTGTCAATCCCCTTGATAAAATTAATGAGGAATTGAACGTTATAATCGCATCAGCAAATGCGATAACGATAGCAACACGATCAAGGAAACTGACAGAGACATCGCCAGCGTCAGCGCTATAGCAGTGACGTTTGCAACAGTAGACGCTAACTAGTAACGCTGATGCAGTCGACATCCGAATGAAACCTATACACTAAAACTTAATTCATATATCTACTTAATCTGATATGTATTTTTCTATGGATGCTTGTTTGTTTCACACACGCTGGCAAATATGCTGCCGCTGTTTTACTTTAGCGTCAAGTCTGTATAAAATGCTAACGCTATATCACTCATTTCAGAACAATGGCGACTAAAGTTAGAAGAATACCGCGATTGGTTTGCTGCGCAAGAGTCAGTGAAAGCCAACGAGGCGCTCCGGCCGGGTCAGCCGACCAACTACGACGAACTCTTCGGTATCGATGGCTCCTTCAGACAGCTGTCTATAGATTAAGCTTAACCAGACCGCTTGGAACACACCGCTTGACTTGCGTTGTCTCGTACGACTCCATATGACTAGCGCGACTTCAAGTATGGATGTTATGCTAAGCGGTCCCTTATTTCACTAATTTGGCATAAGTCATCTGCTCTGGCACAAAGAGAATTTGAAATAGAAGTGGATTGTCATAGAAAACTTTGTAGTCGCAATAAATTTACAGCCATCTTTCGACACTCGATTAAAATTTTAGAAAGCCATTTTACTTTGATCCTTATTCTTTCACTGATATGTGTTAAATTTGTTAGATATCAAAAACTGGTGCCATCTAATAGATCAAATACCACAACCTTTAGCCGATTCCCATTAAGATGTCGCCACTTTTTGATATTTAACAAATTTAACGCATATCAGTGAAATAATAAGGATCAAAGTAAAATGCCTTTCTAAAATTTTAATCGAGTGTCGAAAAAAGGTAGTACATTTCTGTGGCTAGGAATATTTCTTTGTCAATCCACCTTTATTTCAAATTATCTTCGTCTGGCATTGTCATCTTGCTGAAAAACAAGCTCTACGTCTAATTTGCCTAAAAAAGGACACGAACTAAAAATGATGGCAATAAGGTGGTTAATACATATTTATACTAAAATGGTCGCATTATTATTTCAGACCTCTTAAATAATTATATTCTTATACTCAAGTAGATTCGGACCACACTAAATCTGCACAGACTTTGCAATGACAAAGTGTGGCTGTTTCAACATAAACTTCAAATTTCTATGAAATTAGGAAGTTTATTTTACTGGAATGACTGATTCTATACTGGAGTTATATTTGTTATATTATACTATAGTTATTTAGCAGCTGTTCATCATTAGGCTCTAGATGTGATAAGATTAATGATTGTCAAAGGGTCATGCAGATAAAATCATATTTTATAATATAATTATAATTTAATTAGTACTTTAAGTTACAGAATCACAAATGGGGAATCTATAATTTACTTATGTTTCTTTTATAATACATTTTATAATTATGAAGTATTTACCATCTAAAATACTAGATGGTAGTACGTACTTTTGTGTTTTATTTCTCACCTCGCAGTATTTACAAATCATACACATTCAATTTATATCATCTTTTCTGAAATTTCATTTTGATCTCTTTGTGATTAGCTCAAAACTAGATTGAACAATGGATAATCAAGTTAAATAATGGCGTTAAATAGTCCACAACTTTCTATATGACATACTGCATGCGTCTCAACTCCTTCGTCTAATCGTCTAAGATTAGGAGCCCAGCTATTCACAGGTCCTGTAATTTTGGTATCTGCCTCTTTATCGCTCGAATATGAGACTGATAGAGAGGCAGATATAAAAATTTGGACTTTCGATTTTCGCGGTAAGCTATCAGATTTACCAACTACATTTTTACGGTTTTGATCTTATTTTGATGCGACCTTGAAAAGCGTTAATGCTGATTAGTGCGTGCAAGATGAAGTAACAGTATATTATTTAAACGCGTAAATGCTTTTCTAGTCGATTATGTAGAAGCCAGGCGCTGAGTAATAGTAGTTTATGTGACTGCTACATAATGAGACATTAAAACACAAGTGTGAGTGTGAAACGAACGAAGTGAGTTTCTTAAAAGGACCACACGAGTATTTCAATGCCTGATTATGTAGAGTTACAAACACTATTTTATCTACATACATATTATAAACTTTCTATTATATATACACAAACCCCAATTACAGCCAACATTGGGAAATCGTTGCTCTTTTGGCGGAATTCGCGGATATGTGGCGGCGTCGCCGAAATATTTTTATAGCTCATTTTAAACTAAACTTTTGCTATTGTTACTTTAAAAACAACAAAACAAACTCATTTTATACTTAAAACTAATTAAAAGTTAAACTGTACGTCAAATGGCGGTAAATGAAAACTTTTTTCACACATTCGTAGAGACAAACTAGATTCGGGCGGGCCTATTTCCGTATCGTTCGATAATTGTATGCAATTTTATTTACATTTCATGTCGAACAAAAAGGCATCTCGACTGATATTAGAATAGAGGTCGAATCGAATTGCTTTTTTTTCAGAGATGCTCGAAATTTGAATATCATAACCAAATTTTGATGTTACTACATCATTTGAAGCTATTACAACGTTTTCGCAGATAAGAAATTTGTTGTAACCAAACAGTTTACCTTAATGTTGGCCATTACTTACGGATTTTTAAGGCGTCATAGAAGGTTTATGATATATGTGTAGATCAAATTTATATCCTTATTCCTTAATATTTTACGTGTAGGCAATCTACTCTTTATTAAAAGGGTAATACGGGTGATCTAACCAGAACACACCCTTTATTACTCTGGTATTACTGTTAAATTTGTTGATAGCTGCAATTTCTTCCTCCGTAAGGTTGAAATCGTAAATGTCGATGTTCTGCTTTTGGCGATGCTTGTCTGCTGATTTGGGTACTGGAGCTGTTCCGCGATCAACCTACAATTAAATTTTGAGAAAAAATGTATTAGTTAATTATTGGCGACCAATGAAATGAGTGGAGTTTGAGAAGATTGCAGCAAAATTTCGTCTCGCAGTCCTGAGAGCCTAGTCCGGATGACACACGGTGATAAAAAACGCCAAACAAAACTTAAATAATATAGGGAAATATAGTTCGTTTTATCGACGATGACGCGCAGATTTGTCAAATATAACCTTTTAATAACATGACAATACAAGGCACGCGTCTTCGTGAATGACACGATCTATGATCACGTGAATTTTCGTAAGCATCTGTCATCCCGAGATTTTTTTTTGAGATGCCTTTTTGTTTGGCGTTTGTTGTCTTTTTAATTGTCGTCTTCACTAGGCCCTCTGGTTCCAAGGTAGAAACGAAATACTATGCTACTAAATTATAAATGCTTACCCCCTTATTCATAAACGTCTACTAAAGTGACGATGCCGCTAATAATCGTTTGTCCCTTTCCATCATATCAATACGTCGGTACGATTATTAGCGGCATCGTAACTTTAGTAGACGTTTATGAATAAAGGGGTTAGTGATTACTTCCTGAGGTCTCGTACAGTCACGGATTTTAATTGTAGATTTTTGACATTTAGACATTTACCCCCCTTATTCATAAACGTCTACAAAAGTTGACAAGCTGCTAATAATCGTTTGTCCCTTTTCGACTTATTGGTATGATAGAAAGGGACAAACGATTATTAACGGCTTGTCAACTATAGTAGACGTTTATGAATAAGGGGGGTACTTTACATTGGACACATCATACCGTTAGTCATGATTACATGATTGACATCCAAATTAGCTTGAACCCTAAATGCATCAACAATTTTATTAAAGTCTTTGACAGTGCATCGACATACGTCAAATGAAAAATAAAATTTCAATTGTCATCTAGGCCCTATAGGAAAATGTCTCCAATACACGGTATTGTAGCGCGACATTACTGCCGACTGTATTGCTATTTGCTACCTTAAATGTGAAAATCAATGATACTGACCGGATGTTTGACATTTTCGGCGGTAATGTCGCGTTGCAATACTGCTGCAGTAATGCTGGTGTAGTCTGAATCTGAACTGTAAGTGACACGTATAAGAAAGAATATAATTATTCCCCTGCTTACCAAATACCGCAGCACCACTTGAAACGTAGTCTTCCCATATTTCTTCGCTATCTTCGTCAGTACCGGATCATTGGGTGCGGGAGGCGGGGACTCCAGAGATTCTCGATCTACCATGAAGCCGAATGGGCTGTGGGCCATGACCACGATTCCTTTTTTTTGGCAGTAGGTTACCAAAGATTCTTGCGTCAGCGACGGGTTTACCTGCGGAACGAAAAACGTTTGTACTCATATATGCTTCTTCTGATTATGCTTTATAATTTATGTATCTATAAGGGAATGGTTTCGGTACTGAATTTGTATGAAGTACCAGTACCAGGAGCACTTCTTAACCTCAACGATGAGATTTTAAAAATATACCACTTGATAATGCTCTTGCATTGAATTCAATTCACTTCCATATTGGTACCTTTTGGTTGTGATCAAAAAACTCAACAACCTTGAAGATACGATTGACCAAAAATGGTGGCGATGTTCGGATTTAGTATTTACTCGTAAAACAGTAATAGGTTTTTCTCTAATACTCGTATTTATATGATTGGGTAGTATTAGGTAGGATTCTCATTTGAAAATTCTACCTCTATTTGATTCACTGCGGGTATCGTGTGGCTGTTGGCGATAATCCTGTCTATCTGCTCGCTGTTGAAGTTGGACACTCCAATAGATTTGGCCAGTCCCAGCTTTTTGGCGTCCTCCATGCCCATCCACGTTTCAAGATAATCTGTATCCGCCAGTTTATCATTAGCCTGGAAGTTAAATTGTATTATTACTTGCAAGGCAATCGGCTCATTATTCTAATCTTTTGGAGCTTGTTGCTTGTTTTAAAAACTACCTAGTATAGATAGTAATAGAAAAGTAGATAAAAGTTTTTGGACCCGGGTACGTCCTTAAACTACCTACGTCCAAAAGGGAGGTATGGGCATTGTGAATGTCATCTGGCTTTGTGTGGTAGGGCACAGCCAGTGGATGTCATTCCAGATCTAGAGCAGAGCCCAACTGGGGAAGTATCTCCACCTTATAGAAAACAGCAGCCAAATAACACTAGACCCTACTCATAGTGTTGTGTTCCTGCCGGTGAGTAAGGTTGCCAGAGCTCATCGAGGGGGGCGGGTTTAGGGTCGGCAACGCGCATGTAACTCCTCTGGAGTTGCAGGCGTACATAGGCTACGGAGGCTGCTTACCATCAGGCGGGCCGTTTGCCGTGGGTCATCCTTATATCTTCTAAATTAAGATTTTAGTTTTTGTATTTATAAAGGATGACTCCCCAGAACAGTCCCCGAACAACACTTGTGATAAATCTCCAAACGTGAATCATCCTTATATCTTCTAAATTAAGATTTTGGTAACCGGTCTGGCCTGGTGGCTAGTGACCCTGCCTATGAAGCCAATGGTCCTGGGTTTGAATCACACACAAGCACACATATTTGTTCCTGAGTCATGCGTACATATAACGTTGTCTGACTACCCACTACATAAGGCTTCTTGAGTTTACCGTGGGACTTAGTCACTCTGTGTAAGGATGTCTTAACATTAACATTTATTTATTTAAGACTTTCTTGACTTCAAATAGAAGAAATTCTAACACACAAAACAATTGTCACATTAGTGAATTAGGTGGTTGTTGCATAGTTGACGCTAGTAGAACATTCAATGGTTAAAATTTGCTCTTAACCAACTATTTATTAACTACTCTATGTAATTTCTTATTTCTTTAGATTTCATCTGCTGGCGATATATATTATGTAAGTAATGTGGATAAGACAGTTTAAAAATAGGTACCTTTTCACCGATGGGAAAATGGATGAGGTATAAGTCCGCATATGTCAAGTTAAGTCTTCCCAAAGCTTCTTTTAATGCCGGAACTACGTCTTCTCTGGAGTGCTTGTCATTCCAAAGCTGAAATGATAAAATAGTACATTACGATACAAGTGCGAAAAATAGGAAATTCGAAACGAGTGGCGATAAATTAAAACACGACCGAAGGGAGTGTTTTAAATCGACACGAGTTGCGAATTACCTATTCGCACATGTATCGTACAACGTTTTACAGTACATATGGCCCTTTAAATGTTCGACACAGTAACATAATATGCTACTGTAAAACAATTTTTCAAGTTAAAACTTTTTATTGGTTGGAAAATTTCAATCACTACAAATATGCAACTAAACCTTGGATGGCATTCGGATGTCAATAAGTTTTTAGCAAAATAATCATTTACAACAGGGCAAGTTAAATTAAAGCTTGTAAAATTTGAACTCCAGCTGCATCACTGTCCCGGGCTCATTGTTGCCGTCGATAAAACTGTCAATTTCTTTGTTAAAATAAGTGACGTTCGCCGCCACATTACACATTTTTCCGCTCCGCCCGCGCCTGCGAGACAGCAACATTGATTTAAATTTCTACGACTAATATTTCCTTCCTTTATTACCTTGGTTGTAATAAAGAGATCCTCTCTCTTGACTACTCCTCGCTTAACCACATCAGCGACAGCTCTGCCTATCTGCTCCTCGTTTTCGTAGATGACTGCAGTGTCGATATGCCGATAGCCTAGCTCGATGGCCGAGACAGTGGCTGCGAACGCTGCCTCACCGGTCTATTAGAAGCATTAGATCAGATTACCAATAAACGTATTTTAGAATTTAAACTATCGTGAGATATAGTAAGTACATAATCAAACGAATTTTACGGTTTAAACTCCTTTCTCAAGCACTAACAGTGCGAGCAGCGTTCACGTTGTGACGCTCGTCGTGTCGCTGTAACTAAATATACGTGAGTTTAAATTAAAGCGTAAAATTAGTTTAAAGATCTTTCTGTTGCTGTTAGATATAATATCCGTAAACTAAACCGACAACCGGGGTAGTAAAACTTGTTATTCAAATTGCAAGAGTGACAATGATAAGTAAGGTAAGTAATATGACTGGTCATCTGTCTGGTTTGTGAAAAGTATCTTGTTGTTGTCCTAAGACACTCCAGAGGTACAGAGGTTCACAGTTCACGCCACGCATTCTCATCTTCAGCGACCTTTCTTTTTGGGAGTATTTCTATAGGTACACAGTTCCCGACTATACTTCTTGTCCTTTGAATTTCTAAAGGGGTCACCAATCTAAGCCAATATTGGGAGTATTTAACGGAATTTGAAGAAAAAAAAATACGTACGGCCGAATGAAAATTCTGCAAATGAAACATCTTTGAAATGTTACCTCAAGAACCGGCTAAATGCGTGTCGGTGAATCATGATATTTTAAATGATACTTACTGAATTGTGCGTCCCCAGTGCAAGCATCGGCATCTTGTTGCCATCGTTCAACACCTTCACTGGAGCCAGCACCGCTGCGGCAGCCTGGAACATTTGCACAATAATAAACATGAAACTAATGTAATAAAAATGGTTTGTTTAATGTTTTTCGTCCCGAGTGTGATGTCTCAATATCTCTCTATCTTCTCTAGTCATCAGTGACTAATTTGTAATAATACCTATACTTATTACTATTTTTCATTTCCCATTTCTTTATTTCCGCATATTCACAGTAGTTTACGAGTGTTAACAGTTGTTAGAGTGTTAACAGTAGGTGTTGTTGTTGTGTACAGGGATAAACATAATGTAATATCTGATAACTATAGTACCCATACTATTCGTTTGAAGTTGTTACTATTCCTTTCCTAGTTAAGTAAAATAAGTAAATTCGATGTAACTATATCCACTATACAGCCCCAAACTAATAAAACTGTTACCATTAATTCTTGTATCATGTTACATACCATCCCAACAAAAACTCCAGAAGGTTTGCACAGCTTTGAACAAAAATATTCTATCAAGAATACAAACTTAGACCATTATAAAATAATCTGGCTAGGTCAGTTACATATATTATGTAAAGCTTTGGCAAGGGTATTTTATACGAGTTTTTTAAGAGCCTATAAAGTGTCCCAGTGCTTGGCAAGGGCCTCCCCCCTAGACTTCCAATCCTCCCGATGAACTGCAGCATCCGTCCAGTTGTTGATAAATGCATCCAGGTCGTCCCGCCATCTCCTCTTAGGCCGACCATGCCGGCGTTTACGTTGTGGCACCCACTCTGTGGCTAGTTTAGCCCACCTCTGTGGGTGTATTCGTCTAACATGGCCTGCCCCGCTACACTTTAGCCTAGCGGTTTTGACCCCAACGTCGACGATGCCTGTTTCGGTGCGCAACGTAGTGTTTCGGATCCGGTTATACGAGTAAAAATGGAATTTCAACACGTGAATAAATAAGAATTGTTTTCCATTTACTTTGAAATTAAATTGATTGCCTACTTTACCTGATACCTTACCACAAACCAAATCGTAGGCGCACGCAAAAATTAATCAAGCAAATAGGTATATAAACAAACAAATAAGTAATAGGTATTAACCATGTTTACATCTCAAATATAAGGAAAATCTGTAAAAAATAGCACAAAACATATTCCAAGCAACCAAGTTTGATGATCAAAATAATTATTTGTGCGATGTTTTTCTTTACAAACAACTCAATAAATAATCAAACAGGGAACTCACGTTTAGCGTCACAATTGCCACAAACAACACGAGACCCGAGAACATTTTGCGCGCAAAGCTGGTCTCAGACTACTTGGAAGTGTAAAATGAAGCGACGACCTAACGCCTGGCTTGGCACCCAAGACCCTTGGTCACAGTTCACGATACGTCCACGATAATCGTGAGGCTGGTACATAATATAAACTAAAATTGGTGGAATAGTATTTGTGATGGTGAAGATACTATTCAAATCAATTAAAAGGAATCCCATCACGTACCTATATTTTTTTTATCGCAACACCGAATGAATATAGAGTAAGCTGCAAAACTAACTGACCCCAGCCCCTGCAAAGAAATTTATATGTAGGGGGGTCAATTATATCTGCAAGTTACTGTACTTGAAGGAAATTTACATATGATATTTAAATTAAGTGAAAAGCTTAAATGTACCTACATTAATTAATCATTTTCATATTTTTCATTAATTAAACAATACTTGAGGTAAGAAATTATTACCATAGTGCCTTAGAAACAACTAGATAAAGTAAGTTTAGGTAGGTAAATAGTAGGTTCACGACGATTAATTGAACTTCTTTACTTAAAACTATATTGTCTCATTCTAAATGGCACGGATACTGCCACTAAGGCGACAAGCAGTTATGTCATATTGCTGTCGTGCTTAAAATAATTATCTTGAAATTAAATTTAATTCAAAGTTATTTAAACTGTGCAAAACAAGTTTCCCATACAGGCTTCTGCAACGGCGCTGGCAGCTATATATAGCAGTAAGTCAAATTATCTTAAAATTGCTAAGCCACCGCTGTGGTGGCACTGGCAGCGTGGTTCTATTTTTATCACTTGTCACTTTGCTCGTCACTTTCGCGCTTACATACTTGTTAGAACGTAACAGTTATTTTAGTTCTGACGTGCACCATTCGACTCGATGGTTATATGCTTTTCAGAAGGCGGTGTTGCTCGAAGGTTATATGTAAATATAATATTTATAATAGAGAGAGAGCGTTTATTCGTGGCAAAATAAAAGAAAGAAACAACACGTAACACGATATTACCTAGTTTTTCCGTGAAGGAAGATTTATTAAAAAAATACTTAATTCTTTTTAAGAAACCTTTGTCGAGAACGGTCAGGATATCTATTACGGATCGCAGAGTGTAAATAAGACAACTCCATATTCAACTCAAACAGGTTTAGAAGATACTATATAGAATAATGAAATCATTAGGTATAAGGATAACACGACACGATGAGACGCACAAAGGAAAATGTTTAGATCATGTATTGCTCTAAAATTATCTTTATATACATACTTAGTCACATCTTAAGTTCTGTCACAAAAGTTTTGTCTAATAAAATGTTATACAAAGCTTTTAATAAAAAAAGTTAGCCATGGCTAACTTTTTTTAAATCATGATTTGAAATTTTGTTTTATGAGACTATACTGACCACATACGTAATATGATAAAGTATTTTAAAATTTAGATCGCGACTTTATTTACTAGTTGTTTACTTTGGATTGTAGTTAAACGTGAATACGCGCCTGCATTGTGAAAAATTATTCTTCGCAAAAGGGGTCAAAATCAGTGTCACGTTAATAAAATAGATATAATTGTTTATTTGTATAAACCTACTTTATTGGAACGTTATTCTATCACCAACATTTAATTCTCTAACAGGTCTGTACTTCTGCTAATTTCCTTTTCCTTCAAACTCAAAGAGTATTTTTAGTAACACGCTTATTATTGACTGCCATCCAACGAGTAGGTTTGGTATAACATGTACAGTTGCAATTTTGGCAGTACCAATATACATTAATATATATCTAAAAAAAGAGGCAGCGTTTTCGATTAAAGCTCCTAGAAAGCGTGATTTTTCCGACAACATCCTTATATTTCAACCAATTTACACAAAACCTTAACAAATTATATATCCAAACCTTCCTCAAGATTCACTCTATATAGATAATATTGATAGATGACAGTCGTATGAAAATCCGTTCAGTAGTTTTTAGTTTTGGAGTAGTTTTATTGTAAATTAACGTTTTCCCCTAGATTTGTGGATGCTAGGTTACGTGACAGTCGTGCACATGGCGAATATGAATAATTATGGCTCTGTGTCTGTACCTATAACTTTTTTATGGGTAAGAATCTTTGTGACGGAACTTATGGCCTGACTTACTAAGTATTTTGCAAGCAAAGCTATCCTTCAAGCCTCTCGTCTATTTGCCAGCGTCACTCGAAGGTGTTTCAACGGGTGTACAGTTTAGTGAACTGACATTAGGAATGCTTGACATCGGTATGTTAAGTATTCTGTGTGCTTGCGAGCGCACTTTAATGTGCATAATCTATAAACATAGTCATGCTTGGCCTGTTATTATTGCACTTGCAAGTGGTGATGCGTCTAAGTTTGAGCAAAAAGTTACTGTTGTTAACTAAGAAAACTTGATATGTATTGGTTAGATTTATTACACTATACGATTTGCAATATTGGCCAGGGGATTTGCAGGAGCACTGTTGGTGTTAAAAGCCACAATACCTCACCCTTTTTGGGTTTAATGCCTTATGTTAAGGCCGGTACAGGCGGACTGTAACCCAATTGCAAATTGTATGTTGGCGTGCAGCCGGCGTGCAGCTCCCATACACATTGCAGTCGGGTTGCAATCCTTCTGTATAGGCCTTTACTTTTACCGTCCGACTGTATACCAACGTGGTCATTTCATGGCTTCAACTTAGCTTTTGGTCGAACGTGAACCCTAGATTCATGACCTCACTTGACAACGGTATTACTTACTTCTCCATTGAATTCCTAGTTTACGAACTTTTCAAGTTTCTTCTTTCTTGTGGAAGGCACTTGTTAAGACTTGCTCATATTTATGGACTAACTTTATCTCGCCATATTTTATGCCCGTGAGCATTGCGAGAGATTTTAACAGTATATTTCTGATCATATTTAAAGACTAAAACGTCATATAAACTTTTTGGAATGAAATTCGCCTAATTTCAGAGTTAAGGCCACTTACAAAAAAAATACATATTTTTATTGTTACTTAGTGCAAAATGTCTTTTTGAATGCGATGTTGCCACTGCGGGACCTAGTCCAAATATCCTCAATGATAGATGTCAAAAAGTGACAACAGTTTGCAAAAAATTATTTTACATTTATGTCCAAATACAAAATAAACATACAAAATATCAAAAAAATAAAATAACCATATATTTTCCTTGTGATATTGACCTAAAATCATGTAGCATTTATTCCTGGCCTCAGAAATGCGTGCTTAAAATCACTCGGGTTCCTCTTGGGCAAGTTGTATAGGTATCAGAGTTGTAAAAAAGCGGCCAAATGCGAGTCGGAGTCGCCCATGAAGGGT
The DNA here is from genome assembly GCF_033807575.1 of Cydia pomonella. NCBI lineage: Eukaryota > Metazoa > Arthropoda > Insecta > Lepidoptera > Tortricidae > Cydia > Cydia pomonella. The sequence goes on from NC_084722.1 coordinate 7,086,091, forward strand.
TCGGTACCATTTATGACGTATTAAAAAAACTACTTACTAGATCTCGTTCAAACCAATTTTTGGTGCTGGAAGTTTGCATGGTAATGTATATCATATATTTTTTTTAGATTTTTGATTCTGTTATTTTAGAAGTTACAGGGGGGGGAGGATACATTTTTCCACTTTGGAAGTGTCTCTCGCGCAAACTATTCAGTTTAGAATAAAATGATATTAGAAACCTAAATATCATTTTTGAAGACCTATCCATAGATACCCCACACGTATGGGTTTGATGATTATTTTTTTTTAATCTTATGACGTTTTAACTAGATCTCGTTCAAACTTCAAACCAATTTTCGGTGGAAGTTTGCATGGTAATTTATTTAATATTTATTTATTTAATATTTTAATATATATATACAGCATTACAGTCGAGACCAAAGCACTGTACAATTCAGATTATATGATAGGATTACATACTAGGAAAAACAGATCACAATCATCTTTCGTCCATCACCTCGCAATACCGCAGACACATATCACAATCTGGTGCCCATGACAGAAGGGAGTTCAGCAGCCTTAGAGCCCGCACAGCAGGCGCGTTTTTATGTGCTACAGTGCGTGTAATTGGGACGGCCAAAAGCTTGTGACTTCGCGGTCGCAGGAGATTTTTGGGCACAAATGGAATAGCGAGTCTAACAGTTCGTCCTACCAGTTCAGGACAGTCTGTCTCGCCACGTAAAACTCCACATGCTGTCACCAGGAGATTGTAATTGCGTCTGACTGCAAGGGAATTAAAACCTAATGATCCTAATAAGTACTTGGTCGGATATAAGAATGGATAGTAAGTATATAGCTTCTTATACAAGAACCTAAGAAATGTTTTTTGCACTTTTTCTACGAGAAGGGCGTATGTGATTTCAGCTGGGTTCCAAACAATACTTGCCGCCTCAAGCTTTTGAGTAATGTATATCATAATTCTTTTTTAGATTTTTCATTCTGTTATATTAGAAGTTACAGGTGGGGGACACATTTTTCCTCTTTGGAAGTGTCTCTCGCGCAAACTATTCAGTTTAGAAAAAAATTATATTAGAAACCTAAATATCATTTTTGAAGACCTATCCTTAGATAACCCACGCGTATGGGTTTGATGAAAAAAAAATTTTTTTTTTTTAATTTTGACGTATTAAAAAAAAACTACTTACTAGATCTGGTTCAAACCAATTTTCGGTGGAAGTTTGCATGGCAATGTATATTTTATATTTTTTTTAGATTTTTCATTCTGTTATTTTAGAAGTTACAGGAGGGGGGGGGGGGGGAGGGACACATTTTACCACTTTGGAAGAGTCTCTCGCGCAAGAAACCTATATATCATTTTTGAAGACCTATCCATAGATACCCCACACGTATGGTTTTGATGAAAAAGATTTTTTGAGTTTCAGTTCTAACTTCTAAGTATGGGAAACCCTCAAAATTTATTGTTTTTTTTTTTCTATTTTTGTGTAAAAATCTTAATGCGGTTCATAGACATCTACTTACCAAGTTTGAACACTATAGCTCTTATTAGTTTCGGAAAAAAGTGGCTGTGACATAATCGGACAGACAGACGGACATGACGAATCTATAAGGGTTCCGTTTTTTGCCATTTGGCTACGGAACCCGAAAAACATAGCTGGGTATTAAAGGTGTTAAACAAGGGCATGTTGGCGGTTCTAAGCAATGAACTGTCACTGCTCAGCGTATTTCTGGTTGATTAAATATTACTGACAACTCACAGATCATATCATATTTGACGGCCGGTCTGGCCTAGTGGGTAGTGTCCCGCCTATGAAGCCGATGGTCCCGGGTTAAACCCGGTAAGGGCATTTGTGTGATAAATACAGATATTTGTTCCTCAGTCATGGGTGTTTTGTACGTATATAAGTATGTATACATTCCTAGTAGTAGCTCAGAAAGTAGCTCAGTTTGAGCAGCAGCGTCTGGAAGACCTAGATGCTAAGCGTCATATCCGCAAGACGCGACATAAGCCCTCCTACACATACACCCGCAACTCGACTGGACAACTCCATTGCACATCGTGTGACCGCATCTTCAAAACAAAGTTTGGTTTTGCGAGCCAAATAAGGGCATTTCATAATCCGGATAAGAATTGTTGATGGAGTCGCCATTGCCGGATACGGCAAGGAAGGATGATACATTCCTAGTACTCATAGTACAAGCTTTGCTTATTACTATGTCGAATTGTTTCAGATTGTCCCCAGTATTTATAATGTATACCCACAAGCTAATAAACATAACATTGTTATTTTTTATAATACGTCAGGGGCAAACAAGCGTACGGTCCGCCTGGCGCCCGCTTTATGAAAGATATGGATGCTATCATATAAAAGGAAAGCCAAATCTATTAATTTTATAACGTATTACTATAGAAAATAGGTAAACCTCTTATCTAAAGTGGAGTCCAATAGAAATTGCAAATAATGTAAACAAACAAATTTACCTTCGATACTTCGTAATCACGCACTGTTTGACAAGAATCATGATCTTATCAACAATTTATGTACTTAAATATTTTAATTGTATAATTTTTTTGTTAAAATATATGTTATTTAAAAATATTTCAGTGAAATCAACCTCCATAAAATTTTTAGATTAGATGTCTATATGCCAATAAAGCTGTCATATTTGTTTATTATTTGCTTTTTACAAGCTTTTATTTAACTTGCAATGAAACTATGTATGTTTGTACGGGTCAAATCTTTGACCCACTTCCCGATTTCCCACTGGGCTATAATTTTGAATAAATCGGATGACAATGCAAATTTAAATAAATATATGCAATATGATGGAGACAGGAGGTGGCCATGGAATCATTGACATAAAAAATATAATGTGTAATATAATAAAATAAAAAAAGAATTGTCTTGATGTGTATTAGTTGCCTGTGGAAAGAAAAGTACAGTCTGCCATAAAAGCTTGTACCAAAAATATTTTGTTTGCCAAAAACTTATTAATGATAGATAACCACGTTATCCTGACTGATGAGAAAGCTACAAAATTTAAGGACACATTTTAAAATTTTCTAAATTGTTTATTCAATAAATAAGATTAAATCCTAACAGGTACATAACAACTTAGTCGTATTGTTGATAAGGTAACTTATCTTAAAACTAGAAAGTAAACTTATAAATGCATTGTCTTGTTTTGGTATAAAAGCTATTAACATAAATACTGTTTGCTATAGAAATCTACAGCCACATATCTGAATTAACGCAAACATGATTTGTTTTGCCTTTGATATGGTAATTAAATAATAACAATATCGTACGCTATATTTTTATGGCTTGGTTACAAATATTAACTTTAGTGTCCTGGTACTTGCTTCTGTTAACATTTCTGGTTGTCAGTCAAACAACCCACAGAAGCTTAACTTGGTAAATTAAAAATATATTAAATTTAAATATTGTAGCCTGCGAATTATAATATTATATAATTGATACTAAGGGATATTCTTACTTAACACAACAGGTAAATGCAATAATTTTGAGCAAATTGTAAGTAAAAACGCGAATACTAAATACACAAATATGAAAATTAATCCATCATAATTATATTTATAAGATATGTATTTAAAACTCGCTGGTCCTGTAAAAATTAAAGTAGGCAATCTGAAGTAACAGTTGACGATCATGAAATTGTACTATTTTTGTCTTTAAGTAGGTATTAATACCTAAAGATAATTCAAAATATAGTCTCTTATTTTTGATAATTAGGTAGTAGATGATACCAATTGAGCACAGAACTTGGTCGCTGAGTTAGGTATAGGGGCTGTGATCCACGCTCCGATTTAAACGGCTATAGAACGCCGCGTTTTGGCGTGGAAACGCCGCTAGTGGTAGCTACGGAACTTTTGGGCCAGGATGATCCTTTTTAAATTACTTTACATATTAGAATAGCCGACACAACTTAAAAACCGGCCAAGAGCATGTCGGGCCACGCTCAGTGTAGGGTTCCGTAGTTACTCTTCCGTCACAATAAGCTAAACTGGAGCTTAAAGTGTAGTAAATGGTACCTTTCACCCGAGTTAAACAAATAGGCAAATTTGCATAATCAGTACCTAATTAAAGTAAGTCTTTTTACTATGAAGGGAAAACTTTTTGCGATAACTCAAAAACAGCTAAACTGATCATGTCCGCTATAGTTTTCATTTATTGTCTTTCTTAAGCTCTACTTCCACGATTTTTTTCATATTTTTTGGACCTATGGTTCAAAAGTTAGAGGGGGGGGGACACATTTTTTTTTTCTTTCGGAGCGATTATCTCCGAATATATTCACTTTATCAAAAAATGTTTTTTGAAAACCCCTATTAGTTTTGAAAGACCTTTCCAACGATACCCCACACTCTAGGGTTGAAGCGAAAAAAAAAATTCACCCCCTCTTTACGTGTAGGGGAGGTACCCTAAAAAAAATTAAATTTTTAGATTTTATTGTACGACTTTGTCGGCTTTATTGATTTTTATATCCATGCCAAATTTCAGCTTTCTAGCACTAACGACCACGGAGCAAAGCCTCGGACAGACAGACAGACAGACAGACAGACAGACAGACAGACAGACAGACAGACAGACAGACAGACAGACGGACATGGCGAAACTATAAGGGTTCCGTTTTATGCCATTTGGCTACGGAACCCTAAAAATGAGCACAATACTTAACAATTAATAGGCTACAATCACAATTATCAAAGGCAAATACACAAACTGATGTTCCAAATTACTATTTAGTAATCGTCATCATCACCAAAGATACCATCGTCATCGTCGTCATCACCAAAAAAGTCGTCATCATCATCATCATCGGCACCCGGTGGAACTAGAGCACCATTCAACACATCACCAACTTGCTCTTGGAAACCCATCATCTTCGCAACTCCATACACAACCCTCATCACCAGAAGCCTAGTGAAATCTACGGGCGTCGTTTCCTTTCTTTGCAAAGTCAACTGCTTCTCCGTTGGATAATCCCTCACTTTTTTCCTCTTCATTTCACAGGACGAAAACACCAAGCACAACGTCAATAGAATTAAAAAGCCTCTCATATTTGTAAATAGTTTTCCCGCCGAAACAAACGTCAAGTTGCGATGCGTTCACAGATAAGACTTGTAATATTTTTTTCGATTTTTCGTTGACCGAGATGCTTAATGGAAAGTGAAGCCGTCTCAGTAGCCGACTAACGGAATGACTTGCGAGCGAGTAGTGTGTTCGCGTGCCGGCGCCAGCGCCACCATTGTGTGTCAGCTATGCCAATATGTATGGATAACTGTCGTCAAAACGTGCGATCGCAAAAAGAAACGCTTACCGTTATCTATGTACATGAGACCAGTAAACGATTGCTTACTTTTTGTGCTCTTTCTCTTTCGTTTCTCTTTACCAAAGCCGACGGTCAATATTAACTGACTGTCAATGTTTGTTTTCTTTTCGCTAGAATTTTATGAGCAATGCGTTACTTTTACTTTCCCGTTGCATCGGTAATTATTGACAGGAATGTTTGCCTTCTAGTCCATTAATTCATTTTTCATCACACTTGCTCATAAACGGTGTTATTGTATGCCAGCAGACTTGGATGGAATTAGCTATATTAAGTCCACGGGCGGTAATAGCACAGATCATATAATACTAGTGTAATAGTTTTTATTTATTTTTCATTACGTCCATTGGTATATTGGGCATAATGTTTTTTTCAACGATAAACGAGTTTTACTTTTAAAATACTCATGAGTATTATAATTTCGTTTTTGTGAATATATAGGTCTTACTGAGCAACTTTTACCATGAACCAACCCCGAAATCGTTAAAAAAAACACAATTTCATACATTTTGGCTTGACATCTTCTATGGGAGAGTACTTTTTTCGCTTTTTCGGGGTTGGTCCCATAATAAAATTCACCCGTAAAATATCGCAGGTGACTAAATAAACATCCTGTACATTTATAAATATTTAATTTGATAAATTTAATAGCCGTTGATTTTTTTTAATACAATTTTCAATAGTGGCTTAATGCCGGATAGGTCTGTGCCTTCGATGCCTAAACTGACAAAAAATTACAATATGGCGGACTCGAATGTTTGAGTTTTCACCGCATTGATTTTTTTTTTTTAATTTAGTTTTTTCTTCACAAGTGCGATGAAAATCATTGTGTGTGCCAAGGGGGTACAAGAATTACGAACTCGTGTTAACACTTGTTCGTAAATTCTTTTTTAAACGCCCTTAATACACAATGTACTATTACAGTTTTAAAGAATGTCATTATTTTGTCAATCCTAGCAAAGGACCCTTATCCAGCAAATAATTACGATATTTCAATTACAAATACCTATACATTTCCATCACCTATTTAGTAATTCCATATTAAATATTAATTACGCAATTTTGGAAAAAATAAACTTTTTACGTAATCAAAATAATTTTACACAAAATTATTTATATATACATACAAGTACAGAAGCTGTATATGTATAATTTACATTTCCGTATTACCGTCCATCTGACCATAATTTTCCAGACCAAATTTTACTGGTCTTGCCAAACCTGGGTTTGTAATTATTTGCGATATGTGCAGAATAATGTGTACATTAGTTCTCAGGGTTTCTTATATATGGACTCTATGGTTTGAAGTTCTTACCGCTTTTTCTTTCCAATCCTTAAGAATAACTATAATATATACCTAAGTGCTTGTTTCTTTTTGTCTTGCCGTGGCCTTGATCACGGGCGTGACTTGACTGTGACCTAGTGCAACCTCGGTACCGAGACAATATCAGAGAAGATAGGTTATAGGTGTTCAGCGGTGTGTGTAACATACTAAGGTATGTATGTTGAGTGTGCAATAAAACTACCTAATTTAAATCTGAATTTTACGAAGATTGTATAATTTCCTATGCAATTTTCCTTATTCACATACGAAATCAGCATTATGAAATTAGTTATTTGTTTTACGAGGGAGTAAAGTTGTTGTTTAACTGCCCGTGTTAGTATAGATACTCAAACAAGCAAAAGATTCCGACATTGAATCACAAACGTAGCGAGTGGTTTGACAAGTGGAATCTTTAGCGTTGCGAGGGTTTCGAGGCACGAGGGTTAAACTAACTTTGCTTCCAAGCGAAACACAAATTTGTTCACCTCACCAACGCGAGAAAAATCAACCTAAATCAAATCCAAATAAACGTAATAAAAATTTATCATTATAACATTAAAATAATAATTTAAAATTCAATTCTACCAGCTAAGGGATCAACTCAAAAATTTGCATCAGATTACTTTGCCCCACATGTGGACAAAATCCAACTTTCTCATTAGTTTTTGAACAATCAAGAGGGCCTTTACCAGTTTGTGAGGAGTTAAATTTATAACAATGTTAACAAAGAAACGCCGGCGAAATACCATCACTGCACGGTAAAATTTTCTCGCTAGATAATACGCTAACAAAAAATCTGGAAACATCGGATTTTCATACATGCACTTTCGTTGGTTGCTCAAGCGTTGCGTTTCTTCGCGCTGAGCGTAAATACCCGATTATTGGGTTATTTACCTAAAGAAACCAAATAGCTGATAACTAAAAAACTCAAAATAAAACTAAAAACAATTTACTTTCAGATTGATATTTTTTTTTTTAATTTATTTGAATCAAAAGAAGATTACAAAAAGCCTTAAACTACTAATCTGCCAAACTGCAGTACAGTTTGTATGTTTTTGTATGGTCACGTCTGAAAATATCGATACGAAAAAAGTGCCAAAATTATGTCTACACTACTTTATTGCCCATATATTAGGGCAGTGTTTACATAATTTTGGCACATTATTAATAATTTTCAGGCACATAATTTTCAGACGTGACCGTACCTACTAATCGAAGCTCATCTGAAGTCAGTTTTAGCTTTGGGGGTCCCTATTCTCTGCTTTTTACTAAGGGCACCTTGCGCGTTCCATGGTTTGCCAACTAACTACATGTATGCACAGACAGTGCAGTTAGCCAGTTACGAACCAAGTAGCTAAACTACTTAAAAAAAAAACAATCTCAGATTTAAAAAATATTCTTTGGACTAAGAATTTCTTATAGCTCATCGAAGTCAGTTTTCGCTTTGGGGTCACTTTTTGTCCCCTATTTACATTATTGTGGGCATTAAAAATACCTACTTATTAATTAAAGAAACGTGCACCCAAAAAAGTCGACCGGTAAAGATTTTAGGCATTTGTGCAAATGAGTATTGAAATGACTCATTTCTGAATATTATTGTTTTTCTCAAACTTGTAATGAAATGTTGACATGACTTATTTCAAATTAGGTCCGGAAATACCACATATCAGGTGCGATGAGTGAAGATGATATGTAAAGGAATTTCATAATGCGTTACACAACTAGGCCTGTAAGGCAACCTTCTTTTGTTTTTAACGTCAAATTATGGCACGTCTTGGAATTCAACCTTAAAAAACCTATAAGCAAAATTCAGCCAGCTTTTTTTTTGCCTAGGGCCTAGGGCCTATTACTGAGACTCCGCTGTCCCTCCGTCCGTCCGTCCGTCCGTCTGTCACCAGGCTGTATCTCATGAACCGTGATAGTTAGCCAGTTGAAATTTCTACAGATTATGTATTTCTGTTGCCGCTATAACAACAAATACTAAAAACAGAATAAAATAAATATTTTTCCCAATCTCGAGGTTCTCATCCAATCACCGAAGTTAAGCAACATCGGGCGGGGTCAATACTTGGATGGGTGGTTTTTTTATAGATAATGGTACGGAACCCTTCCTGTGCGAGTCCGACTCGCACTTAGCCGGCCTTTTTTGTTGCCTTTGAAGCCCTGAAATAATATTTAATAAACACAAAAATGAAAAAGACAGAAAAAAAAGCATAATGTCTGAATTGAAACCCGACGCACTGAATGATCTATCACATTAGTACATGAAACAATCATCATCATCATCCTATTTTTAGGGTTCCGTAGCCAAATGGCAAAAGACGGAACACGTCACAGCCACTTTTTCCGAAACTATAAGAGCTATACTGTTCAAACTTAGTAAGTGGATGTATTTTATGAACCGCATTAAGATGTTCACACAAAAATAGAAAAAAACCAATAAATTTTGGGGGTTCCCCATACTTAGAACTGAAACTCAAAAACTCTTTTTTCATCAAACCCATACGTGTGGGGTATCTATGGATAGGTCTTCAAAAATGATATTGAGGTTTCTAATATCATTTTTTTCTAAACTGAATAGTTTGCGCGAGAGACACTTCCAAAGTGAAAAAAGTGTGTCTCCCCCCCCGTAACTTCTAAAATAACAGAATGAAAAATCTAAAAAAAATATATGATATACATTACCATGCAAACTTCCACCGAAAATTGGTTTGAACGAGATCTAGTGAGTAGTTTTTTTTTTAATACGTCATAAAATTAAAAAAAAAAAATTTTTTTCATCCAACCCATACGTGTGGGGTATCTATGGCTAGGTCTTCAAAAATGATATTTAGGTTCCTAATATCATTTTTTTTCTAAACTGAATAGTTTGCGCGAGAGACTCTTCTAAAGTGAAAAAATGTGTCCCCCCCCCCCCCTGTAACTTCTAAAATAACAGAATGAAAAATCTAAAAAAAATATATGATATACATTACCATGCAAACTTCCACCGAAAATTGGTTTGAACGAGATCTAGTGAGTAGTTTTTTTTTAATACGTCATAAAATTAAAAAAAAAATTCATCAAACCCATACGTGTGGTGTATCTACGGATAGGTCTTCAAAAATTATACTGAGGTTTCTAATATCATTTTTTTCTAAAATGAATAGTTTGCGCGACAGACACTTCCAAAGTGGTAAAATGTGTGTCCAAAGTGGTAAAATGTTGAACAAGATCTAGTAAGTAGATTTTTTTTAATACGTCATAAATGGTACGGAACCCTTCATGCGCGAGTCCGACTCGCACTTGGCCGCTTTTTTTTTTTTTTTTTTTTTTTTTCTTCTTCAATTAAAATTATTTATTTTCGTAAAATATACAGGTGTTTATAAAGTAGGGGATAGTGCTACCCGGTAAGCAAAATTTGCCTGTATTGGGCAACACCGCTCTTCCTTAATTTACAGATTGTCACACGAAAATTTAAGTAAGTCTAATAATATATGTATACAATTAAAATCACATATAACAATTGTTTATAGAACTAGTTATTGTTTATAGAACTTATTATTATTTCATTGCAAGTTTGAGAAAAGCACTATCCAAATCTCGGCGAGAAACGGGGTTGCCGGCCGCTACGCTCGGCCGTCTATATCTACTTGGCCTGCAACCCTTCGTATCCCGTCCTCTATAGTAATGTACTATTATATAAACGAAAATTGTTTTGCTTTGTTATTATTTATTGCATAATTTACTGAATATTTACAAATTGTAGTAGTTTTGAGCTTGAATTCTTTATCAATATAAAGCCGCAATGCACTTTTATGGCTAATGGTGCATAGGAACGTTCAAATGCATCGATTTTGGAAATTAATATAAGCTAGCGTTTGTATTTAGTCACACAGTCACACCCTTAATCCTTTCCTTAAAGCGGCATATATATTTACCACCATGATTTAGGAATTATTTTAAAATGGTAGAATTTCATTTTTGGTAATTTCTGATATCCTTCTGTATTCTTTTAGGTTTAAATACATCTGCAAGCACAATGCACCCAGCTGCAAAGGGCATATCTCCTTTATAAATGAATCCCATTCATAAAATTGACAAGCACTTTTGCAGCTCGCTGTACCTAATTATTAAATAAAATGTGAAGATACGTAAATAAATACATTTTTATGCTGTTGTATATGTAAATAAATACATTTTTATGCTGTTTGTACAAAATCCAACATTAGGTAAGTAGTTTGTGTTCAATTGAAGCTTTGACTTCACTAGGGACACGTCACGCAAAATAGGACCACGTCACCGCGACCTCATCCATAGGCAGCTAATTTTAATTAAAAAAAAACAAAGCATCGTACGCAGACGGTTCTGCTTGTTAAAAAATTAATTTGGTTTAGAAATACTTGCTAACCATAAGTTGCTGACCAAGTATACATTTTGGCTGACCAAATATACATTTTTGTTCATCAAAATAGAAATCTTTTGCTGATCGATTAAATTACACTCAATATTAAGTAGGTATTAAACAAAATAAATGTCATATACAAAGAAAAAAAACCGTAGGTATATATTATTATACGATGTTACTAAAAATTTACGGTTTTCGCAATTTTTCCTTTATTTGTGCTATAAGACGTTGCTTCGTACAAAATTTCAAGATTCTGAGTTCACGGGAAGTACCCTGTAAGTTTTGCTTTCCTTGCGAGTGTCGAAAATTTGCGGACTTTTGCGGTATAAACGACTGTATCTTTTGATTGCGTTGGCTTAGAAGTTTGATTTTTTCACGGCTCTAAGGGACAGTAGACCTGAGTATTTGATAGGTATAAATACCAGCTTGATACCTCCACGCGCTCCTGAGAAAAAGGGTCTTGACAGACAAAGAGACGGACGGACAACGGTTCGGATAAAGGTTCCGTTTTTTCCTTTCGAGGCACGGAGCCCTACAAATGACCAAGGCCTCCAATGCCAAGGGCTGGAATCAAACTAGCGTCCTCCGTTTATGCATGGGTTCCAAGTATAATTATGACAATTTTCGAAGGCTTGTGGCGCCCTCTAACCTTTTTTTTTCCTTTGTATATGACATTTATTTCGTTTATTAGTAGTATGTCTACTTTGTACAAAACACAAATCAAAATATTTTCATACAAAGTAATTTAATTTGTTTTGAAAATATTAACATACCTATTAGAAAACGCAGAATTCATGAAATCACCTTACATTGGGTTACGTGTTATTTATGTTTAAAATATTATAATTAAACGTAGCGAAATTTATTTTATATTTTAATTGTTGGACAACACGAAATTGAAGAATTTATGTTTACGTGATCGTCAGTTGCCTGTTTTTTTTTGTATCAAATATTTCGTAGGATGTCAATAATTTTCTTTCGTAGCTATATTTTTTTAGAATAATAAATTTCTTATGTTCTCAATGTTTTAATGTTCGTTAAAATAGGCAAGTTACCGAATTAAAAATATTCAAGTTTCTCATTCAAATTAATTTTTATTAAAAAAACAAGTTGCTTTTACCTAAAATTTATTTTCGCCAATCAAATTAAATAAATAAAAAGCGTTTAGAGGAATGTAAATAAAAATGTTTAGTTGCTTTTTTTAGTCAATATTTGACAACTGACCGTCTTTAAATAATATTCATAATATTATTCACTGCACGCAATACCTGTAACAATATAAAATTTAATGATCAGCCAAAGAGTTGCATTCAAATGTTAAATTAACCAAACGATTCCCTAAAAGGCCCTTGATTTCTAATCGATGCATTCGATCCACTTGTCGATTCCGAATCAGTATCAGCGTCCGGCAGAGAAAGTATTATATTATGTAGGACGCACCGGTTACGATTGTTATAATGGAACATACCCTCAATTTTATATAGCCTTCATGGAACTTCCTTTATACGCATTATAACAACCGTAACGTAAGTAAACTAATTAGTTAGTAATAATCCAAGGAAAGATTCAAGGGAAAATATCGTCCGGACGAAGACGTAACTCATGGGGTCAAAAATTTTCGGACATGGTTTCAAAAGAGTACACAATCATTATTCCGCGCAGCGGTCTAAAGTCCGTACAGCCCTCATGATAGCCGACCTACGGTAGGAGATGGCACTGGAATATGAAGAAGAAGACCACGCTAACTTTGCACCCACTTGGCAGTGCGAATGCATAAGATTAAATCCCTATGAGCTTCCCTACTTGACGAAGCAGTTGGTATGAAATTGTAAATTTGACTTTGAATCTTTAATATATTGCATGAGAATACGAAGACCAGTATAAAGAATAAAATGAGACAAAGAAACAATGAAATGAATTTTCGCATACATAGGGGGGCGAAACTGATCCTTACGGGGATTCTCGGCTCCGTTCGGTTCAGCATTGCTTCGAGCAATTATCAAGGTTGGCACAACTTGGGACGTCGAGTGCACAACCACGAATATGATAATAACTTGAATTTTGAATTTTTAGCCGAAAGGGATAGTGCCATACATTAGGAATGGACAGCATTATGGAAGGTAGAGGCAAGGAACAAAATCTCCATATACCAAAAAGTGTCCGACAAAACACCATAAATAGGTGGCGCTACAATCCTAGAATACTTGAGAAAAAAATCTAATCATAGACAGCGCACTTCACTCCGTCAATAACGCCTAGGTTCTTAGCTACTCTAGCGCTACTCTGGAGAGATTTGGAACTATTATTTATAGCTGACAGCTGGACACTTTTGCAACAATTCTGCCTAAGGAGTTTCTGTTCCTTGCCTCTACCTGCCATAGACAGCGTGTTTCGTCTCTGAATAGCTGTAGCTGCTGTGTAGCGGTTTTGTAGGAAGCTTCTTTTCTGTACGGTAGTATTACTAATCTGTGGTTATGCGTGAAAGAAGTGCCTTCTGAACTCAAATAGCTAAACAGCGCAAGATTTACACACACATGCAGTTCAAATAGGAAGAAACTAATACGGAAGGTGGAGATAAGGATCGAAATTTCCATATACCAAAAAGTGTCATCAAAAAACTTTAAATAGGTGGCGCTACAATACCTAATACAGTACTTGAACAAAAAAAATCAAATCATAGACAGCGCAATTCACTCCGTCCATAACGCCTAGGTACTCTAGCACTACTCTGGAGAGATTTGGAACTATTATTTATAGCTGACAGCGGGACACTTTTGCAACAGTTCTACCATAAGAGATGCCACTCCTCTTAATTCCACACTCCATAGAAACTTGGTTACGGTGACAGCTGCCATCTCCATACAATTTATAATTTTTAAAACGAAAATATTCATTGAGATGACGGGTTTCACTGTACCCAAGTCAGAGGAAAGAAAAATAACAATAAGTAATTAAGCTTATTTTATTATTTTAACTTCTAGCGCCTGATAAAAACATCAAGTTGGCAAGCGTGTGCGTGTGACTTTGCTAAACACTTATATGAGGAATATTTTTACTGATTTTTATTTCACTTGAACATTATTTCATATTTAAATATCATGACTATTAAATTATTTTTTAAATTAAAAGGAAAAAAAATGCCTCACATCATTTTGGAAAAGAGCTGGTAATCTTCAAACTGCTAGATCGATGTTTATAAAATAAGTAAAGCTAAGAAAACTCATTCTCACGTATAAAACAGTACCTATCGAAATCGGTCCATCCTTTTGAGAGCTACGATGCCACTGAAATAGGTTTAACATAGTCAGTGCGTGTTTTAATAACTTGTTTTTAACATTTTTAGGGTTCCGTACCTCGAAAGGAAAAAACGGAACCCTTATAGGATCACTTTGTTGTCCGTCCGTCCGTCTGTCTGTCTGTCAAGACCCTTCTTGTCAGGAACGCGTGGAGGTATCAGGCTGAATTTTATATTAAATACTGAGGTCTACTGTCCCTTGGAGCTGTGAAAAAATCAAACTTCTATGCTGCAAATTTACGCAAATTTTCGACACTCGCAAGGGAATCAAAACCTACAGGCTACTTCCCGTGAACTCAGAATTTTGAAATTTGGTACGAAGTAACGTCTTATAGCACAGAAAAATGAAAAATTGCGAAAACCGTAAATTTTGAGTTACATCATATAATAATATATACCTACAGGTTTGTACGGAACCCTCGGTGCGCGAGTCCGACTCGCACTTGGCCGGTTTTTTTTCTAGCAGATTTCAAATACGTCTGCAAGCAATACTACATTTATTTTTATTTTTTCCGTTATCCCTTTAATTTTAAACTTGTTTTGAAACATTGCACTATTATTACACAGAGAACCAGTATTTTGCGCCATTTTGCGCCATGAGCCAAGAGTTATTGTTGTTTGGACAACAGATCATAAAAGCGGGTGAATCTCGCGACCTAAACCCGTAAGCGCTATGAATTTTACGTCGCTTACGTTTGTGACAATTTCCTCGTTTAGTGTGGCTTCTCTATACTTAGTAATAATACCTCAATGTTTTGAAGTTCAATATTTGCATTCAGCAGTGGCAGCATGGTTCCATTTTTATCACTTGTCACTATGCCCGTCACTTTCGCACTTACATACTTGTCGGAACGTGACAGACATGGTGACAAATGATAAAGAGCCGACCATCTTAGCCCTACAGATGAATAAACAGGAAAAAGAGATTTCCTAGCTATAATTTTGTACAGTTTATCAACGGCCTTCCAAGACCAACTTCTCGTATATAGGTACCTTAGAAAAAAAAGAGCTAAGTACAGCCGCATCGGCCAAGAATATAGTTTTACCCCTTTTGGTGTGGAAACACTTGGCCCGTGGGGTCCCGGTGCCCTGAATTTTTTTGGGGCTTTGTCAAAGAGGCTTGTGGATGCGACTGGGGACCGTAGGGCTGGCAGCTTCCTCGCACAGCGCATTAGTATTGCAATCCAGCGGGGTAATGCTGCCAGCATCTACGGCATCTTGCCGAGGGGCGAATTTTTATTTTAGTTTAGGTTTTGGGTTTTTTTTTCTATTTATTATTAATTTCGATGGTTATAATTTAGTTTAGTTAATAAGTTTTGATACAATATTTATGTTATTTGGTTTACTAATAAATACATTACCTTATAATAGTTAATTTTATAACTAAACTATGTTAAGATACAATATAATATATTATACTACCTTATACCTCGTATTACTTACTTATCTAATAATCCTCTCCCGCCCTCCCCTCCCCTAACTCCTCCCTCCAAGAAAAAATCAGAACCCCAAAATAACAAATAATCAGCAAACATATAAAGGGAAAGCATAATCTGATAGCTCAGGATGAGAGCAATCTAGTTTTTGTTTCTCGACGCAAATCTTGGACCACTCTGTACTTATTTGTCATTTGTCTCCTGTATCTTACCAATCCAGTAGTAACAGGACTGATATGTAAGGTCACTTTTAAACCGGTCTTGTGTTTATAAAAATCATCTAAAATGCAATTTAGCAATTTATGAACGAACCGGCCTCGACGCGTCAACATCATACGTATATTTGTTATACATACATATTCATATATGGAATGTTTATTTTTTTCAATTCATAGCCGAATTCTGTTAATATTATATAGTTATTAAATATCATAAACTTGTAGATCATACTTAACTCTAAAGGGGCTCATTGATTACCAGTTCGCCGGACGATATCAGCCTGTCAGGTATTCGCAAAAGCTCAACAATAACAATTCGCGAATAACTGACAGGCCGATACAACTTCATACAGCGGAGATGAAAATGCTTCGTTGGGCAGGTGGCGTAACGCGCTTAGATAGAGTGCGGAATGAGTACGTACGAGGATCCTTCAAGGTGGCACCTGTAACTGAAAAACTCAGAGAGGGCAGACTCCGATGGTACGGTCATGTGATGAGACGGGACGACAACTATTCCGTGAAAACCGTCCTCAATATCACCACCAAGCAAAGAGCAGGGGGCAGACCTCCAGCTTCCTGATGGTCCACTGTCAAAAGAGACCTGAAGACGCAAAACATTCCACCACTGACAACACGGGACAGATTGTCCTGGCGCAGACGCACAAGGAGGCCCGACCCCAAATGAAGTTGGGAAAAGGGCAGAATAAAGAAGAAGAAGAACTGACAGGCCGATATCGTCCGGCGAACTGGTAATCAGTGGGTCCCTTTACAAAGGGACTAATACCAAAATCGTGAAAAAATATTTGCACTCCTATAAAAAACATCGACTTAGGATACTCAGATGACTGGTCAGATCTGGGGCCCTAGCTAAGATGACAGTTCGTTTGCAGAAAATTAATTGAAACGCTATCTGTCTCTATCGCACTAATATGGAAGAGTAATGAAGAGACTGATAGCATTTCGTTGTCGTAACGCAAACAAAGACCAATAAAAACGCCAAAAGGCGAGGACATTTCCTCGCGCGTATGCTCGCTCTTTGTGGATCCGTCCCCGTCTATTCGAAAATTAAAAAATACCCGAAAATAGTGACGTGACTTTTCGTAGCATCTGTCATCCCGATACATTTTTTTATTCGTTTAGAGTTTGTCAATTGACGTTTGTCATCTTAGCCAAAATAAGGGTGTAAAAGGAGAGGGGGAGATTTTTTCATAAATTTTAATTAGAATATGTGTCAAAAAGGGGTGAAGGTGAAGCAGATATTTCTTACATATTCATGCGACCAGCTGACGGTCTTTCCACCGTGATACAACCAGCTGGCTGCCGTTCCTCTACCAACAGCAGAGCGACAGCTGACATCCACGAGGGCTCATTACTCTCTATTAAGGGCAAAGGCCTTTAACCACTTTACAAGTTATCGCCCGCGATGCGATGATTGATGAAATTTGAGCCTGGCCCGAGGTCAATGTCAAAAATCGCAATCGATTAAAAAATATATTTAATCATCGAACCTGCACACAAAATTTCACGCGAATCGTTTGAAAATTGCGACCTGTAGAGGAGAATATAATATGCAAGATTTTCATTGCTGCTGATCGAAAGAAATAAAATTAAGAAACTTAACTCCGAAGGGTCAAAACCTATCCTTTCAACCCACTTCATAGATGACCACTGAGTGACTTCCAGATAATTAGAAATGAAAAAAGTTATATTATAAATTCATTTAATGACTTTGATTTATAAATATGTATAAATAAGTATTGTATATCAAAAACCACAACCCAAATGGCAGTATACAGAAAAAATATCTCCATGATACAATAATCGTATGAAATTACAGGATTTCTGAGACCATAGGCGAGTATTACAGTTAGCGTGAACAGCATTGCTTTTGATTATTACTAACTTTGCGATGTCTACAGGGAAGACACGAACGAGAAACATACAATCAAACGTCTATGACCCAAGGTCGTAGGCCCGACGTGAGCTTGTCAAGGCATTTACTATTGGGTCGTGTTTAAGCTCCAACTTCCCCGTTGGTGGGCCTGTCACTTGACGCTTTAGGCCTTCGGCCCTACGCGGAGCTCGGCTGTCGGCCTTCGCTGAGTTTTGAAGCTCACTGTCGGGCCTTATTCATTTGACTTAATCAGCTTAATATTTGAACACCATCTTCTGTTATCTGTATATGAAAGTCAGGTATCGCAAACACTTTTTCAACTCCTCGGGTACACTTGAACAGGGTAGCCATTGACGGAGGCAACTGATACTGCCATCACGAGGCGCATGTCTTCGTACTTCTCTGGGGAAGTCAGCAGAAACTTTTGAAGCATCTTGACGCATATAGTCTTCACAAGTTTAATAGCAAAGTACCTCCCTGAAAGCAAAATGAAGAGTTGGATCGCATAATGAAGCTGAAAGCAAAATGAAGAGTAGGGTCGGTAATACCATAGCATAAAATTGAGCACCAACCATAATAGGAACTTAAAATACACGCAGTACAAGTCGGAGAGTATCACAGAAAAAAAAATCTTACCCATGCAATCCATTGGTCCAAGACTGAAAGGAATGTAGCAATTTGGATGGCGTAGCCTGGAGTTTTCAAGACTAAATCTTTCCGGTTCGAAGGCGTCCGGATTGGTCCAATACCGCTTGTCACGATGCAGGTGGTATATTGGCACCACGAGCGAGCTTCCAGCGGGCAGCGTCGCTTTGCCTGCAACACAAAGTATTACTCCTAGTTTACTACTACGAGTAGTTTAGTATCCTAAAGCTCCGCTAGCATTTTATTGAAGTAAATATACGATAATGGAACACTGACATAACTTTCTTATTTCCCTTTAATCAAATCAGTCAACCATTTCGCTCATGGGCTATTTTGACCTGGTTGTATCAATTTAATCTATTTTCACGCATCCACATCGATAAGAGATACAGGTCAAAGATGTCTAAAAGAGAATTCGGTACATACTTATTTTAATGTCTTCAGCAATGGTTCTTTGAAGCATCACTCCGATAGGGAAGAGTCGAATGACTTCCTTGAACACCATGTCCAGGTACGGCATCAGTTTTAGGTCATCTTCGGTGACATCTCGGACATTATCTCCGAAAACCTCTTTTATTTCAGCATAGACTTTTTCCTGATTAGAAAAAGACAATGTTTATACATTTGCTTTGATAATATTTTGACTGCACGTTATAATTTATCCATTAAGTATGTGAATTTAATATAAACATTAGATCGTTAACTATCTATCTGAAACGTACTACTTACATACAATTTGGTAATAGCTAGGTAATATTATGTGAAGCAAGATTTTGTGTAATTTCCATTTATGTATAAAAATGATAATAAGTATAAAAATTGTAAACGTTATTCCATTGATAATGAATTGGTCAATTTAATTATTGATGAACTAAAATAATTTACTAAATGCGAAATACGGTACGGAATTGGTTATGAAACAGAAAACTGTTATCACCTAAATTGCATGATTCTTAACTTTTTAAGATTATTGTATGCATGTTAGTCTGTATGTATCTTTAGGCCTGATTTGTCTGATAATAAATGATATTCGATTTTGATTTTTGATTCGACTATTAGTGTATCTCGTTCACACTCATGCGTAACTATAGCTTAAATTACAGGCGTAATCGGTCCCGGTAAAGTGATGGAGGGGTTGCTTACCTGGCATTCGGGATGATATGCCATCATTAGCAAAGCGTATGATGTTATTTTGGCAGTCGCCTCTTGACTCTGTAAGCATAATAATAATAAAATTCTTTATTGTGCACTACTAAAGAAAAGCTCATATTATAAACAAAGACAGGACTTAAACATGTTGAGAAGCTGAGTAAAACATTTTATTTTGTAACTAAATAATTTTGTTAATAAATTTTAATAACATATCTCGTGTACAGGCAGATACGTCATAAAACTTTATTTTTTATGAGTTCCAGTAGTTTTGTGTTGCTAGGTCACCCCACAAACTCTCTCCCTCTGATAGATCTATCATCTTTGTGGGATGACCTTGCATTTCTTCGTGAACTCTTCATAATGCGAAGTCTGTTTTAGTATGTGTTGATGTTATTACTTTTTATCATACGTACTGCTGTAAAGAGAGTGAACCATTGTTTCACCAGTTCTTCGTGGCTCGGTAACTGATTAGACAACAGAAGTCTGTCGATGACGCTGAGCTCTGTGTTATGTGTGCTGTCACCCTCTGCGTTCAAGATCTCATTGATCTTGTTTTTGTCCATCGATTCTAGAACTTGCAGTCTATGTTTTACATTTGTATTTGCGATTTCAGTGATCTTTTTAATCAAACCTTTTTGTCTTTGATAATATTTTGTCATCCAGTAAAATGGATCAACTTGAAGGTACCATTGAGTCATTCGCATGAAAACTGTTAAGTACATACTAAAAAAAAAACAGCAATAGCTAAAGTACACGCAAATGTAAAAAGTATTTAAAAGTTCGAGAGTTGCGAGTTTAACCACGCCAGATACTGGGTTCTATGCTAAAAATATATTTTGTATGATGGTAGCATCATTTTACAATAGAAATACGCACTAGAATAGATTTATATATTTATCTATCAGGGTTTATTATACGCATCACTGCCAACACAGGCATAAAACTGACGTTTGTTAAATGGACTTCAACTTTCAATCATTAATTTTATTAAAAGGGAATAAGTATTTCGCGAAACTCTGCGTAGGGAGCGCCACTACCACAATCTGTCACAATCGGAGGGTCTACCGCGAAACAAGAAAATCAAAATTTCGTTATCTAACCTCTCTGTCACGCTTGCATATTCGAGCGATGAAGAGGCAGATAACTAAGTTTCGATTTTCGCGTTTCCCGGTAGGCCCATTATAAACAAACCACCTTGATGCATCAATCTTATATTTTATCATCATTGAAAATTTGTCAAAAAACAGTAAGGCACAATATGTATAAGTTACTCTATGGTTTACGCAAGGTGCTAGTGCCGCACTCTGGCGGCAGAACATTGCAGTAAGGCAGTGTCTTACGTGAGCGAATAACTCGCGAACGCGAAGCGGCGCGGGTGAATTCAATCCTTTGATACCTATGGAAGTGTCCTACGTGGGCGATCTCCGAATGTCGTTGGACCGCCGCGCCGCGTCGCATTCGCGAGTCATCGCCGCTGCGTACTCCCAGCAAGACAGACGGACAGACGACCAAGTTTACTGTTCCACTTATCACATTTCGAGTTACAAACCACAAGAAATTGTACAAAAAAGTGTTCTCACTCGTGTGCTTCGTGTAGAAATTTGATATTCATATTTGGTAGGTTCATGGTCTGTTCCTTTGTCAATCCCATTAATGTACCTGAAAAATTAATATCTTTTTAGGTATTTCTGAATCACATGTACCATCAGCCGTAAAAGGGTAAGTCCACGGGACTGTAACGTCTGTTACCAATTCTTTCGTGTGTCCTTACATTAATTAAGCAAAATTTAGTGTCTGTATGTCTGGCGCAGCCTTACAGGCAGCATATATCAGGGGGAGGGAGGGGAACGTAAAGAACCATATCCAAACCACATTTGTTTCGAGCTGAATATAATTTGTTTATCTTCCCCATACATTAGAACTTTAGAACATAACGTGACCGAATCATGAGAATTATACGTAGGTATAATGTTAGTGACACTAATGTTCAGTCTGACTACACTTACGGCAAACTGTGTAAGTGGTGTCCAAGACGATGTCATCATATATGTCAAAAGTTCTTCCTCCCGCTTTAGTCATAAACCGTTTTACAGTAGCATTTGCTTCGTCGTTGATTACTTCATCGTAAGCCTCTAACGCCTTTTTGCCATAATTAGGAAGTACCGTTTTTCTGCAGATTCGCCAACTAGGACCTAGAATGTTTGGGTTTTAAGGGTAACTTGTACCATCCCACAAACCCGGGGTAAAGCGTTTAAACTGTTAACCCAGTGTCAAATTGTACTGGTAACCAGAGTAACTCCAGGTTTAACCAGTTAACCCCGGGTTAGCGAAATGGTGCAATGGCGCTAAGAAATTGTACATTAGGCAACACTTCACACATTAACTTGCTGGGTATAATATGGTATATTAGCAGCATTCTCTGCTCATAAATTATATAAGTAGCAAAGTACCTGCGCTGAAGAAGGCCCGGTTCTTTGCTTGCGTGCTTTAAAAATTTTATACTCAAAATATACATTTCATAATAGTCAATGGATCTAAATTTTGCTTCCATGTTTGCTAGTACCGTAAAACCACCCAACTATAGTCCAAAGCTCCCAACTATGGTCCACAAATAAACTAAATTTTTCTCGTTCAGGTGTGTATTCTACTATATTTTTGTAGTTCTAAGGCAAGGATGTTTATAAATGAAAGGTAAAACTAGGAGTAAACCAAAAGGAACATTGGTATAGATACTTAATTTCCTTTCGAACTTGTGGACCATAGTTGCAGTATTGGACTATAGTTGTGTAGGTTTACGGTACTACAAAACAAAAGGACAAGTTCAAATATAAAAAAAAATATGGGCATTTTTTGAAGCAGGTATGTTAAATATAAATATTTGTGACCTTGCCATAAGGACGAAATTGGCTCGTATCTTTATACGAATAACCTGTCAGAGCGTCCTTATGGCAAGCGACAATGTGGTACATTTTGCTTAAGGACGTCACATTTATTAAGAGTGATCTTGAACAATTGTAATGTTTCATCAAACACGCTTATTTGTAAATAATTTCGGAGGTACCTGAACCACTAAGTAGGCCGGATCCGCAGTAATCTTTTATGTACTTATACTGGGGGCCTTTAATACTGGTCTTCTGGCTTTTGAGAAGCGTCTGCGAAACGAAAGACATATATAAGTATTCATATGCAAATTGAAATACTCGTATAAAACTTTGAGTGTATTTTTAATAACCTGTCAAAATATAGCTATCTGTCAGTTTCGAAAGAGCCGTATCGCCGTTAAGTTATATGTACATTTAGTTGATATGTTGAATCGGTACATGTTTACCTGATCACCATGAACCTTGATATCAACAACCGGTGTGAAATAGTGGACAGGGGGCAAAGTAACAAAGAGAGCGACAAACACAACAAGTAATAATAACTATGTACCTAAATCTTAGAAATATATACTCGTATGATCAATCCGTATCAAAATGTAATGTGATCATCCCGTTAGGTATGTATATGCTTTTATTTAGATCTGGTCTTTCTGTTTATATTCCAATTGTTTACTACAGGTTCGTTCGATTTCAAAGAATCTTGAAATTTTAATATTCGTAATGCGTTTTAACTTACTCTAGCTACTAAAACATGATATGCACAGAATAGGCCTCTATATTTGACCCTTGGTTTATTTTTATTTTTAGAATTTATATGCAAACATACACCTATGTTACCGTCCCAGCCCTATTACTCAAAATGACAACATTTTTATATTTTCATATATAAATATATATGAAAATAGATACAATATTTTTTACTTTGGTTACAAGGTATCGTTAGTGCGGCATTAAAATGTGCTTTAAATTGATGGAAAAAACCAGCAGTAAAAAGAAGAAAGACTCAATAATATTTATCAAGGAAATTGACAGTGACAAAGCTCACAACATAGCACAATGAAGAGTGATATGGCCCAATTGCCGCTGCTACAACTGTGCAGCAACGCTACTGGAATCACAATCCAAAATGTTCCCTCACTCTGGGATGTGATGAAACCTATAATTTTGTTTTGTCTGCTTTTGGTGAGATTTAATCTGGACTGGATGTCTGTCGATACCCCCCGTCAGGGGTTGAGGGGCCGCTACCGCCTTCCGGCTGCGGCGGCTGTCGCGGGTCGCTCCCCACCGACCGGTGGGGAGGTCAAATTGCCGTCATTTGGGGGACGGTGTGTGTGGCTGGTGTGGGCCAGCTCTTCGCTACCGATCGTTATCTTACCCCACGACCCCTAACCTGGTGATACCGTTTGAGTGGGGCCAGGTTTCGGGGCCGCGGTGAAGGCGACCGGTAGCTTAGCTGGCGTGTGCGGCGTATTTTTTGCTGATTAAACACCAGCATGTTTAATCAGCAAAAAATACTATAAGCATAAGATCGTGTATTCTAACTCAACTAGTTGCGACCAATAGCGCGCCTGATACGAACTCATCAACCAATCGCGTTGTGGCGTTAAACTGCACGATTGGCTCAAATTCGTGTGTGCGTGACACCGCCGTACTAGGACCATTCTTAGTGCTCGTAAGTCGTCCTTAGATATATGTCAATGTGTTGGAATTAACAAAACTAAATCTATCTTACTCTAACAAGTATATTGTTATACTTTTTCTTTCACAGATATAAACTATTGAATAAAAAACAACAATCCATAGTTCCTAAACTAAACAGTCCGCAGCAAGCTCGGTCGAATTTCACCTTCCCATACAAACGGGAGTTTCGTTCTCAGTTCTCACTATGAAAGTACGTGCTGGATTGTAATCAAACTTTGCACATACAATTACGTGAGCTATATCCATGCCTGTAATCAGTTTATATGGTTCCAGCTTATAAAACAAACGAACAAAGCAAAAACGAATTTTCTATGAAAAAATTAAATTCGCTGTAGTTTTTAATTATGGTATCTGAAGCTGCATACTCTAATTACAGGCAAAGATATACCTTATCCCATTGTAAGTACAACTTTTCATAGATATCTAGCTAATTGTTTTAAAATGAGAGCGTAACTACGTTTATCTGGAGAACCGAGCTTGCTGCGGACTCTACAACATTGCGATAAAATATACCAACTCTTATAAATCGCTGATGTATTTTAATTACCTAATAGCCGACATCCAATAAATTACACCATCAAAACAGGATTCTGTTATGTGCAAATCAGAATTTTGTGAAGGACGTTTTTTTTTGAGGAGCGGATTACCTAATTGTTTTACAAGGTGGTATAGTTGTTGATACGCGAACAAGCGAAACGTTGCAAAATTGAAACGTAAAATCTTAAGCGTTGCGAGGATTTCAAGGCACGAACTAGGGTTAAACAAATTTTGCCACAAACACAAAATCTTTCATTATGTACACCATATTTAAATGTCAATTCTACGCCAGCTAACATAAGGAATCAACTTAAAAATTTGCATCACATTACTTTGCCACTCTTGTGGCATGCAAACATCTTTGTTTTTATCATTTTAGCTATACCCATCACTCAAAAAGGAGGATAATGTTTATAATGGCCATAATACCACATAAGTGTAGTTCTTAATATCTTCTTCTTCCTCGCGTTATCCCGGCATTTTGCCACGGCTCATGGGAGCCTGGGGTCCGCTTGACAACTATTCCCAAGATCTGGCGTACGCACTAGTTTTTACGAAAGCGACTGCCATCTGACCTTCCAACCCAAGGGTAAACTACGCCTGGTTGGGGTTAGTCCGGTTTCCTCGCGATGTTTTCCTTCACCGAAAAGCGACTGGTAAATATCAAATGATATTTCGTACATAACCTCCGAAAAACTCATTGGTACGAGCCGGGGTTTGAATCCGCGACCTCTGGATTGCAAGTCGCACGCTCTTACCGCTTTCTTTATTAATTACCTTAATGTCATCGGGGTCGTTCACAAAAATATTAAGGTCAGGTCCAATCCATACCCTGAATAGGTCACCATACTCTTGCAGGTACCTTTCAACTGTATTTGTTAACTCTGTAACAATAAAACATTTCATTTTATGTACTTTCAAGATGCTTATACAAAAATAGCCTCAGCTGAGGTATTTGCCATTTTTAGGGTTCAGATTTTTGGCGATTTGGGGCGAATCTGTCTGTTTCTCCGTCAGTCTGTTCCGTTGCTAAATATCTCGGGAAATAAGGTACGCCAGGGTAAGACTATCACCGAGGCAAGACAAACACTTGTATGGAATCCTCATCCCCGAGAAACCAGCTTTATCATGCGAACGTCTAAGGAGTGGAATTCACCTCCTGCAAATCTAGTCCAAGTCCACTATAATTTGGATCTTTTTAAATCGAGAGAGAATATTTTAGGTAAGCATGTTCCATCCTAGACTGCATCGGCACTTACCATCAGGTGAGATTGTGGTAAAAAAAACTTGACTATTTTCATCTTATCCCATCTTACCTTACATACTTACGCTATCGATTTGAAATTTCGATTTATTATATACAGCTAGCTTGTTTAGCTTGTTTTTGACTCTGGTAAAATTTAATTTTATGTCTATCTTAATATAGAATAGAATAGATTTTATTTGTATTGATTGTATATTACCTAAAATTACTTTTTACACATAACAGTGAGCAAAACAATAATAAATTTCTATGCAAATATATATTATTTTTTAATATTAAAAAAGGATTTTCAAACTCTTATTTCGTATTTTTTCTCTTTTTTATTATTTTACTCACTTTTATGCTATTTTTTGGTTAATAAATAAAATACTATCTGAATTTTCAAACTTAGTTCACAATTTAACCGAATTTGACAATAAATTTATACAAGGCTTCGAGTATTACCTTATAATGTTTGTGTATTAGTAGGCTTTTTAGGGTTCCGTAGCCAAATGGCAAAAAACGGAACCCTTATAGATTCGTCATGTCCGTCTGTCTGTCCGATTATGTCACCGCCACTTTTTTCCGAAACTATAAGAGCTATACTGTTCAAACTTGGTAAGTAGATGTATTCTATGAACCGCATTAGGATTTTTACACAAAAATAAAAAATAAAAACAATAAATTTTGGGGGTTCCCCATACTTAAAACTGAAACTAAAAAAAACTTTTTTCATCAAACCCATACGTGTGGGGTATCTATGGATAGGTCTTTAAAAATGATATTGAGGTTTCTAATATCATTTTTTTCTAAACTGAATAGTTTGCACGAGAGACACTTCCAAAGTGGTAAAAAGCGTGTCCCCCCCCCCCCCCCCCGTAACTTCTAAAATAACAGAATGAAAAATCTAATAAAAATATATGATATACATTGCCATGCAAACTTCCACCGAAAATTGGTTCGAACGAGATCTAGTAAGTAGTTTTTTTTAATACGTCATAAATGGTACAGAACCCTTCATGGACGAGTCCGACTCGCTCTTGGCCGCTTTTTTAATTTTAGTTGCTTTAATAATAATCTTACAGGGGATTCTAAGGACGTCTTTCAACAGCGACGCTCTAACCTTAAGTCCCAGAATCGTTTGTTTCGTTTGAATTTGGAATCTTGACTTATATAATCAAAGTTAAAATTACGTTTTGGTATAAAGCCTTTAAAATGGTCTATGGGACCCAGGAGGCTTAACTAAAATCCCAACTCTGTGCTCAATGATAAAGAGTTCCAAGAATATCATATATCAGCAGATTCAGAGAACCTTAGGTACCCAAATGGGTTAAAAAAAAGTCCTACATATGTATACACGTCAGAAAACATAAATCTAAATAAAGTACCTGACCCATGTAAGGCCCAGTACCAAACAAGGCCCACTTTTAAAATATTACATCCTTTTTACGAAAATGGTTACAGTTCATATTAAATATTGTTTTCTAAAAATAGACCGCAGATTTGACATGTCCACCCATCTTGTCAAAAAAACTTTTTTAGCTGCTTTTGTCAGCATCTTTCTTTTATCGATTTTTGATCTATACAGCGGTGGCAGCATGGTTCCATTTTTATCACTTGTCACTATGCCTGTCACTTTCGCGTACTCACATACTTGTTAGAACGTGACAGGCATGGTGACAAATGATAAAGAGCCGACCATCTTAGCCCTCCAGCAGTGGCAGTATGGTTCCATTTTTATCACTTGTCACTATGCCCGTCACTTTCGCACTTACATACTTGTCAGAACGTGATAGGCATGGTGACAAATGATAAAGAGCCGACCATCTTAGCCCTCCTGGTTATTTTAATGAGGTATGTGATAAAAACAGGTATTCTATCCTTTTTTATCATTAGAAAATTCAGTACAACGTAGTTTTTCTGATGTTTTAAGGGTGTATAGGAAATCCTTACCTTCAGGAGGGCCCACTATTTGTAATGCGTTACCCAATATCGGTATCGTAGGAGGACCAGGGAGCTGATCGGAAATATCCAGCAATTTCTTATTCTTAATCCGCCATCCCATCCAGTAAACAGACACAGCAGACAGCACAAGGGCGATGAACCAGATCATTCTGTAAACAGGAAAAATAATATCAAAAACAAATAAAAGGGAGTCATTGACAGGTGATACGGCACGTGAGTCGACGGATGTTTGAAACTTTTTTTTTCACTTATCGACTGTAGATTGATTTAAGATTGCGTACAACTATACTATTGATTACAGTACATATGGGGCTACTTTATAGCACTAGTGCGAGAAGTAGCATATTACGTTACTGTGTCGAACATTTAAAGGGCCATATGTACTGTAAAACGTTGTACGATACATGTGCGAATAGGTAATTCGCAACTCGTGTCGATTTAAAACACTCCCTTCGGTCGTGTTTTAATTTATCGCCACTCGTTTCGAATTTCCTATTTTTCGCACTTGTATCGTAATGTACTATTACAATACGCAGTAGTCAACTAAAAAAAAAGACTAATCACCTGCCGCCGCGCCAACATAGAAAAGGCTGAACGGGCACGGGTACTGAGATACAATACATACCAATTTTCATGAATTTATTAGGTTTTATAGTAAAAAAATATTATTTTAGACTCGTAGAAAAAGTATTGTATAAGGTCATGATATAATAGAGAGCTTTTCAGTCAAGTACCGTGTTTAGGCAACGAAGCTTGCTAAGTTGCTTAAGTAAGGTACTACTAAGTATGTAATTTTTACGAAACAATTTAATAAATAATATAAAAAAATCAGGAATGTATTATTTGATATTTAAATTTTAAATAAAATAAAATTACCAGCCAAGCTGCAACACTAAAAACTGATTACAAATATGATTTAAATATTAAAGAATCGGAAAAAAATACAGTCAAAATAAAATAGGCATTGAGAGTTAAAAAAAAGTAAAGTGTAATGATTAAATAGATGATAATAAATATTAATTATGATCACTTAGTTTGTCCTAATAAAATAATTACAGTAAAGGTTCTCAGTAATAAGGTTCCCCAGTAATACATGCATCTGCCTTTTTCTGTAAAATGTTCAATATTTAAACCAAATTTTAGTAAATCACGCTTTTTGTTTTTAAAAGTTCAAAATAAGTGGATTTTGATTTTAAAAAAATCTAATGGTTTTAGAAAAAAAATATTAGAATGTAAACTTATATAAAAAGCAGTAAGACCCTGTTATGATAGTTACATTTCTTTGTCATATTTAGTTGCACTAAGGAACAAAATTATATTAACAAAAATGACACTATAGTTTTCTTGTCAATATCAATTTAAAAAAAAAGTCATTTACTGTCGCAAAAAAAGTACATAAAGCAATATAGCGTATATTTATTAACTCACCTCTTAACGCTTTCACTTACTCACGTAAAATTTGGTAACATTAATGTTTAATGTTTTTAAAATTCGTACATACGAACTTAGTTTGAACTGTAATAAAAATTCAAGCACCGCACTACACACATTGAATGCAGATAAACTTATGATAATAAATCGAACATTGGAAGGCTTCAAGGTTAGGGGAAAGGAGTACAAGACGATTACCATAAGCAAGAATATAACACACATCAAACAAACAGGATGGCGTTTACTACTGTCTATCTTACTTTGGTCATACTCAAAATATTTAATCTAATAAGTTTTACACCCTGGTAGTTAAGCTGCTCCATATATAGTACTTTTCCGTAAAATCCAACGCGTCGCTCACGCCGCCACTGCCAACGAACTGAGGCAAGGAGACATGCCGTCTTGCTAAATAATTCAAGTAGTTGGCGTTAGGTGTTTGCGTCCAACCGAAAAGGATCATTTTACCTCTTGGGATCAACACATGCAACTTTCCCCTACCAAAAGTTTCCAAACTAACGCACGTAATGCAACATTTATCAACAACAAATAAAGTAAATACTAAAGTAAATTTAAAATTTGGCCGTTTGTGACCTTATCGTTTTCCTGGTTGCATCCTAAAGGAGTCCGGGTTCCGCTTATCCAACCTAATCCCGAATGCATGAAACGTGCATTAAACTCTAGTTGATAAAAAAAAATAGAAAATGCCTACTCTGTAGCTGACTTTTAGTAGCTTCAACTGCTCTTGATCGGCCGCGGCTTAACTTGGCAAATTTTGGGCAAATGGCAAAAAAAGTGATATAAAAATTCATCAAAAAAAACCTCATCATGGAGTGTGTACGAAAGGAGCCTCATCGAGCAACTTTTAATACTGGATTGTACAATGTTGTGCTGGCTAACCTAGAGTCATGGCAAGCTAAGTTACTTTATAAGACTTAAAAAGCGTGTATTAATTAAAACTAAGTACCTAATGCTACTGTATTTTTGTGAACATAGTGAGTGCCACAATCGCTCAGCGACTAAGCTCCTAAAATGATGCATAAAAAAACGGCAATGAAATATATAATAATACAATGAAACTTGCATCTGTCTTATCGCTGGGAAAACGCGAATTATAAATAAAATAAATAAAAAAAACTCAATATATGAAGCTTGTATGGTAACATAATGGCCTTTCAGGGCAGTAAAAAAAGTGGTTGGAGAAATCCTGCCTTGGCAGGTTTCTATCTCTGTCACGTTACAGCTACAATGTACGTCATCGAAAAACAGAATGGAAAAAACGGATTATAATAGCTAAATTAAACCTGTTGACGGAGTTATGCCTTGATCGGCCTCATCTTAGCCTGACCACATTTTTTTTATAAATGTGGTCGGACTGCAAAAACTTCCTATAAATAAATATTATGCGACATTTTTACACAAATCAACCTAGTCCCATGATAAGCTTAATAAACCTTGTGTTGTGGGCACTAGGCGACGATATATAGGCAGGCTTAGGACTTTTGGTACCATACCGTGGTTCTAGAATGAATGGAGTCGCAAAATTTATTTTTTTCACAGTCAAAGTAAATATTTCATGTATATTTATATGTGAAAATTACGTAAATGCTAGTAAACAGACTATACGATTGGGGTGGTAGGAGGTTCGTTTTTGGAACATAAAATTTTTGAGTTTTTTTTTCTTTGTGCCAATATGCATACTTTAATGTTTATAATCAGAAAATACATATTTCAATGTTATGATTATAAAATATAAAATAAAATAATACTTAAATATAAATAACCTAACAACACAAGACATTAATATGAGTAAACACGTCTAACGATAAACATACATAGACATACATACATAACAAAGTATTTATTAAATAAATAAACAACAGTGTCATTTGAGGTGTCATTAATAAAATCTAAGGCAGGGAAAGATAGTATTCCTTAAGGTTTGATTTGAAGGAGGTAATAGATTAAGAACGGATTAATTCAACAGGGAGAGAGTTCCATAGTCAAATAGCTTGAAAAGTAAATGAGCAATTATTTTTATTTATTATTTATTTATTATTATTTTATTTATTTATTTATTTAAAAAAAAAAATTGGAAGATGAAGATAGCACAGATAGGAGCAAATTTTGAGAGGATCTAACAGAATTCAGATAAGAGAAACGCTCTTTGAGATAGCGGGGAGTTGCACCATTAAAAAGTATAGAATAAATAAAAGAAAGTATGTGGGAGTTACGACGATGAATATCTACCCTCATCTGTCATTTATTTGCGATAAGAAATAAATGATAGATAATATTGATATTGACACATTGCAAATAGGTTGCTTAGTAAAATTGCGTACCGACAGAACACAATAATTACGTTTTATAAATCTTGACTTGAGACTTCATTTCAAAAATTTATGGAATTCAATGACCATCTAAAATACCATCTTATTAGTAAAAGTTCTTACCTACCTTTTTTTTTCATGCTAAATTTGACCAAATAAGGTTCCGTTGTTTAGCCGTAAAACGGTGACGCAAAAATAAACTTAGTGACTATCGGCCCGATTCGAAATTTTGACACTTACATATTTAATCCATATGGTATATTTAGCAAATGTTTGACGTATTTTAAAGTTCGAATCGGGCCGCTTCACGTTTATAATTATTAGTATTAGTAGGTCTATTGTGATTTTTAGACACGAAGCTGATTATTATTGACCGAATAAATTTGCACCCATAATTGAAATCTTATACCTTTAAACGAGCAATTCTTGTATATATATATTTCTGTGATCTCGGAAACGGCTCTAACGATTTCGCTGAAATTTGGTATATGGGAGTTTTTGGGGGTATACAATTTATCTAGATTAGTCTTATGTTTGGGAAAACGCGTGTTTTCGAGTTTTCATGCGTTTTTCTTTCGACGCAGAATATGGTCGCTAATTTCGTGTTACCGGCCACTATCCGTCTGGTCCAGCGGGTTAAGACGCGGACTGCTAAACGAGTGTTACGGGTTCGAATCTCGCCCGGTGACAGACTTTTTTTTTTTTTTATATATTTAAGTTTATATATAATTTTTTAATTTTTATTGTTTTAGACAAGTTTAATTTTGTAAAAAAATTACCTATGTAATAAGAGAAATTGACAATAGATGGCGTTACTCTGTGACAAATGCTGTAAGGTTAAAATCGATTGTAAATAATAATAATTGTCAGTTCACATTTTACTTTTTAAGTTTATGTAGATTATCACATTTATCACCTATACACCACCATATTACAATAAATAGTTATAACCGAGCAAAGCTCGGTCGCCCAGGTACTATGATATTTATTTACGTCATCAGTATTTGCGTCACCGATTTTATGTATGTATAATACTACCTATAGAACAAAAACCACCTAAGTGCGAGTTGGACTCGCGTTGCAAGGGTTCCGTACATCACTCCATTTTTGTCTCTCTGTATCTCTGCAAACTGTAAACCTCACGATGGACTTCATATAACTAAAAACCGACTACATAAAAAATCCGCGCCACGTACCTATATGAGGCGTTGCCCGACTATATCAAGCCTACCTACTACGCGACGAGAGCATCGGATCACGAGCAGAGCGCCCTGTAAGTTACCCCGTTAATATTTTATTTATTTAATTAAGAAACAAACAGTCGTTTACAAACAATTTTACAAGAATATTTCTTAAATTAAGACCTGGAGTTTCCTTATTGTATATAAATTGCAGTCTATAAAACAACAAACAAAAATAGGTACTAGGTAGTTAAGTTTGAAGGTATAGGTAGACTCACGAGAGCCGGCGGCGCACGTTTTGTGCACAATGAGGATGCCTTTGGTTCCCAGGACTTTACGTCGGCCTTCGCCCGCCTCTTTGAGTAGGTGTGAGGACGCCGTAGGCTGCGTAAGCGTCTGACACTGGACTGCGCGCAGTGCTTCTCATACTTCAGGCTTATCAGTCGAAGGATCAAGGGCGCTTCAAGCGCTGCAGGCGAGGGCACCCCAGGACGCTCGCAGCGGGCTTAGTTCAACTTTGTAGCATGTGGGCGCTGCGCCCGGATAAGTAGTTATATATACGCCAGCGGCCCGTGGTTGGAAGACAATATCATACTTACTTACTTACTTACTCCGTTGGCTCAGCGACCCAAAATGAGACTTGGCCTCCGACACAAGACAGCGCCACTTTTCTCGGTCCTGTGCGACCTCTCGCCAATTGTCGACTCGAAGCTCGCGCAGATCCGCCTCCACCATGTCGCTCCAGCGATACCTAGGGCGTCCGATAGGACGTCCTCCTGCTAGGCGACCCAGGTACGCTCTTTTCACGTTCCGATCTTCAAGACAATATCATAGTTAATACTTATTTTGCTTTACCAAAATCAAATTACACGCGTAGATATGGTATAGGAACCGGATTGCGGATTCAAAATCTACTTTCCCTGCGAAATCCTTGTTTTAGTGGATAAATCAGGAGCATGCAAGCAATTATTTGAAATGTGCTACACGGTATCATTCTTTAACTATTAGACTCCATCGAAAATAATTTTGCACCGCCTTTAATAGCACGAAGAGGGTAACCTAAACATAATTTATTTTCTTCAAAATTTGCCATGTAGAGTTATCTTGGTTTGACTTTATTTTATTATTCGTGACCGACTTAGGATTACATAAGGGCAAAAATTGTTCAATGACGTTATTTATTTAGCTACAAGAAAGACGTTTCGAATGACACCTCATTTGTCAAATTATAATTAGTAATTTTAGAGAGAAAGAGAGAGAGAGAGAGAGAGAGAGAGAGAGGATTAGAGCCGGCGTAGCTTTATTCGACGTTCATAAAAGTTTTGGAATATGCCTACTTGAGAATAAGTTTTTATCAAAAAATAAATTTTTGATACAAGCTTTTATCGCTGACTGTACTTTTTTTCCACAAGCGATTATAAATAAATACTCAACCTCTCTGATTGCGTTGTCTTATCACAGAAGCCTAATGGCCACCTCCTGTCTCCATCATCATAATAAGTCCAGTCTCTAAGACCACGATCGTGGTCCATAACAATTGAAAATCAATTGTGTCTGGAATCTCCGTACTCGAAGCATTAAGTTGTTACGTAATAATTAACAGCATCTTATAGTGACGCATATCAATATTAAAATTCTTTAATGTTTTATATAAATATATTGAGACTTGGCCATCGCACTAAATAATTGAATTTACATGTGTTTTCAGGCGATTGAATTTACACGTGTTTTAAGTACGGAGATTCCAGATAATGCTTCGAGTACGGAGATTCCAGACACAATTGATTTTCAATTGTTATGGACCACGATCGTGGTCTTAGAGACTGGACGTATTAAGACAGAAAGTCGCTTAAGTAGAGACTGAATAAATTAATAACCGACTTGGTATTACATGGATCTCACAACTTTTTACCGCAGAACAACTGAGTTGCGAGACTTGGTTTTTTTGACAAGTATTGTTTTTGATGGGATCTCATTTCTTTTTGTATTTACATAAATAAAACATCGTTACGAATAAAGCCAATATTGAAAAATTTAACTGAAGACTTGGCTGTATGGGCTTAATCTTCTTTGCGGTCTTTTCTAGATTTTTTAGTTTTTCCTTGATTCATACACCAAACACTACTTATATTCCAAATTTGAAGCTTCTAGGTCTGCTAGAAGTGCCTTAGAATTTTGATGATCGGTGAGTCAGTGAGTGACAAAATTAAGAAATTTGACCCGTTATAATTCTTAAAATACTGGTTCAAATTGAATGAAATTTGAAATATACCGTGTCTTTACAATGCCTGCATGGTTACTGAAAATTTCAGTCTTCTAGTTTTATCCACAACGAAGTTACAGGGGGTCGAAAATGGTCTGAATTGCTTCGAGAAAAGGATGGTACGGCCGTGATGCTTTTTTGCTCGACTTGGTGGGGGCACTACCGTGCCCCCAGATACTGCTTTTGCTTTGCTGTAGTCGGCTAAAATATATATAAAAAAAAAAAAAAAAATACTTACTTCGTTAAGTCATCACCACGAGCTCACAATAAGTGCCATAGCCGTTAAAGGCGCTTAAGTCCTTTGAGCCGATCATCGCTATATTTAACATTTTCCAAAAAAACTAAACAACAGAGAAGTTCTATGTAACTATCAAACTTGCTCACAAAATTTCACCAGAGCCGGTAACACCTTCGCAGCGGCTTCGGCAATTAGTGTAACTCGTAACTTAAGTGTTTTTTTCTTAAGTCCGATTTACCCTTAACTGATAGATTTCTAATAAGTTTTCCTGTGATCTTTAGATAAAGAATTATTTTGTATACTTTTTTCAAAATTTTAGACCCAGTAGTTTTGGAAATAAAGGGCCCCAATGGTCATTGTTTGCCTATTTTATTGAATTACTTAAAGCTAATTATTTCAAAATAAAAATATAATATTTTGAAATTTTCATAATAAGCCCTTTCATTTGACATATAACACGATATACTTTGCAAAACTATTATTTTTAATTTTCTCGTTAACCCCCCAAAAGTGGCCCTTATGTTTGAGATTCATTTATTTAAGTTACATGTCCGTCTTTGGTTCACAGATTTACATATGTGTACCAAATTTCAACCAACTTGGTCCAATAATTTCGGAGCAAATAGGCTGTGACAGACGGACAGACAGACAGATGCACGAGTGTTCCTATAATGGTTGCGTTTTTTTTCTTTTGAGGTACGGAACCCTAAAAACCAGTCAAACTTGAGTCCTATTAAAAATATTTTTTTCTTTTCGTAACATGTCTAACGACTAGATACGATTTTAAGAGGAAAGAGGACGATCGATTCTCCATACAAACATATACCTTATTTTCCTCCCTGACTTAGTGAATATTGATTGTGCAAAATATTTTTACAGAATTTTATGTATTTTAGTCATAGCTATGATATTTCCGGTCGAGTCGGGGTAAAGTTAGTAGCAAAAAAACAGGTTTCATACAATTTTTTAAATGCTCCTAACACTTAAAATATTGAAAAAATCGAAAACCATCAAATTGTGTAAAAATATTTTCAATAATGTTAAAATCCAGAGAGGAAAATAGGGACTAAGTTTGTATGGAAAGGCGGTTACGGGGGGGGGGGGGGGGGGGGGGGGGGAATTAGGATTCGAATCCATAAAGTCGCTAGAGTTTATTAAATTTTAAGCAACCGTATTGTGGTCTAAAATTTCGGTAAGAGTTCTTAAAAACTCCGCTCTCTGAACCAACGGCACCTTAAGTTCGGAAGTAGATGATTTTTTTTTAATACCACGTCGGTGGCAAGCAAGCATACTGCCCGCCTGATGGTAAGCAGTCTCCGTAGCCTATGTACGCCTGAAACTCCAGAGGAGTTACATGCGCGTTGCCGACCCTAACACTCCGCACCCTCGTTGAGCTCTGGCAACCTTACTCACCGGCAGGAACATAACACTAAGACTGGCTGCGGTTGGGCTCTGCTCTAGATAATAAATACTAATAAATAAATCTTTATTGTTAAAAACATAAATCTGGAATGACATCCGCTGTGATGTGCCCTACCACGCAAAGCGAGATGACATTCACAATGCCTATTTCTCTCCTTTGGACGTAGTTTAAGAACGTACCCGGGTCCGAGGACGTACCCGGGTCATGTTTTTGTATATGCAAAGTTTCATACAATCCAACACGTAATTTTAAAATGAGAACGAAACTCATTTGTATGGGAAGGTGAAATTAGGGAGAGTTTGCTGGGGACTCTTTACATTATATATGTATAGTTTTACGTAATATTCCATATTCTTACTTATTTCTTAGTAGGTTTACATTTCCTTAGTACGTATACCGAATATACCGATAGTAGGTAAGTGTGTGTAGGTAGGTATGATAGTTTAGTTCAGTTTGTTATCTATACTGTAGGTATTAGATAAGCTTTTTTCATGCATTATTTCTACTTATTCTCTTTTTTACTTATCTTCCCTTTCATTTCAAAAGGCTCCAGTTTCCCCTGAAGGTCTCTTTCGCCATGTCCATAAACAAGTCGCAGGGGCAAACTCTCAAATTCGCCGGAATAGACCTACGACAGGACTGTTTCTCCCACAGTCAGTTCTATGTAGCGTGCTCCCGCGTAAGTTCACCTCAACGTTTGGTTATATTGCTACCACTTTCAAACATGGCAAAAAAATTTTGTTCATGAGGAAGTACTTTAACAAGTATAAAGTTGTTGAACACTTCATGCATTTTTCAGAACATGATGCCTACATGCGTTCATACAAACATACGGGTCAAACTGAGACCCTTTTTTTGCCTAATTCGCGGGCGAAGCCGCGGGCAATAGCTAGTATGTGTTCAAAATCAACTATTATTTATTATAAATATCGAAAATATATTGGAATCCATGATATTGCATTGTAATAGCGCGCCTATATGGACGTTTTTAGCGGTTATGTAATAAACAATGTTACGAAATAACTAGTCTACAGGTCAAGGCAATTTAGAATAAAACGCAACAGTCCCAAACCTTAACCACTCGTTTCTAAATATAAATGTATAACTGGTTTTCTAAATATAAAATATAGTTGCAGTAATAAAATAGTAATGTGCCCACAAACAAATAGGCACAAGATCAATAACTACTAACTATACTTTTATTTTTCTTTCCACTCGGTAGTTGAGCTCCTACAGTTTTTATAAATGCAACATTGCAACGCATGCAAAAACGCAACGGTCCCAAACCTTAACTACTCGTTTCTAAATATAGAGGTTTAACTGGTATTCTAAATATGAAATATAGTTGTAATAATAAAATAGTAACGTGTCCACAAACCAACAAGCACAAGCTATCTACTTTTACTTTTACTTTGCTTTCCACTGGGTAGTTGAGCTCCTACAGTTTTTATACATGCAACATTGCAACGCATGCAAAAACGCAACCGTCCCAAAACTTAACTAGGTACTCGTTTCTAAATATGGAGGTTTAACTGGTATTCTAAATATGAAATATAGCTGTAATAATAAAATAGTAACGTGTCCACAAACCAACAAGCACAAGTTATCTACTTTTACTTTGCTTTCCACTGGGTAGTTAAGCTCCTACAGTTTTTATACATGCAACATTGCAATGCATGCAAAAACGCAACGGTCTCAAACCTTAACTAATCGTTTCTAAATATAGAGGTTTAACTGGTATTCTAAATATGAAATATAGTTGTAATAATAAAATAGTAACGTGTCCACAAACCAATAATCACAAGCTATCTACTTTTACTTTTACTTTGCTTTCCACTGGGTAGTTGAGCTCCTACAGTTTTTATACATGCAACATTGCAACGCATGCAAAAACGCAACGGTCCCAAACCTTAACTACTCGTTTCTAAATATAGAGGTTTTACTGGTATTCTAAATATGAAATATAGTTGTAGTAATAAAATAGTAACGTGCCCACAAACCAACAAGCACAAGTAGGGATTGCAATCCGGTCCGGCGGATCCGGTAATCCGGCCGGATCCGGCACTTTTCAGGCACTACCGGATCCGGTAAAAATCACCGGATCCGGACCGGATCCGGTATAATAAAAAAACGCCTAAATACAGCACGCGCTGTGCGTTTCAGACGAGGAAAAGGCAACGGATACGAGGTATGAAGTTGAACAGAACAAAAAACGAATGAAAAAGTTTAAATTTAGTAAGATAAAAATATTTTTATTATGACGATGACTGGGAACAGAAGAGGATTTCTTCTTCTTTCATGTTGGTGGCACGATATTACGATTACATAAAGACTGTAATAGAAGGAAAAATGAAAGGATGGAGAAGCCATGGAAGGCATTTGTAATTTATGCTAAAGAGAAGGTTCATGTCGTGTCATAATGTTGTGATAGGAGATTAACCGACTACAGTTGGGCTCATCAATATGTGTGAATGAAGAATATATGATAATATTGATAATCTTTAGTTTTCTCCGATATATGTATATATATATGATAAAATATAGATTCTTTTCTATTCAAATTTAAGAGAGAATCTTTTGTCTTTACAATTTCATCCAATCTTATGCAATTTCCTTCATCTCCTGGTACATGCTACTCTACGTCTAGCCAATTCTTTATTTGATCTACGTAACTTTCCCTTTCCGCGATGGTTTTCAATCCTACATTCTATTATTTTTCGCATGAGATCGTCGTGTCGTGTGTTGTTCCTTATAATTTGACCAATATACTTTTCCATAAATTAAAAAAGTACTATTTTTTTAAGTCATACAGTCTACTACTTTTTCGGACAAATAAATTAGAGCAAGATAATACTAGAGCGCATTTAATATCATAATTGGTTAAAAGTAAAATATCTTCGTTAAAAGTAATAAATAATAGTAAGCGTAGGCGTTGAAAATAGAGTTCCGGTTACTCTGGTTATAATATTAGCGGAAAATCGTTGAACATTAGAATTTTTGTTTGCCGCCATATCTATTGTCGAGTAGCAGTACTGAGAGTTCCGCTACTCGATGCTAGATGTCGACTACGAAAATAATAAGCGTTTTGGTACCAAAACTGATGTACGGAGTGAGCAATCTATGTGCTTCTTATTTCTCTATGCTAGAATGGATGTCAACGTTAGAGTTTGTGAGGAAAGATAAGAGTCGTGGAATGTATGGGGCCCAATACATTCCACGACTCTTCTCTTTCCGAACAGACTCTACAAAGAATTAAATCAAAGAACAGTTACGAAAACTTGTCCTTTCAAGGAGCTCCAATTCCCACCCCACACCGCATCATGGAAACTAAGCAAATTTATAATTGTAAACGAAAATTTGAGTACTTTTGAATGGTTAAATATAATAAATTACCGATTAATTTTTTTTGTTTTTAAAGTGATATTGACATTGTGACACTTTTTACTACCAAGTTCTATTTTATTGTTAAGAAGTTATTTATTAACTTCAAATTATAGATTTAGGAATACGTATTACGCAAAAAACTAGAAAAATATGTCATTTAATTAACTTTTATATCCCTATACCAAACCGGATCCGGTCCGGCCGGATCCGGCCGGACTACGGCCAAAATCCGGCCGGATCCGGCCGGATTGAAAACCAATCCGGTTTGCAATCCCTAAGCACAAGCTATCTACTTTTACTTTGCTTTCCACTGGGTAGAGGAGCTCCTACAGTTTTTATACATGCAAATTTGCAACACATGCAAAAACGCAACGGTTCCAAACCTTAACTACTCGTTTTTAAATATAAAGGTTTAACCGGTATTCTAAATATGAAATATAGTCGTAGTAATAAAATAGTAACGTGCCCACAAACCAACAAGCACAAGCTATCTACTTTACTTTTACTTTGCTTCCCACTGGGTAGTTGAGCTCCTACAGTCTTTATATATGCAAACTATATCACAACTTCATTTAATTAATACAACAATATTATAGTGGCAATGGTCTACTTTAAAGCGGTATATGTATATACATACCTACCTTTCACAAAAATGCAAAAGCAAAGCACGCCTACGCCTGCTTCCAGCTCACAGAACAATATAGGTCTGTGTTCCCGCCAACCGACTGACTGGCCTATGATCTATTAGAAATATGAAAAAATAAGTATCAAAGTCAATTAAAAGTTTTAATCATGTGTCGAAAGATGGCAGTAAATTTACTGTGGCTAAAAAGTTTTCTTTGGCAATCCACCTCTATTTCAAATTATCTTTGGTAGTAAGTAATACTTTAATGCTGCGTAACCAATTTGTATAATATAATAAAAAATTACGCTATACACGTGCCTAACATAAATCAACCAAACCAACTTCCCTAAACAGCCCATGAGTCCATGGAGCCCAAGCTGAATGGGATATAGCAGTAGGGATGACGCACTATGGAGCTCTCTGAACTGAACCGGTCCGGGTCAAAGACGTTCGGATCTGATCAGAACTCCTCGTCAATCAACATAATTGAAAATCAACACAGTCAGGGAACTGCCTGCCGGGAGCGTAACGCCGTGATCTGGAAAGTAAATGTACCTATTAGTCTAATTTAGAAGATTATTGGTTTCATTTAGAAGATTAAAGGGCCTACCGCAAACCTCGTTCTATGTGTTGCTCCTCTGTCGCGCTTGTAACTTCGTAGGTAAGTATGACAGGGAGGCAACACGTCGAATGTGGTTCGCGGTAGGCCCTCAGTGCGGGCAAACGACCCGGACCCGGGTATGTCCTTAAACTACGTCCACGGACCCGGGTATGTCCTTAAACTACGTCCACAAGAGAGGTATGGGCATTGTGAATGTCATC
Source organism: Cydia pomonella (assembly GCF_033807575.1). Taxonomy (NCBI): domain Eukaryota; kingdom Metazoa; phylum Arthropoda; class Insecta; order Lepidoptera; family Tortricidae; genus Cydia; species Cydia pomonella. The sequence continues at coordinate 7,127,810 of NC_084722.1, forward strand.
TCGCCTTGTGTGGTAGGGCCCAGCACAGCGGATGTCATTCCAGATCTAGAGCAGAGCCCAACTGGGGAAGTACCTCCACCTTACAGAAAATCGCAGCCAAATAACACTAGACCCTACGCATAGTGTTGTGTTCCTGCCGGTGAGTAAGAGCTCTGCCAGAGCTCAACGAGGGTGAGAGGGGGTTAGGGTCGGCAACGCGCATGTAACTCCTCCGGAGTTGCAGGCGTACATAGGCTACGGATACTGCTTACCATCAGGCAGGCCGTATGCTTGTTTGCCACCGACGTAGTAAAAAAAAAAAAAAAAAAACGACAACATTATGCTGTGACGAACCCATTTTCAGGCACGTTTTGTTCTACTAATTATTATTATTTTATTCCTTATATATACGGTGCCGTAAAATGGGGTCAATCGCGGGGTGCATAGAGAAAATTTGAAAAAAAAAAACATGTTTACAAACGTTCACCACTATGATCAGTTTTTCAGCATACTAGGTAAAATATGTATGCTCCACGGTAATACCAAAAAAAAGCCCCATAATAGTTATTTTACTTTGAAGTAAGTCCTCGCCGACGTAAGAAATGAAGCCTGTCTAGCCTTTATTTTATTAAAAAAATATATTATTAAATTATAATAAAATTTGGTAATATTTCTTATAATAAATTAAAAGACAAATTTTCTCTTTTATATAAACGATAAATTACTGGTATATCCTTGATTGTTAAAATTTTCTGATTAAATCTATCTTTTTTAACCGTATCTATTTTTACTGAGGTTGTTCTTTTCCTACGGAGGCCCTTGGGGGTCACGACCCACACGATGAAAAACAATGGGCTACATTACGTAGCTAGCTTTTATGACGGTAAAGCATTAAAATATACAGTATGATGTGTCAAATTCCAATAAATTCATCCTTATAATTTAACTATAAATTGTTTCGCACCTGGCAAAGATCTCAGAACCGATCAATTATGTATCAACCCCTACCGACGATCCAAAGTTGTTTTAAAATTAAATATATTCAGTTCGCAAAATTTTTCAACGGGGCATATATTTTCCTTTCCTCGTAAAGCAGAGACGCGTTCTATATGGATTTCGTACTATCTATCTATGGGTTTCGTACCTGGTGCTATCTCTATTGCACGCGTAGTGACTACCGGCATCATGGGCGGGACAGCATGCGCGACTTCTCGAAAAATATATTCAAATATAAAGTACGTACTCCCATCTTAAAGGCTTGCAACGCACTTGCAACCCCTCTGGTGTTGCAGGTGTCCATGGGCGGCGGTAATCGCTTACTATCAGGTGATCCGTCTGCTCGTTTGCCTCCTACAGGAGGCAAACGATACATCATAAAAAAAAAATTAGATATATTACAGGACATTATTACACACATTGACTAAGTCCCACAGTAAGCTCAATAAGGCATGTGTTGCGTGTACTTAGACAACGATATATATAAAATATAAATATTTATAAATACTTAAATACATAGAAAACACCCATGACTCAGGAACAAATATCTGTGCTCTTGCCATTACCAGGATTCGAACCCTGGACCATCGGCTTCATAGGCAGAGTCACTACACACTAGACCAGACAGGTCATCAAATTTAGTGCATTTTATAATGAAAATAATTAAATCAAAAATTTGACATTTGATTATACCATAGATTCATTAAAAAAGCTAATATATTTACATTTTGATACAGTTTTGAATCAAGAAAATAAAATTGTAACGGTAATTTTCGCATGACCGTATACATGTATGTATGTATGTCGCTTTATTGCACATAAACAGGTTAACATAAAACAGACAAAACAAAACACAAAAAATTGCTATGTACAAAGGCGAACATATCTTAGATAAATTAATATAGCACATCCCATGTGTATGTTTAACATTGTTAACACACAAAAGTAGATAACTATGACACGTGTAGTATAATTGCAAGGCCAGTTTACTCATAAATTTCTAAAAAGCATTTTAGATGTTTTTCTTCAGCGCTAAACCGGTTTAAAAGTACTCTCAGTCAAAGAACCGGATATTCGGTAAGGTACAAAGGTACAAGAGGCAAATGACATAAAAATCAGGTTAATCCAAAGATTTGCGCGATAAAACAAAAACCAGATTGCTCTCATCCTGAGCAATCAGATTATGCCTATCATTTTATGTTTTTTTTTGTTATTTCGGAGCTACGTTTTTTGGAGGGTGGTGGATTTTTGAGGCAAGTAATTTGTATATATAATATCTTTTACAGTACATATGGGGCTACTTTATAGCACTAGTGCGAGAAGTAGCATATTATGTTACTGTGTCGAACATTTAAAGGGCCATATGTACTGTAAAACGTTGTACGATACATGTGCGAATAGGTAATTCGCAACTCGTGTCGATTTAAAACACTCCCTTCGATCGTGTTTTAATTTATCGCCACTCGTTTCGAATTTCCTATTTTTCGCACTTGTATCGTAATGTACTATTATGGTTGCTTCTTAAAGGTATTTCTTTTTGTAATATTATCCTTCCAGAGTGTACTTTCTATATAAAATAAGCAAGTAGTAAAAAATATTCAACTTAGGTCATTTTTACAACTTACATACGAAGATTGTTTCACCATTATTTTTGCTGTTTAAATGTAGTCGTTATGAACAGACTATATTGTATTAATTAAACTGATCCAACAGATTTCATTCGCCATTCAGCGCGGTAACGCAGTAGGCAGTGTAATGGGGACAATTGAGCCAGGTACGATTCGTGTCGGTTACTTTAACTTAAATTATTACTAAGGCAGTCTTACCTGAGCGAATAACTCGCGAACGCGAAGCGGCCCGGCGCGGCGCGGCGCGGGGGAATTCAATCCTTTGATATACAGAGGGACCTTAGCCATTGGACAAACCCTGAAATCCCACGTAGGGTTACTTCTCAGGAATGCTCTGACGTTAATATTTTTTTGATTAGAACACAAGATAAAAAAGAAAATTTTGTAACAAAAGTTATTTGCAATAATCGACAACAAAAAGAAACAGACTGTGTTTATCTTTGGCAGTGTTTTTGACAATTTGTTCGAAATATTTGATAATGATGACATTTTTAAAAAGTCAGAAGCTTATTAGTGTCATAAATAAAAAAGATAATCAAAAAGGTCGAAGAAGGTTCCATACTATTCTTTGAGGATATTACCTTAGGAGCTACTAACACATACAGGCTGCTCCAAAGTAAAAAATCGTAATTAGTTAATTTCTTCGAAACCGCTACACCGGTTGTTATGATACTTTGTACACTGGTTCGAAATACCCTAATGCATATGTACATTTCGGCTTTGTCCAATGGCTAGGGACACACTGTATACTTCCATACCTATGGAAGTGTCTTATGTGGGCGATCTCCGAATGCCGTTGGGCCGCCGCGCCGCGCCGCGTCGCATTCGCGAGTCATCGCCCACGTAAGCCGCGCTGTAAAAATGATGATGCCTGTTGCGGATTTTTTTGTATACTACGTCGGTGGCAAACAAGCATACGACCCACCTGTTGGCAGTAATGAGGCCTATGGACGCCTGCAACTTCAGAGGTGATATATGCGCGTTGCCGACCCTAACGCCCCGCACCCTCGTCGAGTTCTGGCAACCTTACTCACCGGCAGGAACACAGCACTATGGGTAGGGTAGTGTTATTTGGCTGCGGTTTTCGGTAAGATCCGCTATGCTGTGCCCTGCCACACTAAGCGAGATGACATTCACAGTGCCCACATCTCTCTTTTCGACGTAGTTTAAGGACATACCCGGGTCCAAAGTTCAAGGATATCATCATTGGTATGTTTGGGACAAAGCATATTGTGATTTTCATTTGTGGCCACCTGGCGAAACCTGCCTTGCGGAAATCTTACATATAAACTAGATTTTGGTCCGTCAATAGTTTATTCTACATTAATTACAAGGTTGCTGAAAACATACCCAGAAAAAGATTGTGTTATTCGTGATGGAAGCCATAACTTAAACTTAAGACCTACTTAGTTTTCGTAGGTACTTTTGTATGAAGCAACAAAAATATGTTGTAAATTATCGCACGTATATGCGGGCATGACACTGTTTATATCTTTTCATCTTTCATGCTATGAAAGTGGATCATTGTTGTTCTATGAAGTGTGCAGAAAGTTATACGTTTATGCACTAGAGCATTTTACATTCCAAGTACGTTATATATATTTTTACGATAAGCAATAATTTAGTTTTAAATGAATTTGTTAGAAAATTTTCATTCTACTTCTCTCCCCATTTCTCGGTAATTAACTCCCCATTCCATAAATAACGATGTTTTACCTAAAATATTAATTGGAAGTATCCTGTATGTTTATAAGTACTTATGTTTTTTAATACACATGTATGTTACTTTCCTCGTATTTGAAATGAAAAGTAGAATGTTTAACTCGGATGAAAAGCACCATTTCAGACTCGGACTTTTGGCGATTTCGCTGCATTCAACAGAAATGAGTACCTTTCATCCCTTGGTTAACAATCTACTATTACGGACTTCAAGCATGCTGATATATATTTTAAGGACCTAAACTATTCACCTCTTTACCGTGAGTTTAAAATTAAGGTTTTAAATATTTATCTCACGACTTCGGTTTCTCACAAAACTTGGAAATATATACGTGATGCATAACAAACATTACGTTTATTAAGCTCCGTGTCATAAACATGTTATTATGCACAGCACGGTTATAATGGGTGAATTGACCTCGACTTCATAGTGGCATGGAGAAAAATGTTGCAATCTTATCTTTGAGATCAGTTATGGCATTTTTCCTTACGTACAGATATGATACTTACATTTTTATTGTGTATCGTGTTCAAAAATTCCCGTACTTGCTAAAATGACGGCTCCGATATCAGACAATATAAATAAACGCGACTATTATAGATAATTGTCGTATTATATCAGGTGAAGTACTTTAAGATTATTGTGATGTAACATATGTAATATATACGATGTGGTTGTACTTAATAAATAGAATAAAATAAAATAAAAATAAAATATAGACGCGGTATTGTATCATATTGTAATACGGGCGATTTTCCGCAACTCGACGACTGGCGCCTATTTTGCGTGACAGGGGGGGTACTCTTGCCAACCCAACTCCTCGAGGAATCCTATCAAACCTTTGATGTTGAGTATGACCTCAGGGAGGTCTCTCGGGGATCCGAGATGTTTTGCCCTGTATGGGGCCACTCCGCTGCATTCCAGCACCACGTGAGAGGCTGTTTCTTCTATCTCCATGCATCCTCGGCATAGGGGAATGTCTGTGACACCTGTTATGAAAAGATGTTTGTTAAATAGTCCATGACCTGTTATGACACTGGTTACCATACTCAGTCGGACCTTCCCTAGTTGAAGGAGCGCCCTTGTGAGTTTTCCGTTGGTGTTTGGCCTGTCTGCAACAAGTCTGGTTTCTCCAGTGTTCTGTGTGTGGTTTCCCCGTGCGTGCCAGCAGCATTGAGCGTACCTTGCTAAACGGTATCGGGAGAATCGGTTCCGAGAAAGTTTGTCCATCTTTTTGATTTGATTTAGTAATGTATAATTGTTGGTTCAATAAAGAATATTTACTTACTTACTTATTTATTAAAAATACATAAGCATTACGGAGCCCCTAGTGTAAATTTATTCGATGGTGTAACATGACATTTTGTATGGGATTTTGAGTTTCCAAAACCTTCCGTTTGGCGCGCTGTTTCTAAATTCCATACTAAATGAGACTAAACACAAACGCGTACGTCACGTTTCGCTATCGAATAAATTTACACTAGGGGTACAGATCATGTCCAAGTCGCTTACATACTTATACTTTATGTAACTTCTTTACGCTTAAATCGCTGAACCGATATAGTTGAAATTTGGTATAGAGTCCTGTATGGTACAGTAATGTAATTTGTACTGTAATTTGGTATAGAGTATGTATTTAGAGTCCTGGACAAGGACATATCATAGTTTTTATCCCGGAAATCATAAATCATAAGAGGGTGAAAATTTTCTAACTTTACTCCTTGAAAGTCAGATAATTTATGCAACGCCTGACAATTTAATTGACGTTAGCATATCACGTAATGATTATCTAGGCGCTGTAGTTTTTTTTTTAGGCATCTATTTTGATAACTTTTTTTTAATTAACAAAAAATATGTTTCTATTCGTTGATTGTAAAGGTAGAATTAAGATTTCGTATATCAAACTATAATTGCGTACTTTTCATGTCTGAGCTCCCAACTCACAAAGTGGTTTACCACTTTTCGACTCTATTTGTCGAGTAATAGATTCGAAAAGTGGTAAACCACTTTCTTGGCTGACTGCACCTAGACTTGTTTTAATTTTACCATTTTTTTCTTGTTATTATAATTTATTTAGGGCGGGTTGCACCAAACCGTAAACCACCATCAAAGCTTTCATTAAATCTTATTGTATGGGATGTTTCATATTTCACTTTCGAGGGACTGCAACTGACTCTAGACAAGTAGAGGGTAAGTACTTACAATTATTTTGGCACATAAATCCTTGCAACCACGCACTGATAACTCCGTTTTATAATATAGTTAGTAACATTTTGTGAGCGTTTTGGGGTCAACTGTAAGCCCACAAGAGTTAAAAAAAAAACAGACTACAATATATTGAACGAAGCTGTATGTACAGTCAGCATCAATAGTAGCGGATGAAGCAACGCGCCAAAAGTATCTGATATTCTGGATAACTTTTCCAAATATAGATAAATCTCTAAAATTTACATTCAAAAGTATATCTTTTACCGTCTTAATTGTTCTACATATAGAACCATCACATTTTGTTAAGCTGTTACAGAATGGTAGATACTTTTGAAACCTTGTTTGATCCGCTACTTTTGATGCTGACTGTACCACTGTTTCAGGGTAGAGCGAATAACCTGTAAGTACAGAGGCAAGATGCACATTACTACCAACGTAATGCAAAGTGACCTCAATTACTTTGATAAGTGGGCTATTAGGGAAAGACGTCACGTGGCAAATTTGAATTTGCTCAAACGTAAACTGGTGACCATTGGTGACATAGTGACATTTGTTTGTGTGACAATGTCAATTAACATTTTTAACCGACTTCAATTTCATAGAAGGAGGAGGTTCTGTATTCGGTTGTGGCTAATTTTTTATGTACGTTCATCGATTACTTCGACACCCATGTGGTACGATTTGAGTAATTATTTTTTGTTTGAAAGGAGTTATCTCCAAGTTGGTCCCATTTTAATTTGGTTCTGATCTGATGATGGAATCCATGAGGAAATGAGGGAACTTCTCATTTTTTAAACGACACCGTTTGGCACCGACTTCAAATATATCAGTTCGTAACGCATATACTTAAATAAGGATAATATTTTATTTTATCCGTTTTGAAGTCGGTGTTCAATAATATTTTTAACATAAAGATAATTTTTCAATAGTTTGTATAGGGTAAAAGTGTGTCTCAAACTGGCCACATTTTTTATTTTAGTTTTAATGTGACAACACTAAAAACATCTGTCTTTTCCATAACAATAAGAAATTGACCATGTAACATTTTTAATGAAACGAAATATACGTTTCTACTTCTATCTAGCTGTTTTACTATACAGTCGGTTTACTTTTTTTGTAAAAAGTTTTTATAATATTAACTACTCAGCAATTATTTTTGTGCTGTTAGCACCTACAATAACGTATACATTGTAAATAATAGGACATTGTGCCTTAAGGGCGGTAAACAAGAATTAACGACCAAGTGTTAATTTTAAACACATATAACGACCAAGGGCAGCTTTATTGTGCACAGTGCGACCGGATATTTAAGACAAAGTTTGATTTTGCGAGCCATATACCATAGCAGTTGTCGGACATGACTTGGAGGACTAATATATTTAAGCCCAAAGTCAAAGGCGAGATGTTAATTAACACGAGTTCGTTATTCTTATATCGCCCGTAGCACACTTGGCAATATGTTTCATCAAACTTGTGAGGAAAAAACAAAATTTGAAGCAAAATAATTCTTAAATACGGTGACATTTCAAACATTCGTCATTGTCATTTTTGATAGGTTAGGCATCAAAGCCTTTTCGGCATTCAGCCACGTTTGACGTGCGAGAAATAGGAAATCCGTAACACGATCGAATGAAGTGTTTAAATCGACTCGAGTTGCGAATTACCTATTCGTACATGTATCGTACAACGTTTTACATATAATTATGACCCTTTAAATTTTCGACATAGTTACATAATGTGCTAATTTACGCACTAGTGCGGAAAAGTAGCACCATATGAATTGTAAAAATATTTTTCAACACACTTGCTCAAAACGACTTTTTATTCCACCGATTTTTGGCTCATAATCCTAGATACAACACACCCGCGCCTAAACACGCGTGCTTTTTCAGTATATTATTATAACACTCGTGCTTTTTGATTATAAATATCATCCGACTGAGTCAAGAAGGTAACCATAAATCGTACTAAATTTACGGCGGGGAATACAAAAATGTGCGACTCTGATAAGGACAAATAATAATACCTAATACTTTATATGCTACTCCTATTGAAAGACACATAAGACTATTCCGTTCTGTCTTTTTTTGTGGGGGGGGGGGGGGCACCACTCACTTTTCTAAGTGATGGTGGTTTCCGACTCAGAGGTTTAAGCGTAAAGAGGTAACAAACAAACATACAAGAGTTACTTTCGCATTTATAATATAAATAGGGATTGCCAATGGTTACAACATTTCCTAAGTAATATTTTCAGATGAATGTTTGTTTCTGCGCGCAAAAACTTCTAGAAGCCTAAATTTGCCAACACATATTGCCGTATGTGACCAAATACGTGTACTCTGTGCACGTTTTTAGAGTTCCGTACCCAAATTGCAAAAAACGGAACCCTTATAGATTCGTCATGTCCGTCTGTCTCTCCGATTATGTCACAACTACTTTTTTCCGAAACTATACGAACTATAGTGTTCAAACTTGGTAAGTAGATGTATTCTATGGACCGCATTAAGATTTTCAGACAAAAATTGAAAAATATACTTACTTAGAACTAAAACTCAAAATAATTTTTTTTTTCATCAAATACGTGTGGGGTATCTATGGATAGGTCTTCAAAAAATTGTTTGCGCGAGAGACACTTCCAAAGTGGTAAAATGTGTCCCCCCCCCCTTGTAATTTCTAAAATAAGAGAATGATAAACCTAAAAAAAATATATCATGTACATTACCATGCAAACTTCCACCGAAAATTGGTTTGGACGAGATCTAATAAGTAGTTTTTTTTAATACGTCATAAATGGTACGGAACCCTTCATGGGCGAGTCCGACTCGCACTTGGCCGCTTTTTTATCTTAGGTAGCACTATTTAGCAGTTCTTCCTTTCATGCTGCACACGAAAGTAACGTCATATACTCGTATCTCAGTCCTGACGAAGCCTGCGTTGCGGATATAAAATTATGGTCCATGACTAAAAATTGTATATTAAATATGCAAAACCAAATAAATTTCTCAGAGTCATATTTGCTCAAATACCTGTGCAAAATGTGGTGTGGGAATGAAACCTCACTTGTAATGATAAATACATGTTTTTAACACACTTGCTCAAAACGACGTTTTTATTCCACCGATTTTTGGCTCATAATCATAGATAATAAATACGCGTGCTTTTTTAATATATTATAACACTCATGCTTTTTCATTATATTATCCGATTGAGTTAAGAAGGTAACTGATTGCTAATAATATGCATGGAAACGGAGCCTTCTTAATTTGGTCGAGTAATACATTTTTTTTAACCAACTATTAGGTTTCAAATATTAGTTCAAAGGTTTTATCACACCAAACATAATTTATAGATTATTTAATCTTTTAATTTTTATCTCGTAAATTACACTAATGAATAAACATAACATTTTATCGATTTGATCTCCATCTGTCTAATAGAAATACGAAAATATTAGCTTTTAAATTTTTTTAATTGGTTGTGGTTGATTTCGTTGGCATTGGAATCATGCGTAAAAATAATAACGCGCCAGCCGTTTTTCGTATTTGTCATAAAATTTGAATAGTTTTGCATGTTTTTAGTTTATATATTTAATTGACGAAAATGTGATTTTCAAGCATTGAACGCATAAAATTGGCGCTGCCAGTAATACTAATAGAGGCAAGAGCCGAAACGATAGCCTTTTACCATCAAACTCGGGTGAAAAATAATTGGCGGCATATGAAACTTTCATTCAATGGAAAATCAGCAAAAACGCCATTCTTTCTTGGAAAACGAGTTGTTAGCTTACTTCAATGAACTGGCGAATAAGTGCCTACAAGCCCAGCATGCTTTGGTGTCTTTTCGATGTTAAAACTGTAAGCCACCATTTTGAAAATTGTACTTTTACTGTTTTGACAAAAAAAAACTATAAGTTTTTTTTTTCTCGCAAGTGTGTTGAAAAATGTCGTATAAAATGCGTGTGCATTGTTCATTACCCAAACAACTTAGCACACTTGTATCATAATGTACTATTAAACGGCAATTAAATTAATCAAATTAAATATTTATAAACATATACAAAAAAATTATAAACGTCAGTATTTTAAAAGTAAAACGCATTAATACCTACTTACTTGAAAAAAACATTATATGCCCATGGCCGTAATGAAATTTAAAAAAATCTATTACGCCCGTGGATGCATTATATAGCTCATTCCATCTCAGTATGGAGGCATACAATTACACTTAGAAATAAAAAAACCGGCCAAGATCATGTCGGGCCATGCTCAGAGTGGGTGCGTCCTATAATATATACGCACTTTTGGAATAATTTCAGTTTACAAACGTTAAAAATGTATACAAATCTTATGTATAATAAAGTAAACGTATACTTTCAATTAGTATAACATACAAATAATATAACATACGACATACATATGGCTGTTTGGTATAATATACATATAAGTTAAGCTCATTTCATATAGCTGTCATAATATATACATATTAAAATATAAATATCATCTTATATAATTAAGTAGTAAAATTAGTAGGATGACCTAGAATTTCAAACCTCATAGAACACACTACTAGAAAAAAAACTGCTAAAAGTGGGTTAGGTTAGGTTAGAACTGTTCTTTTGTCCGGGTCTACCTAAAACGTAGTCTGACTAATTCGCGTTATGCCTAGACCAACCGAGAAATAGTCGCACTGAGACTTGGGCCTAATGAGTTTTTGTCCAAATGCGAATCTGGCACAAGAAGATTTAGGCCTCTTGCATTATTGTCGAAAAACGAATCTGGCACAGAGAGACTTACACTTATGTATTAAGTTTGTATCCAAAAGCGAATCTAGTGTTACTTCTCCCATAATAGATTTTTTCTAATAATTTCTTTTCCAAAAACATTTCCTGTTAAACGCAACTAGACGGAGCCCCGCAAAGCGGGGCTCCTATTTCTGGGTAGTGTGCCCTCCGGGCATCTGAAGCTACCTAACGAACCTAACCTACCTAACTATTAACCTGACTAATTGTGACTTCCCTGAAAACATTACACTTTGGGGGGCGACTAGGTAATTAGGCGTATCGCGAAATGGACAAACAACTACTTAGGCTTACTGTGTTTGGGACATATTGCGAAATAGGTAATATAAGTAATAGGTCAATAGAGATTTAGACGAATAGTGAATTTCAAATGAAGTTTTGTCATAACGCGAATTAGTCAGACTACGTTTTAGGCAGACCCCGACAAAAGGAGAACTGTGACCCCCTAGGTAAATAAATTGTTTCCAGAATAGGTAGCAGGTTCGGTTAAAACTCTGAGGCTTCGGAAAAAGAAACTGTTAACAGAAAAGTGGGTTAGGTTAGGTTAGAACTGTGACCCTCTAGATAAAGAAATTAGCACCAGAATTACCACAGAAAAAAACTGTAATCTGTAATAGATAAATACGGAGCAAACTACGTTGAAATATAAATTCGCATAGTATAGATGTTTCAAATACATTGCTCATTTCATAATAATTTAAAAACTGTATCTGTTTTATTATTAACTAACACACAAAAATATATTTAAATAATGTAATTTCGGTAGTGGTTCGGTAGTTTTAATGTATGATATTTGTTTTGTATGTTATATTATTTCAACGTTATACCTTTCTAATGTTATCGTAAACAATGATATATGTAGTGTTTATTATACAATTTACAATTTTAGAATTTGTTGTTATACATATTGCATGTTATTGCAATTGAATGTTATTCCGATCAAAATTATACAAATTGAATTTATACATTCAGAGTGATATATTATAGGTTTGTATACGTTCTATTACTTACCCGCTCAGAGTAGGGTTTCGTAGTTACTCTTCCGTCACAATAAGCTAAACTGGAGCTTAAAGTATGGTAGGTTGTTAACCAAGGGATGAACTGTGGGTGTACGTCTTTTTACTATGAAGGGGAAACTTTTTGCGATAACTCAAAAACAGCTAAACTGATCATATCCACTATAGTTTTCATTTAATGTCTTTCTTAAGCTATACTTCCAAGATTTTTTTCATATTTTTTGGACCTATGGTTCAAAAGTTAGAGGGGGGGGACACATTTTTTTTTCTTTCGGAGCAATTATCTCCGAATATATTCACTATTAGTTTTGAAAGACCTTTCCAACGATATCGCACACTGTAGGGTTGAATAAAAAAAAAATGTTCACCCCCACTTTACGTGTAGAGGAGGCACCCTAAAAAAATTAATTTTTTAGATTTTATTGTACGACTTTGTCGGCTTTATTGATTTATATATCCATGCCAAATTTCAGCTTTCTAGCATTAACGACCACGGAGCAAAGCCTCGGACAGACAGACAGACAGATGGACATGGCGAAACTATAAGGGTTCCTAGTTTACTACGGAACCCTAAAAACAATAGCAATCGTTTGGTGGAAGTTCTTCAAATGACAAGAACACTCGAAAGCTCAACAGCAAAACTGCTAAGGAGCTTCTAGGGCTCAAAAGACACAAAACCTGCGCGTTGACCAAAATATTGACTGGACACTGTAAGTTAAACAAACACATGTTCCAAATTGGAAAGAAACAAGTTGCGACATGTAGTTTCTGCCAGGAGTCAGAGGAGACTGCAATGCACATTTTCTGTTCTTGTGGACCACTAATGTCAAAAAGAAGTACCCACATAGGGCGGCACGTATTGCAACTCTATAGGTACAGAACATTATGGCCCAAAGAATCTGGAATGTTTTGGATTCAACGGGCATTAGTAATGAACTTTAAATGGCTGTCAAAATAGGCCGACGCCCACGCACTCGACGGCCCACAAACTCACAAAATTGCCAGGTAAGTAATACATTTTATTTCAGAACAATTTGTTAAATTATCAAATAAGTAAATAGAAAAAATTGATAGACATACAAATTGTTGTTTGTCTAGCAATTGTGCTAGACATACAAAAACGCGTTTTCACTGATTGACAAAACCTCACTTAAACACAATCAATCACATGTAACGGGAGCTGATTTTTAAATCAGTTTTACTCAATAATATAATCTATATTGTGAAAATCAAGACGGTAATTTATTGACCAATTTACATACTGCGTTTTTTAATCTCTAGCCCCGTTGCCTGTTGGGTTATTTATAATTCATTGTGCAACAAAGCTGTTTATTAAAAGCCAAATAATTTATTTTAAAAATATAATTTATTATAAAGGACAGATACAGCCCAACCTAAACTTTACTCAGATAAATCGTGTGTTCGTGTGTTTTAATTTATCTTATAACGACAAAGCATCATAGAAACAAACAGTCAATGAAAATGTTTGTATCTATATTTTATAAATGATTAAATGTAGGATTCAGACAGCTAAAGGTTAGTAAATGGGACTCCATTCTCATTCTTCGGGTTCCGTACCCAAGGAAAAAGAATATAAAAATATTTAACCAAATTGAAGGCCTTCACGTAGCGTCAACAACAACAATAATGAAGCATGCGCCTACCTTATAAGAAGATTGACAATATTTTGACAATCATATCCCTGAGGTTCTAATATGGAAAATTGATAGAGAGACATTAACCGTTTCGTTCGTTATGGCGCAAATGATTGGCATCTTGGTTAGGCCCTTGGTTAGCCTTGGTTAGTGGCTACAGGTAGAAGTATACAGGAACAAATACCTAGGGACTACAAAGGGACTGCATACTAAAGCTGAAGACACTGCTAGGTTTCGTGGAGGAGCTGGAGCAGCTAGCTAGACTACCTCGGTGCTACCTCGTTTTCACGCAAAATAGGCACAATGGTTGTCAATTTGCGGAAAATTCCCAGATTAACTAACTAAGCCCTTGGTTTATATGTCCATAGGAAAACCTAGTTTACTGTATATACTCGAACAAAATTTACGACATAATTACGTTTTACGATTAGGTATACCTGTGTTTAAATCAAACGGTAATTATAAGTCGTAAATGTATAGGATTTATAGTTATAAACTGTCAGGGTGTCTAACTCTGAATACAAGATTAGTCTATCGATTTATAAACTTTGATTTTTTTTTATAATGCACAATATAAACATTTTTTCGAACATTTCGGCTAAAGCTCTAAATATATTTTACCTATTGAATTCTTCCCTTCACTTTCCCGAATGAAGGGTGAGGGAGGCGATGGCTGAGATATGTACGCGTCATACTCGTGAATGTGCGTTGTTTGTGGAGACCGGTCTGTTTAAGCTTACACGGGCCTAATAAATATAATTAATAAATAAAATAAAAGTATGTAACTACACTTTTGAGTGGCATTAACGTGAGACACTTCGGTTCTTGTCTGTTTGTCTGAATTAATTTTATGTCAGTGATTGATATAATAATTTAAGTCTTGGGGATCCTTTACACCTCTAAGGATAATTTAATAATCGCATTTTTTAATGATATTTTATCTCTGACATTTAGAGACTTTTACACCTATAAAGGATTTTTGTATTTGTTGTTTGGAATTTTTTATCAGAGTTTTTTTTTTTGTCAATTCTAATCGCTATAGAGTGTTTTCGTTATATAGAAAGAAATAATATCAAAGTAAAACAACAAATATCGACGTTATAGGCAGTCAATCATTATATCGAGTAACGTGAGGAGCTTACACTGTATATAATATACAGTGTAAGCTACTCGTGCAAGTACCGGTTACTAATCTATCACATTTGTGCTTAGAGTATCCATTGGTTTAAGCCATTGTGTTTTTTGTATGAGCATGTATAGAGTAAACAATATAGGTTAGTTCGTAGTCTAAAAGACGATGCCGCTCAATAGTACACATCGAGAAGTGTTCTTACACTAAAACATTTAAAAACTAAAAAAAAAATTAAGCTGACAATATATTTAAAAAAAATCTGTATGAAAAAAAAAACCATTACATGAAATGAGACCAATTTTCTCATCGGACGCACAAAGTACTACTGCTGGACTACCTAAATAAAAGTAGTGAGCTGGAAATCACTTACAAATATATATATATGAAAAGTTCTACCGTAAAAACATGGAGGTGATATATTATTATCCGGTACTGTATATATGTTTAATTGATTCCATATTTGTAATTGTATTTCGTATTTTTTTGTTATTTTTATTGCTTGTAAAAATTTGACATATAAAAGTGCCCTTGTCGCCTATTTGCAGAATAAATGTTTAATATTTGAATATTATAATTAATTGCGAAAATATTTATTTAACGATAGACTACGTATGTACAAAATCTACTGTGGTATATCACATTACGTCATAAAAAATAACCGTACAATAAACAATAATTGTTTACTTGCTATTATATCAGGCATTAAGGCTTAATAAGACTGGCAGTTATATCGGTGCAAGTCTGACTGAATAACGAACCATCTTATGACTTATTATCAGGAGTCAACACGGAACCTCTGTTCGTATCTGCTGAAATTGCCTGTTAGTGATTTTGGTCTGAAGTAAAGAAAGTAAATATCTCGTGGAAGATCGGGTTTGAGCGCCAGAGATGGGCATTTCGTAATTGATTCCTGATTTCATGATTACTCGAAATTACTTTTGGAATCTGATTACCGGTTCCCAGATTACTTTGTAATCTGACTAGCTGATTACTAAGTACAATTACATTTGAGGAATCTGGAATCATCTGTTGGAATATTAAAATTACTAGTAATTGGGAACCAGTGTAGATTCCTTATTACATGAATGGATTACTTGATTCCTTTCAGATTACCTCAAAATATATTTTGTTATACATAAAGCTATATTTCTGACTACAGACGTAAAGTATATTTCGATTTACTATATAGATGCATCTTATTTGTATCCAGTGTGCAGATTTCGAAAATTATGCCCATTTGAAATCCAAAATGGCCATCATTTTCGAAATCTGTATTCCCTAAAACCTATAAAACGACATCCATGACGATTTTTATGGCATACTGCATGGCCGCCATCTTGGATTCCAAAATGGGCATCATTTTTCGAAATCTCCACTCCTGAAAACCTATAAAACGATATCCATGACGATTTTTATCACGTAGTGCACGGCCGCCATCTTGGATTCCAAAATAATCATTATTTTACAGTAATTATAGAGTTTCACACATAAAATGTATTTGTCTTCTGGGATAAAAACGAAGGAAATTATTTTGACATTAAGTAATTGTAATTTAGTCTGGATAATATTACGTAATCAGATTACTCGAGTAATTGATTACCGAGGAATCACGATTACACTTGTAGTTAGATATATTCAATTCCGAAGGAATCAATTACGCAAGTAATCGGCGGGATTGACTACAGTAATTTAGATTACCAAAGGAATCGATCACTAAGGAATCATGATTACTGTAATGTAATATGTAATTTAATTCCAAAAGTAATTGATTATGCCCAACTCTGTTGAGCGCGAACCGACCGGCTCACGTATCATCTACGTCGTATACTCGTATTTTGTGATCCTTTGATTATTATTCGTATCGTATTTATGATGCTCTTGTGTTTTTACCTTAACAATAGTATTAAAACATATTAGACCATGTTTTAATGCATATCAAGAGCTTCCTTCATATTTACTCTGAATAAAGTAGGATTTAAATTACGTAATGGAAAGCGACTTGCATTATAATATACGTAGCTTACAGCCCTGGTTGAAGAGGATATATTAGTGGTCATTTCGCCATACAAACGTTCTCGATATTTTCCTCTCTGTATTTTGGCCCTAGATTTTTTTTTTTTCAATATAAGTTCAAGATTACCAGTATTTGTGTTTCGCTTTTTTGATATTCTCGTTTTCATAAGAACTAGGTTAATTCAAACAGCGCTAAAAACGGCTAAATAAATCCGCCGTAAACAGAAGCATAGCATACAAAATCGGCAACAATAAACGCAAAAATCTAAACGGTCAGATACAGATAATTTCTTTCTCATTCCGTTCCCAAAATTTCGTTACTATTGGTTAGTTAGTTTTAGAGAAGGAAAATGTCGAAAACAAAACCTCGATTTCTGAGATTTTTAAGCAGGATTTTTCGCCTAAGCTGCAGTTGTCCTTATCGCACTAATTTAAGAAGCCGTCCCCGTCAGCGCGACGGAGATATTTACCTAAAAATCTCTAATCTGAGAAAGGGCTCAGCTGATATATCGTCTTAATAATATATCTGTGATGATATGATGTGACTAGTCTCACTCATACGTAGGTTTTCGTAACAGCTGCTTGCCGTAACCGTAGTCCGTAACCTTCTTTCTTTCTCAGATATTCCGTTTTGTTGGTGCAGTGACAACGACTCGTTTAGAGCTGCGGCTAGTGACGTGTATGTTTTTTATTATATGTGACTGAAATGTTCAATTCAATTCATGTAAGTACATTTAATAATCATAACACACCTCAGTAAAAGTGTTATCAACCGACTTCAACAAAATTACGATGCAGGCCATAAATTCTCGGAATATACCTATATTTTAATGTATATTCCCCGTTTTCCCGATACCGGTTGGGGCCCGATTTGGAAATCGAGGAAACTCATCTAATGATATTGTAGTAATTGAGTGTATTTTTGTTTAGCGTTTGTAAAGTGGAATTGCTGATGAAATAATACCTACTGATATATACCTACCTACTAATATATGTGTTTTGTTGTTGTCTGTTTTTATACGCCCATGTCCATTTTCGGTCTTTATTCTCAGAATACTGGTATTACTTAGATTTGTAGTTAATAAAAGAGTAACATTTATTCAGCAAATACAATAATTATAACAGTAGAAATTAAATAAATAAATATCGGATACAACAAAATTAACTATGATAATGATAAAGTTCAGAAGTCAGTCCAACAAGCAAAGTGTGGAAGGGCGGCATCATAATCGAAACCAAATAATTAATAATGAATTACTTAGTTTTATGAAGCGCCAGTTAGGAACAAAGATACGGACATAGATACTTTGCGTATATTTTTGTTAAGTATATTAATAGGTATGGTCGTTGATTCATTATCATGTACTCAAGTAATATTTCCCCAACTACTGCCAAGGTACAACTGGTACAATGTTTTCTATAGGACCGATATGAAAATCGTGAAAGCAATATACCGGGTGTTCTCTGTAACACGAGCAAATAATTAAACCATATATTGTACTCCTAAAACGATATAGGTAACTTTTGAATAAGAACTTTAAAAAATTATGAAATCTTAAGATTTTAACTTTTTCATACAAATTTAATATTATTTTCAATGTACGCTGACATCAGTGTGTTTGACGTTGCTTGTCACGCTTTAAACATAACAAAATTCGCAATACATTGCGTCTAAGAATTAACTGCAATGTGTAATAAAAATCAAAACACAAGTTATTTTTCAAAGTTGTTGTACAAATGATGGTCAGTTTGAGGAGTACAGCCCACAGTTTAATTTATTGCTCCTGTTACAGTCTGTTATACGTTTCGTCTACTCCGGGCCTTCCAGGTGTCTAATTGATTTTTTTTTCGCGATGTTATAGTTAACACATTTAAATAATTAAACCATCTTAACACATTTTTGACTAAGTACTTACATAATAATATTAATAATTAAGGAACTTAGCTTTAAGAATAGAATTGTATAATACTGACTGTACTTAGCTATGGAAGAGCGGTGCCTCCTAGCACAGGTTATTTTGTAAATAACTTACAAGGAGACACCAGCCATTGTAACATTTGTCATGGTTTTTGAAAGAAATAAACAATTTTGATTTTGATTTTTTTTTTTATTTGATTTTTGACATACCAATTACACGTAAAGGTTATAATAGGTAATCTCGATGGGCTTAGTTGATGGCGTGGAGTGCTACAGTCGCGCTGGGTGCGGCGCTGGCGGCACTGCTGGTGTGGCTGAGGTGGCGCGCGCGCAACCTGCGGCTGCTGGAGCTGGCAGCGCGCGTGCCCGGCCCGCCGGCTCTGCCGCTCCTTGGCAACGCCTTGCTCTTCATGGCTAAACCTAATGGTAAGACAATGAAAAGAATTGTCTCAGCTTATTTTACCTGAAATTGTTAATTCGTCTTTTTCCTCGAGTTATCGGGTTTGACCAGGCATATCAAGATTATAATTAAGAGCTTTACTACAAATTATTTGTAGTAAAGCTCTTAATAATTAAGAGATTATAATTATTATAATCTTGATTTTCCTTGATTTACATTAAGATGTACAGTACAAACCTGGATAATTTTATTGAATTCTCAAGAACCAGTTTTTCAATTTAAATAGGTCGCATCTATTATGCAGGTCCAAAAACTGTTGTCTCAATTATAGAGGTTGCGTTCTGGCAAATTTATTTTATGTGGGTGCAAAGTGCAAGCAACTATTGAAAGTCCTTTTACAATCTTATATTCTGGTTTTCTGTTCTACTTATATAGAGTATTTAACTTTTATACTACGTTAATTACTAATTTATTTTCTTATAATCATTTGGATTTTAGTATTATTCCGGTATTGTATTAATTATAGATAAAATACAGTTCATGATTTAAATAAAACTCTCTCATATACCCGATAAGATACCTAATAAATTAAACAACTTCTGGTATTATTTTAAGATTTAAACAGTTTTATAATGAATACGACCCGTTGCCATTATAGAGGTTATCCAATTATCCAGATCCCAATTAATCAGGTTTCACAGTAACTATATTATTAAACCAAATTATTTATTAGATTTCCAAAATAAATTACAATCATAAAAATACTTAAGAACTAGGGAATACTTAAGCAATAAAATTAATTACAAATTAAACTAAACCCACACTAACCCATAAAACTATTCGATCAACCCACCTCGCATCGTCCTCGGCGCAAAGGTGCCCCTTACGCTTGCCGCGTTTCTGCGTTGAACCGCAATGGACAACCTCCTATTATTAAATAATAGAAGGCTCCAAATTTAAAAACCAAAAAAATGCTTCTAGAACTTGGTAGATGAAATCGAATCAAATTATATTTGGTAAACCCAGTTAGGAACAATATTAACTAAATATTCCATAATGTTATTAATCATTACAGAACAATTGAAATTGGTGGCGGACATCATAGCCAAATACGGAGAGTACGTGAGGTTCTGGTTGGGGCCTGAGCTGAACATAGTTGTCTCGAACCCGGAAGATATAAAGGTATAAGCTCAGTGTTGGCCGAACGTAACGCCAATTTCTAGACTATATAAGGCCTACCTCTGGGGGCTTAGCCAAGATGACAATCGTACATCAATAATCGCCAAATGAAAAGAAATACGGAAAAAACGGCAAAATAATCACGCTTGTTATATAAGGCCCCACTTAATTATTTATTTTATCCTGTTTTTGGTATATGTTGTTATAGCGGCAATAGAAATACATCATCTGTGAAAATTTCAATTGACTAGCTGTCACGGTTCATGAGATACAGACAGACAGACAGACGGACAGTGGAGTCTTAGTAATAGGGTCCCATTTACGAAAAGTCACGTGACTATTTCCATACAATCCAGTTTCGATTGGATTTTCTCTGTCAAAGATGGTCATCTTGGTTCGGTCCCCATGTCACTTAAGAGCATACATAAATATAAGTAAAGAAAGAGTGGTAACTAACAGTTTTCTTACGCAGCGGCTTACGTGAGCGATGACTCGCAAATGCGACGCGGCGCGGCGGCCCAACGGCATTCGGAGATCGCCCACGTAGGACACTTCCATAGGTATCAAAGGATTGAATTCACCCGCGCCGCGCCGCGCCGCTTCGCGTTCGCGAGCTATTCGCTCACGTAAGACTGCTTTACCAAAACGCGAGTTATTTCGCAGTCAACATCTAGCGTCAAGTATTACAGTTATCAGTACCGCTACTGTTAACATAATGAACTTTTCATATTAGCCCACATTATAGTAATGAACTTAATTGTATGTATATTATTTAACAGTTGATTCTGACGAGTAACAAAGTCACCAAAAAAGGACCTGTGTACAACTTCATGATACCCATGATAGGGACCGGAATACTGACGGGAGGTAAGTAAAATAAATAGTATAAGGGGCCCCCTGGCGCCAATGACCTTCGATCTGAATCCCTTAGTTTTCTAATGGGTTTCCTAGCTTATCATATTAACAGCAGTGGCTTTAAGCAATATAGTATCCCATATTTACTTCAAAGTTCATCGTCTTCGAGGTATTTGGCATCAAAGTTGCACAATTTTAATAACTATAAAACCAGTTTTTTGGCCATAAATTTTGTGTTAATTAGATTAAAATTTAAATCTCTGACCAGTTTTTAGAAATGTCAAATATGAACCCAAATATGTAGATTTCGTAGATCAAGTTATGGACAAAGTGTTTTTTGTAGAAATTTTCTGGCTATGGATGAGGTATTGGTGGCTCAGATGGCAGAGCGCTGGTGTATCAATCCAGAGGTCGTGGGTTCAAGTCTCACTAAAGGCAGTAATTTTTCCACTATTAAATTTATTCTCAGCTTAATGTTTCAAATAATCATAAACAATTAGTATTCATTTCTTTCAAAATCCGGCAGACAAGAATGGAGATAAATTAAAGATCGAAGAACCGATAGCCGTTTTTCTTATAATCTCTGTAGTGCCAATATAAGAGTAACGGCTCAAAACTTGTCAAAAATCGATGAAAACCGCGGGGAGCCCCTTAAGTATTTATGTAATAAAAATTATAATTGGTCTTAAAATTTGTTATTTTTTTATGTATTTTTTAGGGTTCCGTAGCCAAATGGCAAAAAACAGAACCCTTATAGATTCGTCATGTCCGTCTGTCTGTCCGATTATGTCACCGCCACTTTTTTCCGAAACTATAAGGGCTATACTGTTCAAACTTGGTAAGTAGATGTATTCTATGAACCGCATTAGGATTTTTATACAAAAATAGAAAAAAAAAAAACAATAAATTTTGGGGGTTTCCCATACTTAGAACTGAAACTCAAAAAATATTTTTTCATCAAATCCATATGTGTGGGGTATCTATTGATAGGTCTTCAAAAATGATATTTAGGTTTCTAAAATCATTTTTTTCTAAACTGAATAGTTTGCGCGAGAGACACTTCCAAAGTGAAAAAATTTGTGTCCCCCCCCCCCCCCTGTAACTTCTAAAATAACAGAATGAAAAATCTAAAAAAAATATATGATATACATTAGCATGCAAACTTCCACCGAAAATTGGTTTGAACGAGATCTAGTAAGTAGTTTTTTTTTAATACGTCATAAAATTAAAAAAAAAATTTTTTTTCATCAAACCCATACGTGTGGGGTATCTATGGATAGGTCTTCAAAAATGATATTTAGGTTCCTAATATCATTTTTTTCTAAACTGAACAGTTTGCACGAGAGACACTTCCAAAGTGAAAAAACTTTATAGTGACCAATAACTACTTTTTTTTAATAGCGGAAAATTGTATATTAGCTATTCCTAGCTGCGGATGGCATATATTTATCGAGAAGGGATAACTGCCAGTAGGCCTAGCACATGATTGGCGCGACAATATGTTGCGGCGAGATAGACTACCCGTCTTTTACTAAGTATGTTAATTAAAGAGGGACGGGTAGTCTATCTCGCCGCGAGATACTGTCGCGCCAATCATGTGCTAGCCCAGCTGCAATACGTGTAAGATAAGTCTCAGTCATGTAGACCTCTTTTTTAAAGTCAAAAATGTATTAATCACGTCTTTTTCCCGGGGTAAGCAGAGGCCACAGACATACCTCTTTCGCTTCCTTCACTTTCATAAATTCCTCATACACGTTCGTCGGCTTAGGGTGCTCTTGACCTGAGAAAGTCCGTCTAGGTCTACCCCTTCCAGCTCCCTCTTCTACTTCTCCCTTACACACTCTCTTTGTTAGCCCTCACTCATTCCTTCCACGTGTCCAAACCATCTCAATATACATTTCTCAATTTTTGTCACATCTTCGTTCAGTCCACACTTTTCCCTTATCACGCTGTTCCTAATTATTTAAAAAAAATTAAAAAATTCAATACAAGATTTTTTGTCAGACTCAGGATTCCCTTTAATTTGTTGCGTATACTTCATTATTTACCATAAATTTAGTTTGTAAATGCATGCTACATGTCCTCTGTAGCTATTTGTATGCCATGTGGCGAAGCATAGTGATACTTTTTTTATAAATTTAAGACCTACTGCGGTGGCAGCACGGTTCCATTTTTGTCACTTGTCACTATGCCCGTCACTTTCACGCTTACATACTTGTTGGAACGTGACAGCCATGGTGACAAATGATAAAGAGCCGACCATCTTAACCCTACTGTTGTACATACCTATGTTTAACAAATAAATAATTTGGAATTGGAATGTCACACCACACACAAGTTCACTTGTGTGAGAAGTCTCAATGCTCTCATTACCACAGCGTTGCATCTGGCGATCATAAGGTCAAGTAAAGAAAACAGTGGTTTTGGTTGATTTGAAATATTTTCAAATTATTGAAGGTCAAGATTTGACTCACAGTTTTTGACAACATTGAAAAATGGATACAAAGAATACGGCAAAATAAAAATAAAATGTCGGTATCACAGGTGAACATTGGCGTCATTGTCGGAAGACAGTGACACCATCATACAACAAGAAGGCAGTGGCCGCGTTTGCGCGCGTGTTCAACGCGGAGGGGGCGGACCTGGCGCGGCGGCTCTGCGCGCGCGACGCGAACTCCTTCGACGTCTTCCCCGAAGTTGTTAACACCACAACGCAGTGTGTTTGTCGTAAGCTGTTTCTTTTTTGGTTATGCTACACTTTTTTACATTATCTACATGGATTTTTCTAGAAGGAATGCGAGCGATATTGCAAAGGCGGAGTAATCATCCTTCCCGCTTCTATTATGTAATTTTGTATGTCCATAACAATATTTGACCCGCCCGTCATCAAATGCCTATATGTACTTTTTTTACCTGTGATTTAATTCTTATATGTATGTGTACTATCATTTATTACAGAAACACTAATGGGCCTCACAAAAGATGACTCAATGAATTTGACAAATCTTAATTACGTGGTTTCAAACACTCGCAGGTACTTTTTATCCACTACTACTATACACCGTGTTTTTATTGAATCACGTTAACTTCGGGGTATGGGTAAGTAAGTTTAAGGAAACTAAATGGCATAGACAAATTAGAAATAAAAAAATTATTAAATATTGCATATAGCGCTTTTGTAACACGGGCATTACATTCTCAACCAAACAATTGAAAATGGTGACATATCAATGTCATTTCGAACATCGATCGTCCGAGATAGTACTTACGTTTAGTAGCAAAAGTATGAACTCGTACTAAATACTAATCAATATGTAAACAGGCCCTAATGCAAGTGTACACGCTCGTAAGGGCCTTAAAAGGTAAAAATTAATGATTGATTATCTCCAAAATGGAGTTAATTAGAATAACGGTGTCTTTGAGAAAGTAACGTAATTTAAGCTCAGGGATGCACCATTGAAATTAACGGAAATCAAAAAAAACACGGTGCTTAACTACCTACATATTTTATCATTAAATATGTTTAAATTGATATACATTCGTCGGCTAAAGTCTTAATTCCATTAAATAACATTAGGGGTTTTCTAGTTTGTTCAATAATATGTAGGTACCTATCAGTGGCGGCGCACCACAAATGTTCGTAGGGAACCCGGAGCTCATTTTGCTTTCCTTTTCTCCATTAACCGATCGTGAAAGTACTCAACGGGCTGAAATTAGACAAGCCGGTGGGAATCGAGTTCTTTGAACGATCCGCCACTGGTACCTATCTAAAATTCTAAAGCTCGTAACTCCGACGGAGGAGTGCGACTTTAGCCGATGACATGCTTATTTATAGGTGAGAGATCATTTGTAAATTTGTGAGATACATCTATGATTGAGTAATTTCAGTACAATTATTAGAATAAAGTATACCATCAAAAACATAACTGTTAAAAAAAGTCGCAACTCAGTTCTTCTACCGTAGATAGTTGTGAGATCCATGTAATACCAAGACGGTTAATTTATTCAGTCCCTACTTAAGGTACCTTCTGTCTTAAGTTATTACATAATTAGCTTACCTAACAACATCTTTATAGTGATATGAATATTAAAAATCTTTTACGTTTTAAAAGGCAGTTGGTGTAACTAGAAAACTGGATTGAAATAGCAAAATATTTGAGTTTTTCCTTGATTTGTACACAAAACACTAATTGTATCCTAAATTAGAAGCTTCTATGTCTGCTAAAAGTGCCTTAGAGTTTTGATGATAGGTCAATCGGTCAGTGAGTGAGAGACAAAATCAAGAAACTTTGACTAGTTATAATTCTTAAACTATGGGTTCAAATTGAATGAAATTAGAAATATACTATGTTTATTAAATACAATGCTTGCTTGATTACTGAAAATTCAGGCTTCTATTTTTATCCACAACGAAGTTATAGCGGTTGAAAAGGCCAGAGGGCCTACCGCAAACCACGTTCGACGTGTTGCCTCTCTATCACACTTACGCACGAATTTTTTGTCCACAGAATGTACAGTTTTTTTTTTGCCAAAATGACTAAATGGTGGCTTCAGGTCCCGCTTATATATTGGATCACAGGAGCTCAGAAGGTTGAAGATACAATGATTAAGGACTTTCATATTTTGATTAAAGATATAGTGGATAAAAGAAAAAATGCTTTGGAGAGGAATGAGGGCACAGAGGAAGAGGTTCGAGGCATCGTTGACAGACTCATCTTGAACGGAGATTTCACCGAGCAGGAGATTAGGAATCAGACTTTAGCTTTGTTTACTACTGTAAGTATACTAATAATAGAATAGTAGTAATAGTAATTAATAGCATAGTGAACTTTTAGGGGCAAAACATCCAAGCAACATGTGTCAACGTACAACTATCAACAAGAGTATAATTTAGAACTAATTACGAAATAGTAGTTTATGTGACTGCTACATAATAAAAGGCAATAAAATACGAATGTGGATTTATGAAACGAATGGAATGAGTTTCATAAAAGGATCACACGAGTATTTTAATGTCAAATGACGTACAGTTACATACACTGCTTTATCGACATCAATATCATAAGCTTCAACAATATCAATTGCTTCATTGCAAATTGCGGGCATTTTTCTCTTTAACTCCAACTAAGGCGCAATTAGGGTGACAGAGAAAGATGTCCGCGATTTAGGAATTTCTGTATTCGCAGTAGGCTGGCTGCGTATATTGATTCAGTCACGAGAATGTTGCCGGTAACTGTAATTACGTCATTACAAATCGGATCCTCTGACACGTATATATTTAAACTTCTCTTATAATCAATCATCAATTTTCATTAATCTATGTTCTGCTTTTTAAAACAGAGTCAAGAAGCTGGAGCAAAGATAGCATCTGCTGTTCTCTTGTACTTAGCGCATTTGCCGGAGTGGCAGGTAATCAAATACAGTACTTACTACTTAATGGCGAATAACTGACAGGCCAATATCGTCCGGCGAATGGGTAATCAGTGGGCCCCTTTTGGTTAACACTGTTGGCAATACCTCCCTCATTGCGCAATGTACTAAGTAACTAAGGGCCACTTGTACTATACCATCCCAATATCCCGGAGTTAACCGGTAACCGTTAACCCAGTTTCAAATTGTACTATAACCATGGTAACGCCAGGTTTAACCGGTTAACCACGGGTTAGTGATTGGTGCAAGTGGCGCAAAGTGATTGATAGAACCAGTTACAAACTCGATTGTACCTTTTGGCTCTCGAAAATTCTATGTATAGAGATAATTATACAAGATTATAACACATTATAACGGCAACCTCATGAATTTTGATAAGGTGTTACCAAAAGGTCATTGACAGTCAAGATCGCTATTATAAGGGCGTCGTTAACAAATACATGTTTAATTTTAATTTATGTAAGTATTTATTTTATTGTAAACGATGATATATTACTATTAATTTAGAGGAATTTAGAATTATTATTGATATTTTATGACACTTGAAATAATAATAATAAGCCCCCAAGGCAGTTTCTGGCGAGCAGAATGGCAAGTGACGTCCCTTGGGTCGTATACCCCCGAGAATCGGTCAGGCCCCTCTCTCCGGCTTGCCTTCATTGGCCGGCTGGAGTAAACACTGAGCAGGGGCCGCAGGACTCTCACCTCTGACTTGCCTTCACTGGCTGTCCAGAGTGAGTGATAGAACTGAAATATGCATAGGTAAGACGCGAGTTGGCACTGGCCGCTCGGTAGAAAGCGATGCACACTCTCCAGACCTTGAGCCACTCACGCAATGTTGTCCCCTTGTTACTTCGTGCCAGCGGCTGTATTTGAGGACCCATGTTTTGAGTTGGCGAGTCACCACCTGCCCATTTATTTCAGGTTTTGTAACATAATTATGATTAGGGCAGGTGCCATAGTGTTCTCCATAATCCCGGTTACCAGTCCACTAGTATCTCAATGTAGCCCTGTTTCTTTGTCCCTTTTTTACAATAGCCCTACACTAACCGGGGCTTATCTTTGGGTGCATTGGTATAGTGGTTACAGGGATAATCGTCGGTTGGTGTCACATCACATTTAGTAAATTGTCTCCTACGTGTTGGCTTCGGCCCCACGTACGCCTTCCAAATGTCCGGGACCACATGTTCCCGAGATAAAGTAAAGACAGACAATAATAATAATAATAATTCAGCCTATATATACGTCCCACTGCTGGGCACAGGCCTCCTCTCATGCGCGAGAGGGCTTGGGCTATAGTCCCCACACCAGCCCAATGCGGATTGGAGACTTCACATACACCTTTGAATTTCTTCGCAGATGTACGAGTATGCGGGTTTCCTTACGATGTTTTCCTTCATCGAAAAGCTAGTGGTAAATATCAAATGATATTTCGTACATAATTTCTGAAAAAATCATTGGTACAAGCCAGGATTTCAATCCGCGACATCCGGATTGAAAGTCGTCATATCCACTCGGCCACTACAGCTTGAAATAAATGAGTTTTATTTTACTTACTTATTTTTTAAACTGATTTCACAGGATAAAGTGTACAACGAGATCCTGGAGCGCCTGGGCCCAGAAGACGATTTCATAACGGATGAGCACATCAAGTCACTCCAGTACCTGGATATGGTTTACAAGGAAGTTCTGCGCTGCATGTCCATAGCCGCCATGATCCAGAGGACAGTGGAAGAGGAAATTACTATAAATTCTGGTATTTTCATTGCTTTATACTCACATCTTTCTGTTAAGTATCGTAATAAATACGTTTAAAGGTACTAAAGGCTGACTCACGCTAGAACGGCTCCTGGTTGAGGCAACCGATACTTCATTCTCTATGACAGCTGCCCGATGATCACGTCATACTTTCTATAGAAAACGAAGTGATGGGTGCCCGGGTCCGGGCTGTTCTAGCGTGAATCATCCTTAACGCGTTGCTGTTACTTCGTTTATAATAAAATAAATAAATAAAAAAGCCTTTTATTTCTCGCATGCACTTCGTTTATACTCGTAACTAAATATTTTCATGCGTCTCTGCACATGTACAACCCTTTTGAGCACAGGTTTTTGAAACTGAGGTCCCATTTCCATCATTTTTCTACAGACGTTAAAAAAGGTCAAAATATACGTAGGTACAGCGCACTGCAAAATTATATAAACTCAAAAAATTAAATGATGTATGTATTTTCTTTACAGGGAAAATCACCCTGCCAGTTGGGACATCTTTGGCTATTCCCATTCACATGCTCCATCGAAATCCAAAATACTGGCCGGACCCCGACAAAATTGACCCGGGAAGGTTCCTGCCCGAGAACGTGGAGATGCGGAACCCTAATGCCTTCGTGCCTTACAGCCTGGGCCCAATGGACTGTCTAGGTAATAAACAAACACAAAATAACAAGAAAATAATATCGATCACACCCTCCAGAAAAAATGGAAACACGGGCGGTGTTTCATCTTCTACTCGATAATATAGAAAGCCTATAGTGTCTCGAGCACCACGGAGCGTGTATTCTCGACGCTGACGCCGACCACCATACATTAGTGAAGACAAAGTTATGGCGCTCAGCGTCAACGTCGAGCATGCATTCTGTGGGCCCAATGGGCCCATACATTTGCTTTAACCAATTTAGTAACCCGTTACTGTACGGTAGTATTAGTAGTACTATGCAGTACGGTACATAGTCGGTAAACAAAGGCAACTTAGATAAAATTATCACAAATATCATGTGTTGGTACAGGTCGCGTGTACGCCATACAGATGGTAAAGACGCTGGTGGTGCGCACGCTGCGGCAAGTGCGGCTGGAAGCCGACGGCCGCCTCGAGGATCTGGTGCTCGACGTTGCCATCTCCGTCTCCTTTTCCGACGGGTACCGACTCAGGGTCTATCCGAGAAGGCCGAAGAATACAAGAGATCGAAATATTGCATAAGTCTAGAGTAATCAAGAATTTTTTGCCTTATGTTTCGTCATACGCTCTGAGCGTGGACGCTCGCGTCGACATCAGTCGACCGCCATACAATCAACTGTATTTTATATTATAGCAGTAGGAGTCAGCGTCGCGTCGAGTGTGCGTTCTGTGGTCCTCGGGTTATAAAATTTAGATAGTTTGAGTTGTAATTATGATACCTATAAGATAAACTCGGGTAATTTATAAATGTTTTAGAAAAATTACATTGGGTTGCATTTTGATTTGTTAAAGTTTTATTAAACAGTCATGAACTCAAGGCCTTTGTGTCCTCCAAATTCGGATCCGATAGACTTGGGATTCAATTTGGGATTTTAAAAGTAGGTCAATAGGTCAGAGTAGATGGGGATATTCCAGAAGGGACAACAGCAGAGCAGGTGAATTTTGGAATAAGTAAACAAAATTTTAAAATAAACAAAGCAGAATGACTGTTAATTCTGAAAAGGCGGTCCGAATAGTCACTAAACGAAATAGATTTACTAAGAAAGGGAGATATGGCTTTATTGAATATGGGTGCTCCGAGAAGATGTGGACTGCATTTAAACTGCATATACAGTCATATTTGTGGTGTACTTAATAAAATGTACTGGAATGTTTTTTTGTTTTCATTTACCGAAAATAAATAACAATTATATCTAAAAATAATAATCATGTGCATTTAACTGATAAGATGTTTAACACTTTCTGTCATGTCGACAATAAAATTGCTAGTCTCATTGATACATATCAGATTCAATAGATGAAGCGCAAGCCAGCTGTCACCGTCACCACTTGGTACCACAAATAAAATAAAATAAATAAATAAAATATCGATAAACTATCGACATTTATTACAATTTCAATTTTACTTGAAAGGATTTACACTATACCTAAAACGAATAACATAACTTTATATATTCTTATCAACCAATATGTTTCTGTGAATTCGATATTACTTACAATAATGAACGGCAAAAATTTATTTGTACGTTTAATGATTTAAAAAAAGTATGATATTTACTTAAATCATGATTATTTATGTATTAGGTGCCAATATCGAGCATAAGGCCCCTTAGGCATGAAACGCCATATACATATATAAAAGTTACATTAAACACCTGTTACATATTGTGATAGTACTATAATATGTATAAGATATCAAAGCTGCTTATCGCTGTTTAGCGACAAGTCCGCCGGTTGTTACCTACACTGTAAGACTCCAATGAATTCTCGGTAACTTTTATTTTGTAGTGTGCAATAAAGTATTTTTTTATTATTATTAAAGCTTCAATTAATCGTTATTCCGTTCCCCTGTGTAGAGCTTATCGATATATAACATGATTAAAAACGACTTCTTCACATCCCTAAAAACCCATACATACACGTTTTACGCACTCATACACAGCCGTGTAACCACCAAATTGGCTACGACTTGATATGATTGATGGTTATCCTTTGACAAGAGTGAAGTGATACTAGCAAAGAATATAATGTCCGGCGTGAGACAACGAAAACCAATCGCTACTCTTGTTTTAATGAAGACCTACCTTGGCGTGTACATGTATATGCTTTCACTCTAAATTTTTGACAACCATTGTAAAAAACCGCATCACGCAGTCGCGCCAAAATAAGCGTTCAAATCAAGGGCAGTCTTGGTATTCGGTTGCAATAATGACGGATCAAAAAGTTTTCGGTGTTAATATTAAAATAGTATCAAAAGTAAGCTAACACAAAATTAAAAGACTTACAAACTATACAAGTGTGCGCTCATTGCTTGATCAAATCAGCGTAAATGGCCGCCGTTGCCAGAAAGGTAAGTGGATTAATTTTTGGTGGTTTGTGTAATGCATTTCAAGTAAATTTTTCCAACTTATGGCTCAAAGTTAATAGCTACCTAAAACATTGAAGGCAAAATCGACTCAGTCCAATGACCTGCTGTTCGAATCGTCGATGATCCCAAACTCACAAGCGGTATTACCCTCTAACCTTTGAGTCTAAGGAGAGACTTTGCCTCGTTATGTGTGTTCTACCGCTTGTACAGTCAGCGTAAAATACTTTGTAGCAACCAAAGTAGCCAAATAGTTCGGTACACCATATATTTAGTATGGTGTACCGAACTATTTGGCCACTTTGACTGCTACGAAGTATTTGACGCTGACTGTACAGTGGGCAGTGCTCTGAAGAATTGTTTGACATGATGCCCACGGCAATTTTCTAACACCGCACCGCCCGCCGTCGGCAGGGTGTTCATCCTCACACCCTAGAACCCAAATGGTCGCGCACTGTGCGGTTTGAGAGGAACTTCCTCCCGCGGACGCACCGGCTATGAAATGAGCTACCTGTCGAGGTTTTTCCGAAGGTCTACAGAATGAGGTTCTTCAAAAAAGGAGTGTACAGATTTTTAAAGGGTCGGCAACGCGCATGTAACCTATCTGGAGTTGCAAGCGTCCATAGGCTACGGTGACTGCTGATCATTAGACTGGCCGTATGCTTGTTTGCCACCGTAATGGTATTTATTTTATTTAATCGTATGGCATTATATTGAGGGCAATCAGAGTGTAGCCTTGAGGTTGCTAAGCCAGGCAACTAAGTCAGGTGTCACGATGTTTAGGTCCTCAGGAGGCCCAGGATATGAGTGGAGTGGGCAGCGCTGGAAAATATGTTCGATGGTCTGCTCTTCCTCTCCGCATTCGCAAAGTGGGGAAGCCGTCCATCCCCATTTGTGTGTGGCTGAATTGCAGCGGCCATGTCCGGTTCTCAGCCTGTTCAGGCGGCACCAGATTTTCCGAGGAAGGTCGAACCCTTGTGGTTTTTTAGTCGGGTCGGATATATGGCTGTTCTGTGTTGCCGAAGCAGACCAATCCGCTTTCCACCTATCCGAAATGTTAAAGCTGCTCAGACTCTCAGCTGCAGTACAGGGTGGATTCCGGGATTTTAATCGCCGAGGGGGTAGGCGGCAGAATTCCTCGTGGGCAGGCATTACGGGGTTATTCGTGATCTTCTCAGCCTCCCTCTTTAACGCCTGGAGTCGTCGGAGGTGAGGAGGCGCAATGTGACTCAATGCCGGCAGCCAGTGTACGGGTGTAGATCGGATAGTGCCAGAGATGCAACGCATGGTCTCGTTAAGCTTAACGTCCAATGTATGGGTATGTGCACTTTCAAGCCACACTGGTGCGCAGTATTCTGCTGCCGAGTACACAAGCGCGATGGCCGAGGTGCGTAGGCAATCAGCTGAGGCTCCTCAGCTCGTGCCGCGAAGTTTGTGGAGAAGATTGTTCCTCGTGGCGACCTTCTGTGAGAGTTTTGATAAGTGGTGTTTAAATGTCAGTGATCTATCCAAGGTGACACCTAAGTACTTGGGACAGGGGGTGTATTTAAGAGCTTCGCCATTCATATAAACAGCTGGCTGGTATCCGGCCAGCTGGTTAGTGAGATGGAAACAGGACACCTCAGTCTTGGACGTGCTTGGCATGAGTCTCCACGCTCTGAAATACGCGGCCAGGGCTCTTAAGTCCGATGTCAATGTTTGGGCTCCCGATTCGAAATCTTTGCTCTGGGTAATGAGTGCGATGTCGTCGGCATATATAAACCTGTCAGAGTCTGTGCGTGGAAGGTCAGAGATGTACAAATTGAAGAGTATTGGTGCCAAGACTGAGCCTTATGGCAGGCCGTTGTTAAGCTTGCGTTTTCGGCTCTTTTTGCTACCCAGGAAAACCCCGAAGACTCTTTCAGACAGCATATTGGAAATTAGGTTGACCACTTGTCTGCTAGGAATTACTGTCAGCATCTTGTGGATCAACCCTTGCCTCCAAACGGTATCGTAGGCAGCTGTGAGGTCGATAAACACTGCACTAGACTTTAGGCGTTTTTGGAATCCGGCTTCTATGTGGTTAGTGAGTGACAAGACCTGGTCGACGCAGCTTCTGCCTTTTCGAAAACCAGCTTGCTCAGGTGGAATTACAGGCTCCACGAAAGGTTCTATCCGTGTTAAGAGAAGGCGTTCTAGCAGCTTGAGCGTACAGCTAAGAAGAGCAATAGGTCGGTAGCTTTCGGGAAAGTGTTCAGGTTTACCTGGTTTAAGCATTGCGACCACTTTTGCTAGTTTAAAATCCTTTGGCAGGATATTATTTTCTAGAACGTTTGAGAACATAGCTGTAAGCCAGTTAACCGCAAGAGGTCCCATATGCTTTAAAAACTCATTGAACATCCTGTCGGGGCCAGCAGCTTTATTGTTCTTGAGTTGCTTGATGGCATTGATGGTTTCGTCTATGCTGAAAGATCCAGCCAGCTCATGATTTAGTGGTGAGTTCTTCTTGAGCGCTGTGAGTTCTTTCCGAATTTTCTTTGTGAAGACAACATCACGTTTTGCCCGCGTGAGCTCTACCATTCTGGATGCAATGGAATCTGGGTGGACACTCGGGCATACTGTGCCATTAGGCGCGTGCTTTCCGGTGAGACTGTTTAGCGTTCTCCAGGCCTTTCTGCTGGATCGCTTAAAATCCATGCCTTCCACCGCAGCTTCCCATTTAGCTTTACGACTCTCGTCTAGGGAAGCAAGTAGTTTGGCGCCAGTG
Organism: Cydia pomonella; assembly: GCF_033807575.1. Classification (NCBI taxonomy): domain Eukaryota; kingdom Metazoa; phylum Arthropoda; class Insecta; order Lepidoptera; family Tortricidae; genus Cydia; species Cydia pomonella. The sequence continues at coordinate 7,162,300 of NC_084722.1, forward strand.
GTGGGGAGGCCTGTGGTCTGGAACTCTTTGTAGAGGTCTTCGCTTGTAGGGCTCCATCCTGGTATGTATTCTTTCCTAAAACCCCTCGGTATGCTACTTTTTGCCGCCATGAAGGTGAGTTCGCTGAAAAAGCTATAGTTGGAGGCTACTGGTTCCAAATTGGCTGAGGACAGATTCAGGTCCAAGTGTTCCTTAAATTTGTTCCAGTCCGCCCGAGCGAAATTCCATCTCGGTAGGGGCATCGAGTGTTTTAGAGGTATCTTTGCACCAATCTCCACGAATACGGGCCTGTGCTGGCTGTTGGGAAAATTCGACAATACTGAGCGGCTACAAGGGAGTGGGCGATCGAGGTGGTCCCTGGACACAAACACTAAATCAGGATTGTAGTCCTTTTTCCACCTAGCAGAATGAAAAGTGCCTTTATCCTTAGCGTCAAAGACCAAGTGCAAATTGTGTATGTCCGCCCATTGGACTAGGTGTTCACCATTCGCATCCACTGTTGCATATCGCCAGTTTGTGTGGTGGCTGTTAAAGTCGCCGACGTATACGCTTGGATGTTGTTGGATGGGAAGCAGTTCTGTAGACCATGAAGCGCTCGGGGACTTGTAAACATTTGCTATAAAGATGTTATCCACCAATATGACAATGTAGTAGACACAATCTTCAGCGCCAGCGGAGACAAACTGCACATCCGTGATTGTTGACCTGACAAAGGTGGATATGCCATGTTTGGGATGGTGTATGGCTTTAACTAAGGTGTACCCGGGTAATTTTGCTCTTCTTTCAAGATCTGCGTCATCCCTTGTGTGTGTCTCCTGAATGTTAACAATGTCAATCCTACACTCCTTTAGTACCTTTAACAGGTAGTCACTTTTAGCTAAACTTATACCTTCTATGTTTAGTTGTAGAATGCGTACTGATGGTCCGACATCCCTTGTCTGAGGGCTCTGGGTAGAGCAGCCTCTCGGTGAAGAAATATCGCATGTATTCGCCATTGTGTAAATACTTTCTGATAGCCTCTGATTGCCTTGTTGCCTATGGAAAGGCGTATACCGTAATGGTATAAAAAAAGGGAACAGCGGATTTTAAAGACAATTTTTCTTGCGGGATCCTTATAATTCTTATACGAGTAAGCATAGGATTCAAACCTTCTTCTTAAACGCTGTATGTATAATGAAATCATTAGTAAAATGGACCCGAATTGTTTTTTATTGTATTTTCCACGGAAGAGACACCCGTTTTCCGTAAATTTAATGACCCAAATCATATATTGAACCTGCAATAGGGAGTTTGACTGCTTTACCTTCTATTCAAGGTACATAGTAGGGAATTATTCCTGGAATAAAATTCTACCTTATGATAAGCCAAGTTATAAGCAATATGTTTGCCAAATTATAATGATGAAAGATTCTGGTTTTAGCCACTTAGATATCATGCAAAAAAGCATACATTTTGTTTTAAAGCCTGTCTAATTTTACGTTTTTTTTTTGTTTATTGGTTATCATATGTATTTTTCGTGTTACGACTTTATATGTGACCTCAGTCAAGAACACAGTTACATCAGACTTTTCAAGGGACTTTTATAACCGGTATGATATAGGTAGTTAAACGCTTTCGTAATATTACGAGTATTATGGATGATTATTGAGAAACACATATTTCAAGCGCGACACCCAAAGCAAAAATGCAGTTGTATCTATCAGGCCAATTATAACGTACACTTACAATATACTGCTATTTTTTTTAATTTATATCATGTTATTCAGTTACCGTGCGTCTCCGCGCCAATACAATAGTACTGGCGAAATGCGCGGTAACTAAATAATATAAATAAATAACTAAATATTGTAACACTTTGGGGTATCCACCCAGTGTTATAAACAGCTGAGTAGCATATTATATAGGTACTTTATAGGTTAGAAAATGGTATGTTTGTTTTGGTAAGATTTGGTAGTTGAAATGTCTTCGACACGGATGTCATAGTGGGTCAGTCAAGGACTGAGACCTGTAGTGATATTTTCAACTTTACCTATACGCTTTTAGCTATATTGAGTGGACAAAACTTACCGGAGCGGTAGGTCAGTCTGTGCGTTCAGTCCGTTGCATTTTGCGCATCCATGTCGTGTTCCTGCGTTGTGCTAGGACACAGGCACTTTGTTTTCGTTGTGGTATATACATTTCACAATTGAAACACCTTTTAAAACATAGAAATACCACGTATTAACAGTATGATTTCGATAAAACCGAGCAGTTGTTTATTTCAGCGGTAGACACTGACGGCTGTCAATGTCATTTGGTTTTTTTGTCCATGGTTCCGTAACAGATGGTCGGTCACACTTGTTGTACGACAATAAACATATACTTGTGGTTCTTTTATCTTTTTATAATTTCCAATTATTAATAAAGTCCGTATTATTTGCTTCCCAAAATGAGTAACTCTTTTTATTGTTGATGTTTCGAATTATTCCGAGGGTCAAACCGGTCAGTCGCCGTATCCATTGAATGGGTAGGTTTTCATTCATCAGTTTGTCTATGGTTTCTCGGATTGGAATTTTGATAAATCATTGTTCGATCGATCTTCAAGATGTGAAGGATATTAGAAAATCTTTCGGCAATCAATCTTAGGGGTATGTAACCTACTTGAAGGTTTTATTTCCTAAAACTGTGGTAAATTCAAGTTAGTAATCGTTAATGTAATTTTGTTACAGCTCGTCCCAAAATGTGCATAATTTAGCGTCTTAGAGCCTACCTAAAATGGCGGCTGCTAATCTTTTTCCTTCAATTTAACATAACTTGGTGAGTTTCCACACTTTTTAAATATATAAAGAAGGAAAGGCGGAGGTAGTGTGTCCTTTCGCAAATGGGTTAATATAGTGTTTTATGTGGATTTTCCAGCAAAACCTAATGTAACGTCAACCACCTCTTCGTTTTGTCACGCGGTCTGCAGGCGCCGTCGTTGGTATAGGAAATAATGGACCCGGCATAAACCCCGGTAAGTCGTTTAATCGCTTCATTGCCGTAATTTAAATCGCGCTGTGCCTCAGTTTAAAATATAATTTTTCTATAAAACTAAACGTGTTAAAACATAATTTTTTTTAACCTAGAACATTCTCTTTGTTCTTAGGGTTTTTTTCTGGACCCTGGTTTTTTCCTGGACCCTGGTTTTTTCTGGACCCTGGTTTTCTAAGGCTGTGCCATCCGGTGGCAGCGTTCTTCTTGGCAGTGTCCGTGAAGTTAAGACTTTTATGATATACCTTTAGTTAAATATGGACCCTTTATGCTGAACAGGTAACCTGTAATCCCTGTGAGCAATTGCTTACTGCTAAACATCCCCGGAGGTTGGGGCATAACTTTTACTGTAGACAGTGTTATGTTAGTAAGACAAATTTTGATATTGTTGTCCGTAGACACAGAGATGCCTATGATGTATTAAGTGTAAATTTCAAGAAATAGTGTTGTCACTAAGAAGTATTTAGTATTACTTATTTACTAATAATAACTCGTGTTGACCGTAGCGGGTCATATATATTTTAGGAATAAAGGTGTATATTAAATAAATTTGGGATTTTCATTTGGATATGTCATGCGCTTGATGAGAGTAGTATCCTGGCGTCCTACCTTAAATTTTTGGATACCTATTCTCACTCCATAGTGGCCTGAACCACGACCCTATCTATGATTGTAGTTAGCCGAAGGTATTTGTGAACTTTTCAGTAGTGAAGTTTGGTGAGTTCTGGATCACTCCATAGAAACACGTTTCCTTCTATGGAAACGGTCTTTAACAATAATAGAATCAGATCTTCTCCATATCCAGGGCTCACCCACACCTATTACAGTGGTATGCCCAACGTATGGCCTATGGAGTATGACATGTCCAAGTGAAACATTTTTGCATTATTTTAGTATTAAGGTTATTTTATGTAAAAGGGATTGCAAGTTATTGTTTTAAATTGTTGCTTGAGTTGGAGGTTAAACTTATAAATTTAACCAACTTATAAATAAAACTATACTACGCTAAATAATTAGCCTTACATAAGAGAAATTTTCTCACTATTTTAAAATACTTTAAAAGGGTTAAAATCTAATAAAGTTTTAACTTACTTTAAAATATTACAATTCAAAACTTGACACTGACTTACTTCTGATATTAAATATCAATCTTAAAAAATGGATTTCCTAAATGCGGGATGTAAAATCATACATTTACATAAAGACGAAATGGCACATGAACTGGCGATTCGCAGACTTCCGGTTAATCCTGTATCGCGTCGGTCCAGCTTATGTCATGCGTTAAAACAGACTGCAGATTTAGCCAAAAAGGGTAGTTTGAAGTGCCAGGACTTGTTAATAAGTAACGAAGTTGCCGAATTGGAGCTCTGCCAACGTAAGGTAGAGGAAATAGATTTAGAAGCGAAAGGAGACTTAACGGCGTCGGCGATTGATAGACTATCCTCGCGATGCAAATATCTGTTGTGTCGTGTTTCACGGTTACCTCAGGAAACCGAAGCGGTACTTCTGTTGAAAACATTAATTACTTCTTTATTAGATCGGTTGAATGAGCAAGGCTCTTCTGCGTCGTCTGGGTCAGATGATGATTTTCAATCTCCTAACGAATCTCGTTTTGTTAGGGAAATTATATATAAAGCGGGTGTCTGAATAACCTACTCTTTTTCCCAACTTTAAGATTGAAAATGATAAACTCTTCCGTTACTCTAAGAATAAGTATCGTCTGACAGCTCAATTTGACTGGAAGCTGGTACTTCCTTATGAGCATCGTAATGAAGTCCTAAATAAGTGTCATGATGATCCTACAGCAGGTCATTTTGGCGTGGGTAAAACTCATTCCAAAATAGCCGACATATATTATTGGCCTACTTTATTTCAGGACGTGAAGGAATACGTCGACTCTTGTGAAATTTGTAAAACTTATAAACCTGTTAACTTAGCTCGTCCTGGTTTGATGGGTAATCCACGACGTGTATCGTCGCCAGGCGAAGCAATATCTTGTGATATTCTTGGTCCCTTTCCTCCATCTTATCTGAGAAATCAGTATCTCTTCGTATGTGCTGATTATTTCAGTAAGTATGTGACTTTGTTTCCACTACGCAACATAACTGCTAAAGCTATTGTTAAGTGTATGGAAAAAGGGATATTCCTTATACATGGGGTTCCTAAATATATATTCTGCGACAATGGTGTTCAATTTACTTCCAAAGACTTTCGAGACCTAATGTCCAAATATGATGTCCCTCATATTTTCTATAACCCTAGGTATCATCCTCAGACGAATCAAACGGAACGAGTGAACCGTGAACTAGTAAGAACCATTGCCTCATACGTGCGTTCTGATCACCGTAACTGGGATAAGAACGTATCGGAAATACAATGTGCATTGAATACAGCTCGTCACGGAGTAACTAAAAATACACCGTATTTCCTAACACATGGTCGTCAAATGATTCTAGATGGTTCCCTTTATAATAGCGAAGGTCCCATAGATCAAAACGCGCTCGAATTAGATACCAGTGGTGCTTTTTCTGAAAGACTTAAAGAGCTCAAAACTGTATTTCAAAAAGTGCGTAACTCGTTGATTGCCTCCCATGAACGTAATGCTAGGTATTATAACATGAGGAAGCGTCACGTAGAACTGGAAGAAGGACAAATCGTTTATAAAAGATGTTTCCCATTGTCAAATGCAGCAAAACATTTTTCTGCTAAATTAGCGCCCCGTTATGACAAATGTGTCATTCATAAAAAATTGAGTCCTCTTGTTTACTCTTTAAAATCCTTAGAAGGAAAACTTCTAGGTAACTTCCATATAAAAGACATTGTACGTCCTGGTGAAGCCGAGCCGTCTTCCTAGCGGTACTCGTCTTAACACCAATTGGATACTTACACTTGAGAATATCCTATGTGATACTAAATATTGAACGTACCTACTAAACTGAAGGCGACCTGGCACAAGCTGGTTTTCATCAGACTGGGTATTTGTTCCATGTTTTTGTTTTTATTGGTACCGGGTGCACACGGACCAACATTAATCTTTCATGTGTCCTTATAAAGACATAAAACTTTAAATAATCTGAATAAACTGCAGAAACTTACTTTACTTATAAACCCTAAACGGGCCTATTACATGAAATATTATTAATTATTGAAAAAGGGACTACGTTCTCGCTAAACTGTACTGTAACTGAACTTTTGTTTGTAATTTTAGGAATTGTGTAATAGCTAGAGAATGTAGCTTGTTACATATTTCCACTACTGTCGGTGATAGGCAATTTCTTTAATAAAGGGAAGGTTGTTAACGTTGCCGTCTTTGACGTTTTCTTTTAGGTTTAGGAAAGCGCGCACTAGGAATAAGAAGGTTCGAACCAAAATTAGTCATTAGATTTCCTTGGTCGAACTGATCATTCACCAAGTCATAGGTATAACTTTGGTTGTAAGACTTGTTTTTCTTTATAGATTATCTATGGTTTCTTATTTACGTTTCGTAGGTTAAGGTGTTCACTTCCTATTGGGCGTATAGCATTAAAAAAAAAATTTTTTTTGAAAAAAAAAATTTTTTTTAACCCAACTAAAGATGAACTGTAACACTTTGGGGTATCCACCCAGTGTTATAAACAGCTGAGTAGCATATTATATAGGTACTTTATAGGTTAGAAAATGGTATGTTTGTTTTGGTAAGATTTGGTAGTTGAAATGTCTTCGACACGGATGTCATAGTGGGTCAGTCAAGGACTGAGACCTGTAGTGATATTTTCAACTTTACCTATACGCTTTTAGCTATATTGAGTGGACAAAACTTACCGGAGCGGTAGGTCAGTCTGTGCGTTCAGTCCGTTGCATTTTGCGCATCCATGTCGTGTTCCTGCGTTGTGCTAGGACACAGGCACTTTGTTTTCGTTGTGGTATATACATTTCACAATTGAAACACCTTTTAAAACATAGAAATACCACGTATTAACAGTATGATTTCGATAAAACCGAGCAGTTGTTTATTTCAGCGGTAGACACTGACGGCTGTCAATGTCATTTGGTTTTTTTGTCCATGGTTCCGTAACAGATGGTCGGTCACACTTGTTGTACGACAATAAACATATACTTGTGGTTCTTTTATCTTTTTATAATTTCCAATTATTAATAAAGTCCGTATTATTTGCTTCCCAAAATGAGTAACTCTTTTTATTGTTGATGTTTCGAATTATTCCGAGGGTCAAACCGGTCAGTCGCCGTATCCATTGAATGGGTAGGTTTTCATTCATCAGTTTGTCTATGGTTTCTCGGATTGGAATTTTGATAAATCATTGTTCGATCGATCTTCAAGATGTGAAGGATATTAGAAAATCTTTCGGCAATCAATCTTAGGGGTATGTAACCTACTTGAAGGTTTTATTTCCTAAAACTGTGGTAAATTCAAGTTAGTAATCGTTAATGTAATTTTGTTACAGCTCGTCCCAAAATGTGCATAATTTAGCGTCTTAGAGCCTACCTAAAATGGCGGCTGCTAATCTTTTTCCTTCAATTTAACATAACTTGGTGAGTTTCCACACTTTTTAAATATATAAAGAAGGAAAGGCGGAGGTAGTGTGTCCTTTCGCAAATGGGTTAATATAGTGTTTTATGTGGATTTTCCAGCAAAACCTAATGTAACGTCAACCACCTCTTCGTTTTGTCACGCGGTCTGCAGGCGCCGTCGTTGGTATAGGAAATAATGGACCCGGCATAAACCCCGGTAAGTCGTTTAATCGCTTCATTGCCGTAATTTAAATCGCGCTGTGCCTCAGTTTAAAATATAATTTTTCTATAAAACTAAACGTGTTAAAACATAATTTTTTTTAACCTAGAACATTCTCTTTGTTCTTAGGGTTTTTTTCTGGACCCTGGTTTTTTCCTGGACCCTGGTTTTTTCTGGACCCTGGTTTTCTAAGGCTGTGCCATCCGGTGGCAGCGTTCTTCTTGGCAGTGTCCGTGAAGTTAAGACTTTTATGATATACCTTTAGTTAAATATGGACCCTTTATGCTGAACAGGTAACCTGTAATCCCTGTGAGCAATTGCTTACTGCTAAACATCCCCGGAGGTTGGGGCATAACTTTTACTGTAGACAGTGTTATGTTAGTAAGACAAATTTTGATATTGTTGTCCGTAGACACAGAGATGCCTATGATGTATTAAGTGTAAATTTCAAGAAATAGTGTTGTCACTAAGAAGTATTTAGTATTACTTATTTACTAATAATAACTCGTGTTGACCGTAGCGGGTCATATATATTTTAGGAATAAAGGTGTATATTAAATAAATTTGGGATTTTCATTTGGATATGTCATGCGCTTGATGAGAGTAGTATCCTGGCGTCCTACCTTAAATTTTTGGATACCTATTCTCACTCCATAGTGGCCTGAACCACGACCCTATCTATGATTGTAGTTAGCCGAAGGTATTTGTGAACTTTTCAGTAGTGAAGTTTGGTGAGTTCTGGATCACTCCATAGAAACACGTTTCCTTCTATGGAAACGGTCTTTAACAATAATAGAATCAGATCTTCTCCATATCCAGGGCTCACCCACACCTATTACAATATTATAGGACATTATTACACAAATTGACTAAGTCCCACAGTAAGCTCAATAAGGCTTGTGTTGAGGGTACTTAGAAAACGATATATATAATATATAAATAGTTATAAATACTTAAATACATAGAAAACACCCATGACTCAGGAACAAATATCCATGCTCATCAACGAATAAATGCCCTTACCAGGATTTGAACCCGGGACCATCGGCTTCGTAGGCAGGGTCACTGGGCCAAACTGGTCGTAATATGATTCATAATATCATTTTAATGTCAAATTGTTCAAATTGGCCTGTAGAAAGCTCCCGTGAAACTGAAACGTGTGTCGCGCGCTCGATCAGCATAGGCTCAGTGCTCCGAGATCCTCAAAAATTGGATCGAAACATGTCGAGCGTTTATTCCACTTAATATACGTAAGTAACCTGTGTTTTTTTGAATAAACAATAGTTATGTAAAAGAAGTTGAACCATTTCATTCAATAATTTGACTTGTTCCCTAGTTATATGGATGACAGTGTCATCTCGAATATAAATCTCTAGCTGAATCGGAACTACCGACTAGGACTAGGCTAAGTGGACGTTAGGCACAGTAAGTGGGATAGATAAAAAGATATTTATATACAAATGCGTGTATCCTGACTTAATCATCAATGCAGAGTCGAAACCACAAAAGCTAGAAAGTTGACATTTGTAATTTGTTTTAATTTATAATATGTACAGATTGCATTTATAATATGTACAAGAGGTAACAATCAATTTTGCGAAATTCAACCCCTAAGGGGGGTAAAAAGGGGATAAAATTTGTACGGGGGGTCAAGTTTTATTTTAAGCTAGGAACTTGAAACTTCGTATAAAGACGATTTATATGATACAAGAAAAGTAATTTTAGCGTTTATGAAAATTCATACCCCAAAGTAGTGAAAAGGGGGTTGAACGTTTGAATGAGGGACTTGAAATTTAGATGGAAACACGTTATTAGAACACAAGAAAAGAAATTTCAGCGTTTCTCAAAATTCTACCCCTAAGGGGAGTTAAAAGGGGGTGTAAATTGAAACGGGAACGATTTGAGTAGATACTTAAAATTTTTAGGAAGACAATATTAGAAAGTACGAAAAATTGTTTCACTGTTTTTGAAAATTCATCCCCTAATAGAGTTCAAAAGGGGTTAAAAGTGTGTATTGGGAAATAAATCCATGCGAACGATGTTGTGGGAACAGCTAGTATATTATAAATATACTCTGTTACGCAATAAACTCATACAGTTAAAAACTATAGGATAGCCAGGAAATCTCTTTTTACTGGTTTTTCAACCACCCCCAAATATTTGAACTTAAGCAAAACTAGAAAATTTCACTGCTTCGGGCACGACTCAAACTTGCGATCTTTTTTTGAACATCGGTTTAAATCGTTTACCCACTTGCTGTTTTTACCAGACGTTCTAGGTAGTAAAATAATAAAATAAGTTCAATATTTTTTTAAACACATTCGAATTTTGCTAACTGTACTGGGAATATAACAATACGGTCCCTTGAGCAAGCCTATAGCAGTTGTACAAGAATATTATCTACGATAATGCTAAGCTAGGTCGGATACGTTCCCTTTAACAGAAATGTAGGTATACACGAGTAAATGTTACATATACTTGAGTTATGTACTTAGAGAACCATTAGCCTTAAACCAGTCAGACATTGAATAGAACACGCATGATATTTCCTTTCAGGTCGGAGAACATGTTACAAGCAAATTGCCATCGTTTGCGAACATTATAAAATCACAGTGTGGGAACGTGATATCATTTAGGTACATTACAAATAAACAGAACGATCTCCAAGTATCTTCGTTTTTCTGATCTTTTCCGCGCCCATCTACAGATACTACTTGCCATCCTTCTTCTGAAAGAAGGATTTTATGAACTCCAAAAATACTACAACGTAGCCCGCGAGCGCGTAGCGTAGGAGTCAAACGCGCCCGATAAGTCACAGGAAGCCGTTGCAGAACTTGCAACCTTTTATACAGGGTGTTTATTAAGTCACCTGCAAAAATTTACGGGGTGAATATATAGGTCACACTAAGCAACTTCTACGATGGGAACACCCCGAAATCGTGAAAAAAATGGCTGTTTCATACATGTTGACTGTCTGACATTGACATTTTCTGTGGGAGACAAAATGTTTTATTCGCGATTTCGTGGTTGGTCCCATAGTAAAAGTTGCTCAGTATGACCTATATATTCAGCCCGTAAATTATTGCAGATGACTAAATAAACACCCTGTATTTCCAACGTTGGTGAAAAGCACGCGCAGGATCCACGGTAGACCTGGAAGCCAATTCATTTGACCTAACAATTCGATAACAAAATGACGTACATTATGTTTTTGTTCTTACATATACTACTGACGCGAGCAATATGTACCAGTAGATTAAACAAAATGACATCATTTTGATAACAAAATTACGTGCATTACGTATTTGTTCGTAAATATACTGGCGCGAGCGATACGTACCAGCAGATTATAATGAAATGACATAATTTTGATATCAAAATCTAAGTTGCGCTGGTGGCCTAGCGGTAAGAGCGTGCGAACTTGCAATCTGGAGGTCGCGGGTTCAAACCCCGGCTCGTACCAATGAAAGAACTTAATGTACGAAATATCATTTCATATTTACCAGTCGCTTTTCGGTGAAGGAAAACATCGTGAGGAAACCGGACTAATCCCAACAAGGCCTAGTTTACCCTCTGGGTTGGAAGGTCAGATGACAGTCGCTTTCGTAAAAACTAGTGCCTACGCCAAATCTTGGGATTAGTTGTTAAGCGGACCCCAGGCTCCCATGAGCCGTGGCAAAATGCGGGGACAACGCGAGGAAAAGAGATCAAAATCTAAGTTAATAATGGCCTGGCCTATTAAATGGAGAGTTAGTCCCGAATAATGGTACATATACATGACAACGAGAGCAACGAAACTGAGTTAGTTTGCTGTTCTATATTCACTGGAAAAAAAAATGCAAACGCTATGAAAGTATGAGAAAAGTCCCGAACTTCTTTCATCTTTAGCCCCTAACACAAAAAAGATGGGTGTTATATGTTTGACGCCAATGTCTCTCTGTCTGTGATATCGTAGCTCTCTAACGGAAGGACCGATTTCTGAGCGGTTTATTTTAACGTGAAAGCGAGATTCCTTGCGGTAGTTCTTAACAGCATGAAATGATTTTTTTGGCATATAGCGTAGCGTTGTTTTAAATTTTATAATAGGTATTATAAAGGACCACTCACATATTTCATCATTAAAATGCATAACATAACGCTACGATTTTAATAACAAAAGAATAAAGTAAAAAGTTTTACATTTGAATCTTGGGTGAAGCAAATACTCAAAGGAAAGTGATCCACAGTACTTTGGTCTTTTGTGGCACACAATTTTTCACCATAGCAATAAGAATGTAATTAGTGTAAAACATAAGACATTAAAGTAGAAAGAAAACGTGTTTTACAAAATATATACAAAGCCTTTAAGTTCTTAGAATTTTATTGATTTAAATTACCCTGAGTTCCATTACTATGACGATTTCAATTCTAGGTTTAATGTCGATCAAGTTGTATCATTATGTCAGTGCACTGACCAGAGGCTAGTTGTGTGTGCTCAATAATAAAAGGTAATTTTTCAAGTTACTTTCTAAAATATTGTAGATATTTACGTCAAACGTTAAAACGTAATTGAGTTACAGTAAGATTTCTTGTGATTTATGACCCGAATTTAAAGTGTTTTTCACCACACCTCTACATCAGACCTTATTTATAGTGTTGTGTTCCTGCCGGTGAGTAAAGTTGCACGTGCTCAACGAGGGTGTACATTATTAGGGTCGGCAACGCCCATGTAATTCCTCTGTAGTTGCAGGCGTGATGTTTTTGAATGATATATATTTAATAACGTTCATTTTAATTTGTTTTAGTTCGATTTTATTTGATATTTTACAGTCAGTATTTTCCTCGCGTTGGTGAGGTAAAATTTTTTGTGTTTCATCCGTTACTAAATTTGTTTAACTCTCGTGCCTTGAAACCCAATTTTGGAATCTTTCGCTTGCTCGGGTATCAATATTAGCACGAGTGGTTAAACAACAACTTTACCCCTGTTAAACAAATACGTAGCGATTTTTAAACGCAACGGCGTTTTATTTGTCTCAATGGAAAATCTGTTTGCCCTTTGAATTTATTAAACCAGAATGTGCTAAACAATATAATGAGTTTTCCAATGTCACATACGGTTGTTATGAATGGTGAATAATTTGAAATAATTTGATGTGTCCTACTACTCCTACTAGGACACATCAAATTATTTCTAAAAGCAATTAGTTCAACGTGTGGCACATAATTAGAAAGGTCTATAAAGAAAACATTAAGGTTTATTTATTTATTTAATATTTATTGCACAAAGGAAAAAACTGATCGTACAAAAGGCGGACTTAATGTCAAAAATCATTCCTTACCAGTCAACCTTAAGGCAAAGCGGAGAGATTGAGATTGAAAGAAAAGGTTCTCAAGAACGTTTTTGGATGTAGTAAATACTTACTTTAGTAAATAAATACTTTTGTAGTAAATATTCGCTCCAGAAGTCAAAATGATTATGCGTGGTCTGACACGCACTTTACCAATTGTTTTCCTTAATATGGCTATTTCAGTTCAGAGTTAAGAGCTTTTTGACCAAAGTATTAGCGAAGGTCTCCGTTTATCGGGCATTTTGCTTTCGTATGTCCGGATGTTCTCCTCTACAGGTTGCAATTCTTAACCGATTATCGTGAAATTTCTGTTTGGCCCAGTGGTTGACTGGTAGAGAATGCCTCAAGGCATTAAGTCCGCCTATTGTACGTCATACTTGTACTTGTGCAATAAAGTTTAAATAATAATAATAATAATAAATTTTGTGAGCAGATTCTATTATTAAATCGATTTTTTTCAAAATGCGGAAATAGGCATAAAGAACTTAAACGCCATAGCTTATATGGTGCTTCACACCATTGTGAGTTCACGGTGATAACGTCTTAACGAACTAAGTATTTATACATATATATATAGCTTAAGCTTTTATATATAGCTTAATATGGAAGAATATATTTAAAAGCGTAGAAATAACGGTACTTTTTCTATGAAATTCCATTTTGGGAGAAAACTTTTTCACTAACTACCTAAATTTTAACAAATAACTATAATTTTGATGTCAATCACTGTAGCATAATATATTCTAGGTTTATATATTCACTTAAAAAAAAAAAAATTTTTTTTGTCTTGCAAATTTTTGCAAAAAAAGTCATTTATTGTCGCAAAAAAATAGTACAACGGATAAGCAAACAAGCACAATAGGGAAAATAGGGTGTAAGTCAAATAAAAAAATCTAAAGTTGTAGTCCAATGAAAAAGGAAAACCTATAAACCTCGTTTTTTACTGTGTCAATAATATACTAAAAAACCATGGAGAACGGACAATATTTAGAAGTGGAAAAATGATTTCGCTATTTGTTTGAACGATCACGTGATATAAACGCGAGGTCTACAGCTCACAGAGTCACTAGTATAGTAAGTATGTATTAAGAAGAACGTTTGTATTCTCACTTAAAACTACATTGTATCCTACACGCAAACGTATTTAATATTTGTACATACGGTGTGTTTCATCTGCATGTCTATCCGTGGCGGCAAATGGTCGACCAAAAAAAAAGGAATTAAGTTTTTTTTACATATTTGATTCCCGGTTGTGAGTAATATTTATTCAAAAATCTTTGAATGCAGTTCTTAATTTTTCTCACTGTGTCTAACTCCAAACAACAAATGTGACCGAAACCGGAAAAACGTCCCACTTTGTCCATAACCTGTTAAAAATAAGCATCCTTATGGCAAGCAACAAAGTGGGACGTTTTGCCGATTTCGGTCACAAATATCCGCGTCACTTACAGTTTCAGACAAGTATTCCGTCACGGCCCCATTAGGACGAAACACCCTGTTTATACAATCCATTTAAACTGACCTTGAATAATAACTATTTACTTACTGAAGTAGTATATTTGCATGTCTACACAGGTCGAAGGTTGATGTGTGTATAAAAGAGAAAAAGTACCCTTTCTCAAAATGGAAAGTGGACAACCGCTTCTCCAATACAAACGTAGTCCCAATTTCTCACTCTGGATATTGACATTATGAGAAATATTTTTTATCAATTTGTATAATTGGAATCCAATTTAAAATTGGCCACCTAGAGGAGAATAGCCGGATAGACATGCAAATGCATTTTTGCCCAAACTGACACGAAGATGCTTCGCATTAGCTCGGTAAATCAATATTATTTAATATTAAGTAGTTTCATTTTATTCAAGTAGGTAGCTTTATTTTAATGTTAGTTTAGTTTTAAGATGCAAAAAAACGGATTTAAAAAGAAGGCGTAGAGCTTTTTTGGATCACGTTAGGAACCATTATTCCGTTCCGTTATATAAATCCGTTTTTTTGTTGCTAAATTGCATCTTTACTTCAGTAATTCGAATCCTGAGTTTGTGACTTTCTTTTAGTGTTGGTAGGAACTCGAGTCTTTTGAGTCTTTCAATTTAGAAGAAGTCGTTTTGTTTTTACGCGATCAGAGCTTAAAAAACTTCTGAGTCTTTTAAGTCCCGAGTCGAGTCCTTGATTGAGTCTTTTTAAGCGCAACTCTAAAGGACTCGGGTCTCCGAATAAAGACTCGGTCAACAATTTTATAAGTTTTACCTAAACAACAGTAAAGGAAATAGGCTTTATTGTATGATTTATGTCATGTACATCCGAATTTCACATAAAGACAACGCATTTCGAATTTATTTGAAAAAAAAAGTGCTCCGAAAAGCACTCAAGTCTCTACAATCGGGTCTCTAATAAGTTGAAAAGAACTCGAGTTTTGTCTTAATTATAAGAGTCTGAAAAACTGAGTCGAGTCTTAAAGCAGAGGACTCAAAGGACTCGGGTCTTAACCAACACTACTTTCTCTGGGTCTAAAATGCATTTTAAAATATATAATAAATTTTGCACAGAAGCTAAATATATAAAAAATATTTCTAAAAATGAACAATATTATGCTTACTTGCAATAAAAGATTAAGATAAATAAAAAAACATGATATCTGCGCTCCCGGGCACGCACTCCCACCTCGCTCTCGCTTACGCTCAATGAGAGTTAGAGAAGAACTCTAACTTACTGCACCTTAATTTGTTTAGTTTAGTTTTAATGTATTTTGTATTAGTTAAATATTTAATTATATTTGTATGTTGATAAGTTCGTATATATGATGAAAAGTACTGCCAGAATCCTTCAAACATATTGTAAAAAAAATGCCAACACTGATAAAGAAATGGTCTTGAAAAAATGACAAGAAACTTACTATTATCAGCAATATTTTCACTGTAATCGCTGTAAAACCTTAACTGCTCATCTGAGGCCTAAGCCATCTATTATAAAATTGGTTAGAATGGAAAATGAACCATTTTTTGGTGGTCATACATCTAGCGTCTGTAGTTAGTGAGATATGGACGCTGTGCCTACTCACCTTTGTGTCAACTAATCTCGGTATCCCCTACTTTTAGATCCTACACCGTAATATCTACAAATCCCTCCCCTTAAGCAATCTTCGTTATACTTACTTGGTTTTCTATGTCTGACAATGAGATACCTATCATTTACGTTGCGCCTTGATAATAAGGACGCGCAACTTTGTATTGATAAACTAAACAGCCTTTACTGGCTATTTAAGTTTCTCTGTCTGGAATTATATATAACTACTGAAAGGAAATTCCTCTACTAGAATTTGTTTGGGTACCTACAGTTAACCATTATAAAATCCCTTCCTCCTTAAAATTGTTTTTATAAAATACATGTTTTGAATCGACTTCAAGACTTTTAAAAAGATGAATTCAATTCATCGGAATCTTTTAAACCGACATCAGAAATTAGGAGGCTCACAATACGTCGGGATCTTACTATATTCCCAAATTCTTAAAGTGGCCCGGGCCGATTAAGAAAATAAATTTTGATTTTATTTTAAATCGATTCGCAGTTCTTCAGACATCCTTTAGTTATAGTGCACTAGCTCTTATAAATCATCATTGAAGAAGTGGAACTGCTTGCGTTCAGCATCTATACATGGTACACTACTAAGCCTAAGTGTTTTTAGGTGACTTGTTGCAGGATGCTCATGTTATTAGCATTCGCGTGTGTGGCGCTGGCGTGGTGGGCGCGGTGGCGCGCGCGTCGCTGGCGGCTGCGGACACTGGCTAACCAGCTGCCCGGCCCACCAGCACTGCCCGTGCTCGGCAACGCCCTGATGTTAATTAGAAACCCAGAAGGTTATACCCAACCCAGACATTATATTCAATCCACCTCTTAGATAAATAACGAAATTGTCTACCGTTGTCCTGTACAAACTTGAAGTTGTTGAAGTATTGAAGATATCGTATACAAGTTTATTTTTCTGTGAGAAACGATCAAAGCAATGCTCGGAAAAATAATTGACTAAAAACGCTGAAATAAACTTTAATACCTACACGAAATAAAATGCGTTTGTACGGGATACTCTGTGGAATGCTTTAATAACATGATGACAGCTACTTTTCTGGCAACGTTCAAGACTCCATTAAATGTTTCGCTTACTCAGAACTAAATTACTTATAAGCACTCATATCCAAAAGCAACTAACTTAACTATCTTAATAAACACTTAACTTATTTTTGCAGAAATATTCATCACTTTTGGCAAGCTCAAGAAGGAATACGGCCGTGCATTCAGATTCTGGTTAGGACCCGATCTTAATTATTGTATCTCAGAACCTGATTACGTGAAAGTAAGTTATAATTATGAATGGTGTTAGTCATTTCATTTGTCATTCAAATGACTAATCACTAACATTAATTCATTTGTTAATGAAATAACATTCATTCATTCATTCATTTGTCATTCACTTTTAATCCTCGTCCTGATATTTTATTTTTTATCAAATCGTTGGTATAACTAATAACCAGTACCCCTAGTGTAACTTTGATCGACATCATAACGTGACGAACGCGTTTGCGTTAAGTGTCATTTTGTATAGGATTTTGAGTTTCCAAAACGTCCCGCTTGGCGCGCTCTTTCGAAATTAAATACAAAATGAGACTAAACGCAAACGCGTACGTCACGTTTGGAAATCGAATTTATTTACACTAGGGGTACTGATCACCACCTAAAGTAAAACTTTAACAGAGTAACTCTAAGAGTATCTGTTAAACATGCACCACGTAGTTGTTTAGAGTTCTCAAACATTTTTCTGGTACATGTTATAGTGAAGAGTTCATTTGATCACCTCAAAAATTGGGTTTGTATTATTACAGATTCTTCTTCAAAGCAGAAAATTAAATGAAAGAGGCCCGCAATACAAATACATGGTAGATTTCCTAGGTTATGGTATTCTCAGCGGATCAGGTTAGCAAGTTTCGTCCTTTGAACTTTATTAATTTTATCAATGTTGTTTTGAAAAGTAATATAATTTGATTATTTTGCACTAAAGAAAATGTAATTGTATGAACTCAAAAATTGTCAAACGCGAATATTAAAAGCAAAAATATTCAATCGTTAAGGTACCTAAATTGATAAAATGTTGATGCTACTACAATATGTATGTACCTAAGTAATATTGTTTTTGTATTAAGGTCCAGTGTGGCGTAAGCGCAGAAAGCTAATCAGCCCGAATTATAGCCATAAAGCTATAGAAAACTATAGTTATGCATTCAATGAAGAAACTGGCTTCTTACTGCAGAGACTCAGGGCGCGACCAGTGGGGAAATCATTTAATATCTACGAAGAAGTCGTCAACACAACTACCTACACGGTCTGCCGTAAGCAACATATAATTATAATCATTTGGTGGCAGAATAGTTAAGATAATAATCGGTATAGCGAATTTGGCTGCAAATATGTTTGTCTATTTCTTCTTAAACTCGTTTGCTTTTTGAAAAAATACCTATGTGGAAGAAATCCCTTATTACACTAATCTTTATACATCTGTTTCTTTGCTTTAATCATTATGTAGAAGTAGATACATGAATAATAACAAACAAATACTTACATACAAAGTTAGGGCCTTAGTTCTCAATATCTTTTGTAATTGCTTAACATAAGTATTCACTATTCAGCCCTTATTTCTTGACATCTCACTATTTAATTCAGCTCATGGAAATATTTTAGAAACTTTATTCGGCTTGAGCAGAGAACAGACGTTGAACCTCCCCTATCTTCAGGAAATTGTTAATGACACACATCAGTAAGTATTATCTGGCTTGTTAACTAATACGTTTTCTCTAGAATCTCAATACCTGGTTATTATCTAATTCAGTTTTATAATGCTATGGGAATTTGGATAAAAGTACTAATTTCAAATGATCTGGTTTCATAAACTTGATGAATGTTGTATATCATACTTCTCCCAATTACTTAATACCATCATCCCATACAAAAATAAAGTTCACAGTAGCAGTTTTTAAAATCGACTACCGGATCTAGTAATTGCCTGATAGTGGCGTAAACGAGTTAAAGATAACTCATGTTAGACTGGCCCGGGGCCGGGCCGGGACGTCTGACACTTCGTTTTCTATGACGGGTGATCGGTTGTCACGTAATGCTTTCTTTAGACAACGAAGTATCAGAGACCTCCATCTAACGTGAATCATCCTTATTGGACGGTAGAAAAGTATATGACGAAGACTGGTTTGGTCTGGTCAAAGAGCCTCGGTTTGAATAAAATTTATTTAATGACATGTTGCGTTTGAAGCTTCGATCTTCTAATTAGCAAGAAAACTGCCAATTGACCGATAGGTAATTAAGATTGTCCACGTTAGTTGCGTAACATGTTTAAATACATTTGTCATACTTTACTTCAGGATGTACGCGGAAGCGTTCATGAGGATGACAAAATGGTATCTACAAATTGAGCCTTACTACTGGCTTTCAGAGTACTACTCAAGACATAAAAAGTTCATACAAAAAACGAAATATATGGTGGAAGCTGTAGTCAGACATAGAGTAAGAAAACTAAAT
This sequence comes from Cydia pomonella, assembly GCF_033807575.1. Lineage (NCBI taxonomy): Eukaryota > Metazoa > Arthropoda > Insecta > Lepidoptera > Tortricidae > Cydia > Cydia pomonella. The sequence goes on from NC_084722.1 coordinate 7,181,944, forward strand.
GATACAAGCTTAATTGAACTGGACGACAGCGAAATTGAGTTTAATAAACATGAAGTTTTTAGTACAGTAGATAAGTTAATTTTGGAAAAATCAATTGATTATGATGAGATGTTAAAACAAATATTTACTATATTTACAACGGTAAGTGTGTTATTATAATTATTATCTTTATATTGTAACAAAATACTTAGAAACCATAGTTAACAAGCATTTCTCTAGTTAATCTTTATAAATTTCAATACGCCTACTTTTGGCTGCATTCATATTTTTCACCAAACTTTTGAAACTGTGGCACTCAGTGGCACTGAAGTTTTGAGAATCGAGTTTACAAATTCCATCATTCATCATCATCATCATCATCATCATCATCATTGTACTGTTTACTCTTGAATACTAAAAGTACTGAAATATTTTTTTAGAGTCAGGAAACATCAGCGAATATTGCTTCTTTTCTACTACTGATGATGGCCTACCACCCTGAATCCCAGGTAACCGAGAGCCAATATTTTGTATTTAAAATGATATATCTGATGGCGACTGAACGTAAAAAGTTGAAAACCAAGAAAATAAATGATAACTAGAGCTATTGATTGATATCTGTATATATCTGAAAGCCTCGATATCTAAAAATAAATAAATAGAATTTCGTTTATTTCAGACTATACCTCATAATACATTAAGACCAACACATAATAATTGTTTACCTACAAGTTAAACGAAACATCATAATTCAAATCAAAATTAATGAAACCATTGAATTCGTTTCTGATTTGCCCTCACTACTCCATTTGGATTCTAAAACCCTGAATACAAATATTAGTCTTTAATATAGTATTTGATATAATATTATAACTTGGTTTTATAGGAAAAACTGTACGCAGAAATAAAGGAAATATTTGGCGGGGAAGACCGGCATGTAACCGACGAGGATGTCAAGCGCATGCCGTACTTGGACATGGTATTCAAGGAGGTCGTCCGGCTGTTTCCTATAGCGGCCATGGTGCAGCGTACGGTCATGGAAGATATCGATATTAGTATGTACCTATAGATCATAGGCAACGGAATATACTAAGATACGTATTGCAAAAAAATGAATTTAAGTTGTCACAGTACATAGAAAATCATTAGGTAACAATTTGAAAAATTACAAGAGTTTAAAAACTTACAAAACCTACTTTCTGGCGAAATATTATGGCAGCCAATTTCATAGCTGCAGTAGATAAATATATTTAGGTAGGTACCATCACGGACCACGAATTTTGATCCATTTAGGGTCCTAGCTAAATTGGTTGTCAATACTTACTCTCGCATCCTTAGCTAGTACGGTCACGTTACGCGATGGAGAGGCTGGTTGTTCAGGGCAGAGTGGATGGCACAAGACCTAGATTGCGGCCCTCAATGCGATGGACAGACCAAGTGAAAGCTATCACCGGGTCACCTTTGAATCTGTGCATGCGGCAGCCAATAAATAGAGAAGTATGGCGGGAAACAGCGAAAAAGGCCGTACAACGACCGCATAGACCACGACTACACTGACAAGAATATACGGCTAAGAAGAAGAAGAGACTTAATTTATGCAATATCAAATTTAGCTAGAACCCTTATTGGCTCAATAATCACGGTGTGTGACTGTACATTTAAATTTACCTTTACATAATTAATTCGAATACTTACGTTTAGCTGCACAGATAATGTAGAGTTTTAAGAGACCGTGTATATTTAGCTGCCACACTTTATACTTGTCTTTGGACTCCACTATAATATAAATATATTTACCTCTAAATACTTTTTTCGTAAACACATGCTACATGCCCATGCAGAAAAGAATAAATAAAACCATTATATAAGTAAGCAATAGGCGAAAACCTGCCACGAAATAAGTACATCTCAACATGATAAGGCTGTTGGTTGCCAACGCTGATCTTCCGATAAGAACACTAGATACATTTTCTTTCCAGGTCACGGCGTTACACTCCCGGCAGGCAGTTCCCTAGCGGTGCTGATATTCCACATGCACCGCGATGAGGAGTTCTGGTCGGACCCGGAAGCCTTCGACCCCGAGCGGTTCAGCCCTGAGCGCTCCGCGGCGCGCCACCCCTACTGCTACATCCCTTTCAGCTTGGGCTCCATGAACTGTTTAGGTAAATTGGTCTCCGGTCAGTGATTATATACGCTGTGTCACGTATATAGAAATGTAATGTAGCATTCCATACAATGTGACATTGCCGCTGCTTTCTTCTTCATCTTAGTGTTTTTTTAGCTTAGTAAGTAATGTCAAAAATTGACACAGACACTAGTTTTACTAAAGCGGCTGCCATCTGACCTTCCAACCCAGTGGAGACGCCGAGTACTGCTCTAACGGCAAACTAATACTAAATTGCTTTTACGGACGAAAGAGATGTTGCATCAGAATGAACCAGTTGTGGTGTAAGAGAGGCGCGAAACAATACCAACAATACGCACATTTTATAATCGTTTCAAATTTCCTGATATTTGAGAGCGTAATTTATGGCCATGGTTAAGTTTTTAGTTTCTTACAGGGCAGTAAATAAATATATATACTTAAGATTGATAATTCGTTTTCGGAAGACCGTGACCCGCCGTCTCACAATATGGGCCACAAGCAAAGCGGCATATAAAAGGTTTCAAGAGTAGCATCGGTGTTTAAACATAATTATATCTAACTTGTTAATCCGTGCCTTCCCTCGAGACCACATATTTTATGACTCCACTCTGGACAATCGAATAAAGAAAGCCAGAGTGCCCTGACCCATCTGGGGGCACGGCCGTACCCCCGCCAAGATGAGACAAAGGGCAAAGGGCAGTGCCTATCTTTTCTCGGTCTATCGGGTGACAGAGCTTTTCTGATTGCAAAAAAAGTGTTTTAAGCGGCACGAGGCGTTGTAGGGAGATTTAACACTTATTGTATTTAATTCTCTGTGCCTAAAATTAAATTATTTACGCAGGTAAACTAAACGCTTGCATTTTCTCGGCAGGAAGATACTTCGGCACCAAATTGGTGAAGACAATCTGCATTAGGGTGCTGCGCGAGTTCAAACTCACCTCCCCGGAGACCTACGCGGATCTCAAGCTGCTGTGCGCCGTGTCAGTGGAGTCTGTCAACGGATACCCTGTGTTCTTGAAACCTAGACTTAACTAATTTGAAATAAATTAAAACACATAAATAATGGTCCTTCTGGCTCAAACCGAGTACGAACTTCCAGAAATTTACGGCTATCTATGGCAATGTTAATGTTAGTAGGCGTGTCAGGCGACCATAGGGCGGGCTTGTTTGTCCCTCAAAGGCTAGACCTAGGAATTCAGAGAGGGAATCGCGAGCATTTTGGGGAGTTTCCCGGAAGTGGGTGATTTAAAGGAGATTTTTAAAGTTAGTTTTTATTATTTTAGTTTTATTTAGTTATAGCATGTTTGGGTTTAATAATAATAATAATAATAAGTCTCGACCAACACCTTGAGAGACTCTCGCTAGGTGGTTGGATCAAGGGTCAGATGCAGAAGGCGGTGATCTTGGACACGGCGCGGATAGTCCGGCGGTTCCTCTCCCTGCGGCCCTGACCACCGGCAGCTTGGGCCCTGCCCCGCTGCTGGCGGCACCCTAGGTTAGGTTTTTTATAATGTGTTTATATCTTTTGTATTGTTTTGTAAGTGTTTATATATTTTACTTTTATATACATATTGTAAAAAGCCTAATCTGAGAGAAAAAGATAAATAAAGGAAATAATAATAAAATGCTTTATTGCACACTACAAAAAAAAATGGTACAAAGTATGTAAAGGTATAAATATGTAGGTAACAACAGGCGGACTTATCGCTAAACAGCGATCTCTTCCAGACAACCTTCAGATAGAGAAATGGCGAACATAATCAAGGTAACGGGTGGTGCAAAAATAAAATAAAATACATATACTACAAATATTTAATATATATAGGTATACTACATTTATTACTATATATAAACAATATATAAATAACAAATAAATATATAAATAAATGACAAAGGAAAAGCCATTCAAATAACGAAGAATTTCAAGAATAACAACTACATTTATGAAAGAGACAAGTAATGTTCTTTTAATCGGTTTTTAAAAATAGAGAGCGATTTAGCACGTTAATTAGTAATAATTAGTTTTAAGTTTGTTTTGTGTGTTTTTTTTTTTAATTAGACATTGATATACAAAATTTCATGTAATACTCGTACTTATGCAATAAAGATTTATCCTGGTCACTTATATAGGCTGCATATATTAATGTAAGTTACTAATATAATATGGTAATTTTAAACAAGAAAGATTATTTTGAAAACCTGAATCTTTGGTCCATTTAAACACAGCACAGACTGCATCGAGTTGCATCCTGCAAATTAGCTAACATCATCCATCACCTAAACAAACCATTACATATTTCAAAAGTACTTCTATGGTACAGTCAGCGTCAAATACTTCGTAGCAGTCAAAGTAGCCAAATAGTTCGGTACACCATATATTTAGTATGGTGTACCGAACTATTTGGCCACTTTGACTGCTACGAAGTATTTGACGCTGACTGTACCTACACATAGTTATGACAGCCCGTCTTACACTTCACTTTTTATGTACGAGTACTGTACCTAAGTATAAGCCAACTACTATATGTATCTATCGCGTCGAATGATGATCCGTATGACAGTCCATTTTTATATTTATTTTTTGACACATTTATTTACACGGCATTACAATTCACACCAATACACCGAGAAACTAAAATTTCAAAAAAATTACAAAATAATAATACGTAAAACATAAAATTAACACTTGTTCTTAAGTTCTTGTTTACCGCCCTTAATACACAATGTACTTATTATATATAAGGCAAATTTCCAGCAGTTAAAAAACTTGAACAACTGGGAAAAAGAAAGATTTGCCAAGAAACTTCCCAGTTCAATCTTTCAGGATTTAGCTTTTAATATTTCATGGCTATGTCCTTTTATGGCTCCTCTATACGATGGGCCATCATACTGGCCGACTAAGATGGGCCAGCGTATAGAAAGGGTAATGGTGTCGGATGGCTTATGGCGCGGCGGGATGGCGATGGAATGGCATAGTGTCGGTTTTCCGTCCGCACATCAAAGGTAGTGGGCCAGTGATGGTGCGTACGCATCTACACGTGGCCCATTCCATAGTGCGTGCTCTCAACCATCGCGTGGCCATCTCGCTGGTCCAGCACTGGGCCATCGTGTAGAGGAGCCATAACCATCGCATGGCCATCTCGCTGGTCATGCGCTGAGCCATCGTGTAGAGGTAGAGGAGCCATTAAATATAACAGCCATCTGTGTATTACTTGCATGTTGTTTAGCTGTTAAATCCTAGAACAAAAATAAAATAAAAAATAAACACAAACATTTTACAATCCAAGTAATTATGGGTAACAGGTATGGCTACAATTACTGGTAATTATTGAGCAGGCATATAAATGCTTAAAATGTAATTAAACCGATCAAGTATATTCCAACTCCTCCTCACGAATTAGAACACTGTAAGTGACATTTTAAATAGATTTTAACTTGGACTTTATTGCGCAAGAATAAAGCAAACAATTCAAAAAATGTTTGTAAAAGTCATGGAGAATCATGATCATTACATTAATTGTTATGGGAAATAATTAGTTAGCCGTATGACCTGTTTTATTGAGTGATATATTTTAATACCAGTGGCTCTGTGAGCTGTAGACCTCGCTTTAAGCTTAGAAAATGTAAAAGCAAAAATACTTAGTTAATTTAGTTGTTAGGGTAAAGGCACCTATTACCGTGGTAGTTAAGGAACTTTTCAAAAGAGATCCAAAAATTAAGGGTATCAATGCTGTCTAACAGCCAGGAATATTTTTTTTTCATCAGAGCATTTAATGAACTTTCCGTTTCACACGTTTTTGGATTCATTTTGGGTTATTATATGTATTAAAATATTTTTTGAAGCCAAAATGACCAAATCTTCTATTACCGTGGCAAGGGACAGGTTGTGATTCTATTATCGCGAATTGAGCTTTCATTACCGAGGGTACGATTGGCATGATTTTTCTGCACTCGTTAATAGAAACCAAACTCAAAATTCGAAACCTAATACCGAGGGTTAAAACAATAATAACGACGTGGGTTCTGTATATTATTTTTGTGTCATTAAGTTTAATAATGACACAAAAATAAAAACTAAAACTATAGGAGTATGTTTAAAAATAAGAGATATATTCGAAGAGATTATAATTACACTTTGGCACAATCAAATACTATTAAATAGTTAACTTACCAAGTACCCACGAGTACCTGTATAACAAGTTATAAGTTGAATGTTTTACATGTAAAACAACAAAAATTATTGTTAGTAAAGTTTTACTAAGGACGTATATGACAAATAGGCCTGCCTGTTATTAAATAAAGTAATTTTTAAATGCTATAAAGATTGATAAGAATTTGTCTTACTGACATAATTAGCTGCACAAAAAAAAACAAGTAAGTAACATTTTCTCATAAGGCACAGCGTAAATTATAGTCGATATTTTATAAGCTGGACGTTTACCACCTGAGTGATAGTTTACCACAGTGAAATGGTAAACGTGCACCTTATAAAATTTCGACTATATATAAAAACATGATTTTTTTTTATTTCTAATATTTTTGATAAGCTAATTAAGTTAAATAAAGTCTCTCACATATTATGTGTTATAATTTACCCGTTTATAACTAACAAATCACAGTACTTTTCTTATTGCTGATTCTTATAGCTAAAAAAATCATGTGTGAGATTATGGACTACTGTATAAATAAAATTATGTAAAAAAAAAATCTAATCGGAATTGTCCGGCAGTTGGGTACCCTTCCTTGTCAGAGTAATAACTGAATCAGAAAACAGAAGAATTTAAATCTGAAAATGATAACTGAAGTCTAAATTTTATCGACGAAATCTGTACTTGCGGTACCCTAAATGCGATATTTCAATACAATACCAAATAGTCACTCGGTAATATATAACTGTTTAAGAGCCTATTACCGACCCATTCGATATTTCTCTGGGTCGGTAATAGATTTCTATACATTTGGAGTTTAATCAAACCTAATTCCGACCCATAAAAAGAATAAAACACAGATGGTTATTCAAATCAAATCAAACACGTATATTACAAGCTTCTTGTAAAGACAAAATCACATAACTGGCAAGTAAATTTTAGGTTTTACCTCAAAATAAAAAAAAGTTGACAGATTAAGGGTTCCCATAGAAACAAGGAAATCGGTGCTGAAGTTTTTGTTAAAAATTAAGGGTTAGTTGAATACTTTCCATACCACGGAAATAGCTCTTTAATAGCGTGAATAGATCAAGATTGGAATAAATAAAAGAAATTATAAAATTGATAATTTGTACCACAACTAAAGAGTAAATAACAAAACTACCACTTTTTCTATTACCGTGGCATACCACGGAATTACTTACCATAGAAGTAATTCGCGCCTATCACCGCTGTATTTTATTTTCAATTTTAAACGTATTTCCCGGTCAAAAACTAAGTTAAAAGTAATTCAAAATCGTGTAGAAAACAATACACAACCTCTTAAAAGGCATGGCACTAGTTTATTTGCCATAACTATTACGTAAAACACTAAGTAAGATTGGAGTGCACTTACCTGTGGTGTCACGCGTCTGTATGGAACAACCGGTTCTTGCGCCGCCGTCGCACAATCTGACGAATCGCGAGTTTTTTGGTACACTCACACAAATGCACACTAATGGGCACAATAGACCAATGAATGAGCTTGTTTTGTGTATTCTTTATTTCTTAGAGAATAGATCTATTTGCTAGCAAAATGCGTATTTGTAAACACCGCGGTGTTAGACGTCGATTTTGATACCCGCGTTAATAGCCGCCGTTACCTTATCTCAGTGAACTCACAATGGTTTTAAGCGCCATATTTATGCCAATTTTCATATCTATAAAAATCTCCAAAACTGGATCGACAAAAAATCTGTTTAATCATAGAATCTGGTCACAAAATTTCACGAGAGTCGGTTATGAATGGCGACCTGTAGAGGAGAACATCCGGACATACCTTCGCTAATGCCGATTCAAATATGGCTTCAAGCCATATAATTCAATTTTACTTTAAAGTCTCCCTGGGTTTGCAATTGATGTTAACGTTTTGAAGGTGACTCTCGATTTGGGGAACTTTAAAGACATGTCTAATACCGATAAGTTAAGTGCATCTCACATTTTGCTTAATGAGAGAGTGATATGCAATGCAGATTGGACAAAGAAATTGGACAGGTGGAATACCATCCTTAGCATTGCGCAAGTAGCAGGACATTCTCAAAAATGCACTGAACATTCTCGGAGCTTTCTAGAAACTTACACGAGAATTTAAAGCATGTTTCCTTTCAGAAAGTTTCTTGTTGGAATTTAGCAAATTTGCAAACTTTTCGTTGGTACCATGCTAGCCCGGCTGTAAGTGCGTTTTCAATAGTTCATTATCCATATATAGATATATACTAGAACTAGTTATTGGCACATCTCAGTAAAAAGATAAAAGAAAAGAAAATAAACAATTGATTAAATGTAGAGGCAAACAACAAGCGGTCTTAACACTAAAGAGCGATCTCTGCCAGACAACCTTTGGGTAGCGGAAACAGAGCAGTTAATCGAAAAAGTAGGTGTTGCTAAAACGGTATAAAGGCTACATTCACACACACAATTGCAGCCATATCTATCTATCTATACATATAATAAAGCTGAAGGGGGTCGAAAGTCTGTACATGGAAGATATTCGAAAAAAAATAGGCTGGGGATACTAAGAATCGTTAACAGAACACGTTCCAACAGTTTTTAGAATTTTTGTCTGTTTGTCTGTTTCTCTGTTTGTCTGTTTATTTGACCTCGCATCACGCGAAAACGGCTGAACGGATTTTGATGCAAACTTTACTAATCTGTCGAGAAAATGCCCGGCCAAGTTATAGGCTATAAAAATTCAACCCCTAGAAGGGGGGGGGGGGGGTAGCCACTACACTCGATTGAGTTAAGTTTGCACCTGAATCTTATGGCGCTACTTAGGAAGGAAGTGCACACTTTTACAACAAATATGTGCTACGAGTATCGAGTACCCTGCTAAACTAACAGATATGGTGCTGAAATTAAGCCACCGAGGAAGGATTTTGCCAAATTAACTCTAAAGTTAGAAGAAGGGGGTACGGATATCAATTCAATTTCAATTGTGTTGATGTAATAATACAACGAAATTAAACGACAGTAAATTAATTACTAATTACCATACATTGCACAGTGCCATCTTTTGGGAAACTGAGTAAAAATTTAGTAATCAAGTAAACTAATAATTTTTAAGAAAAAAAAACCGACTTCAATGAGGTAGACCGGTGAAAGAACGATTATTGTTGATTTTTGATTTCATACAATTAAATTAAAAAGACAGCGTCCTACGCCTAATTATGTATAAAAGGAGGTAACATGTTTTTTTTGTCACTGCACCCACCTTGACACATTTCAGATTTGGCCTATGGTTGACTGGTAAGATACCCGCAATAGGGTATTCGACTGTATTTAAGATAAATTATTTCACACCATGCATGAAATAAAGCACCAGATAATTATTAAAAAAACTAAATAGGATAGAAATATAAAAATGTGTCTTGAAAACCTAACTACTTGATAAACATGCACAGAGAACAAATTGCCAAACGTGAACTATGCATCGTTGAAGAGTTCCATTCTGTTCATCATGAACAGCTCCACTTCATCAAATGTCACTTCTACAAATGTAAATACTTGATTTGTTGATGAAAATACAAAAATCACTATATGTATGCCTTTCACATTTGAAGAGTTCCCTCGATTCCTCATGGACTCCATCGTCAGAACTCGAACTTGACAAAAATTTGTCTTGAAAATTTAATTTACTTAACAAACACAGCGAAGAGGACAAATCGCCAAACGTGTACTGTGTATTGTTGAAGAGTTCCATTCTGATCATCATCAGCAGTTCCTCTTCATCAAATGTCACTTTTTTAAATGTAAATGCTAGATTTGTTAAAGAAAATACAAAAATCATTATATGTATGACTTTCATATTTGAAGAGTTCCCTCGATTCTCCTCCTTTTGAAATCTTGAAGTCGGTTAATAATGAGTTTACTTACATAGTTAAGTAGTGGCAAAATCAACACACATATCAACACGCATATAACTGCATAATTATCAAAAAAAAATATTTTCTCCGTCATGAATTATACCTAATCGTAATTTTATCGCATCCATATTCATACGTATCGCCTCTTTTAAGCACTTAATAATGGCTAAGAAGGTGGGTACTATGAAAAAAAAAACTGAAAATGCCTTATGAAAAATGCCGAGTGTAGTTTTATTAAATGGTACCTAATTGTAAAATATTTTATCTAGACTACAGTCCTCTAGCGTATCCATCTGTCAACTTTACTTCAAGTTCCACCTCCAGGGGAGAGGCAGAGAAATTAGCCGTGAATGAGCCGGTTACTGACACAGACCGAATACCACGCGAGCGGAGCCGCGGGCACAGCTAGTTATAAATAATAAAATAAATAAAAAGCGTTTTACACGCGAGCTAGGCCGTGGTCTCAGGCAGAAGGTGGAGGGTCCCCAGTCTGAGTCGTCCCTGATGCAAATGCTGTCCATGGTAATCCAGTGCGGAAATGCTGCGAGCATTATCGGTCCCTTCGCACCGAGCACGGCGGAGAGCAGTTTGTTGGTTTCATTTTTTGTTGTAATTTTAATGGTTATTCTATTATAAAATGAACTTAAAGCCCGACCAGATGATGATCATTGGCAAGAGGGCGCTGGTATTCACATGAGGGTGACAGTTTGGTATGATAAATTTTGTTCCAATGATATTCCGCAATATGGCGCGTGATCATGTATTACTGGTCAGGCTTTATATAAATATTGAATTAAATACATAGTTTATAATCAATCAACAAATAAATATCAGGGGACTTGTCACACAGATCAACCTAGCCCCAAACTAAGTAAAACTTGTACTATGGGTGACGATAGATAAATATATATATAAGTATGTATTTATATACACCTATGTACAAACATTAGTATAGAAAACACCCATGACTCAGGAACAAATATCCCTGTACTCATCACACAAATAAAATGCCCTTGCCGGGTTTCAAACCCAGGACCACCGGCTTCATAGGCAGTAGAGCATTATATTACATTACCCAGCACCCACTAGGCCAGACCGGTCATCATATTATAGCAGGTATTCCTTTCCCTATAACTCACGTCTTGAATTTATAGCAATGATTACATTAACGTTATAATGCGATAAGTGCATGTCTATTGACTTTAATAATTCATATGCTTACCATATTGTCATTTAATATGATAGTGGGGCCGCTGGTGAATGATATGAGCTTAGATTTACTTTTCTAGACTGGACACTGCAATACAACTATTTCAAAACGGGGCCTATTACGAAAGTCAAAATTACGTTATCTGCTTCAATATCGCTCATATATGCAAGTAATAGAGAGAGAATTTCGCGGTAGGCCCTCTGGTTTAAAGTCAATTGAATGAATAAGTAGGTAGGGTCAAGAAGGGAACAGTGGCTCGGTAGAAAATAGCCGGGTACAGTGGCTCAAGCCCGATATGGCTTGGCACTGTATCCAGATATTTTCTACCGAGCCCCTGTTCCCTCCTTAGCATACAATTAAGGGATGCACTTTCGTAATTGTACATGATGTGCATATTCTCAAAAAAAACCGGCACAGTAGAAGTCGGATTCGCGCTCGTGGGGTTCCGCACCATTAAGCCTTTGACTGCCGCGTGGCGTGGCACACAGATGGTCTACATATTTTACTTCGCAAAACTACGGCGCGGCGTTCAACGTACAATATGTTTTACAGGGTTTGATTTTTTTTCCTTTTATACAACTTTCCTTGTATAACTTACACTCGCTTGACCGAGTTTTATAATTTGTTGTTAATCAGTATAATTATAGACCTAAGTTGGTATCTACTATAAATTTATTTAAAGATACTAAATAAATAAATGTACGATATATATAATATATATGGGTACTTAGACAAATATATACATATATATTATGTATACATATTTATAAATACAAATACATAGAAAACATCCATGACTCAGGAACAAATATCCATGCTCATCACAGGAATGCCCTTACCAGGATTTGAACCCGGGACCATCGGCTTCATAAGCAGGGTCACTACCCACTAGGCCAGACAGGACGTCAAAATATGTAAACAAATCGCAATACAGTACCGTTAATGTGGCACTAACGCTGACACAAGAGTGCCGTATTAGTGAAAATTAGGGCAAATCTAAGATAGATAAAAACTTTATTCGTTTCCACAACATACATGGTAGGTAGGTATAGACAATAAGAAGAACATGCAGCTTAGAATTATTCTTAAAACTAGTTTACAATTCTTGAATGCAAAACCATGTGTCGTGGCAGAGAATAGGCGCTGGCTCAGCATGATGACGCGGCAAGCCACATCGCTGATATTCTGCCAGGACCTTACAAAAACAAAAAAGACTATACAACGCTTAATTCTTATTAATATAACCTAATTATGCTCATGTTGTGTTGTGTGTGTAATGGCGTGTGCTTTTGTGTATTCGATATAGTAGGTAGCTACATTATTGAGATTTAATTTATATGTTACAATTTGACCCTAAGATTTTGTAAAATTTGAATTTAAATAAATAAATGAGACTACTTCATCTACGAGGGAGTTTCAACCTTGAAGTTTTTGATGGTTTAAAAGGTGTAACCGATATTTAATTTTAAAATTGAATTTATTTTTTAAATTACGAATTGGGGGAGGAATGTTGTTCCAAAATTTTGTTGCACGGTAGCGGAAATCTGTATATATCTTGATATGTTTTAAAGTATATCCTTTCAGTGCCGGATTATTGAACGTACCGGATCATCGAATTATCTGCCGGATTATCGAGTTTCTATTGTAAATGTAATTAAGCCGTTCAATTATAATGGCCTTAAATAGGAAACTCAAAATCCAAACAACTTCTAACAGATTCAGGATTCAGTATCTTCGGTTTACTATACAAGTAGGGGGAGGAAACTAATAGAGCGAGCGGGCGTTCTCGAGCAATTAATATGGTAGGCAAAAATTAACGTTCCTTTGGGTACACAACCACAGGTAAGATAATTACATGAATTTTGACAACTCTAATTAGCCGAAAAAGATAGTTCAATATATTAGAAAGAGACAACATTCGGTTTTGTAGGAAGTTTCCTCTCTGTACGGTAGTACTATTATTTATTCTGTGATACACAAGTTATCTGAGAAATTGACGGAAGTTATTATTTCCTCAGCTACTCATAAACACATCCTAAACATTTGTTCTAAGTTACTTATCTACTCAAGTGGTCTCATAAATTGCCTTGAGACCGGTATGAACTAATTTTAGGCATCCTTGGAAATCCAATAGTCCCATTTAAGTCTATTCTTTGAGAACTCCTTAAATGTTTGATGAGTGTAATTTTCTTTGGTAACAAAGCTATCATTTCGCGAGTACCGCCCGCTACCCGGTCGTTACTGAATGAATTATTAACCAACAGGCTGATGTCACACTTGCTTTAGATTCTCCGCTCTTAAAGACTCCCTTTATTAGGTATTCAAAAACTGATGAGAAAGTTTCATTTTATTCACAACAGCGGCAAAGTAATTCGATGAAATTTTTGAGTTGTTTTCTCATATTAACTGGTGGAACTGATTTTTATGTTATGATTTATGATTCATATTTATCAATGAAAGATGATTTTTTAAATGTAATAAGCATTAATTTGGATTTGATATGTAGTGTTTTACAGTTAAATACTATTTCCTTGCGTTGGTATGGTGTGATAAATGTAGTGTTTCACTCGGTAGCAAAGTTTGTTTAACTCTGGTGCCTTGAAACCCTCGCAACGCTCGTGGTTCAATTTTGAAATCTCTGGCATGTTCTGATATTCATAACCATGAGGAGTTACAACAACTTTGCCACTTGTAAAACTAATAACTATTGTTGACCCAATTCCGCTGTTTCGTATTGAGTAAATTTATACGAGTAAGTACCTACAGTCCACGTAAAAATATATGTTTACAATTTCGCACCTTATTCCTTTGTAATAAGACAAAAATGCAAACCTATCTTTGACGATAACATGTACTGTTAACGGCAAAGATATGCAAACGTTTGTTTTCCATAGTTTTTATAAGTTGTTTAATGATTAGTACTTATTTTATGTGTAAGTAGTTAAAGTTCGATATCATACCTACCGTTGATTTTTTTTAAATAAATTCTATGTTTGGTCTTCTACCCTCTTGAGATCCTGATACAGTTAGATACACTTTGTGTAAAATTTAAAACGGAAACGGCAATGGAAAACAAAAACGCAGGCACTCAAAAACGCCTAAAGTTTTTATACAAGCAATTTCAATGAGATTTCATTTATCAAGCAAGCGCATTGAATTTCATTTCAAATCGCATTCTATGGCAACGCTCTTTTAGGAAACAATAGCTACACCATTATGTACACGCTCTTAGAGCCATATTACCTATAAGGTCGGAAGTATTATTGTGACTAGTTTCCTTAGATACAACATAATCGGTCTACGAACTGGACGTAATCATATTGTCAACTTTTTGCTGAGTTTTGGTGTAATATTCTAAGCAACTTCAGATTGAATTGATTTTAACGTAAGTTTCAAGAAGGTATAAGTACCGAAGTTTCAATGTAAGTATAGTTGGATTTTTCTAAGGTGTCTGAATCTTTACGATACTGGGGGCTATAATTGGCTACTGACATCAATGTAATAGTACTTTATTATTTAGAGTTTAAGTTAGTTTGGAATACAGATTACACAGACTAAAATATAGCTAAACATAAAACTAATTACAAACTAACTTAAATAACATAAATATAAAATAACTTAAATAAGCTAAAACTACAAATAAATTAAAATTAACACAAATAAACTAATCATCCTGACATCAATATTTTAAAACAGGAGCATAATACACGGATTGTTAATCTAAATAGGCTGCGGAGACTGCTTACCATCAGGCGGGCCGTATGCTTGTTTGCCACCGACGTAGTATAAAAAAAAATAGGTCAGTGAAGGAAGAAGCTATAAGAGAAAGCTTTTGTTCTGAGTTCTGAGGCATCAACACCACGATTCTGGATATAAGGAAAACAACTTTCAAACACTTATGAATTTTAATGAACCCGGTACAATTTGTCGGAATCCGGAAATCGTTATTACGAAAATAACTTATCGGTATCATGGGCGTTTCGACCAAAGTCACCATCAAAATATACTTTGGAGTGAGGTACCTCCACAAAAGATGGCCCTGTTCCTAAGATGGCCCGCTTTCAAAATTTTATACTTACAACCGTTCGAATGATTTTAAATTTCGCGCCCATGTTCGGTTAGTGCCATAGACGTAACTGGAAGTTCACGTCAAATGGTAGATGGCACCATTGTTGTTTCTATAGAAACACCATCAAAAGAGGGCCCAAAGAAACTACGAGAACAATGACACTCTAAAAAAAAAATTAAACTGTTTACTTCCACAAACAATTACAAAAAAATATATACTTAGTACTAATCTCACGTTTTAAAGATTTACATTTAGATTATATTAACAAATTACAAAATTAAATGTTAGTGAGTCTTTTCACATTTAAATCTATCAGTGCCCTCTTAACAACAGCTTTAATATTATTGGGTTTATTAATTATGTTATCAATTATATCGGAGGGAAAGCTGTTCAGAGTTTTTGGTATATAAGAGGACCATAACCATAACCTATTACCATACTCATTCTTATTTGTACATATGTTATGAAGTTAGGTTCATAGGATAGTCTGCGAATGTTCTTTGGTCTATAGTATCTATTCAGCTCTCCCAAACGATGCTTGTATTCTAAAATTACATCCATTTATTTTTAGCCTTATCATATACACTGAGCACTCTACAGTAATTAAACAAGTTCTCATAATTATTTCTAAATTGTTGTTTATTTTTTAGCGGAACTATGGTTTTTAATATTCTAACTTGTATTTTATGAATTCGCTGTAAATAAGTTTTATAAGTACGCCCATAACTGGATATACCATAGCCAATTATGGAGTCAGCCAAAGCTATATACAATAAACGAAGTATGTTATATGGCATTTTTTGCTTAATTAAACAAAGATTGCTGAGAATAGCTCTTAACCTATTACAGACTCTGATATTGGCTCTGATATTGAAAACTCTGTACCTATTAAAATCATCCTATCAATACGAGTACGCCAATAAGGAGACTGTATTATTTGAATTTTACTACAGAATGTATCCACGGAGGAGGGTCAACGACTCAGTCCATTGGTTTATGAACGACCTCACTTCCCGAATCGTAGCTGAATCTGGGATTCCGACCGACCGCCACCATCTTGGAAAAATCCTGCTGCAAAGCTTTAAGGATGCACCGGACTTCGTTATGCAAGTAAATATTAGTCTATAGATAATTTGCATCTGATCCTTTCACATCGCATTAAAATTATACTAATGGAACTAATTAACGAGGTCGGCTTGGTGACCTAAACAGTATTGGAGTCTGAGTTTCTTACAAGAGTCTTCTCGGCTAGGCTAGCCTGCTAGCTCGATGCCTCTATACACACCTCAGATTTTAAACCACTTTAAATGACCTCACTCACTAGAGCGCAAACTCCTAAGCTCTTAAAATGTGTAGTAAAAGCAGTGTGGTTCAGAAGGTTATTTTGGAAAGAGATAAACCTTTTATTACGTGTTATACTAATTGCGTGGTAAGGATGTGCTGTAAAGTACTAAGTAGGGGTAGTAGGTTATACTCGTACTATGAGCGATGTGATTTTCACTCGCAATTACTACTGAAACGGGACTTAATCGCGTGCACTTGCTTTTGTTATTTGGCCTGACGTTTCGAACGTGACGTGACGCAAACTAACTAACTATTGTGGCGCAGTGATTCAAAGAGGGTCTTGGCCTCCAAAACGAGAGAACGACACCCGTCCCGATCCTGTGCCACTTCCTGCCAGTTATCGACTTTGAGTTGGCACAGACCCGCCTGTACATTGTCGCTCCAGCGGTATCTGGGCCGACCCACTGGACGGCGACCAGTCGGTCGTCCCAAATAAGCTCTCTTAACACCCCGATCCTCACCCATCCTCAGTAAATGGCCGAACCGGCGAAGTCTCTGGCATTTTGTTTCGATGATGATTCGGGTTCGGCCACTAACTTCTCGATTTCGGCATTCTTACGGATCCTCCGGGTGCCGTCATCTCTCTTGATAGGTCCCAGGATCTTCCTTAACACCTCTCTTTCCGCTACCAGAAGCTAACTCTCTTCGTAACATGACGCTAAAGTTAGATATCACTATCTTAAATTATAATAAAAGAGGTTTTTCGTAAGCCTACTAACATGCCAATTATGATCAAATATGTATATTCTTATTCAATGAAGAATTATTTTTTTTTAATTTTTTTCATTTCACGTTGATTAACTTACGGTATTTTAGATTGATGGAGCGACAGACGAATCCGAAACCAGTGGTTCTACCCTCGAGAGATCAGTGCGCTGCGCCATCGCCCTCAAAAAACTCGGTCTTCAACATGGGGACGTCATGATCCTCATGGCTCCCAACCACATCGACCTGGCCATGCCGTTCTATGCAGCGTTGTACCTCGGGGTCATAGCGTCTGCTATTGACAGAACTTTGGGTGTTAGTGAGTATGCACATTTTAATTATTTTGATACAACTTTTGGGAAATCTGGCAGGCGGGAATAAAAATTCAACTACTTTTACTCATATGGACTATGGAGTGATCAATTACTAATATCAAACACAGATTTATATTTAACTTTGAAATAGAGTTAATTATCACACCGGGAATCGTCTACTTAATCTAAATATCTATTTAGTCACCGCTGGGTTTATTTGACCCTATACTCATATTGGCCATCAATTACCACCACAATGTACTAGTGTCCAGCCCTTGCCCACTTCGTTTGATGGCAGTTTTAAGAACACAATCTCTAGAACTGACTTAATTTCTCTAGTGTTGCCATCTTATTATATGGTTCCTAACCTAATGCATAAACTTATCTATTTTAGAGGAACTCCAAGGCACCTTTGATGTGTCAAGGCCAAAGGTAATCTTCTGCCAGAGCGACCGAGCCCCAGACGTGCAGTTAGCTCTGAACGGAATCGAGTCAGATGCCTTCATAGTCACCTTCGACAAAGGGGATTATCTCTGTAGCTTTCCTGAGTTTTTGGAAACGTATGGAGATAATAGCCCTGTTGAGGAATTCAAGTGAGTTTTCTATCCCAATCAATTTAAAACCATTAGAGGGGTATCTAGGAGTAGTGATAAGAAATGCAGCAATACTTAATTAACGAACCTGGAGACAACAATCACTTGGAGACAACTATGGGGCAAGCTATATGGTGGACCTTCCCTAGGAGCGCGGAATGCTGTCAACGCATAAGCTGTCTCTATAATCGTCCCTCTCAGATACCCCCATCGTTATAAATAAGATACTTTGCAAAAGATGGTGTAAGTTATAGTACCTACCCAGCGCTATAAGTTCTATTAAGGTCATACACAGACAAAAAAATACTTCTTGTGTTCCCGAAAATTAAAACCCCGAATATTTGAGCCATTCTTACGTAGTTTTAGGATGTAACAAAACCCTCGGTACGTATACATTGATTGATAGACTTAAACTACTTTCGGAAATTGCGAAGTTGTATTATCATATTCCTCGCGTTGTCCCGGCATTTTGTCACGGCTCATGGGAGCCTAGGGTTCGCTTGGCAACTTATCTCCAGAATTAGCGTGGGTACTAGTTTTTACGAAAGCGATTGCCATCTGAACTTCCAACCCAGAGGGTAAGCTAGGCCTTCTTGGGATTAGTCCGGTTCCCTCGCGATGTTTTCCTTCTCCGAAAAGCGACTGCGAAAAAGACACAGAACAAGAACATCCCAACAAGAATAAGTGAGTGAGGACAAGACGCAAATTTATTTACCAGTGTAAATATCAGTTCATTATGTACGAAATATCGTTGATACGAAAATCTCATTGGTACGAGCCGAGGTTTAAACCCGGCCACCAACAACGCTCCAAATAGCTTTAAATTCAAATAACAAAATCTCTGTATGACATTATTAAAATACAACACCGGCGACACTAGAACCTTTTATTTCATTCGTGTTTTCTTTCGGCTTAAAGATATGCCTGGCGTCGGTTCGTTGGTTGGTCAACATTCGGAAGATCGGGATACACTACTGGTTCTAGACTGGCATAAGTGGCGTACATGAAGAGAGATGCTCAGCAGTGGGTGACAAAAAGCTAAAGTGATGATTATGTTTTTTGTGCAGGCCTACAGATTTCGACCCGGATGACACCGTCGCACTGTTGATTGCCACTAGTGGAACCACCGGATTGCCCAAAGGCGCTGCCGCAACTCATAAGAATTTGTCGATATCTTTACCTTATCTCTGGTAAGTAGTAAAAATATTGAATTATTTATTTGGGATTACAATTATAAATTCAGCAGCAATCAGATTGTGAAGGATATGTATATTAAGTAAGATAATATGCATAATGACATACATACATACCAAAATGAGGTATGTTTATCCATGTGTTTACACTTTCATAGGTTTTATTCAAAATGGTCGACTTTAAATTTTCCATATAAAATAATTCAGCAAGTAATGTATCACTACTTTGTTTTAATCCAAAACGTTGCATCGCATTAATGACGCGACGACACAACTGCCACAAGTGGCCATGATATACGAAATACATTGCCACTGGGAAAAAAAAATGTTAATTATGCTCTGGTAGTTAAGACTAATTTAAAAATAAACTTTCAGAATTATTTTATAGAACTACAACCTACGTCTTGTTTAAGTTCTCGGTTATATCAAAAATACACACTGTATAGTTTTGTATTATATCGCATTATTATTACCCGTATTATGGCCTCAATTTTCATTTATTCTTAAGGATTCGACACACACAGTTCCCACATCCCACGAAGATGATAATGATCGGATCACCGCTGCAGTGGCTGACGGCGCTCATCAACTTCCTGATGTCGCCAATCCTGCGATACACGAGGCTGCAGACATCGCAGACGTTAACGCAGCAGCACGCTTATGATCTCATCAACACTTACAAGGTTTGTACGTTGTTCTTGTTGTTGTCCAACAGCAATCTTTAGGTCGTATCATCCAAGATGACGCACAGATTTGTCAAATCTAAACTTTAATAACATGCCAATACGAGTCAAGACAACCGTCTTCGTGAATGACACGATTTATAGCCTTCTAAGTCTCACAGTCCTACACTAAGTTCGGTGAAATTTAAATTATGTTTAATTGGAACCGAGTTGCCTTTGTTTTATTGTATTCAATTTGAACAAAATACCAACTCAATTTCCTACAGTGTACGTTAAAATTTCACTAGCAAATTTTGGACCATTCAAATTTTGGAGCATCGACAAAGTTTGTGTAAAAAAGTTTGTTAGTAAAAAATCGTTGCCACTTGGATAAGAAACTAAAATATCGTAGGGAACTTGGGCTATGATTGATCAAAGTTTATTTTGTACCAGAATTTTATTTGTCGCTTAGCTTTTGGGGCAAATTTTGATCATTCTATTTTCTTACCGAAAACCGTTAGAATACACACAATTTTTACAGGAATCAGTCTTTAGCGACAGGTTATCCGAGATGTTCACAAGTAGTTATTGTCTTTCAGCCTACCTTCACGGTACTAAGTCCGACGTTCATGAACACACTCATGACCCCTGGTGAACATGAGCAGTGTGACTTCAGCTGCCTCGAGACTCTGATGCTGGGAGGAAGCGCTGTACCGGCCAACTTAATTACGGACGTTAAGGTATTATCCTCACCGAACCACAGTCAATGGTATTGAGGTATGTCGGATCGGTTCGCTCCGAGTGAGAAAGAGAACGTGTCATGGCTCCTCTACACGATGGGCCATCATGCTGGCTTACTAAGATGGGCCAGCGTGTAGAGAGGGTAGTCGAGGAGTGTCGGATGGCTTATGGTGCGGCGGGATGACGATAGCGACGGTGTTTTTCGTCCGCACGTCAAAGGCAGTGGGCCAACGATGGTGCATACGGATCTAAACGTGGCCTATGCCATAGTGCATGGGCCATTGTGCCAGGGCCATTCCAACGTTGGGCCATTGTGTAGAGGAGCCATAACCATCGCATGGCCATCTCGCTGGTCCAGCGCTGGGCTATCGTGTAGAGGAGCCATCATGCTTTAGGAATGGGATTCGGACAACATGTTTCGTGACGTCACAGTGAGAATTCTGTACGTAGTACTTATTAGGTATCTACTTTGTGGACCAAGGTTAAAAGACAATTTCAGCTATCCATTTTGGAGGAGGAGGACCCCAACGAGTGTATATACTTGATTAAGGGCATGTTTACATATTGATTAGTGTTTAGATTGAGTTTTTACGTTTGCTACTAAACACAAATACTAGGTATCTCGGACGACTGCCATTTGAAATGTTATTAATATATCATAATTTTAAGATATTTATTTTTCAGTAGTTGAGACTTACCTAAGAAAAATGTGATATATATGTTATCAGGAGGCCTAATAACCAGACAGTATAGCCTATCTGATTAATTTTAGAACATAATTCCCCACACCGAGGTCCTGAATGTGTACGGCATGAGCGAGATAACAACAATAGCATTCATAGATGACGGTACAAACCCTCCTGGCTTCGCCCCCACTGGGAAACCCATCGGCTGTTTACAGTACAGAGTGAGTTTCCACGTATAATTATTTATTATTTATTTTACAGTGTATTTTATTTATTTTATTTTATGCGGGAAATCAACAGCCTAAGTAAATGAAACTAGATTAACATAGATATGTATTGTATCCGAGAAGCTAGTTACAGGTTTCCTCAGAGAGGATACAAAGATTAGGTATAATTACAGGCTAGCACGAAATTAAAGATATTATAAACGTCAAAACATGGAAACGCTGGTAGCCTAGCGGTAAGAGCGTGCGACTTTCAAACCGGAGGCCGCGGGTTCAAACCCCGGCTCGTACCAACGAGTTTTCTGACTTTATGTACGAAATATCATTTGATCGATTTGACCAGCCGCTTCTCGGTGAAGGAAAACATCGTGAGGAAACCGGACCAATCCCAATAAGGCCTAGTTTACCCTCTGGGTTGGAAGGTCAGATGGCAGTCGTTTTCGAAAAAAAAAAGTGCCTACAACAATTCTCGGGATTAGTTGTCAAGCGGACCCCAAGCTCCCACGAGCCGTGGCAAAATGCCGGGACAACGCAAGGAAGAAGAAGAAGATTGACACCAGAAGATTAAGACCTAATTGTAACGTATTCTAGCATAAATAAATACTTGTATTTTTATTTCCATTCTGAAGTAAAAATATATAGGTAAAATATAAAAAAAAAAACTTTACCCTTAAACCGTTGAAACAATTTAGTTAAAATTTGGTATAGATGATAGGTAAATATATAAAAACATGAAAATTTTATGAAGTTTTTTTCTGAAAATTACCTTTTAAATTCCAGTTAATAGACGTCGAGACCCAAGAAGATATCTATGAGCCTAACAGAAATGGGGAGCTATGGTTAAAAGGCCCTGGCATGATCAAGTTTTACTACAACAACCCCGAAGCGACAGAAGAGACATTTACTGAAGACCAGTGGTTCAAGACAGGCGATGTGTTCTATAGGGATGAAAACTACAACTTTTTCTTCGTGGAAAGAATCAAATTGCTGCTTAAGTATATGAGTTACCAAGTAAGTATATTCAGAAAGGAGTAATAAAACAGTTTTAAGTATACAAAATGTAAGTCGAGGTAAAATAAACCACAGTAAGGTGCAGAGGTGTCCGAATGCTCATCAATGTCGCAGTACATGTAATTTAAACTACGAGTAATGTAATTAGTAATAGAGGTAATAAAAGGTTATCAACTATTGTGCATTAGCATGCCAAGTACTAGGACGTTACCTTATACTCATATTACGTGAACTAACATTTTAAATTTGTGCGTTTTTAAGTTTCACAAAGTGTGAGCACTTCACTTACTTAGCACTTCACGTTGATCAGAAAGTCAGAAACTAAATATCACACTCATCACACGTTCAATAAAATCCTGGAAAACGTATCTTGATCAAACATCTTGATATTATTAGTACTAAAGTATTGGATCTTCGACATGATAAAAATATTCAACACAAAATCAGACAGGGATGTATGACAGTGTTCTTTTTGTGTTCCACAGATCTCCCCAGTGGAACTGGAGATCACAATCCGTCAACTCCCAGGGGTACTAGACGTGGCTGTGACCGGTATACCGGACCCGAAATGCGGGGAATTACCGGTAGCTTGTGTCGTGAGGTGTCCAGGTTCTGATATTACTGCGGAAGATGTTAAACAAATAGTGAGAGGTATATATTGATGTGCCCTTTTTTCGCGTAATAATTATGCTCGATGATTGAAAGGTTCTCGTGTGACATAATCCAATTGGATGTAGACAGAGAAAGCCTTTAAGAAGGTAGACGACGTGATTACATTTGGTCGCCAAGTACCACTAGATCCATTTGTCATATAAACTGGATCTATTACTAAAAAAGTTCTCGTTAGATCCATCGGCCCGAAGTTGGATCTAATGAATAAAAAAAATCTCACTAGATCCATCTTGGCTCTACTGGTTGGATCTATAGAGAATGAAGGGGCGGAAACCCATTCCCAGTACTGGAATTATTAACGCCTGAAATTATGAATTAATTCTCGTCAGCTTACTCCTGGTTGCAGCTTAAAAGCTCCAGGTCTGCTGTAGTAATCTAAACCTTTTAAGAATTGGCTCAGGCAATAGTTTTTACAACAGGGCCTGCCATTTAATTTCGCAAGTTCCAACCCAGGGGCAAAACAAGGCCTTATTGTGATTAGGCCGGTTTTCTCGCTGTATTTTCCTTCATCGAAAAACGATAGATTGCAACAAAAATAGTAGTAGGCACTTTACACGCGCGAGTAAAATGAAACCGAATTGCATTTCCATATAAAGTACCTCGTAAAAATTATCTCTCCCTCTTTTCTTTAACTTTAAAGAGGGCAAAGAAAAGCAACACAATTATAATACATATTCATGTATTTTCTTTCACAGATAATCTGGCAGACTCAAAACAGCTAAGAGGAGGAGTCATATTCTTGGACACGATACCACAAACAGCATCCACAAAGATTCATAGAAGAAAACTCAAGGAGATAGCGATACAAATGCAAGCTGAATGAAATACCAACAAAAAAAAAACAAAATTACAATTATGTTTTAAGATTTATTATGTAGTTACACGCATATGTTTTCAAAATAGCAGTACTTATTTGTACAATCTCAGATAACACAAAGTAGGCATACGGGTGTATCGGTAAATTAAAATTTACAAAACATCGGCTTATTATTATTATTATTATTACCTGCTTGCCTGGAAAAGGGTTTAACTTAGTACTAATTTTAAGGAACAGATTACGGAATTAATAAACGGACATTTATACAAAGAACGAATTCTGATATCGTCTTTTATTGCCCTAGAAGCCAAATTTACCCCATTGAAAGCTCATGAAAAAAAGTAGTTTTCGCGTTTTCTTACCATGTTTCCAGTGTTTCCACATGATATGTGTATATAAATTTATCAGTATACCACTTGCGAGTATCGCAGACGCTTAGTAAAAAAGTTGCGTGGTGATTTTTTATTTTTTTTAAAATACTGTGTTGGTGGTAACCAAGCATACGGCCGGCCTGACGGTAAGCAGTCTTCGTAGACGGGAACACAACATTATGAGTAGAGTCTAGTGTTATTCGCTGCGGTTTTCTGTAAGGTCCTCAGTTGGGCTCTGATCTAGATCTGGAATAACATCTGCTGTGCTGTGCCCTACCACACAACGCGAGATGACATTCACAATGCCCATACCTCTCTTTTGGACGTAGTTTAAGGACATACCCGAGTCCAAAATTTAACGATTTTAACGCCATGCCTATCGTGCGCGGGGTATCGTGTACCTTATCGGAATATAAGAAGGTTGATATTGGACTGTAGCCCGTGCGTCAGTTGCCGTATTTGGCGGTCAAAGGGTTAGCGGAGTTTTATGGCTTTCAACGAATTTTTTTTTGATGTTTAGTTAATACAAAAACCATATGGAGTTATCCTTGTTATACCAATGTAAACATCCTAATGCCCGACGTGTTAATGCACAATAGATGACACGTCTAAGTTTAAAGATGACATGTTCAGGGACAGACGAGCATTCGGGCGTCTACCTTAAACTGTTACCTCTTCACGCTTGAACCGCTGAACCGATTTGGATGGAATTTGGTATGGACATAGTTTGGGGCCTGGGGATGGACATAGGGTACTCCTAGTTTTCATCAATCATTATTTCCCGCAGACGACGTCGTGGTTACAGTGACATCACTCTTGCGACATTACTGTAGAATTTTGTTAATATAATGAGTACCTTCCAGATGCATTACTGCCGCGATTTAAACGTTCAAGCTGTAACTCATTCAGGGACAGCGCCTGCGTCAAAGCTGCAGCAAAAATGTAGCCACAGTAATGAATCTGCAGCCACCTTTCGAACGTCACCTTTAAGGTGACATTTGGATATTGACGTTGAATCCGTCATCCTTTATCGAGGTAACTGAGGGCCTACCGCGAACCACGTTCGACGTGTTTCCTCCCTGTCACACTTATGTACATATTTGCAAATGCGACAAAGAGGCAACACGTCAAACGTGGTTTGCGGTAGGCCCTCTGATACTGGCATTGCACATTTCCTGCGGCAGCAAAGCTGCATCAGGAATTCTGCAGCAGTAACGCAGCTGCAGTCGCCATTCGAATGTTACGTTAAAGTACACAGATGTAAGATGTTGTGTGCACTAAGACGAAACAATAATATTTAAATTGGTAAGTACTTAAATTCATAAAACACATGATCCAGGAACAAATATTTACGTATGGCTGCGGCCTAAGTCCGGTTTTACTTCCCGTCCCGTTTTGGGTAGGTAATTTAAAATTTGATGCACGGCACGCTCCTCCACCGATGATATTAGTTGTTTAGAGCCACTAAGTGTTTCTCGAGCGTCGGCGACTAGTCAACTCTATGGCTGCTGTTCGACGCAAGATTGGCTACTGCGCAGCAACGCCATTTTCCATAGCGCCTACTAGATGACAACGCTCAAAAGACGCTAGTGTGGACCCTTGCGCCCTTGGAGCTATTTTATTTTGGTATTACATTCGATATTGTTTAAAATGTTCAAATGTCATGTTTATGTTTACTTTAGTAATTTAGCTCATGTACTTGTCATTTACTTTAGTAATTCACCTTACATGTCTTTAGGGAGAAAAATTGAAATATTAATGAGTTGGTAGACAAGAAGGTTTATGCCCTCGTTTTCGGTAAGCTGCGTAAAAGTATTTGTAGACAGGTAAAAGCGTAAAGGATGACTCACTCTAGACCGAACCGCGGCTTCCGAGACGTCATTTTCTATGACGGCTGATCGGTGATCACGTGGTGCCTTCCATAGAAAACGAAGCGCCGGTAGCTCCGTCCTGGCCCCGGCCCAGTCTAGCGTGAGTCATCCTTAAAGCTCTGGTTTCCTAGAAAAGCGGTGCCGTAATATAGCGGTCGTAATATTACGGACGCAAAAATAATGTTTCCTTCAACCACCGCCCTCTAGGAAACCGCGCCATTTTGTTTACATAGACAACGTTATAGTGACGTCATTCAACCACTGTATTACGGCCAGGCGCTACTTATATGACGGCACCGCTAGCGCTCTCCTAGGAAACCAGAGCTTTAAGCGCTAATTGGCGTAAAATGCATCTCATCAGCATCACTTAAGACGAAAGTGGAGGACCCACACGAAATCGCCTTTTCATACAAACGTAGTCCTCATTTTCCTCTCTGAATATTATTAAATATAGTTTGACATAATTGGTTGTATATCAACCTCAGCTATGGCCCTACGTTTGATTTTTTCCAATTTTTAATTATTATAAGAGTTAAGAGCATTTAATTTGTATGAAATCTATTATTATCTCCTAATTTTTACAATAATCAAAAAATCGAAAAAAGTCAAACGTAGAGGCATGGTTAATATACATCAAATTATGTAAAAAATAATTCCATAATGTCAATATTCAGAGAGGAAAATGAGGACTACGTTTGTAAAGAGAAGCTGCCGTCCTCTTTCTTCTTAAAACAACATCCACAATATTTCATACACTACTTATGAGTAGGTACGTATATGTGAAGTAAAAATAAAAAAGTTTACGCGAAAAGTAATTAAGTTTGAAGCAAAAATTTAATTTTCGCTGACTGTACTTTTCTTTCTACAGGCAACTAATACTCATAACAAGACTATTCTAACGACCTCAAACACAATTGGTTTGCGTTGTTTTATCACCGAGTCCTTATGGCCATCTTCTGTCTTGATCATCAGATCAACTCCACGTCATCATAATATTTCATTGTCATCCGATTTACGTATGCAAAATTTCAACTCAATCGGAAAACTTGAAGTGGGTCAAATTTAGCTTCTAAGATTTGGCCCACACTAGCAAACTAACATGTACCTACTAACAGGCAAGTTAAATAAAAACTTGGTACAACGTATCAGGATGACAGATTATAAAAGTATCATGAATAGAAAGAACATAATTCTGATCAGTTTGTCGCGCATTTCAACCTTGTTTGTAGGTTTTAGGGGGTAAAGGGACAAGAAGCGAGTCGTGGTGACGCGAGCTTCCTTCGGCTTATACTTGGAG
The DNA here is from genome assembly GCF_033807575.1 of Cydia pomonella. Taxonomy (NCBI): domain Eukaryota; kingdom Metazoa; phylum Arthropoda; class Insecta; order Lepidoptera; family Tortricidae; genus Cydia; species Cydia pomonella. The sequence goes on from NC_084722.1 coordinate 7,209,896, forward strand.
TGCCTTCGGAAAGGTTAGGTACAGTGCGCGGACTGTGTCACTCGAGGTAAGTTGCTAACGAAACATTTTAAAAATGCTATTAATTTATTAAATAATCGCATTCTTTATTAATAGTAATTGACATACTTATTAGATATGTTGATATTTAGTATTAATTATTACCATATTGTTGCAATTTGTATAAATTTATATTGAACTAGCTGCGAAACCCGGCGTTGCTCGGGTTAAAATACATCGCATGTTTAATGGTATAAAAAATATTTGAGGATGCATTTTTTAACGTCGATAATATAGATTTCTATCTTAGATATTGAAAGTAAGTAAGTAAGTAAGTAGTCGACCATTAAATATGCGGTGTATAGAAAGTATATTTAATTAATTAACTAATTGAAATAATTATAAGTTAAAATAAAAAACACCTTAGTAAATGGAAAATTTATGTTTTATTCACACAATTATTTACATATGATATTATACGTATTACATATATGATAAATACATTTACATATTACACATTATATGTGTATCCCAATGATTATCGTTTTCAAGTAGACCTAATCTTTGACATGCTTCACGATGTCTCAAAAATGTAACCATTGACAGTTTTTAGGTCTTCAAAACTCGTTGGACCACGAATAGTGTGAAGTAATAAGCGTAGATAGAAACATTCAGCGTTTTTTGGATGCACTGTGTAGACTCGTCCTATTGTGTTACACTCTTGAACACATCATGTCCTTCTACTTGCATTCCACGTTTTCGAGGATTAAATTGTTTACTTGTTGTATCCCATGTATAATAGCTGGGTACTTCTGAGTAAAGTCTTAGCAAATTGGTCTTTCTGGCATAATTCAAAAAACGCTGTTAAAGTTGTTCGAGTCGGTGGTTCCGTCGCAACTTTTTATGCCGTTTCTGTTGTAAAAAACACACGTTGTCCATTTTATAGGTGGACGGATAAATGTTGAACCGGTGGATCTCGATCGTGTATTGGAAAACTTAAAATTCGCCAAATTGCTTCGTTGGTATTAATGTAACGACCCATTTGATACTGTACTATTTCATCATGCTGGTTTTCATTGGTTAACGTAAAAACAGCCATATCACTGCCTTTATTAATATATTTGCATACATATTTTATCGATTTAACAGAACTGCAGTATTCGCCTTTAAATTTCCGTGCATGACAATACTCGCATATCGTATCCATTTTTCCGATGACAATACTTGGATGTTCATTGTATTGTTTTTTGCAATCATAATGGAAAGCCTGAAGTTCTAAACTTCCAATTTTACATGAAGCAGCTCGTCGTTGGCGTAAAGTAGTCATTCTTTCTTGTTTTCTGGTATTTTCCAGTTCATGTTGATCAGCCGATTGACGATTTCGGAGTGATCTTACTCGACATCGTGTTTCTTCATTAATACGTGCTCTTTCCTTTTCGGTTAAATTTTCTCTAATTCTTTTTACTCCTTTACGAATGTTCAAAAGACGTTTTTCTCTTTGTTCTTCTGTTTCATTGTGACGTGCTATTTTCCTTCTTTTTGAAACCACTTTGGGTTTTGCAAATACTTTTTTTCGTCTTGGCTTTGTAAATATAAAAAGTGTAATAAAATTAACCAAAACGCATATCTTGGTTGTTACAATGATAAAACTAACAAAAAGTCACTCACTTTCGGTTTATATACCGTTAGAAATCGAAATTTCTAGTATCAGAACACTCTAGAATAGTCAAATAGTTTTTACTTTCTCATTTGTTCAAATCACTTGAATTTATGTAATCACTGTTTACTCTTGACTTCAATTGATCTTTTCGCGACTGTAAACACGGTTCAACTGACAAAAAGTCACTGATTTTCGGTTTATATACCGTTGGAAATCGAAATTTCTAGTATCAGAACACTCTAGAATAGTCAAATAGTTTTTACTTTCTCATTTGTTCAAATCACTTGAATTTATGTAATCACTGTTTACTCTTGACTTCAATTGATCTTTTCGCGACTGTAAACACGGTTCAATTGACAAAAAGTCACTTATTTTCGGTTTATATACCGTTGGAAATCGAAATTTCTAGTATCAGAACACTCTAGAACATTCCGATGTACTTAATTTCGATCTGGATCGTCCGGATTAATTTCAATAGTTGCACACATTTCGGAACTTTCTAGAAGCTTCTAGATTATTATAGTCATTTCTAGAACTATCTAGAGCATTCCATATGTATTTTTTAGAACCTTCTCGAACATTCTAGATCGATTGTTACAGTTGTACACATTTTAGAGTTTTCTAGATTAGTCCAGAAATTTTTAGATATTTCTGGAACATTCCATACCGATTTTAGCAGTTGCACACAATTTTGAATCTTTCTAGATCATTCCAGACATTTCTAGAATTTTCTGGAACATTCCACATCGATTTTAGCAGTTGCAGACAATTTTGAATCTTTCTAGATCATTTCAGACATTTCTAGAATTTTCTGGAACATTCTATATCGATTTTAGCAGTTGCACACAATTTTGAATCTTTCTAGATCATTCTAGAAATTTTTAGAACCTTCTCGAACATTCTAGATCGATTGTTACAGTTGTACACATTCTAGTTTTGTAGATTAGTCCAGAAATTTTTAGAACTTTCCAGAAGTTCTCATGAGTTAGAAAAGGACAGATGTATATTTTTTCATATTTTTGCCACCCACAACCACCCACTTCCACCCACCGCGACCAAACTCTCTTATTCCCACCGGGAGATCGAGGGGTATTTACCACCCCAAAAGGAAGTTGATTGGAATTGGTGGTGGTAGAGAAAACCCTGTCTTTACGTACGCACATTAGCATTTTATATATATATTAAGATAACAGATAAATTAATTATGACATAGGTAGGTACATATCTTCTTGCTCTCAACTCTTACAAATCTTAATTGTATGTAAAATTGTGTTCATGTCATATTCTGTATATTATGTAAGATGTATATTTTTGTATGCTGCATTTCAGGTAAATTTGTGGTCCTATTCAGTTTACTTATATTTGAGAACTTTTTTTTTACATTTTTGTTTACATTTAAAAAATACAAAATTTATACCATGATAACGGTTTAAAATTTAAATTTGGGCGATATAACACAGATGTTGCGAGATTCAGATAGTGTTAATAAATTGAAGATCGTACGTCCTAATTAATATGATAATCATAATATACTCGTATTTATTCAAAATAGATTCTTACAGAATACTTTTTGAAAGTCAAGAATTCTAGGGAATAAAGCGTTTCTTAAAAAATGCCACTTATTAAATTTGAAATTTTAGCACACTTTTTTTCCTATAAGGGTCAAAAAGGCTCGCAATCCTGACTAGAAATAACACAAAAGTGGCAAAAACGTCACATAAAAAAGAGGCAAAAAAACGCTCGAATAATTAAAAATATTTGACATTAAATATACAGGTACATGAAATTATAACTTATATCTTCTTCTTTCTCCTAGCCATTTCCCATTATTTGGGGTCGTCTCACCTCCTTCTGCGGCGTCAGCAGGACAGTCTGTCCTGGGTTGTCGAAATATTTGTTTGTGCAAGCTCTAAGTCCTTGGTCACCGTGGACCACGAGGTTGCTAATGGGCGTCCTCTACCTTTTCCATTAGTTGGCAGTGCTAGGGCCTGTTTCACGACATGGTCTTCAGGGCGTCTCATGACATGGCCGAACCAGCGTAGGCGGCGCTTTAAAACTTTCTCTTATGTGCTCTTTTCGCACTTTATCGAGTCGAGTTACACCTGCTGCCCACCTTAGCTTCAAATCAAATTATAACTTATTGGGACCGTGCGAAGTGCATGGTGGAGGTAAGTAAAGCGATCCCAGCGCATGAGGTGGTAAAAATTAGAACTAACTGCGGATAGTCTGTAACATGGCAAACCTGCATGGTGCAGTCACCGCGCGCACTGGCCGGTATGCCCTTTTTCGTTCATCTTTTGTTTTTTCTAGGGGGAAATTGGCTCGACAATTTGAAGGCGTATCGCACAAATCAAATTACATTTATCTAATGTTATTAAAGCTTAAACGCTCTATTGTTATTTAAAAAAAGAATTCTTACTTAATGGGCTGCCTCTAACGCAGCCCTTTCTTCTTATCTAAAATTGAAGACTACTTATTTCTTGATAATTGCTGCTGAAGTTTTCATCTGCTTGCGCCTGGTGGGCCCGCGTAGCCTTCAGTAGCACCTCCTGCCAGTAATCATCGTTTGGTTTTGGCTATGAAGATTCAAGAATGTTAAGGCCAGTGACGATATTTTATTGTTTTGGTGTAGAGTCGCGTACTGACAGATATTAGTTTATTTTACTGTACATATTTTTTTTACAATTATATTTTTACTGTAAGAACCTGTTTTCATTTAGTTATTACCGCTTTAGTTAGCCGGCTACAAGTCTTTAACATTTCCTACAAGTTATATGGCTCGAAATGAAACTTTAAGATTACTTCTGAAATATTCATTTAAATAAATATACTGTATCCGTGTAAATAGCTTTGCAAATGCCACATATTAGGTGATCTTTTTGTATATGTTAAACATGGGTATAGTAAGTTTTCCTTAAAAGATACACCATTGCGGACTTTTTTGTAGACCAATAAAAGAAGGACAAACCTACCATACATTGTGTTGTTATAGCTACGGACGGATTAGGCAGCATTTTCGATTGAAGCACCTAGCCAGTGTGATTTTTTCCGACAACATCGTTATATTTCAACCAATTTACACAAAACCTTAACAAGTTATATACCTAAACCTTCCTCAAAATTCACTCTATTGATAGATCAAAGTCGTATGAAAATCCGTTCAGTAGTTTTTAGTTTTGGAGTTGTATTTTATAAGAAGTAGTGAATTTACATTTTCCCCTAGATTTGCGGCTGCTAGGTTGCGTGACAGTCGTGCACATAGCGAATATGTCACGCCTAAATGTAGATTAGGTATCCAATCATACGTTTTTTGTCCGTTAAATAATCGTCTACTCAACAATATTTGTATAATAGCCTTTCTTACCTAGTAATATTTAACGAAGAGTACCTAAGAGTAACACAGCGCCAAGGACAACTTTAGATACTAAAGGTGTTATGACGGACGCTGTCAAAGTAACCTTCACACTTTCGAGTAAGGTTCACCTACATTAAATTTAGCTTCCTTGCGCCCGGGAGCTTGAAGCTTGAAGATCATCTAAACTTATAAACTAGATATCGTATTACAATACCAGTCTTGAAAGTTTCTAGATTAAATCTATATGTATCTGGAGGGCACTGGAGCAATAAATTAATCTGTAGGCTGTACTTCTCAAACTGACCAAGATTTGTTCAGCAACTTTCAAAAATAACTTGTTTTGATTTCCAATAAATACACTTTAAAGTGTGACAAGCAACGTCAATTACCATAATGATAGCGTACATTGTATGAAAAATAGGAAGTCTAAGGGCCTGTTTCACAATGTCAAAGTATTGGATAGTTAATCAACGAATAAATTAACTTACAGATTAAACTTGCGTAAATATTTCTACTCTATCTACCAGTTAAGCTTATTTGAAGATTGTGAAACGCCAACGATGACTTTATTCGTCAGATAAATGCCAGCTTATTCAGGACTTTACTTGGATATTGAAACCGGTCCTTAGGTTAGAGCTGGAGTAGCTTTATTTGACGATCATTAGCGTATTGTAATATGCCTACTAAAAAAATAAACTATATTTATCTTATATTCATAATATTTAACCCTTTGAACGCTTTATGTCATAAACACAAACATCATTCAAACCCCAAAATCCCGGGTGCAAGGGAGCTAATGGAAACCTTACTCGAAAGTGTGAAGGTTACTTTGACAGCATCCGCCATAACACCTATAGTTGTCCTTGGCGCTGTGGGCACGACTAGTAATGACGCTTTCAGGTGTTCTTGGCGTTCAAAAGGTTAAAAATTATGAAATAAAAGTTTTATCGTTTGGAGAGTACAATTTATGTTTTAATTATTTGCTCGTATTACAGGGCTCACCCGGTATGATATTAACAATCGCATTTAATTTCAGATCAATCTCATGATCATGATCAATCTGTTAAAGAGTTCAAATACCTCCGTGCAGTGGCCTTGTTCAACAAGTTAAACATTGAGTGTAGGGTGACTAAAAATTAAATTATAAACCATAATAACAATTGAGCCAAATGTGAATCGGGTTCGCGGATCTAGTTTTATGTATCATACAATTCTTTAACGAACCATTTTTTTTTCTGTTTAAAATTAGACAAAATAGTTTGCATTACAATTGTACCTAGTTTAGTTATTAGGTTACAAGCTACCTATGTTAGTTAAGTCATAATTAATATTAATTATTGAAAAATAAAAAAAAGTAAGTAATTATTACTCTTTCCCTCTTTACAATTATTCCTTCAAGACTGAACGTAGCCTAATGATAATAATTGACGATGCTACCACCGGCGGACACGGCGAGGTCTTTATTAGCAAAACGATTATCGGTTTTGGGGTTTTTGCCAATGGATCAACATCTTGTAAAATGTAAAATGTACGTGAGGCAAAATACATCCCAGTAAGTCAGTGTGCTCGTCACCACATCATGCCATTTTTAAGAGTCCCCGGCAAGCTCGGCCGAATGTCACCTTCCCATACAAACGGAGTTTCGTTCTCATTTTAAAACTACATGTTGGATTGTAATGAAACTTTAAACATATAATAGCATGACATGTGGAATATCTAGTCCTGTAATGAGTTTATATAGCTCCAGTTTATAAAACAAACGAAATAGAGCATAAATAAGTTATGTATGAAAAACTTCAATTTGCTGTTTTTTTTTTCAACTATGGTATCTGAAGCTACATAAAATAATTACAGGACTAGACCTATAAATTACCTTCTCCTCTTCTTCCTCGCGTTGTCCCGGCATTTTGCCACGGCTCATGGGAGCCTGGGGTCCGCTTGACAACTAATCCCAAGATTTGGCGTAGGCACTAATTTTTACGAAAGCGACTGCCATCTGCCCTTCCAACCCAGAGGGTAAACTAGGCCTTGTTGGGATTAGTCCGGTTTCCTCACGATGTTTTCCTTCACCGAAAAGCGACTGGTAAATATCAAATGATATTTCGTACATAAGTTCCGAAAAACTCATTGGTACGAGCCGGGGTTTGAACCCGCGACCTCCGGATTGCAAGTCGCACGCTCTTACCGCTAGGCCACCAGCGCTTAGACCTATAAATTACCTTATCCTACTGTAAGTAAAAAATGAGAGCGTAACTACATTTGTATGCAGAACCGAGCTTACTGGGGATCCTTAAATTAAGTTATTGTCAACCTACCTTGCGTCAAATCCGGTAGTTCTGATCTTTTACAGACTTGTTTATGATGTTGGCCCAATGAATAATCCATGTTTGTGACCTCGAGCGCCGAACGCAACTTCTCAAAAGCTGACAATCGCGAATCTGACAGACGGATATCGTCCGGCGAACTGGTAATCAGTGGGCCCCTTAAGAAAATGGCTGTCAAAAAACTGTAGCCGCTTCCGTCTCTTGATTGTTCAGTGCTGACTAACCTACTTGACTTATTGTCCTATGTCATGTCCCCTAAATGAGGCAGAGGGCGACCACAGTGCGCTGAAATCTGGATCGGTCTTCAGCTTGTGCTTGAGTTCGCTCCAAGTCTTCCCAATACAAGCCTTCACCTCTACAATAATAGTCCTTGGGGATACCTGTCTATAACTTGCCTCGGTATGTGGTCAAGATCCCTTCGGCGTGTATGCCCAATCCAACTCCATTTCCAGCGCTTGATTTGCTGCACGATCGGGGTCTTATTGCAGCATCTCCACAAGTTGGCATTAAAAAAAATCTCAGCCAATATATACCGCGAATGCAGTGGAGGCGGTTAAGTAATACAGACTTGTAGCTGGCGCGAGATGTCTTTTGAGACATCTCGCACCCATACAGCAATACGGTTCAGTGTTACCAAACGTAATATATTATTTATTTAAATGTTATTGCACAATAAAAATAAGTACAAATGGATGACTGAATGCATTAAGGCATTCCCGACAAGCCAAATTATATGGCAAAACGGGAAACAGAAAAGTACAGTAAGAAAAAAATTACATAAAACAGGAACTATTAACAATTATATAGCGATAGGCTTTCTTCAATGTTTAATTGTCTCTGACATGACCTTGCAAAAGTCTTCTGATTAAAAACAACCAGACTTTTATAATAAGGTACCTATTTATTGAAAGAGAATGCAGGAAGGTGCATTGGGATTACTTCGAAAACGGGGTAATTTTGAAAATGGCAAATAACTATAAAATCTTCATATTTTAGCAACATGTAGAGCGTTTTCACATGTCCGATCCGTTAACGGAGGTATCAAGTAATTTTATTTTATTTTAAACAAAAAACAATAATTATATGTACTTATAAAAAATATAAAAGAGCATTTTTTACTTTTTGCTTCTTTGTAGTCGTATCAGACATTCGATATCGGATCGAACAAAGCGAAAACGCACTTTGGTGAATTGTATTAATTGTACTTTATTCGTACACATACAAGTCAATGGCATACGCTAACACACTTTCATGCATATAACCTTAATAGAAATGGCTTTAACACAATGGAATCGATTAAGATTTGACTAATTACAGGATTTACAGGTCCTTAATAATGTACATATTTTTGCATTTCACTCTTTTACGCTACTGCAAAGCTTGCCAAGCCACCTTACTTAATTTTTGTTTTATTTATTTGGCTCTAAACAAGTTACGGACAAGAGCGGAAATTACAGTATTAACATACAGTTCAGATCTAGACTATAACTCTAAACATGTGTGCACAGAAAGATAAGGACATATAATTACAATTTATTGCTATAATAAACAGTAGCAAGATTTAGCATTTATGTATTTACTTACTGTTTCTACAGTAGTGCTTCTAGTTTAGAAAATATTTTCCTTTACATAATTACACCGCTTTCCAAGTTATCCCAATGCTCCTTTTACGTGGACTTTTTTTACAACTGCGTCAGTTTTGCAAAAGCCGAGACCGGTTTTCTTACGAAACAGTACTTACATTGTAGTTACCATGCGTGCGCTCACGATCTCACGATAATAAGAGCATTTTGTATGCAGCGTTGAACCGAAATTGCTTTGACGCGCTGCCCAAATGTTTCAAGATGGACGTTAAGGATATTTACGACACGGAAATAGATCAAACATTGTATTTTATTGTCACATTAACCTTCAAATCTTAGCGCGTAACTATTCCAAATTACACCAGATTGTTCTACTCTTAAAATGGTAAATATATTCGTATATAAAATAAACACTAAAACTTACTAAAACAAAATACATGTAGTGTGGTATCGCAACAGCAATCGCTATGCACAGCAATGACCCATCGCGATGACCGCGATGTAATAAAACAATTGACTGAACTAGAAAAACAAGGAAAAGAACAAACAAGTAGGTATATAGGTATCTTAAACATTAAATTATATGTAAAAGAAGTCTGACGGCTGCAAAGCACGTATCAAGCGCGGTAATTTAAAATATAAATAGTAAATAGTCATCTTACTCCTCATATTATTTTATTCCAGGATGTTCATATGGTTGGCAGTGGCAGTGGTAGCATTGGCGTGGTGGGCGCGGTGGCGCGCAGGGCGCCGACGAATGTTAGCCCTGGCCAGTCAGCTAACCGGCCCGCCAGCGCTTCCCGTACTTGGCAACGCTTTGAGATTCATGGTCCCATCCGAAGGTACGTACATACGCAGACTCTAGCCCTGTTGTATGGAGAGCGATGCTCACCGGTGGGATAGGCTAGTCTTTTTCTTCTTTTCGTGTCGAGGTCCGTTTCTCATACAAAGAATGCCCAGTAGGTAGCGGTGTTGACAGCACTGGCTGTCGCGTCCCTCAGATCCAGCTCCAAGCAGTAACGTGGGCATGCGAGGCACGCCAGTAGATGTGCCATGGTTTGCGTTGCTGTGTCGCAGGTACATTGAGTTGAGGGTCTACGGAGCAGTCCACATTTGGCCATGTTTTGCTTACAGCGGCCAACTTGGGACCTGAGCCTGTTTAAGGACTTCCAAATTGGCCAAGGTTCTGATGGCTAGGAGGTAATTGCTCCAAAGCCTGCACGTACACGTCCGGTGGAGGCCACCGGGTCTACCTCAGCAAGCGGCGCACATCAGGTGGCTCACCCTGCCGGAGGCTGTTGCTCCGCTTGAAACTCCTGCGACTTTTAAGACAAGCAGGTAGCGGGATATGTCCATGCAAGGGGTGCCGCTGGTCGACCTCCTGTTTGTGCTTTTTGATAGCGATATAATATGTAAAGCTTGTTGAGCGGTTCGAAATCAAGCCCAAACACACTACTATCATCATCATCATCACACACTACTATAACTACTATTTTATTCTTGATCTAAGGAGCATCTGTTATTTTTATTGTCTGGAGTTATATTTTTAACCAACTTCCGAAAAGAGAGGAGAGAAGAAATTTACAATTTCACGTATTCGCTCGAAGTCAGCTGGAACTATTTAAAAAAATACAAGCTCAATGTACACTTAATCATAGACAGACATTTATAATCATAATATCACCTTAACATCTGACCAGGAAAACCAAACTATAATAAATACCCTGTAATTACAAATTCCTGATAGTCAAGTAAACTGCAACAAATAACCATGGTAAGAAACAAAAGTAATTGAGCATGCTTGCTTACCATGCCTGATTAAAGTGGCTAATAACCATAACCACAGTCCCTTTCAAGAACAACCAGTTTTCAAAAGGATTGTCGTGTGCACATTATTATCATAATAATTGATACTGAGGAAAGGAATCCCCAATACTTATGAATTCTTGAGCTCGTTCATTTTGAGAAGAAAGAAATCATGAAACCTTACTCACCACCAGGAATATGACAATACATAATTAATTATCTATGACCGTGTCCTTCCGTAAGGTGCAAGTACTTACTCAGTTGGGTTGAACCAGGTTCGAATGAGATCACATTTTAGTGTAGGTACTCGGGACTAAGTAAACAATAATTTATTCCTAGAATAACTATTAACTTAAAATATTCAGAACCCCATGTCTTACATAATTTTGGAAAAGAGCTGATACTCTTCAAACAGCTGGATTGATTTCTATCAATCAAAGCTATGAACCACTGCAAGTAAACTCGCTTTCACGTAAAAAACCTCGTAGAAATCGGTCCATTCGTTGCAGAGGTACAGTCAGCATCAATAGTAGCGGACTAAACAACGCGCCAAAAGTATCTGACATCTCAGATAACTTTTCAAAATATAGAAGAATTTCTAAAATTCAGGTTCCAAAGTATATCTTTTACAGTCTCAGTTGTTCTATATTAAAGATATCAGTTTTTGTTAAGCTGTTTTAATACTTATTTAGCGTTATTTGATCCGCTACTTTGCCACAAGGCATCAAGGTACGATGCCACAGACAGAGACGGGACTCCCATACTAGCGAGTGGAATCAGTTTGTTTCGCAAATCATTACCAAAATGTACGACAAAGAACTGTCAAGGAACCATAGTACCAACATAACCGATTTAAATAGTGTAGTACGCTGCACGCTTGCGATTCTTATCGATATTCGATATCGATAAAATGGGGTGGGTTGAAACATAGGCCTCTCCTCTCTACAAATTTTGTACTCAAAATCAGGTTAGTATCGAGTCCACATTTACGAGTAAGTTGTATGTTATATAATGGATACTCGTAGTTCTTTGAGTGGACTAATACGGTCGGGCTTAATGTGGACCCGAATTATTTTTATACAGTTTTTAAGTCGAGTTTTTTTTTATTAAAAGCTCTATTTTCAAAATGATCTGCACATACATGTTTCAATAAATGTAACTTTTCTATGGGAAGATGTATCAGTTCTTCGTGTTCAACAAATTTGACCCACTGCCTGCATCTGAAAACATACAGCCTTGGACAAACATGACTTTATCTACAGTTTATGTTCCAAGTGTTTGCCAATGACTAATGAGATGATCTACTGATTATTTAGCGCTAATATGCATCTATAAGTCATGTTTTTTGGCATCCAGTTATCAACAACCCTTTATCAATGTTCTAACTTTTTATGTATTTATATATCTGTTAATCATGAGAACCGGTCTGGCCTAGTTGGCAGTGACCCTGCCTATAAAGCCAATGGTCCCAGGTTCAAATCCTGGAACGGGTATTTATTTGTGTGATGAGCATGAATATTTGTTCCTGAGACATGGGTCTTCATCCAAGGGAAATTCCGCCCTAAAATCCCTTTTTTCGTGATTTTCTCGAGTGGCTCGCTTGCCACAAATTTCACACTTAGTAAACCGTTTTCTCGGTGGCATTGTAACAAACTCGCTCTTTCCTCTGATCACGGTTCACTATTTTCGATTTTTTCACTAAATAAAAAATAAATTACACGAAACACCCGAACAAAACATTGAAGCCTTCATAACAAACAAAACAATTAGGCTGACAGTACTGACTCGATGTAAACTTGACAGAATAAATAGCACAGACATTTTCTTTTTCTTCGTTGGCAATAATTTGCGAAACAAACTCCATACAAAACTTTTTTGTTCCTAGTTGCGTCAGCCTGGTCAAACATATAATATAACATATAATAACACCCCTCTTTTTGCGTCGGCGTCGGGGGTCAAATGGAGAAATGAGGGTTAAGTGGGGATTGCATGTGTTTAGTGTACAAAGTAGTTTCACCTTTTTCAATTGTTTTAAGGAATATGCAACGGTAATAAAAGGATAATAGCACATAATTGAGGTTAAGGCTGCGTTTCGCCCAGAGATGTGTAGCTGTGCGGTGCGAGGATGCGTAGCGAGAGTAATTGGAATTGGTATAGACTTTTATACGCGTCATTATTAAAGGGTAATTTGACAGGTATTATAATCGACGGTCAAGATCAATATAACGGCTACGGAGGCTGCTTACCATCAGGCGGGCCGTATGCTTGTTTGCCACCGACGTAGTATAAAAAAAAAAATATATATATATATGCGGAATATTATATTACATACTTACATGAGTTTTCTGGTCCAATACTCAACGATAAATAAATAAATAGTAATTATGATATTAAAGAATTCTCAATTAAGTGCATAAGTATAAAGTCTGTTAGGAACTACTAAAGTAATTATTTATATAATATATATCACGATTTTAACGATTTTGATTAAGTTGTTTTCTTCTACTAAGTACTTTTATTGGGTCATTTTCAGTCTTCTGCCTCGTGTTTTTCCCGGCATTTTGCCACGACTCATCTGATCTTCCAACCCAGAGGGTAAACTAAGCCTTATTGGGATTACTCCGGTTTCCTCACAATGTTTTCCTTCCCGGAAAGCGATTGGTAAATATCAAATAATATTTCGTACATAAGTTCCTAAAAACTCATTGGTACGAAATGGGGTTTGAATCTGCGACCTCCGGATTGCAAGTCACACGCTCTTACCGCAAGGCCACCAGCGCTTCTTATTGGCTCATTACTAGTCTAGGCATATAAGTAAATATTCGGCATGACCTTTCAGAACTGAGCAACGTGGTCGGCGAGCTAATGCAGGAATATGGCGATGTGTGGCGGTTCTGGCTCGGACCCGACCTCAACGTGGTCGTCAGCGATCCTGATGATGTCAAGGTAAACCTTATCTTATCTAATTTAGTAAGGTTTAGTTTTGCCGGCATATTGCCACGGCTCATGGAGCCTGGGGTCCGCTTGACAACTAATCCTAAGATTTGGCGTAGGTACTAGTTTTTGCGAAAACGACTGCCACCTGACCTTCCAACCCAGAGGGTAAAACTAGGCCTTGTTGGGATTGATCACGATGTTTTCCTTCACCGAAAAGCGACTGGTAAATATCAAAATGATATTTCGTACATAAGTTCCGAAAAACTCATTGGTACAAGCCGAGGTTTGACCCCGGGACCTAGATTGAATGTCGCACGCTCTTACCGCTAGGCCACCAGCGCTTCCTAGGCCACCTGCGCTTGAAAATGTAAAACCAAAATCGAAATTTAATAATCCCTAAGTATGGACAACCTGCAGCTGTTTGCATGCATGCGTCACCCCTTTTAAGACGCTTTTTTAAGAGATTAGGATTCTTTGTGTAATTAAATTAATATTACATTTCAGAATCTCCTCATGAACTCGAAAACTAGCACCAAAGGACCGCAGTATAAGTACATGGCTGATTTTTTAGGAGAAGGCATTCTGAGCGGGTCAGGTACGTCCTAATTCCACATATTTCTCGGTCGGTAATTTAGATTTAGAAAAATTACACTGCTTACCATTGAACTTTTTTTTTTATACCACGTCGGTGGCAAACAAGCATACGGCCCGCCTGATGGTAAGCAATCACCGTAGTCTATGGACGCCTGCCACACCAACATGCGCATTACCGACCCTTTAAAAACCTGTTACCTATTAAAATTATTACGACGTATAGAACCGGCATAGATAACCAGTGTTTTGCTTTGCGCCATGAGTTGTTGTTGTTTCAACAACAAACCAAAGAAGCGGAGTGTGAATCGCGCGACCTAAACGCGTAAGCGCCATGAATTTAACGGCGGATGGATTTAATTGAAAGATGTTTTCAATCAAATTCTAGATGGATATTGTTATACCCTTATCTTTATAGTCGACTTAAACATCTACTTATTAGTAATCAGACTTAAAAAAACGTTGGTTCCCCCCAATAACCAATATGAATTTCAAAATCTCAAAAACTACATCTGATTCTTAATTACAGGGCCAACTTGGCGAACACGAAGGAAAATAGCGCTGCCCAACTACGGCCGGAGGGCAGTGGAGAGCTACGAAGAGGTGTTCAACAGGGAGGCTGACCAGACGCTGGCGAGGCTGCGGGGCCGAGTCGGCGAGGCCTTCGACATTTACGACGACGTCGTCACGGGAACCACTTACACTATTTGCCGTAAGATTGCCCTTGTATTGTTCTAATACTTGTAATTCTATGAGCAGACTTCGCGAAACTCCATGGCTCCACCATTTTGAACAATTCCCAAATATTAATTGACAATAATTTCATTTCATTATCGAACCTGTACAAAAAATCACCAGAATCGGTAGAGAAATGCAACTTTTAGAGAAGAACGCCTTACATGCGAAGGTATTTTTGCACAAACAGCCTTATCTATAAACCTGGTTTGCCAATGGAAAATACAGGTAGGAAGTGTAATAGAATAACGCAACTCAGGTGTTGAGCTTGATAGAAGTAAATGACTGACTGGCTGAAAGTACAGTATAAAAACTAGCATGCAAAAAATTCAATAAACCCATCATTCTGCATCATATTTCTTATATATTCTGTGTTATTATTTTAGAGGCATTGATGGGATTGACGAGACAACAAACACTGAACCTGCCACATATGCATTCGATCATCAGCGAATCACACGAGTACGTAAATCTATTTTGTTCATTGCTTCAAAGAATACTTATTTGACCTACATTCATTTGTCGAAATTCTATTGCAGGATATATTTACTCGTCTTCATGAGGATGACGAAATGGTATCTTCAAATAGAACCACTGTACAGAATAACAAAATATTATCAAATGCAAATAAAGTTTATAAAGAAGATGCAAGAGATGGTAGACGCTATTGTGCAGCACAGACTTAAAGTCCTGGAAGCCATGGGTGATGAAAGGAAAATGGAGATCCTTAAATTAGAAGGTGACAATGAACACAACACCGAACTAAGTGTCGTAGATAGGCTTGTGTTGTCTAATCAAATATCAAGCTATGATGAAATGCTGAGGGAAATATTCACACTATTTACTTCGGTACGTATTTTTAGCACTTTAGTACAGTCAGCATCAATAATTTCGGATAAAACAACGCACCCAAAGTATTAAGATATAAACAGGTCTAGGCCGTCAGATGCGATGTACATGTCAGAAGGGCAACAGTTGTTCCAAGACCTCAACCTGTAGTTCAGTATGATAATACAGGATACGGAAGATGCGGGTATTGCAAAAAAGGAAATACGAACTTGGAGTGCTCAAAACGCATGCCTAGTAGCAAAATAATATTTTTTCTTTTCTTTTCATGTTGCTCAATAAAAAAAATGTATAAAAAACTATAAATTTGTTATTTATTTATTATCTCTAAGCCTTGCGCAATGTCAAGGATACTAGACATTGGTTGTCAATGGTCATATGGTGAAAGTTGGGCAACGCCAAGTATTCTAGAAAAATGAAGTATATGTTTCCTAGAAGATCATATACATATATTTTTTTTCATTATTTTTCTGTACTTTATATTACCCCTAATAACTCATTGAGGTGCTTAAAACCAGAAAAAAAATAGAAAAAAAATTTTGAGCGTGAATATATTGAATTTATTACAGAGTCAAGAGGCAACGGCAAAGATGGCATCTTTCTTATTGCTGATGATGGCGTATCATCCTGACCATCAGGTAAAATTGAAATGATTGATTGATTGATTCTTTAAATATAAATTAAATAACAGTTAAATGCCTTACCTATTATTGTTATTACCTTTTTAAGCGAGATTAAACCAGTAACTATTAAGCACTATGAGGCATGATGTAACATGTCCTTATTATCGGAAGAGGTGAATTTGTCTACAATTGTTTATTTCAATTATTCGCTATGTGCACAACTGTCACGCAAGTCTAGGGGAAAACGTCAATGCACTACATCTTATAAAACTACTCCAAAACTAAAAACTAATGAACAGATTTTCATACGACTTTGATCTATCGATAGAGTGATTCTTGAAGAAGGTTTACGTATATAATTATAGGTAGATTGCTCTTATCAATCTATCTATAGTTACAAAATTTGTATTGTACTGCCAATATTTGCATATAAAATCGAAGCCAGCTTTCGTGAATAAATCGAAACATATTACCTTTTTGATGTTGATTCTCAAGCTCTAGCGAAGGGTAGGTCAATTCAATTGCAGAAAGTGAAGCGCCATCTAGAACTGCTGCCAGATCCATTTCACTGTGTATTTTGCTTTTATTTAGTTTCACCTGTCCTGTTGTCTGTCATTGTGTGGATCTGTAATCAAATCTTTCAATTTAAATTTGACCCACTTCCCGGTTTCCGATTGAGCTGAAAATTAGTATATATAATATGTGGCATTATCTAGGAAACGGGACCTTATTGTCGATGGCGCTTATGCCGCACTGCGTCGCGCAGCATTGTATTAGTATCGGATCGTTTATGACGGCGGAAGCGCCATCGACAATAATGTCCCTTTTCATAGATAACGTCACATATGTACAATATTATGGTACCATCGAACCGATCTGATGATAGAGACAGGTGGCCTTAGGAACTCTGTGATAAAACAACGCAACCTAATTGTGCTAGAGGTTGTTAGAATTGTCTCAATGAGTTTATACGAGTATGCAACTAGATATGTCTTACTTAATTTATGAGTTTTATGACAACTAATCTTCCATAGATATTTGTTATTTTGAACAGGAAAAGGTGTACGCAGAAATAAAAAGCGTATTTGGCGATAGTGACAGAGACGTCACTGATGACGACATCAAGCAGATGCCGTACCTAGACATGACGTTCAAGGAGGTACTGCGGCTCTTCCCTATCGGAGTGATGCTGCAGAGGACCATATCTGACGATATCCAAATAAGTACGTATCTAGAGACTCGTGCCAGGATATGAGGATAACTGTAACAAAAACAAAAGGCGTGTTTGGCAATAACGACAGAGAGGTCTTTTATGATGACATCAAGCAGATGCCGTACCTAGACATGACGTTCAAGGAGGTCCTGCGGCTCATCCCTATCGGAGTGATGCTGCAGAGGACCGTATCTGAAGATATCCAAATAAGTACTTATCTAGGCTGGGACCAAGATCACTCTAACAAAAACAAAAAGCGTATTTGGCGATAGCGACAGAGACGTCACTGATGACGACATCAAGCAGATGCCGTACCTAGACATGACGTTCAAGGAGGTCCTGCGGCTCATCCCTATCGGAGTGATGCTGCAGAGGACCATATCTGAACATATCCAAATAAGTACGTATCTAGGCTGGGACCAAGATCACTCTAACAAAAACAAAAAGCGTATTTGGCGATAGCGACAGAGACGTCACTGATGACGACATCGATCAGATGCCGTACATAACGTTCAAGAAGGTCCTGTAGCTCCTTTCTACTGAAGTGATGCTGCAGAGGACTATATCTGACAATTTCCAAATAAGTACATATCTAGACTCGCTTATCTCTAAAAAAATTTTTGGACCAACTTTTCACTACGGGCTCAACCACGAAAAAGCGAACATATAAAACATCGACATGAGATGGATGAAACAGTCAATTTTATATTCACGTCATAAAATATGACTAGGGGTTGGAAAAACACTCTTTAATTTCCAAATGATGATATGCAATATGAACACGTATATTTCAGTCAAGTGTGTTGCAAATAAATTTTTCATCGCATTTAAATAAACATAAACATAAAACCTAAACATAATTTATTTCAAAACACGCATTTCATGGTTACTTCCATATAAAACACAGACTTAAAAATAGTGATTGTTTACATGTGCCTGCACTAGGATTCCCTGCGTTTCAGGCGAGGTATATGGCAAACAGATAAAGATAAAGATAAAGATAAAGATATATTTATTTGCAAAATGTAGTGGTAAACATAGTTGGTCTGTAAGTAATTTTAAGTGCGTACATTTTACTTAATGAAGCATGCAAACTTTCCTTATTAACTAGGTACTATAACTAAGTATAGCATATAAAAAATTTGAACAATATAACCATGCATTATAATCATATACTTAACATTAATTAATTTATATCTAAGATTTACAAAATATTATAATCATTATTCATTATTATTTATTAGTTTAAACAAGTTAATTTAAATATTCATCAATTCTATAATAACACTTATCCAAACAAAATTTATATAATTTATATTTAAATTCAGGCATGTCGGAATCCCTTATTTCTACGGGCAAATTATTAAATATTTTTATAGACATACATAGCACATTGCTTGCAAAGAATGCTGTCTTTGAGTGGAATGGGTAACATAGATCAGTGCCGTTTCGAGATTGATATATTGTAGTAGATGCCTTATTTCTAAATAAACCTAAATTATATTTGACAAATAAACTTATCTCATAAATGTATAATGAGGGTAGTGTCATCACTTTTAATTTATTAAAAAGAGGTCGACAGGGTTCTGTTTGATGCACACCACATATTGCCCGTATACATTTCTTTTGTAGCAGAAACACTTTCTGCATATTACTACAGTTTCCCCAAAGTATTAGACCATAACGCAAATTGGACATCACATGTCCATTGAATGCTAATAGGGCAGTTTTTTGTGAAGAAAGTTGAGAGAGCCTTCGTAGGGCAAATATAAACTTGTTCAATTTATCAATTAGCGTTTCAGTATGGTCTTTCCAGTTAGTATGGCAATCTAAAATAACACCTAGGAAACGAATTGATGACACGCATTCAATCGCATGACCATCATAGTTTATATTTACGTTCCTTGGCTTCCCTTGTGGTGCATAAAATTCCATAAATTTAGTCTTAATGAGGTTAACTTTCAAGTTATTATTTGCGAGCCACAGGTTGACATCCTCAAAGACTTGGTTGATTTCATTTTCATAATTTTGGGTATCTTTCTCTTGTACGACTATAGAAACGTCGTCAGCAAAAAGCGTCATCTTGTGATTAGTAAGAGATGGCAAGTCGTTAATATAGACGAGAAAAAGTAATGGTCCAAGGACACTGCCTTGAGGGACGCCAGTTGTAGCGTTAAGACAGTCGGATCGATATTTTATTAACGTTTTTGTGGTATCGTCATATTTCGGTATTTCTGTACATTGAACACGTTGGTTTAAGTAAGTTCGTACCCATTCATGACAGTTTCCTCTAATACCACAGTGGTATAGTTTTGTCAGTAATATGGTATGATTTACTCTGTCAAAAGCCTTTGACATGTCCATAAAGATGCCAGTGACAGGTATTCTATTATTCCTACAATTCAGAATATTTTTCATGAGATCCAGTACTGCTAGTGTTGTAGATTTATTTTTACGAAAACCAAATTGATCTTTGGTAAAAAGATTATGTTTTTCCAAAAAATCTGACATTCTTTTGTGTAGAATTTTTTCAAAATTTTTTGATAATACTGGTATTAGCGCTATGGGTCTATAGTTTAATGGATCCGTTATGTCACCCTTTTTCAGTAAAGGTTTAATAATCGTGAGCTTAAGTTTGTCAGGAAAGACGCCTTCAGCCATAGATAAGTTTATCAAATGACTTAGTACAAATGCAAACACTGTCGAATTTTCTTTTATAATTGACGTGGGTAGTTCATCATAACCAGCTGCTTTAGAGTTTTTTAGTGTCATGATTACTCTTGCAACCTCAGCTGGGCTTGTCGGATATAAGTATATTGTTGAGTCCAAGTTATGTAATTTGTATTGGTATTTACTTGTGTTACTATTACAATTGTCTGTTACAGTAGTATATTGACAATTTAGTTTATTTGCCATTTCTTTTGCATCAGTAATTTTTTGATCGTCAAAAATCATACTATCAGTGAAATGGCTCGGCTGACGCTTTCCTATGTGACTGTTTATAATTGACCATGTTGCTTTCCCTACATTATCTGCCTTATATATATAATTGTGATTCTGTAACCTATGTGCCTTCTTAATGCATTTTTTTAGTAGAGTTGAGTATTTCTTATAGTTTGCTTTATGAATATTTTCAGATGAATGAATGCATTTAAAGTAAAGCTTTCGTTTTGTTTTTAGAGCTTTTTTTAATCCTACAGTGATCCACTTCGGTTTGCAAATTGCATTAATTCTCACCTTTTTGAAAGGAAAGCACAGATTAAAAAATAGATTAACTATATTATGGAAGTTATTGAAGGCACTATTCGTAGTATTGCATGAGAGAATGTCGGAAAATGATAGGCTTTGTATAGCATCCTGGAACTTTTTACGATGTTCTATATTGAAGTCTCTTTTCCATTCGTACCAATATTTCACAGCGTTAAGACACTTAACTGGGACTGAAATTGTTTGTGCTTTGTGGTCTGAGAGGCACAAGTTGTGTACATTACATTTAACTGTGGCTTTAAAGTTAATAGCAATGTTGTCGATGCATGTGTTAGAGGTACTAGTGACGCGTGTTGGTTCATTAATTTGTAATTTAAAGTTATAGCTTTGTAGTATTCGCTCAAATTCTGTATTAATAGTATTGGTATTTAAACGATCTATATTGTAGTCACCGCATATAATTACACGTCTAGAATGTTTTTGTGATTTTGTGAGAGTATGTAATAAGTAGAAGAGTATGTAAACATTGTTCGTGTAAATTAATTTTCACTTACGAAGTACATAATACAATTTAGCAACTTAATACTATGATACATTAATCGAATACTCGTAATTATCCTATTTATCCTATTGTAAACCCAGACATATTGCTTAAAATTATTTTACAACTATTAATAGATTCTTTGTGTCTTCGTACGTCATATTTGAAGGGCTTTTCGGAGCGTTTCCTTTCCTTACACTTTGTGAAGCTAAGAGTATATAAATCTAAATTTGCGTTAAACCTGTTGTATAGAAAAGTACCCAGAGCAATGAAAAATCATTTAGATTAAAATCATTGTCTTGACACTGTTTTTTTGCTTGGCTAGCGCATGTAGATTTGCTTTAATGCAAATTGCAAACTGTTCAATTCTAAAAACCTACCTTTTTTTAGGTAACGCAACATTGCCGGCCGGCTGCTCGCTCGTCATCCCAATCTTTCACATGCATCGCGACAAGCGGTACTGGAGCAACCCGAACAGCTTTGACCCAGAGCGATTTAGCCCCGATCAAGCGAAGCTGCGCCACGGTAGCTGCTATATACCATTCAGCTTGGGACCGATGGATTGCATGGGTATAAAACTTTGTATTTTATTATTAACCAACCTTTTTTTGTAATCATTCGCGCGTACTTGTATAGGCGGGTAAATTGACATCATTTTAACATCAAAATGTAAATTCAAACCGGGTACCATTTTTGAAGGTGAAAATAGTAGGTATTTTAATTGTAATTGTTCTCAACTTTATTTTGCCTTTCAAACGTATATGCTGAGACATACATACTAGTTGCGTAATTTTATAAATAGGTTAAGACCAATGGAATATTCAGTAGTGACCATAGTAAACCATGCATGCATTTGAAGAATATCAATTACTCGTTATAGATGACAATAGACACAGGACACAGTGTGTTCCTGTATTTCAAACCCTTATTCGAGAATTCTCTATCTGACTAGGTAATTTGTGTGCAAAGATTATATTAATGAAATATTTACAGGGAGATATTTCGGCACCAAACTGGTGAAGACTATGTGCGTGAAGGTGTTACGTGAGTTCCGGCTGACTTCTCCGGAGTCGTACGAAGACATGCGCCTCGTGCTGGCCGTGTCCGTCGCCTCCGTCAATGGCTACCCCGTCCAGCTACATCATCGGAAATGTTAACGTGCTCCTTAAAACATTAATATTAGTATTTTATGTAATACTCCTTAATATCCTCCTTGCTACAAACTGCGATTATACATTAGTAATTAGTGTAAAGATACTGTAAGTAATAAATATTAAACAATAAACTAAGTAATGTTATTTTAATAACAACCCTTCCTTCAATACGTTATGACTCGAAAATTGTTTGAAATGTGTTTATATACATATTATTTAATAGGTAGGTATAGTCGTTAGATTTGTAGCTGGCCCCCAATGGCTTATCCTTTGTCTATTGTTAACTAAAACGGCGCTGTTATTGTTAACTAAGCCTGAAAAAAAAGAGTCGTATAATGTAATTGGCACCTGAGCGCGGGCTAGTCTAACGCTCATAAAACCAGTGTAGGTGTGCTCTCCGATAATGTGCCTTTGTTACGCATATCAAGGACACATTTTAGGCTGGTTCGGTAGCGTTCGACTCGCCGGCACTCAGTAACCGTATAGGGACCACATAAAAAGTAGCAATAGTACATTACGATACAAGTGCGAAAAATAGGAAATTCGAAACGAGTGGCGATAAATTAAAACACGACCGAAGGTAGTGTTTTAAATCGACACGAGTTGCGAATTACCTATTCGCACATGTATCGTACAACATTTTACAGTATATATGGCCCTTTAAATGTTCGACACGGTAACGTAATATGCTAATTTTCGCACTAGTGCGGTAAAATAGCACCATATGTACTGTAAATTATTTTTCCATTTGTTCATTTTGAATCTTATTTCAATTACGAGTACGGTAGGAGTTGTAATTAAATAACCGGTTAAAGTGACCGGGCCCTTTTTTTGCAGGTAGTGGCACGCGTCGTTTTAGTTAACAATGGACAAAGGATAAGCCGTTGGGGGCCAGCTACAAATCTAATATATATTAAAAGTCAAACTTATACATATACATATAATATACAAACTTTGACGGAGTTTGACGGAGACGGAACTGAGTCAGACCAAGCTAAGTTGGCAGAGATTTTGATAGCCCAGGCGGTGCAAATGTTATATAACACTAGTTTTCCGTCAAAGTTTGTATATTTTTACAGCTATTGTATAACTATAACTTTAACTCGGGAATAAGGATGGACCACTTTTTGCATAACAACCCTATTCCATTCAGACATTTCGTATAATTAATACCTACTTTTTTATTAGTTAGGTATTATAGATTGCATTAGTTAATTTGCTACTCACATCTTAGTTTAGTAACGTATTACATAGTTTACTTACCCATTCATTGTTTACTTTATAGTCATCATAGTTTTTCTTTTAGCTTTTAGGTTATCAATCACTAAGGAATAGCGGTGTTCCTTAACACAGGTATTTCTATGCTTAAAAAGAGGCGCCAACCTGTATTTTGTTAATTATGCTTGTTACAGAATAAATTAGTTTTTCATTTTTATTTAGATAATTCTACCTTCTCTTATAATTATCTTCTGAGACAAAACTAATGATTACTTTACTATTTATTGAAACATGACGTAAATACAGTAACACTTGTAACTCTCGGCTGGACCTCGCCTCGTTGGGTTTTGCCCGCAAATAACAACAACATTGAATAAAAAACCTTTATTGTATTAAGAGGATTCCGCGAATTAAAACAGCATATGTATAATTTACATCCGTACGTATTTATAAACATCAAACACTTATTCAGTAAATAGACCAAAGAAATAAAAATTACCATAAATTACAAATATGAAATCATTTAAAATATTAGATACTTTATTAGAGATGTATACAGATGTATACAGTCTCTAATGTTTTCTTTTGTACGTGAAACGCGAGTGAAATGTCTTGAAAACCCCGAATGGGTCGGATCAAAACCAGATGTACCGGAAATTCTCATGTTTTTATATCGATGTTTAGGAAATGAGTACTTGGAATCGAATGAACCGCTAGAAGATATGTACTTGTGGAATTTTCAGGAAGCATGCACAGTTCGGACGCTCCGGGCCTTCGGCTCTACGCGGGGCTCAATTTTAAACGTGTAAAATAAAAATTGACAAAAGGTTGTCAAGTCTTAAAGTGAGCGTAATGGTATAAAATAACACGTGTGAAAAAATCTACATAATGGGTCGAATCATGGTCGACTCTAATCGATTATTTTGCATTACAAGCTTGTACAGTTAGCAAAATTAATAGCTAAGCACTCCTGCATACATATTTTAGTACATATTTCTAAACGGGAGTGTTAAGCTAATAGTTTTGCTGACTGTACCTACATTAAACAGTATTTTTTGGTTTGGACGATACTTTATAGCATAGGGCTAAAAATTGACCACAGCACAGCCACGATACCCTAACACTAATCCAAAGCATAGTCATCAATTAAATAAGAATCAAGAGCTTGGGAAATAACCTGATGGTACTCGTAACATATAAAGTCGTACGGTCTTACTTCTAAAGTTATTATCAATCATGAAGCTGCTGGTGGTGTTACTTGTGGTGTTTGCGTTGACGACATGTCTTTGCGAGAGTGCTGCCCTAAACTCAGGTTTGTAAAGTAAGATTTTTAAATTTGGTGGGTGACAAAGTCCAGCCAAATTATGAACCCATTCACACTTAAAATGAGGTTACAAATAAATTAAAAATAATGTAAACAAATATGAGAGATTTTATTAGCATTTGACATATAACTTAAAAGGATACGATGGTTGTTTTCATTTTAACTAGTCATTGATATAAATAAAAGGGCTAAGTATACACTTTTGATATAATCATAATTGTCCACAAAAAGTACGAGATTACGAAAAATTAGATAAATTGATTTATTTACATTATTTGCAATTTTCATTGAACCTCACTTTATAACAGTTCTAAATTTTGAATTAGGTATTGGTAATTTTTCCATACAAACGTTCTCAACATTTTGACCCTAGATGAATAATTTTTACAAACTTTTATTTAACTTGCCCTGTTAGTATGTATGTATGTTTGTGTGGGTCAAATCTAGGAAGCTAAATTTGACCCACTTCCCGATTTCCGAATGGGCTGAAATTTTGCATACACATGTAAGTCGGATGACAGTGCAATATTATGGTACCATCAAGCTGATCTGATGATGGAGACAGGAAGTGGCCATGGGATCTCTGTGATAAAACACAGTCATCAAAATATGCATGAAAATCCGTTCGGTAATTTTTCAGTTTATCGCGAACAAACAGACAGACAGACACACGCGGCGGACTTTGTTTTATAAGGTATAGTGATTAAAATAAACCTGTCATTCTAAAGGGACAGATTGCCTACAGCGTTTTATTTAACTACAGTTTTGTTTTTCAGATCCAAGAATTAGAGAAACACGCGGTATTAAACCTGGTGGCGGTGGTGGAATGAAAATAGTGATCATCAAAAGTAACGGGGGTGGATGTGGTGGACGCAGTGGACAAGGGGGTAGCCGGGGGCATGGCAGCGGAGGTGGCTATGGAAGCGGCAGTGGTTACGGGAGTGGGGGCGGGGGCGGGGGCGGCGGCGGCGGCGGCGGCGGTGGCGGTGGTGGTTACGGGAGTGGATTTGGATATGGAAGCGGTGGTGGATATGGAAAGAAATAATAAACAAGCTGATGACGATGATAAATATTATGAAATGTATGTAGGTACCTACATGTGTATTTTTTGCGAGCCAGACATTAACTACTATTATAGACTATACCACGTATGTAGAGCTCAGCTTTTATGTTGTCCTACCCTACATATAGCTTGTCCTTCAGCCTTCTCCGGTCTCGACTTTCACAATTTTTCACTTTTGTTACGATTTACAATTGGGTTGGGCCCGAATTTTGCTCCGTTGCACCAACCAGCCCAGAATCTCTCCCTCATGCTGTACTGCTCTAGATTTGTTCGCCACGTATTGCACACCCAGCCGAGTTGCTGCAAAGCTACAATTGTGTTGCTGCAGTTGGTAAGGTTCGGGGCCCCCGAAGAAATCAAGTCTCGCTTTCGAGCGAGGCCAAAGGCCGAGCAGAAGGAGAGTAAATTAGATAAGAACGTTTTTTTTTTTAAATGCTAGTAATTATTTATTAAATAATAAATATAATTTTGTATAGATAGCAGTAAAGTTATAAGAAACACCATTTATGCCCAAATAAAGGATGTAAGATAAGTAAAACTGCAACGAATAATATTTACAAATATATAGAATCACAAAATTAAATTTACGTTAAAAACAGTGACATATGTTGAAGTATATTGCTGTTGAAGACCAGAACGGAACACCTGACATGTACGTCATGTTTTTAATATTTGATATATTGTTTTTGTATGATGACTATGTGTAACTAAAAGGTGTTTGGCAATATTGTCTTCAGTTCTTCGTTAAGTTTGTTCAGCAAGTAAGGTTTTTAAGCAACATTTATGTCGAGGTTAAGATCTGATGATGTATTCCATGAGGAAATTGAGGGAATTTCTCGACTTTACTCTTATCAGTACACTCAGCGATTTTTATTAAATAAAAGAACCAAGCATTTGCAATGTAGTGATATATGGAGATATAGAACTGCTCAAAAATAGAACGTCTTCAGGCCAATCGTAATTGGAGGTGCACTATGTTTGTAAACAATTGAAATTACATGTAAAACTGTTTTGTGAGGCCGATTTTTATCTTATAAAGATTATGTTCGTTTATAATCTCCAATACATCACAAGAAATGAAAATCATGTGTTAGAAGCACAAATATAATTATCTAATGCTTAGTGTTTATCGTTGTACGCAATCATAATGAACAAAATAGTGATGGTCTAGATGGATTATGTTTTGCTAACAAATGGCTCGACGACGTCAAAACATTTTCTTATGATAAAAGTTTATACTTTACTATTGTTTACCTACTAGACACTAACAGTGTCTATATTTATAATATTAAACGCTTTTTGAAATAAAAACTTAACCGAATCAAATGTTATTTATTCCTTTATCATCTAACCTGATCTCACCTTTAGATTCATGAAACTATCCGAAAATCGTTTTCTGACTTGGGAGCTGTGAGCCATGAGTCAACCACAAGTTGAGCCGTATAGGATTTACTTTATATTAGATATTCATACCATTCTACCATTAGTCGAATCGTATGAAATGTATAATATAAAGTAAACCTGACCTGACCCTGAGCGTTTATTCTTTGACCTTAACATCTAACTGGACTTGAATTCAAGATATTCTGGAGGTAAAGTACGGACGGGTAAAGTGCACATTAAGAGAATTGCTGGTAATTTCGTCTCGCTCTCTAGGTTCGTAAACAATTCGCTCCAGATATTGTTTAAAATAAACACATGATTAATGATTAGTGATGGGCTCAACGAGGGGCGGGAGGGGGTTAGGGTCGGCAACGCGCATGTAACTCCTCTGGAGTTGCAGGCGTTCATAGGCTACGGATACTGCTTACCATCAGGCGGGCCGTATGCTTGTTTGCCACCGACGTAGTATTTAAAAAAATGTCGTGATTCGGGTCTTTCTTGTACTAATGAACATACATCGGGGTTTTTGGTGCGGGAAAGTTTTACTCCAGCAAAAAACAGGTATAAACTATAAAAACCGATGCTATTTAAATATTTCTAAGGGCATTTGGAGCTGTCTAATTTTAATTCATAGTGTGGTAATTATTTTACAATAAACAAAGTTATAAATACACGAAAACATTCCCGCATCAAAAACCCCGATGTATGCTAATGAATTTCAGGCATAGGACGTACGTTTTGTCTACATACGTACCTCCATAGATGCACTCTATCTCGTCTTCCTTAGGGAATCAAATTGCACAAATCTTGGCAGAGTGTCATCGGACATGTTTGTCGTAAACAAAATTAAAATAATCATCGCTTGGTTTCATCGCTGCATGAGCGCTAAGGATGGTATTTTCTACTTACCTTCGAGAATATCCCAACTCCGGCATAGCCTTGAACACGGTTAAAATTGTAAACCTCTAGGTTTTGTAGCATTCGAACTATTGGGATTCTAATTTCCCTTCTTGAATTCGACTCGTGTTTAATGCTTGCTCCGATTTTACTCTGTTCTGCTCTGCACTTTAAATGAATAGAGTTAAGTTCATATCAATAATATCTGTTTACAATTTTTGACAGAATAACAGTTGCTAGGTAACAACATTATGAATAAAGATAGGTGTTGACATACGAGGTACATGCAACCTTCTTAATGTTGTATTCTTCTTCTTCTTCCTTCTGCCCTTATCCCACGTTATGTGGGGTCGGCACAACATGTTCTTCTCTTCCATTCTCCTCTATCTTTCGCCACCTCAGCACTCACTCCTTTTTCATATCCTCTTTCACACAATCCATCCATCGTTTTTTGGGTCTACCATCCGCTCATGCCTTTTATAGTGACATCTGGTGATGTAATTTGCATGCAAGTCATCTTTTCGGATCCCATTAATAGAAATCGCCGTCATCTTTACTAATATTAACAACATTTCTAAGTGTAGCCCCCTGTACTAAACACAATGAAGTGCCGGCACTTCATTGACGTGCGGAAACATTTTATTACAGTTGCCGACTCTAGTACTATACATCAATGGGTAAATACATTGACGATCAGCGATAGCAGCATGGTTCCATTTTCATCACCTGTCACTATGCCTGTCACATTCGCACTCACATACTTGTTAGAACGCGACAGGCATGGTGACAAATGATAAAAAGCCGACCATCTTATGCCTCTGTACGCTAGCTAAATGACAAAATACAGTGTATCACTTTTTAACACCACGTGATTCAAAAGATATGGACACTGTCGTTATACGCTGTCACGTCCGTACATAGTTAAGTACATGAGTTCATTCCTGTTCATTCAGATGAGCTGGAGGTAATTTGAAGGTTAATAAAAAAAATAGGAGGAAAATTATATTATTCATTTTTACCTTCATAATCATAATGACTTATCATAATAACTACAGATGTAGATTCAAATCAAAGAAACACTCCGAATAATGAGTGGTAATCAATAATGTTATCAGTAAAATTGGTTATGAGATTAATGAGGTTTGTGGTGGGTCCGATAATATACATAATGTGCAGATAAAATTGGCTATCTTAGAAACCCAATGGTTGAATTATCATTCCATCGCCGATTAAATGAGTATACTCGGACTGAAAAATCGGCCAAGTGCGATACGGACTCGCGCTCCAAGAGTTCCTCAGATTTAATTTTACAAAATTAAGGCCTATTACCCAGTAGTTTCAGAAATAAAGGAGAATGGTTAGAAACTTTTTCTTTTAAGAAGAAAATGAAGGACCTGTGTGAAATCACCGCATTCATACAAACGTATTAGTTAGCTCCTGAAACCTCAAAGCTTTGTCACCGATAGCACGCTAGGTAGGTATTTCGTAATGCGAACGCAGCTCTCCCATAAATCTGCCATGTAAGGGGCACTCGGAGAATTGAACTCCTTGGTGTTTTTGGTATGTCGTGAGGAATGTTCAAACATGTTTTTTTTTCAATCGTCGCATTGCGTATTTTGTATGAAGTCTGCAGTAGGTACTATATTATAGACCTATACTTATAGATCGCGAGCCAGGAACAGATTTCCATGACCAATGTGGGCTGAAAATGACAGCCACCGAAACACGTAAAAAAAACATCACAAATAAATGTCCTTACCAGGATTCGAACCCAGGACCATCGGCTTCACAGGCAGGGTCACTACACTACCCACTAGGCCAGACTAGTCAATGTTTTACGATGTTCATGTTGACGGACTTTCCACCGCGGTACAACAGGCTGACCATTTTTTAAATTCATAATACCATCTAAACTATCATCTGACAAAGTATCCGTAGCAAGCCTGGAGGCGATGACTGACGATATATGCTCCAGGCCCGCGGTCTATTATGTACATTACTTCCTGTGTGTTTATTTGTAAAATTTTTAGGTTGTGCAATTTGTGAATTTACATCAAACATCTTGGTGGCTTCACTTTTTAAATCAATCCTTGTGTCCTAAGGGCCAATCTTGCCAAGGGAAGTTTCATCGGCTGCAACAACCACTAATAAGCTTTTAGATTAAGCTGTTAGGTAATAGAAATAACTTATTTTTTGATAAAAAAAAATACAAGTTTACATAATTATATTTATTCTATCAAGTGACATTCATTTAATATATCACATGTTAAGCTTATTTAAGGGCTAAAAATTACTTTGAGAAAATCCTTACAATAAATCTAGGTACTAAGTAATAGCTTAAATAAACAAAGATATTAGACTAAACCTATATGTACATCATTTTTATCCTTATATCAAATGATTACAGTGGCAGCAGTTCCAATAATGACCTACTTATTGGTATAAAAACTTTTCATATGCAGGTGTACAAAGGCTCGGGTGTTATGGATTGTAAAAAAAGATTTTTAATTATGTCACAAACTCAGACAAACCAAGTAGGTATAAAACATTTTTAATTTAAAAATACTGAAGTTTATAAGTTACTGTTTTTGTTTTATGTAATTTAATAACCGTTTAATATATTTTTACACAATTTTCAACCGTGGCTGAATGCCGGATGGGTATGTGCCTTCGATGATTAACCTGTCAAAAAATTACAATATGGCGAACGAATGTATGAAATGTCACCGAATTCAAGAAATAATTCGCTTAGAATTTCGTTTTTTCGCAAGTGTGATGTAAGACATTGTGTGTAACCCCGGGGGTAAGAATATTGCGAATCTGGGTCTTTAATTCAACACACCCTCGTTTCCAATGGTTCACTTATACCCCTCGTATTTATTGCTGAAGCCCCTCTTAGTTATGCAAAGTTTTGCATGAAGAATAAACAAACACTACAAATAGGTACACAGGTACTGTAATATAAGTATTTATTTAATTATTTTTTATTTGCTAAGTACGAGTATTTACATAAAAAACTTACACAACAAATTGACTGACATATGGTCAATGATTTGTCAGTCAATAAAGCCTAGTTTACCCTCTGGGTTGGAAGGTCAGATGGAAATCGCTTTCGTAAAAACTAGTGCCTACGCCAATTCTTAGGATTAGTTACCAAGCGAACCCGAGGCTCCCATGAGCCGTGGCAATAATGCCGGGAGAAGCGAGGAAGAAGAAATGGTCACTGATTGAATGTCTGTTTTCTTAGTTTCTTAGTCATTTGTATCTTTTTTATCAACTAATAATATCAATGTTATCAACTTTTGGGTCGTATTAATTTATATCATAACCAACCAAGAGTTGATAAAACCAGAAGGCCTAACCAATCATACATCAAAAACCGCCAAACGAAAACAAAACATTATCAGCTTGACCGATGCTACAATAAGTCACATGAAACATTAGTACCGCCGCCATAAGGTCCCTTTTGATATGGACTGTCACATACTGCGGCCACACTATGCTCCTCGCTTTGCTCCTCACGCTGCCGCGATGTTGCCCTCTCTGCCCACACCACTGTTCTACTCATGTGATTAATCCCGACGCTTTATACTTTATAATCATTGCCGGTCCTTTGATGGCCAAAAAACCGACAAAAATAGGGAGCAGCTTGACCAGGAGCATTACGAGCAGCATGACGTGGTCACACTACGTCTCAGCCTACTTCCCTCGCTACTTCCTATGCCACACGTCGAGTATGTGGCCGGGGTATTTAATTTTTGATTGACGTTTTCTATCAACGATTATCATTTTGGTTAGAATTATAACTCCTGGAAAACCTTAAAAGTTACCGAAATCGTAATACATTCCTGTTAATCGAGGTAGTTTAAATGCTGTCTTAAAGCAGCGCTGAAGAGTATTTTTTCTAAAAAACAAACATCCCTCGGCTTAATTCTATCTTATCACAAGAATGATATCTTATGACATGATAGATGACAATCTCTGGCCTTATTTGGTCTAAATAATTTAAAGAATATATCTACAAGACAATCAGCGTCTCCCCGTTGAAACTATTCTGAGGTTGTTCGTGGTGAAAAGCCGCTGGAAGGAGCTGATTAACTTCTTCGTGTTCCCGGAGCAGGGGTATTCTGAAACTGCCTTGCGGACTTCGAGGATGAAATCGTAAACTTTCCCTCTTGCGATTTTACCAGCGACTGTTCTAGGGAAATCTTCCACGAAAATGACGCCGCCA
The DNA here is from genome assembly GCF_033807575.1 of Cydia pomonella. Classification (NCBI taxonomy): domain Eukaryota; kingdom Metazoa; phylum Arthropoda; class Insecta; order Lepidoptera; family Tortricidae; genus Cydia; species Cydia pomonella. The sequence goes on from NC_084722.1 coordinate 7,242,584, forward strand.
TGTATGTGTTTGGGAACGGATAATTTACCTGTAAAATGTCATTTAATAATTAATCTTTGTGTTTAGTCGAGTACAAAAGTATAGCTAGCCATATTCAGACCAATATAGGACCAACTTAGCTTGGCCTGACTCTATTCAAAAACTAATTTAAAGATTAATTCAATTTACTACTACAGCATAGTAACCGGTTTAAATTAACTTGAATATGTTTGAATCTCACGGGAGTTTAATCATTCATATTACTAACATATAAAATCATAAATTCCTTAAGTGCAGCAGGCAAAGAAAAAACAAAAAAACCTCTATTTTCCTTACTGATTGGACTTTTCTTTGCTTATTTATATTTAGAACACAAAAAGTCAATGTTAAATATGTTGTACAACTGATAAATGGTACAAATAGACCTGGAGTTTCATTAAAAACAAAAGGATGGTCACGTTTGTTTCTTGACTCAATAATTTTCTACTGCAAAAACACAAAAATCCTCGAAAAATATCGAAAACTAAGGCCACACTCCACTTCTTTATGGTCTTGTCCGCAGCATACAAAACGAATCCCGGGATCTGCTTGAAGTACTTACAGCTTCGGCTCTTCTGATGCAGTTATATCGTATCTCCCATCAATATATTAATCCAGTCCCAGTATTTTTCCCCATTTAGATTACGTTCCCTCCAAATAGACCTTTAAAACACAAAATGCGCAATACTCAGTGTTTTTATTCACCGTATGCTGGTCTCTTTCCTCTTCGAGCTCACATGCCTGGGTATGCTATCCGAAAATCGAAGGCTACTGAACTCGACGTATTGTTAAAGTGGTACTTACCAGCAACGATATCTTTAACATCCTGCTCTGTAAGACTGAACCCAGGGCGTGTCTGGACACACGCGACCGCCTGCTTGCCGTCCTCAGGGTGCGGCATGCCCACAACGCACACATCCATCACTCCTGGGTGCTCCAGGATCAACTGTTCCAACTCTAAAGGTGTGACCTGGAGAAGACATGTCTAAGTGTTATTCACTCGTAATGTAAGTCAGCTCAAAAGACGGGGAATGATTAAAAAATCAACTAAACTAATATAGTTTTCACTAAGTACCTTAATCTAGCAACAATTATTAAGGCGCATTATTGAGCTCCTTAGAGAAGCAGGTATAATAAGTGATGTTGAAATATAAAATTGACCAAAGTAGATATTCCTAATACTAAATAAAATGAAGTTGATAGTAAAGGACAAATGCAACAGAAAGACGACCAATTTGTACCTTTGTTACTAGATACATTTAATGCTCGCCTAACGGGTGATTGCACACCATAGATAGAGTATAAGAATTAATAACGTTAATCAGTCCAGAAGCGAATAAAATAAACAGTCATGCTTACGTAATAGTTGCGATATCTGAACGAGCTGCTCATGCGCTCCACGTAGAAGAAGAATCCATTTTCGTCCCTGTACAGCAGATCCCCGGTCTTGTACCAGCCGTCGGGAGAGAACACGGCCGCTGTAGCTTCTGGGTTGTTGTAGTATTCCTGTGCATACAGTTTGGATAACTGTTTAAGTCTGGGTATACTTTTCATAAGAATACCTCCCATAAAATTATTATTAAAATTATTATTGGAAAGTATATTTTAAGTCTGCCGTTAATAAATTGATTACCAACCAAAATACTTATTTTGGTTGCAACATTATTCCAAATATAGCTGATAGTAACTTGGTTAGGACAAACTCGGTTAAATCGTGGTCATAAATTGCGTGATAATCAACTTGCTATTATAGTTGAACGAACATATTTTCCCGGTTAAGAAAGTACTTACCGTAAACCTTGGACCCTTAGTCCACAGTTCTCCTGTCCTATTTGGCTCAGTGATAACTTCGCCAGTTGTCGGATCCACCAACTGCAAGTACAATTATTGTATCAAAGATTGTCAGCCATAACACCAAATAGATAACTGAAGAATGTGAAGCTAGACATAGTTTAAATACCTACCGATGAATACTAATCGCTGTAACAAAGTAATATACAACTGGCATTTATCATGATTTGATAACTTAATAAGATATAAATGATGTATCTTAACCTCGCTAAAATAATTGTATATGTACGAACAATGTTCTGACAAAAATGTTTAAGGAGTTACGAAATAATGGGGCTTGGAGAAATATGTGAATCTATTAAGAAATTGTATAATAACTAAATATTTATCAAAGTTACGTTGGGGTTGGTTGGAACAATCTATAAGTGTAAGGTCCCATTTAGACGGAAGAACTTGCATGCGATTTTCGCATTGCATCGAATACTGCATGCAAGTTCTCGCGCCGTGTAAATGGGGATAAGTAAAAAAGCTTACTTGTACTGGTACTAACGATGGCAGCTCAAAGCCACAATTACCCTGAGGGCCGTTAGGCGCTGGCATCAGAATACAACCGACACATTCGGTCTGTCCCATGAGGTTCCATACGAGGCCTTCAGGTCCCACCCTTTCCTTAAAATAAAAATTCTGGTATATTGACATAGAAGTTAGAACATGCAGGAAAGATTGTCCAATTACGAGTTTTATAAATATTTCTTTAGTCACGTTCCCGAGCAAGAAAATAAATCTCATTACTTGTCGCTCGTCTGTTAAATAATCCTACGGACACTGCGACACTCTCCGATGTTTATTTTGAATTCGGCTCATAAAGGAACGTTATCAAGAGAAAATGCAGCCCCATTTGAAGCTTGTCAGAATAGTACTTTTTACAATAACCCATGCTAAAGTAAAAGTTTGTATCATATTTTTTTAAAGTTGGTCAATTTTTTTAACGCAGAGTAGATCTGATAGTTCAATCATGTGACGTCCTTTTCTACATTATTTACGAGGCTTTGATTTCCGATAAACTGATAAAGTTTATAATCTTCTATCTTACTATATTGTTTGTTATTAATTACAACGAGTACGTGATAAGCTAATGATAAGAGCCTACATAAGAATGTCGAAATTAAAGACCATGCCGAATCAATCAATTCATCAATCAGCAGTGTAAGAATGTGTATAATTTATACATCTACGATAGATAGAGATACAATTTAGGTATTCATTATGTTACCTTTACATTAAGGATTTACTTATAACTTGCACCGTTTTTAGGGTTCGGAAATGTAACGATTACATCGTGGCCGTCTGTCCGTGTGCCATAGCCATATTAGGTTGCTAAGAGAGTTATTTGATTCAGTGTATACTTTTGGTAGTAATCACTAAACACACATCCATCGACGATACGACGTCGTATCGTGAATATGTGTGTTAGCCCCGCGATACAAAGCCGTAACGTTGCACGACGTCGTATCGTGGTTATGTGTGTTGGCCCTAAGGCATGGTCCGACACGCACTTGACTAATTCTTATTTATTTACTCTTTTAATAACAAATTGCCGTAAAACACAGACATTAAATAAAATAATTAAAACGAAATGTTTCGCTCCATATCGAAAAACTTCATCTAAGGGTCTCCCCAAACTAGTCGACGCCGTTTCGGCAAATCGCGTACGGAAAAAGCTTTATGTGAACGCAATAAGAGCGAATAAGTCGTAAATCGGCTCGGCCCACGCGAAACGACGTCTTTCGACGGGAAAACGGCGTTTTGCCGTAAAGCTGTTCGCATTCGTACGACGCTGTTTGCAGCCTACCGCACACGTTCGCATTCATAAATCTCCTTATACCGCCGTACGGTGCCGGAAAGAGTGGAACGGCTCCGATCACGGCCGAGTACCTACGATAAAGACCGATCAGAGGTGGCGGAAGCCGTTCAGCGTCTTCGACGGCCGAACATAGCTGACGACGGCCGAACAGAGCCGATGACGTCCGAAGTAGCTACTGATGCGTTTGTATTTGTTCATTTGAATTATTACCCACATTAAAATCTGCAATAGATCTGACAACACGGAAGTAATAATGACGGAGGAACATTTAATAATATTAGTCGGTAAATATAAGTGTTTATATGCCGTGTCTGACCCTAAGTATAGTGATCTATATTGCCACAAAGAATCAACCCACGGTCGCCTCCGCTTTTGCTGCTGTTCTAGCTCTTCCAACAAGTAGGCTACGATAAAAATGCTGGTAAGCCTTTTTTTCCATGCCCGTCAACGTAAAATATCTATGGATCCCTATTCATCATCACAGGTTATTATATAATATGTAACAATTACCAAGGAAAATAATCTTACAGGTCTGTTCAATTTCAAACTCAGGTGTTACTAACAACCAGTCTCCAAAAATGAGATTTACGATTGCCGATCACCCGCTGTCCTACATCTGTTCGTCGAACTCAACGGCTGTACGTGTGCTGTCTGACGTCTCGACGGCAGGACGGAGCACGGGAGAGCCGACCGTCGCTTTACAACTGTTGCGATAGCAAGTCGCAGGCGATCGGGCGTCTCTACGGCCGCAAGGAGGATGAGACTGCTAAACGCAAGTGTCCAACCGCGGAGACGGTCGATCGGCTAAATGCGAATAGTGTGGTGTAAAACACTCGGCGAAAGCCGACTCCGCGTCGACTGGTTTGGGGAGACCCTAAAGCTGCATGCGTTGGCTAACCGATTTTGCCAAGAACTTGTTTGTACTCACCTTCAGTTGCTTAAAAATTTCAGGGTTCATAGTGAACCCGGTGATGACGATTTTCTTGAAGCACGTAAGGTCGCAGTATTTCTCGTGTCTCACAATGTTGACAAATAGCAGTGGGCTTGAATTAACCATTGTTGGCTAAAAACATGGAATTAAATTAAATTTAGATTATAAAATGACAAAACATAAATTTAACAATCCTAACGCTAACGAATGAACCGATTTTGTCAAAATAGTTGCGTAAGAACCACTACTAGAAAACCTAGTTAAACGCATTTAAAATTTAAATAGGCAGCGCAAGCGCGCACGCACATAATAGTAACATGATTGCCGACTTCGTGAAATGAAATTCTCCATCTAAAAGAAAATTTTAAGTTTAATTGAATATAACAGTAATGATTATGAGCGAAAAGGAAAAAGGACGACCGCTTCTTCATTCAAACGTAGTCCCATTTCCCTCTCTTTTATTAACATTATTGAAAATATTTCGACACAATTTGATTGTTGGAGCGTTGAAGCGTTGGAGGTTAATTTTTTATTTATTTATTATATTAAATATCTTACATTGAACTAAACAGAAAAGTGCCGTGAAACCCTATCGGGTTTGTATACCAAAGTACACTTCAATGGCTCCACGAAAAAAATGGTTCTTTAAAAACTGCGTAGGTCTTTAGCGTTTAAGACCGCCCGTTGTCTACCATAGTCTAAGTTGTGTGGTTAATTTGTATGCCATTATGTTCTTTTCATATTGGTGAGCAATAAAGAATATTTGTATTGTATTGTAGGTCTTATTCGATAAGTAGCTCTCATTACAGCTCTTTAAAAACAGAAGGCATTGCGTACGTTACCTTATATTTGTTAATAACATCAATCATATGTTCGACGGTTTGAGGTGACGATGTTTGCACGTTGTATTGGTTGCTAGAGATGTTACTTATCGTTGATAAGTAAGATGTTATCCAGTGCATGCTTGACTGGTTCAACAAAGGAACCCTTTCTCTGAAAATATACCTCATATTTTAGAATCTTCACTAACAGAGTATGAGAGTATAATGGTTTATCCAGTAAAAAGTTGCTCAGTCGACGTTTGAACGCTAAATTACGCCGTTCGTTTCGGATCCCAGCGGGAAGATATTCGTAATATGTAATGGCTCCTGTACACGATGGCCCAGCGCTGGACCAGCGAGATCGCCATGCGATTGTTATGGCACCTCTACAAGATGGTCCAGCGCTGGACCAGCGAGATGGCCATGTGATGGTTGAGAGCACGCACTATGGAATGGGCTACGTGTAGATGCGTACGCACCACCGCTGGCCTTTGATGTGCAGACGAAAACCGACCCCGTGGCTACCCCATCGTCATCCCGCCGCGCCATACGCCATCCGACACCGCTACCCTCTCTATACGTTGGCTCATCTTAGTGGGCCAGTATGATGGCCCATCGTGTAGAGGAGATATAAGACCCATGACGCGAGCGTTTGTTTCAGCCAGAGCCAATCTTACATACACAGCCAGTGAACTCTAAGTCCTCACCACAACCAAACTATGTAGTAGATTGTGTCGCAAGGGAACAAAAATTACAAATTTATGTCGAAGGCGTGCATTGAATCCTGAACGAAGCGATGGATTCTAAAATAGAATCCAGAATAGCCCGAGGTGAAAATTATTTTGCTACCATGTGATACACTATAAGTATGTTTCAAAATATTATTTAACAAAAGTGCCACTTTGACCCCTCCTAGCCAGGGAGGAAAACGCCCTTTTCCGAATAAGTAGGTGATGTCAAAACAAAATTGTATTCAACCAACTGGTGTTAAATTTGAGTTTTCTACGTGGCGGGAAAGAAATGTATCTTTTAAAAATGGACCGAAGTACTTACTTTCCTTTTATAATTGAGCTTATTTTCACAACCTTCATAACTTCAGAGTGCTTGATGGCTGCGACCTTAGGCAGGCCAGTGGTGCCACTCGTGCTGATGAGCCACGCGTACACCTTGTCCGTGTCGAAGTTCACCAGTCTGAAACAACAGCTCTTCTTAAGACTCTTGAACTAACCCAAAAATAGACAATTAGACAAGAACGCTTAAGATTCCTTAAACTAACAGGCCAATTACAGTTTTAGTTATTAGCAGGCATCCGTGTTATTACCGCACGGTAAGACTAATAGCGAGCTATGGAGTCGACATTAGCAATAAGATTCAACTCATACTCATACTCAGTCATGTATTTAATAAGTGATTTTAATTTTATAATCAAGAAGTAGAACTTTGACGAGTTATATACTACCCTTTAATTTTGTCTTTGAATATATAAATATTACAAATAAGAATATTTGTCATTTTTTGTATTGATTAAATTACGAAATTACGTAAAAAAAAAAAACAATATGTATATTAAAAGACGTAAAAATAATATTGATATAAACTAATCAATACAAAAAAATAGTCATTATTCTTATTTGTAATATTTATGTCCCGAAAGACAAAATTAAAGGATAGTTTACAAACATTCATGTCCTTGTAAAATTAAAATCAGTAATTAAATAAATGAATGAGTATGAGTATGAATATGAGTTGAATTTTATTGCTAATATCGACTCCATTAGCTCGCTATTAGTCTTACCGTGCGACAAAAACTCCGATGCATGGTTATTAGATCTGTTTCCAATATGATCCTGATATGATACTGATCTGTCAGTGTCAAAAGTGATACTTCTTTGGAAAGAGATCTAACTAAAACTAGAATTAGCCTGTAGGGATTTATACCATACTTTACTCTTTGATGTGTACTAATCGGCATATGGCAGAAGCGATGTAGTCAGCCGGAGCCGTTCAGAGGATCAGAATTCAGCAAATGCTTAAACCATCTCAATAAACAAATTTGGTATCGACATTAATCTTTCGTGAGACATCTTAAAAATTTACATATCACGCTATTGGCGAAATGTTTCGAATTTCGAACCCATCGGGGGTCCCTCTTCAGGCTTGAAGCTTCACGATGGGTTCGAAACATTTGTCGCCAATAGCAACGAAAAAATGCAAGTGAGTTCCGTGAAATGTAAATATTTTAAATTTGGTATCCTTTTAAGATCGCTACCTCAAAATTCCTATGCAAAGGTGCACATTAAATCACTATTTTTAGTAGGTCTGTCTGTATACGACTCCATATTTGTCTGTAGGCCTAATCAATAAATTACAAAATAATCCAATAAATTTAACTTTGATTTATTAGGATTATCGCATTATTGATTGGGTCATACTGGCGCTTTATCGATTTATTACGATTGTACCTTATCAACAAGAAAAAACAGGTTGCATTATATTTGTTTACGCAATGCAATAGATATTTATTTTATACACTCAATAAAACACATGTATTTTGATTTTATAATTTAGCACTAAAATATATATTTCCATTCGTATTTAGCCCAATAGAAGTCGAAATAAATAAATAGATAGACGGCCCGATTCGAGCTTTAAGATACGTAAAACTTTTGCTAAAGATACGATATGGATTGATACGTCAGCGTCAAAAGTGACGTTTTTGTTTGAAGAAATGTTTGACGTATCTTAAAATTGGAATCGGGCCGAGAGTCAGTTTAGGGGGCGGGCACACTGGCGATTTGCGAGTGAGGAATTGAGGATTGGATGTTTACGATCAGTGTCAATTTCCCAACGTTAATCAACCACCAACATTAATTAACCATTATAAATTCAACCGTAAACTGTAACGGACGGTTATAGTTTACGGTTCATTTTATAATAGTTATTACCAATAATGGATAATTGCTTTAACGTTTCGGCTAACACTGTATACGGCAGCATTTCCACACTGTCGATTGACAAGTAGTTTTTTAAGCGAACGGCCCATTCGTTTCGTTTGTCTCTGGATAATTGACATTATAGAAAATATTTATAAACCATTTGATTTAGTTAGTTAGGTACTAATATTGTTAATACCATAGTTATGCCCCTTCGTTTGACTTGTTTGATACTTTTATTATTATGAGAACTACCAGCGTAAAACAAATTACAAATATATTTTTAAAACTCTACCAAGCTCTCATATAATATTTAAAAAAAATCGAATATAGTCCAATGAAAAGGAAAATACGGACATTTGTATGGACAAGCGGTCATACACGTTCCTTTATAAAAATTACGTAGTTTATTTTTAAAATTATATGTGAGGCAAACGAGCAGACGAACCATCTGATGCTAAGCGATTACCGTCGCTAATAGACACCCGCAATATCAGAGGGTGCGTAAGTGCGTTGCCGGCCTTTAAGATGGGAATACGCTCTTTTCTTGAAGGTCGTATCGGTTCGGAAATACCGCAGGAGCCCGTTCATTCCACAGTTTACATAGCTGTGCGAGGCCATTGATATCTAAGGATCATTGATATGTAAGGATGGGCCTTATGGGTAATAAGAATGGGGCCAGTACAGCGGTGTCACGCACACGAATTCGAGCCACGACGCGATTGGTTGATGAGATCGCATCACGCACGATTGGTCGCAACTAGTTATATAATAAAAAAAAGCAGTTAAAGTTTTAAATGCAAAATTGTTTGATGAGATCGCATCACACACGTGATTTTAGAAAAAAAAGTGGTTAAAGATTTAAATGCAAAAAAAAACGGGTTGCACTTCGGGAGTGCCGGCAGAAGTGAAAACTTGAATATTAACGTTGTGCATTTTTGATATTTTGCAATGGTTAGGGAATAATTTTGCACGAATTGCTTTAATTATCGTATAAAAGTACTATCATTTATGTGGTAAAATACAATATTCATTTATTGCGCTATCGTACACAAACATGACAATTTATAAATATCATTAAAAATTTAACACTTCAGAACTATTACAATTATTAAACATTAAAAAGTTTATCTCTCAGAAAAATCAACTTTCATCCATAATTTCAACGACTCTTACACCATCATCATTACTAGAACCATCATGGACTTTTTCGGTCAGGTCACATGTCCGTCTTACGAATGTTCAATCTGACGAATCTGTCGGTCACGTGACCTGTTTTTTTCCCCATCACACAAAGTGCACATCGCCGCTAAAGAAGTTTTCACTTCAAAAAAACATCAATTTAAAAGGCAATCTTACCGTTAAGGGATCGCTGCAAAAAGTCGCCATATTCAACCTCCCTAAAATTAAGACTATAATATAAAGTCTTACCTGAATTCATTATCCGGGGCACGGTCATCGTACGCCTTCACAAAATCTGCGTAAGATCTATCACTGTCGCCAAACGTCACTATCCTCATGTCTAACCCGAGGTCTTTAGCTGCCCTCTCGTAGTCGGCCAAGCTGGACGTTTCACAAAAAGCCATTTTTGGCTTTATTATGTTTAAGACTACCTTTACTTCCTCTGTTAAAGAAATATAAAAATTATAAACCTGTGCAATTTAAAAATAAATAATTAATCGCACTTGAATGATGTATCGTCATTCTCGTTATTAAATAAATATATATATATATTATATAAATGCAGTTATTGGTATTATAATCATCGTTGATAAAAAAAATATTCTTAAGAGGAAAGTGGACGACCGACTCTCCATATATCTTAATTTTCCACTTTGGATATTGACATTATGGAAAATATTTTTACAGAATTTTATATATTTCAGTCATAGTTATGCCCTACCATTCAATATTTTTTTTTAATCATTATAAAAGCTAAGAACGAAAAACAGTTTTCATACAAATTTAAGATGATAATATAATATTAAAAAACAAATCGAAGCTATGATTAAAACACATCAAATTTTGTAAAAATATTTTGAATTATGTTAATATCCAGAGAGGAAAATGGGGACTACGTTTGTATGGAACGGCGGTTTCGGGGCGGTCGCCCATTTTCGTCTTAACGTAATGAAATATATGAACCGATTTAAATGGTAAGATCCTATAACAGGTATCTAAGGACTTACAAATAAGAAAATAAATTAATCAGATGATAGAATAAAAACATATGTACCACATTCATAGACAGGGTCAATTCCCGACATTGGCAGTCCATTAAAGTATCCAGCGTAAAAGGGTATGTGTGCGTTAAGGTGGTTGACCGCCGACACCGCAACCACGTCGCCAGGTTTCAGACCCGCGTTCCTCAGACATCTGGCCAGCTGAATAGAACGGGCCTTCACCGATGATTTCATCTCAACTTCGCCAGTTCCAGCGTCAATCTAAAACCAATATTTATTTTATTTAAGAAGACACGTAAAACCTGGAATAGTAGATTGTTAACCAAGGGATGAAATGGTGCCTTTTACCCGACTTAAAGAAAGTTCAGAAAATAAAAAACATGTGCATTAAGAGTCACGGCTAAGTATAAACTTCAGTAGTATATCTTGCCTACTTTAAATTAAGAATTTAGGTAAATATATCATTATTTATGGATTAGGGAGTTAATTAAAAATCCTGTTAAAAACAATATATTAAAAGTACTCAGAAAGTACCATTGTACTTTCTGACTACTTTTAACATCTCTAGAGCAGAAACGTATCATTTTCTGCACAGATTTAGAACAACAACGACCCACTTTCAGAGTATGAGAAATGAAAATTACCTAGTTTTGAGGTTTTACCTTAAATACTCTGAAAATATACTTCTGGTTACAATTTCGCTGGTCAAATCCCTCGGCTGTATTATACTAAAGCTACTTACATATTTTGTACCAAAATTATACTGCTATGGAATGTAGGGTGGTAAAGATATACAATTGAAAATAAGACATGTTTTCGTGTTCTTTTCTGTAACCTTTTAAGGTTTTTCTTGGAGTTTGCCCTCGAAAATATACTCTAGTTTTCGTATGACTTTTCATTGCATTCACCCTTCATTAAAACATGTAAAAAATAAAAACTGCAATTTTGCGGCAGAATAAAAACCATTAAAAACAATTTAAATTTCAGTAACGTTTTATGTTTTAAACAAGTCCATGTGACTATCTATAAAACAAAGCAGTAAATTTTGTTCGTAAAGAGCATTACAGTAAATCTTACTAATAGTAATGAAAATCACTTTAACGTGTGCTCGATAGATGTTTTTTTTTTCAATGCCCTCTTAAGAAGTAAAAAGCACTTGTTCCCAAGGCGAAACAGATTTTTTGTAAAAAAACATAGTTAATATTAAGAGGGAAGAATAGCTTTGCGATCCTAACTAAATAACGGTAGTTTTTCTATAAAATTCCATTTCGGGAGAAAACGGTTCCCACTTACTGAATCTTAACAAATGACTGATGTTGATGTCGATCGGTTCAGCATAATACATTCTAGGTTTATAGGTTTCGCTAATTTGACAAAAAATAAATAAATATGTTTTGCAAATATTGAAAAAAAAAGGAAGACCTATAAATCTAGTTTTTCATTGTGTCAATAACATACTACAAAATCATGAAGAATGGAAAATATTTAGAAGTGGTGAAACATTTTCTCTTTTTCTATAGACGAATACGTGCTATACTTTCCTCTAAATATTTTGTATAAGTAAAAAAAAAAAATAACATAAGCAAAAATAATTATCTTAGGGTCATAACCTGCCAAACATGATCTTCTGGTGTATTGAAATAATCCAAAACTAAATTTCCAAGATGGTATGTATCGCCGGTTACTTCACTTGACGTATTTTCTTTTAATAACTGCATGTTGCCACGTAAACTTTTATTTCTAACGCCAGCCATTAACCAATTAGGTATAATCGAAGTTGATCAGAGTATTCGCTTTTATTGACTCCCCAATACCGTATGTTGTGGTGCAATTTAGGAGCGGAAGCGGTGGCTACCGTAAAACATTGAATAATATAAATAATTGTGAATATATATGAAGTGAATTTTAATGTATACAAGATGTTTATTTAGTCACCTGCGATTATTTTAGGGGGTGAATATACCGGGGGGGTCATACTGAACAACTTTTACTATAGGACCAACCCCGAAATCGCGGAAAAAAAATTACCCTCCCATACATAATGTCAAGGTCCGATAGCCAGGGGTTATAGCAGGCGACTAAATTAATACCCTGTATTCATAAGAGATTCTTGCCGTCCACATTTTATAAAACACAACATTCTTACTTTTCCCAGTCTATATTTATGAATTTTCTATTTTCGTTCACAAATATATACCTATTCACGGATAACAACGCATTGGGTTCCAGCGTAACTAGACCTAAATTCAAACACATGTTGCCTAAGCTATATGTAAACTTGTCACTAACTAACTGCAAAAAATGCCTATATTATGTGTATTAAAGGGGGAGGCCTATGTTCAGTAGTGGACGTCTTATGGCTGATATGATGATGATGTGTATCACAATTTATAACAAGTTACCTAATCGTTTTAAAGATTTTATGGATTTCAAACTATTCCAGTCGAAAACAAAAATGTGGCTTATAGAGAAATGTCTTTACTGTGTTAATGATTATTTAAGTTACTCATAAATATTTATATCTACTTAAATATGTAAATATATGTTGCAAATGTATGTACACCAGTAGGGCTAAGATGGTCGGCTCTTTATCTTTTGTCGTCATGCTTGTCACGTTCTAACAAGTATGTAAGTGCGAATGTGACAGGCATAGTGACAAGCGATAAAAATGAAACCATGCTGCCACTGCTGTAGGACTAAGATGGTCGCCTCTTTATCATCTGTCACCATGCCTCTCACGTTCTAACAAATATAAAAAAGCGAAAATGACGCATGACATGGCAAGTGATAAAAATGCGACCATGATACCGCCGCTGGAAAGATAAAGTCTCATGCAGTGTAACTGAATGTGTAATTTTATATTCGACCTGCAATGTAACCCGATTCTTATATACAATAAAAAAACTTTGAACATAGAGAAACCGCACCGAACAATAAAATTATCGCAAACACGACCTGCAGGGCTAAGATGGACGGCTGTCTATCGTTTGTCACCATACCTGTCACGTTCTAACAAATATGTAAGTGCGAAAGTGACGCATGATATGACAAGTGACAAAAACACGACCATGATACCGCTGCTGTAACACGACCCGTCGCAGCGAGATTCACGTTCCGCTTCTATAGTTTATTGTCAAAACAAAAACAACTCATAGCGCAAAACACTGCTTCTCTGTTACCCGGGTGTCAAAAATTACCCGGGTGGTTATTAATTTTCTTGGATTTAACCGCAGGGCAGCTTGTGGCTAGCTGTTGGGGAGTAACGACCCCACGGACCCGAGTACTCCCGATAGTCGGTCAGGGTCTCCGTCTCCGGCGTGTCTTCGTCGGTCGGAGTGGACCCATTACCCGGGTGGTTATTAATTTTCTTATTATTAGGTATTTAATTACTTTTTGGCAGAAATTTGCTTTACGACGGGATAGGGACTGGACTAGGATTGGGGTTAGGGGTGGGGTATATAAAAAATAGTTTGTGCTTTTCAGTCGGTTGATTTTTTGAAAACGGCTCCCTTTTTTATAATGAAATTAGTTTTTTTTGTGATTTCTATTTATTTTATTTATAGATCTAAATTATTCAGCATTCAGCACTTGTGAATTATTAATTACTACCTCATAAAATAGACTATATGATGATCAATGATCGGTCACTTTATAATATTTGTGCGCAACCGCTATTGACGTGACACGTGACGTCACGGCATAATATGATGGATTGATTAAAAAATAAACTAATTACGAAGTAAGTAGTCTTTATCAATATAATCATTAATCAAAATCATACATTGACACTTAACGTTACTAATCAGGTGCTACCCCCCTACGGTTCACGTACGCTCCTATGCACATTGTATGGCCAAATTCAAAGAGAATTCTCGCCTTCGCTTTCACACGGGTGGATTTAGAAATGTCATTTTTACGTCATTTTATTAATCAGCTTTTTTCTTTATATTCTAAGCAAAATAACTATGACGTAAGAAACGCCTTTGAAATAGAATTTGAATGTTACGTAAGGTTTTCATTAAATAATAAAAATTTTGGAATCCTGGTTTAGGTGGTATTGTAGATATCTAAATTCTTACTCGAGAATAAGTGGCAAAGGAAGCCTTTCAAAAATTTCCCCCAAAACTATGAGTTCGAAACTATTACCAGATAATGCCCTATGATGAGAAAATACTTCACTTTTTTAACCGTCTTCTACGTCCTGGAACCCCATAGCATTCATTTAACCCTAAAACTTTTTTCTCAAAATGTTTTTCTTTAATTATTATTATAAGTCCATATTGTCCCACTGCAAAGGCCTCCCTCTTATTCTTCCACGTGTCCCTATCCTCGGAAGTCTCCCACCAGTCTCTGTCAAAGGCGTCAAGATCGTCCCACCATCTCCGACGAGGTCTACCGTGACTTGGGGCCCAACAAGTGGCTGTTTTGGCCCACAGGTCATCCGGCATACGGCAGACGTGCCCTGCCCAGTGCCATTTGAGCTTAGCAGCCGTTTTCTCTCTCTCAAATGTTTGAATCGGGAAAATATGAAATTTTGCATTAATATTGCCGTGAATTATAGGAATTATTAAACAAATACGAGCTCTCTTACCTACTACTTTTCTTGCAAAAAAAATTAAAACAAAACATTTTCTACCACAATTTAGGCTGGTGGTACTAGAGTCAGACCAAGATAAGTTGACAGCGATCTTGATAGCCCAAGCTGGGTAACTGTTAAGTAAACGTCATAATGTCATCGAAGTTTGACGTTTAATATAACACGTGTCCCGTGTCCCGTGCCCCAAACATTTTAATGTTCCATAGGCAAAATGGCAAAAACGGAACCCTTATAGTTTCATCATGTCCGTCGGTCCGTATATCACAGGCATTTTACTCCAAACCCAAAAGTTATTGTTGACTGCAAAGTCTGCAAACTGCTGACAACACAACGCGACCACCCAACGGGTCCCCTTCCACAGGCAGCGAGGACCGAAACTCAGCCTTATTTAGCCGTAGACGCTCGCTCGAATAACATCATACATAACATTAGCTCTGAGATTTGAATCATAAAATTAATCTGATTTGGAAATTGTACTTTATGTCATATTTTTATTGTATTTAATTTTTGTTTAATATTTCATTGTACAAAATAATCGAATATTTCTCATAAAGTTCTTTCTGAAGAACTAAAAATGTGGCTTCCATTAGAGAAGGGTCCCCTTTAGGCATGGAACGCCACAATTATATTTTTAGGGAGGGTACTCATAATAGTACATTTCGATGCTAGTGCGGAAAGTATGTTATTACTTCACGAGTACCGTGATATCTTGCCAAGAGCCGTAGGTGAGTGGCAAGACTTCGGACGAGTGAAGAATGACATTTCCGCACGCACATTGACTAATACAGTTGCGAAAAAATAAGTAAAACAACAAGTACTTTTTTATACATGTTCTATAAGATAGAAACAATTGTAAATATCAAATATTATACTATAATTACCTAAGTATCGTTATTTATGATTATTTGTGTATTGTATAAAAAAACGAATGTTGGCTTTGGAAACATAAAACATTCTTGCAGTAAGAAAAAGCGGCCAAGTGCGAGTCGGACTCGCCCATGAAGGGTTCCGTACCATTTGAGACGTATTAAAAAAAACTACTTACTAGATCTGGTTCAAACCAATTTTCGGTGGAAGTTTGCATGGTAATGTATATCGAATATTTTTTTTTAGATTTTTCATTCTGTTATTTTAGAAGTTACAGGGGGGGGGGACACATTTTTTCACTTTGGAAGTGTCTCTCGCGCAAACTATTCAGTTTAGAAAAAAATGATATTAGAAACCTAAATATCATTTTTGAAGACCTATCCATAGATACCCCACACGTATGGGTTTGATGTTTTTTTAATTTGATGACATATTAAAAAAAACTACTTACTTACTAGCGGCCAAGTGCGAGTCGGACTCGCCCATGAAGGGTTCCGTACCATTTATGACGTATTAAAAAAAAACTACTTACTAGATCTCGTTCAAACCAATTTTCGGTGGAAGTTTGCATGGCAATGTATAACATATATATATATATATATATATATATATATATATATATATATATATATTTTTTTTTTTTTTCATTTTGTCATTTTAGAAGTTACGGGGGGGGGGGGGGGGGGACACATTTTACCACTTTGGAAGTGTCTCTCGCGCAAACTATTTAGTTTAGAAAAAAATGATATTAGAAACCTCAATATCATTTTTATAGACCTATCCATAGATACCCCACACGTATGGGTTTGATGAAAAAAGATTTTTTGAGTTTCAATTCTAAGTATGGGGAACCCCCAAAATTTATTGTTTTTTTTTTCTATTTTTGTGTAAACATCTTAATGCGGTTCATAGAATACATCTACTTACCAAGTTTGAATAGTATAGCTCTTCTAGTTTCGGAAAAAAGTGGCTGTGACATAATCGGACAGACAGACGGACATGACGAATCTATAAGGGTTCCGTTTTTTGCCATTTGGCTACGGAACCCTAAAAACGCCTATGCATGTACAGGAGACGTTTCGGCAGCTATTCCTATTAAAAAATAAACGTGTTATAATGATGTAGAGGTAAGTAATAAAATATGAAATATGCATATATTTATTATTCTTACATTATCAGTAGGCTTTTATGTTGATTACGACTTTTAAAGGAAACTAACATTAACACTCATCAATAAGTAGTCATGAATTGAAACAGGTGGAAAAGTAAAAAGTACTAATTCTAATTCGCGAAATCCAACTTTCCGCACGCTAAACAGCTACGTAAAGTACCACTTTTTGAGCAACTGTATAAAAAAAAAAAAAAAAAAACATTTTTTGATTATTTATTAAAAACTTTTGGAAATAATCGCTCCTAAAGTCGAAAATAATGTGTATACTCTAACTTTTGACCCGGACGTGCAAAAATGAAACTTGTTCAAGACATAAAGCTTACTATTATCCACGATTTTTTTTTATTTCTTCGAAATAAATGTAAATGTACTACTTAATACCTACTATCTAACGCAGGCGGCATTATCAGCAGGCCTCTGAGTATTTTTAGCACGGTTAGACTAAAGTGAGCTATGGCGTCGTTGTTAACCAGTTATTAACTTTAAAATTAAAGTCATACTCATTCTCATTAATTTAATTAATAAAATAAATAATAACTATAAAAACACACCACCATCCTCATTGACGAATAACAAATTATATGCAGGTACTACAATAATTCCATAGAACAATCAATATCCATAGAACACATAGCGTAGGAATGAGTGCTTCATAATCTTCACGTGGTATGAATATGCAGGTACTACAATAAATCCATAGAACAATCAATATCCATAGAACACATAGCGTAGGAATGAGTGCTTCATAATCTTCACGTGGTATGAATATGCAGGTACTACAATAAATCCATAGAACAATCAATATCCATAGAACATATAGCGTAGGAATGAGTGCTTCATAATCTTCACGTGGTATGAATATGCAGGTACTACAATAAATCCATAGAACAATCAATATCCATAGAACACGTAGCGTAGGAATGAATTTTTGATAATCTTCACGTGGTATGACGTGTACGTTGTTCATTTCCTTAGTCCGGTTGTTCCTTTTCCCATGTTCTATGGAGTGAAACATGTTCTATGTTTGTTAAAAATCCACTTATGACTCGAAAAAGATCTTTACAGTACATATGGGGCTACTTTATAGCACTAGTGCGAGAAGTAGCATATTATGTTACTGTGTCGAACATTTAAAGGGCCATATGTACTGTAAAACGTTGTACGATACATGTGCGAATAGGTAATTCGCAACTCGTGTCGATTTAAAACACTCCCTTCGGTCGTGTTTTAATTTATCGCCACTCGTTTCGAATTTCCTATTTTTCGCACTTGTATCGTAATGTACTATTCTATATCGACTGAAGTTAAAGTAGCATGTTTTAGAAATTCCTCAATTTGTTGTGAGCTTGCCATCATTCGTATTTCATTAATATCCGGGCTCCTTTCAAGAACTTTTTTAAATATATCATTAATTGTAACAAGTCCAAAGTACATATTTTAAAATTATGTAATATCGTCTATTATTTGAAACGCTTGCTTTATTGGAAACTAGTACACTGTAATTTTGTAAAATATGCAACAATAATCTAAGCTCGTTTGGCATGCCCGATCCAGCAATGCGGTTTGAGTGTTTGCTATTTCGATGGCTTATTTTCTTGGATATTGATTAAACCATCTAATCGAGTCGCAATATCTTATTAGCAATATTACATATAGATGTCCTAATTCCCGAACTAGATCTAAAGCGTTTTTCTCCATTACATTCTTTCATACGTAAAAACTCATATCTAGTTAGAGCATGCTCAACGTATAACTCTAAATATGCCAATTTTGATGTGTTCATTGTTCAATATGAAGCTGGGTAAATTTGTTATCTCAATGAAGAAAAAAAAAACCTAACTTAACACTTAACAACAAGCTAGGTACATAACACACTAACGTAAAAATTGTACTGTACCTTTTCTTCTCCCAAATTAACAAACATAAGTGTCCGCTAAAATACCTGTTAAATAGCTTTCGATTTACTTCTTGATTGTTATGGATAATACTTTATGTATTTTACTAAGTTCCCTTTGAGCTTTTATGTTTTAATTAACTAGTGGAAACTGTTTTGGCTTGTGTTCTATTAATATTAATTCATATTATGTAACATTGTTAGCTGTTTGTTTCCCAAATAAATAAATAACGTAAAATTTAATTACATATATGTTAACAGTATTTTACATATAAGTAGTCAGAATATTTTAAATCGATCGGACGAAATTTATCTATGAAGATGAGTATGAGTACCACTTTCATTTTAATGTTAATAACGACTCCATACCTCACTTTAGTCTTACCATGCTAAAAATACCCCGATGCCTGCGATTATCAGGTATCACGGTATAAAATCTATTATATCAGTAAAAAAACAACTGCCGGTCGGCCGACCACCTGGCACCCATGTTCAATTTAATGCTGAATAGGTAGCTCCTATTTTGCGATAGAAACGTCGTTAGGAGGTAAAATTACCCTTATACTCCGTACCCATGTCCACCCATGGATAATTTTAGGTAAAAGTGGTTGCAGTTGATTTCATTAGATCTTTGCGATTTAATGAAATAATACAATATTAAAATTCGTGCCATTGTAACAAGCTGCAAAAAAAGAAAAAAATATAATTTTTCACAGTACGATTTCTCTGATTTGAGGCCACCTATGCACAAAATAATCCAGAAAACTAACACCAATAAGCTTAGATAGCATGATAAAGAGATTATGGTTCTTTACAATTTACTTTGACCCTACTGAACATGTTCTTCTCCTCAGAGAACACGTTAGAATCTATAAAAGGGATAGAACGAATGGCGGGTAAAGGTTGCCTGGCAGTTTCGACTTCCTATTGCTAGTAGTAGAAGTCCGAATTCTGAGCTCCGCGTGGGACAGAAGACCCGGAGCGTCAGATAGGTGTGCGTTTCTCGCAACTTTTCCAAGTATCTCAATTGCGAATGGCAAAGCCCTGGCTACAGGTGTACCTATACCTAGGGCTCAAAGAGAGAACAATAGTAAAAGTGCCTAATGCGAGGGCTGAAGGCTCGAAGCGTCTGACAGGTGCACGCTTCTCTCAGTTCCCCAAACATCTTCATGTGAAGGCCGATTGCCGAGGTGCGGGAGTGTAGTCCTCAAATAGAGAGCAATAGTACAAGTGCCTAAATGCATAGTAGTACCGAAAGTCCGGCGCGTCCTTCAGGTGCAAGCTTCCCGCAACCTCCCAAGTATCTTAATTGCGAAGGCCGAAAGCAGCTCCTGCATACTTGCACAGAAGAATAGTAGAAATACCCAACTAAATCGAAGGCCAAAAGACAAACCTCGTATAGGACCGAAGGCCCGAAGCGTACAACAGGTTCGCGCTTCCCGCAACTTCTCCAAGTATCCTAATGGTAGAAGCCGAAGGCCGAGCTCCGAGTAGATCCGAAGGCCAAAAGTTGTCGAAAGTGGCGCGCCCCAAGCTATGTAAAAATAAATAAATAATAAAGTTAAATTTGTACAGAACGCTTGGTGGGCGAATCCTACTCGCACTTTTCCAGTTTCTTTTCTATACTCTATTTTATTCCGTTTTACGCTATATACGCGCGAGGTCTATATTAGCTCACAGTTTCTTTTAGTAATTTTTAATGTTTTCGTTTTTAATGTTATCGTGATTTCCTTTTGAGGTACGGAACCATAAAAATGAGGGTACAATTTTTAAAACCAAACGACCGCTTACCATCTGGCGGGCCGTATACTTGTTTACCAGCAACGTAGTATATACACAAAACTGCGGTGGCAGCATGGTTCCATTTTTATCACTTGTCACTATGCCCGTCACTTTCACGCTTACATACTTGTTAGAACGTCACAGGCATGGTCACAAATGATAAAGAGCCGACCATCTTAGCCCTACTGTACGTATAAATCTTATATACTAAGTTTATATCAAGGTTGGTATTCATTCGAATAATTTGCCCTTTTAGTTATAGAAGTAACTAAAAGGGCAAATTGTTCGATAGGTAAATTAATTTTTATTGGTGCGGTGGGAAAGTTATGAATGATCAGGCGTTTCGATTTAAAACGTGTTAGTAGAGATGGGCCGAATATGGAGTATGCCGAATACGAATATTCGGCTGAATGATCGATTCAGATCTTACCGAACCGAATATTTGGTCGAATTATTCCCTCATTTTAAAACTACGTGTTGGATTGTAATAAAACTTTCCACATACAATGACATTCATGTAATTAGTTAATACCTCCAGCCTATAAAACAAACGAAATAGCGCAAAAACAAGTTTTGTATGAAAAACTATATTTCGCTGTATTTTTACAAGCTTTTATTTAACTTGCCCTGTTATGTATGTTATCTTGGAAGCTAAGGCTAAATGTGACCCTCTTCCCGATTTCTGATTGAGCTGAAAATTTGCACACATATGGTTACCATCGAGCTTATCTGATGATGGAGACAAGAGGTGGCCATAGGAACTCTGTGATGGAACAACGCAAACTAATTGTGTTTGGGGTTTTTAGAATGATCTCAATGAGTATTAGTTGCATGTCGCTTGGCCGTTTGGTTACTATGAAGTACCTATTGTATAATAAAAAAAATAGTGATTTTTTTTTTGCCTTACGCCCATGTGACGGTAGCGAAACGGTTAAGACCTATATTTTGACTAAGGTGTAGAGTTTGTGAAGTTAGGACTTGTAGAGTTAGAAGCTTGGCTCTACGAGAAATGTGATAACTTTTTGACAGCGCAAGCCTTATGGTTTCGTCGTGGCAACATTTTACATCAAAATGTTTTTCATGGGATATGTATTTATGTCCCCATATTATTTTTTATTTGTTTCTTGCATGCATATTACATTATTTATTTAATACTTACATAATGAAATAAGCGATAATAAAACACTATAAATATCTGTAAATGTATTTATTACTCACATAAATTAATATTAGTACCAAAATAACACAATAATATTTTTTCAAAGTTTATGTAATACACCTACATCAAAATAAACTACAATTGAGATAACTAATGCCTAAAACAAAACTTATTGAATAAATAAAATTTATTATAACCTTACAATGATCTTGAATCAAAACTTCAAAATCTATTTTTAATTAAAACAACACATCATCTACGTAAATAATTAATGATTTATGTAACTCTCCTTTGCTTTCATATACTTAGGATTTTTTGATTACAGCCAATTACAATATACTAACTCCGGATTCATTAAACTTAAAATGTATCTGATTATTCTTGATTGTCTTTTTAACTAATGCTGTATCTGTATTGTGTTAAAAGTCATAACATAATATAGGTATAAAAATCGTCACATTAGGTCATAATTATTAAAAATGCAATGGTTCCCGTGACGTCTTTCGGCTGATATGTTCATGGTACGGTCCGGACATGTGGTGCAATCTGAACGGAAAAGAAAACAGAGTCTACAAACTTTTTATGATTGAATAAATAAATTCAAATTTTATATGGCATTTTATCAAATACTAGGCAGGTTGGAAATGTTATGTTACATAATTGTGTCCTTCTAATTCTTTTACAATTCTCACACTTAATCGATATACTTTCTAACCACAAATACAACCTGCGTTACTGAATAAAAAAAACATGAATTTTAGATAAGCAAATGTAATGTGATGTTGTCAATTTAGACACTGTTTATTATATTTGTAGTTGTTATATACGTTGGTCTACCTTTAACCTTATTAAATTGACAAATTATATGAAAAATAATTTAATATTTATATTCCAAGTGTATTTTACGAATTTCTTTTAGATTTTTTTAGAAATAAATAATTTAATCGTTATTTAATTAATCATAAATACACACACCCAATTGACCCAATACACCCCGGCGACTCCATTATCCTCCTGTCCATATGCCGATTACCAACACCAACAAGTGTCTGTACACTCTGTACATGAATCACGAGACAGAAGCTGTGGACAGACTACATTTTATTTCGTTTATTTATTTGCCATTAATTGTATATTTCCATAATATGGTACATTTTTATAACAAAAAACTAAGTATATTATATTGAAATAGAATAATTAAAATATGGAACAATAACTTATACATAAACTTAAAAATAATAATACAAACTATAAATAAACTTAAAATAACATATTATTATGTTCTTTCCAATTTCTATTTTCAATACAATTTTACATACGTTCATCATTCATCTAGCATACGATACTATATATATAAGTACCTGGGCGACCAAGCATTGCTCGGTTATAACTATTTATTGTAATATGGTGGTGTATAGGTGATAATCTTATCTACATTTTTTTACTAAATTAAACTTGTCTAAAACAATAAAAATTTAAAAATTATATATAAACTTGAACATACAAAAAGAAAAGAAGTTAGTCACCGGGCGAGATTCGAACCCTTAACACTCGTTTAGCAGTCCGCGTCTTAACCCGCTGGACCAGACGGACAGTGGCCGGCAACACGAAATTAGCGACCATATTCTGCGTCGAAAGAAAAACGCAGGGAAACTCGAAAACATGCGTTTTCCCAAACATAAGACTAATCTAGATAGATTGAATACCCCCAAAAACCCCCATATACCAAATTTCAGCGAAATCGTTAGAGCCGTTTCCGAGATCACAGAAATATATATATACAAGAATTGCTCGTTTAAAGGTATAAGATATTTTAATATTATAATATATCTAACATGATTTTTTCGTTCCTCCACACTCAGTGGTCCATCAGTGTCGCCCTCTTGACAAATATCTGGTGTTACTCGTTGTGCTGAGCTGCTGGAAGGCACTGATTAACTTCTTCGTGTTGCCGGAGCTGGGCCATTCGGATGTTCCCAATTTATGGACTTCTAAGGCGTACTCGAGGACTTTTCCCCGGGCGATTTTGCCGGATATTGTTCTAGGGAAGTTGTCGACGAAAATGACGCTGCTTACTTGTTTGTAGGCGGATAGTTTACCTGAAAATGTAGTACAAGACATATTAGAAGATGTTGTACCGCGGATAGTTTATTCTTTTATCATATCATTTTTTTTTTGGTGAGCAAAGATTTGTGGAAAAATTATATTTGTTTATTTATGTCAAAATTTATTTTCGCTGATTTCTCAACTATCCAGATTTTTGTACTACTTCGCTGAGTTATAAGCTCGTTGGAATTTTTTTATCGTTTTCCGTGACATTAATGATAAACAAGTAACTATTTAGAGTACCTACCTACTTTTACCAGATTATGTCTATAAGACATAGTTATATTGCAAAGTAATAAGTTACAAAACTTCAAGCTTTCTCAAAAGTTTTAAACCATGCGTTTGATTTGAAAAGTGAGTTGGATATCCAACTCACTTTTTAAAATCATATATAACAAGTACGAGTACAAAGCTACCGCCAATCCGTCAAAGATACGCTCTTATTTTGAAACGATATGCTAATAACATGAAACTTAACGTTAACATAAAGTAACAAATATACATATTATTATTCATCTGTCGAATATGATGGTCGATTTTGTTTACTTATTCTATGATTTTGTCTATGCAGCGTGATAAAACGGTGTCCGTAATTTCAATCCCGTAGTGCTAAAATTGACGGTTATTTTATCTCGTGGTTAAAGCCAGCCATAATACGCCTTGATATTTTTGTTTCAAAAAATCATTACACAAACAAAATAGAGCGAGTGGAGTTAAAACGAGAGCGTAACTTCTATTTTATGGTTGCGCCTAAATTCTTGTAGCCCTTCAGAGGGTAAAGTAGTATTACTAACTAGAAATGATGTCCTTGACGGCTTGTTCTGTGAGTGTCGAGCCGGGCCGTCGCATGACGCACGCGACAGCATGTTTGTTGTCTTCAGGGTGCGGCACTCCGACCACGCATACGTCTAGCACCTCCGGGTGCTCCTGGATCACATGCTCCAACTCCATGGGTGTGATCTGGGAACAAGTTATACGCATGTTGGCTAGATTTTTTGTCGTGTCAATATATCCCTCTTTATGATGATCTGATGTCTGCATGCTGAGATAACACAAAAGCTAGAAGTTGAAGTTGTACGGTTTTACAGCACGCTTTGAACTATCCATACTAAATAGAGCTCGATGAGGGTGCGGGGTATTAGGGTCGGTAACACCTCTGGAGTTGCAGGCATCATATAGCCTACGGTAACTGCTTACCATCAGGCAGGCCGTATGCTTGTTTGCCACCGACGTAGTATAAAAAATAATGGCTCCTAAAGATGACACAGAACATAACATATTCAGAAAATGGACACATTGAATACAAAAGTGAGTAAGTAAATTACATATTTTTAAAATTAAGAGGTCTTCAATCATTTTTATTCATTCCAAAAGTGCCATCTACTGGATATACTGGAGGCCTCCAGGAAGACCTGATTAAACTGAACGACGAAGCTATCAAGTGGATTAATTCTCTGGAGTTGAGTTAATGATTTATCTGTATCCGTATAATAATGTATAATGCCATACAATTAAATAAATCATTCACATTTTCTTCACGTTTCATTTTTTTATCACGATAAATAGATAATTTTCTATCCATGCCACTAGATTAAGTTAGCATGTGTTAAGATCTGTATTATGTTACTTATTATGGTACCGCTTTAATTTGCTTATGAACACTTACACAGGCAAATTTTGCATAGATATTTAAAATTGAAAGTACGCTATCAATAGTACACAACTAGTCGATTAAGGGCAAGGATACCTACCTAAGTCACAAGGAATAACTGTCATGTGCAAACTTAATAACCAACATAATATTATAATAAGACATGGACTTACAAAATAGTTACGATATCTGAACGAGCTGGATATCCTTTCTACGTAGAAGAAGTACCCTTTTTCATCTCTGTACAGCAGATCTCCAGTTCTTAACCAGCCATCCGCGAACGCAGCCTCTGTTGCCTCTGGATTATTGTAATATTCCTACGAAACATAATCATATTTTAGTTAGGAACGTAGTCCCCATTTTCTCTCTGGATATCGACATTTTAAAAAATAATTTTACATAATTTGATGTATAGTAACCATAGCTATGCCCTTTTTTGGATTCTTGTATTATTGTAAAAGTTAGGAGTGAAAGACAGATTTCATACAAAAAATGTAATGCTTATAACTCATATAATAATTTAAAATTCGAAAAAAATCAAAAGAAGCATAGCTTTTAGGTTAATATACAACAAATTTTGTCAAAATATTTTCAATATCCAGAGAGAAAAATGAGGACTAAGTTTGTATGAAAAGGTGATTTCGCACGGGTCCTTCACTTTCGTCTTCAAAGAGTATAACTACATCGTGGAGATTGATGAAAGGCACTCATTTCAGTTGAGGCAGCAGCAATAATCAGAGACTGAATTGGTGCCTTTCACCCGAGTTAAACATTCTACTTTTCATTCGAATATGAGGAAAGTAAAATACATGTTAAAAAACGTGACTAAGTTAAAATTTTATAGTATTGCTTAAGGGTATTTTCAATTAACAAGTTGGGGAACTAAATATTAATAGGTATCAGAATGAAAATTGTAAAAACAATCCATTTAAAACCATATTTTAATTGATTATCGTAAAAAAAGAAAAAAAACGTACTTGGAAAGTAAAATGCCTGTGTGTAGGGCATTAGGGCACACTACAAAGATAAAAAGACTTACGTCCAGGGCATGGGAAATGAAAAATTATTTTCATCACACCAGCTGGTAAACGATCTCTTGATTGTTTAAAAACTGATGAGAAAGTTGCATTTTATCCACATGTGGTGCAAAGTAATCTGATGCAATATTTCAGTTGTTTCCTTATAAACATTAGGTAGTAGAATTGACTTTTAAGTGATGATTTTGAATGATAAATATTTAATGACATTCATTTTGATTTGTTTTGGTTTGATTTTGTTTGATGTCTTACAGTTAATATTTTCTTCAGGGTGGTGTAGTGAGAAACTTCGTGTTGCACTCGGGGCTAAAGTTTGATTAACCCTTGTTGCCTTTAAACCATCGCATTCCATTCCATTTTATGAATTTAAATTTAGGAATCTTTCGCTTGCTCGGGTATCAATATGAACACGAGCGGTTAAACAACAATTTGGCCCCCTTGTAAAACAAATAACTAATCCATGGTGCTTACCGTCAACATTGGGCCCTTTGTCCAAAGTTCTCCAACCTTGTTTGGTTTTGTGATTACTTGGCCAGTTGTTGTATCTACCAGCTGAAAATTATAGAGTGTTATGTATAAGTTACGAAAAGAAAAAGCTGCATCAGTAAGAACTCGTCTGTACACACAAAATCATAAAGGTGTAGCAGAGCACCATCTACATTTATCACTCCAAAGACATTAAATGGGACAAAAGTCCGACCACGATCTCGGGATTTCGGTATTCTGGTTTCGGTATTCTCGGCCATACATCGAGCTGAGGTCTCGGTCTTTGCTCTCGGCTAAAATAGAACATCGATGTGTAGCACAGCACCATTTAACCCATTCAAAGACCTTAGATGGGACAAAATTCCGACCGAGATCTCGGGTTCGGTCTCACTTTCGGCATTCTTTCGGTCTTTGCTTTCGATCAAATTGGGCCGAGATTCTTATTATTATTATTTTCTGTCTTTTAAAATTTTCGGAACCATGGGATCCCGGACATTTGGAAGGCGTGCGTGGGGCCAAAGCCAACACGTAGATGCCCCTTGTAATACGACAATTTACTCTAAATGTAACGTGACACCAACCGATTATTATCCCTGTTCACACTATAGCAGTGCATCCAAGGACAAGCCCCGGTTAGTGTAGGACTATTGTAAAAAAAGGGTACAAAAATAAACCGGGCTATTGGGTTGAGTTGCAATTGCAAGTGGACTGGCAACACCTGCCCTGATCACATGTTTTTAAAAACAGGACAAAATGGGCAAGTGGTGACTCGCCAACTCACAATATGGGTCCCCGAAAACGGTCGCTCGCATGGAGCGACAAGGGGACAACATTGCGTGAGCGGCTCAGGGTGTGGAGAGATTATTATTATTTTTATTCTTACTTTAACTGGTCTAATTGGCATCTCTGTCCCACAATTGCCCTGAGGACCATTCGGAGCCGGCAGCAGAATAGCACCCAAGCACTCGGTCTGCCCTAGTAGGTTCCACACTTCGCTGCCTGCTCGCATTTTTGCCTGAAAAAGGTTCGGAAATAGTGTCGTGGATATTAGCAGTGGAGAGTAACAATGATAATCGGCAGCGATCATTCAAAAGATAATACAATAAATTCATGTCCATTTTATGACCCCATTTCTTTAGTCAATCGCACGAAGAACGACAATGAACTAACTTGATTGATTAGTTGCACTAATATTCGTAATGCGGCAATAGAGTAAAATAATGTTGTAATTAGGTAATCTAAGCTCATATAAGTTTGATCTTATTGTGGGTGCAAATACAAAATACAAAGCTTACCTTTTAGCGAAATAAATAAATGAAAAAAAAATCTGGCTTTTTAAATGTCAATTTGTTTTATTACACGTATTTAAGGTTGGAAAATGCCCAATATGTTTCAATCCGTAGCAAGGAGTGTCGTCAGGAGCTTGCGTTGACTAACCGGCGCAAACTGCGATTTAAAATTTCCACTTAAAATACGTGAGTGACCCGTTTTAATATATTTAATATGTTTATGTCTTACGGAAGTTTTGTTATGAAAATCTACTTGTTTTGACAATGCTTTGTATATCTGGTAGCTCATGCCAGAATTCCAAAGAATTCATATTGAGTGTTTACTTACTTTGAGTTGGTTAAGGGTTACAGGGTTCATTGCAAATGCTGTGACGACGAGTTTCTTAAAGCACGTCATATCGCAATGTTTCTCATGTCTCAAGATGCCATTGATTACAAGCGGGGTTGATATGGCGGCAATGGGCTGAAAAAAGAGCTGGTTAGTTTATTCCACAAACCAGTGAACGGTAGCAAAGAGAATTTGAAATAGAGGTGGATTGTCAAAGAAAATTTTGTAGCCACAGTAAATTTACTACCAAGTTTCGACATATGATTAAAACTTTTAGAACGCTATTTGACTTTGATCCTTATTCTTTCACAGATGTATGTTAAATTTCTTAAATATAAAAAAAGTGGCGCCATCTAATAGATCCAATGCCAAAGGTATGGCCCGTTTCGAGCGATGGCGCCACAACCTTTAGCCGATGCCCAGTAATGGCTCCTCTACACAATGGCCCGGCGTCGGCCAGTCCAAGGGAAGCATTTATGCGTTAAAGGGAGCAAGTGATACTGCTATCTCATTCCACCGCATAGCTGCGTCCCTTAGACTGGCCTACGCTGGGCCATCGTGTAGAGGAGCCCTAAGAGGTGGAAAGTTCCAACACCACATTTCTCATCCCATAAAAAAATCGTTCCATGTTACCCCATCGTACTTCAAATTATGTAATATTACCTTATATTTGTTAATGATTTCAATAATATGTTCTACGGTGATGGGCGTCGAGGACTGCAACTTAATTTGGTTGGCAATGATCATACACAATGTCGCTACGTATGAAGATACCCACTGCACACTCGGCAGGAGCATAAACGGCGCCATTTCTCTGAAAATAATAAAATAGTTATTTGTTTTATAAGGCGTCAAAGTTGTTGTTTATCCGCTTCTGCCAATACAGATATCCGAGCAAGCGAAAGATGCCAAAATTGCGAACGAGCGTAGCGAGTGTTTAGAAAAGTGGAATCTTGAGCGTTGCGAGGGTTAAACTATTTCTGCCACCGAGTGAAACACAAAAAATTTCACCACACCAACGCAATGAATATACTAACTGTAAAACATCAACCAAAATAAAACCAAATCAAATCCAAATTGTTCTATCAACTAACATAAGTTAACAACTCAAATTTGCATCAGATTACTTTGCCACACGTGGTTAAAATGCAACTTTCTCCCTGGACCCTGGCATCCTGGACTATCGCAACAATATTAGTAATGCTAAATGCTACTAAAAACAAATCAATTATAAGTTTTATAATGTGACCAGCACACCATATAACTTAAAATAAATATTGAGAGTAGGTAACAACTAGGAACAATCAATTTAATACTTAACTAAAATATGTTTTCTAACATACGTATAACAAGATCCTCCATAAATTCAGATATACTGTAATAGCATTTTGCGGCCAGCTTACTTTTAAGCAGGAATTTTATTGTAAATTTTGATAGCCCTGTAATAGGGGCCGATTTTGGTAGATCTCTAATTTTGGTTCCAGATGTTCTAAATACTGTTGGCGTCTGGCATTTTGGCAACATTTAAAAAGATGTATATTTTTGTGGACGAATATCGCTACCTTTAAAATGGGGAGGGTCAATGGTTTCAAATTTTTGAAATACTTTGAATAATCAAAAGAGCCTTTACAGCTGGTGTGCTGAAAAATAAAATCACTGGAATAAAAATCATAATTGTGACGGCACTGAATCTTTTGATCGAGTTTCTGCCTCAAGATACCTACTTGTCTTTAATGACCGAGTTAATTTTGATCATGGTGAGAACGTCAGAGTGCTTGAAGGCTGCGACTTTGGGGAGTCCCGTGGTGCCGCTGGTTAGAACGAGCCACGCGAACACCTTGCTGGTGTCGAAGGTGGCCACTCTGAAAAATATGTCTAATGTAACTAATACATCGAATTGGATAGTACGGTATAGAGGCCAAAAACAAAGCAATACCTATATCCTAATTTAGACATTAAAAATACCATCACTTCAGGGTCTTCAGGTAACATAATATGGTTTACTTTCCATGTTTCGGTTTTTCAAAGGAGTTTGGTATTTTAATCAAATAAAATCTTATCAAAAAATATTCCAGATTATCTGACTTTGATTAATTAACATTATCAATGTTTGTATTTTGTATACCTTATAGTAGAGTTATCAGTTTAGTACTGAAGTTTTCACGAAACAATGGTCGAAACGGATCTACTTAAGGGGCCCACTGATTACCAGTTCGCCGGACGATATAATGAATAACTGACAGGCAGATTTCAACGGCGAACTGGTAATCAGTGGCCCCTTTATACTTATACCTCTACTTGCTTACAAATCTTACAATCTAGTAGAATGTATTTGTTGTTGTTAAGGACTTGAGGAGTCTCCGTCGCATCTAACTCTGTACAGACATTACAGTAACAAAGTGTATAAGTGATAGTGAAATTTGACCTTGATAGTAAGAATTCCACATTTTGTCGCTTTCTAAGATACTGAAAACTTATCTTAGACTGACTATCTGTTCTACCTCAGTTAATAGTGTTAATAGTGTAGTTAGTAGTGTTCTTGTTATTACCCCTATTATCTTGCTTAATTGGTGCTATACTGCCTATATTCTATATCCTATTCTACATTATCTCCACCAACCTGAATTCGCTGTCCGGCGCACGATCATCGAACGTCTTTATAAATTTGGCCAAAGATCTGTCGCTGTCGCCGAATGTTATAATCCTCGTATCTAATCCAAGGTCTTTTATGACTTTTTCATATTCTTCCACGATACCCACTTCGATGAATGTCACTTTTGGTTTCGTTATGTCGAATAGTCTCTTCACTTCATCTGCATAAGAATATGATCAATTGAATTTAATTAATTTCATAGTAAGAAGACGGCTTTTCTTATTACGATAAAACTTTTAGGCCAATTTATGATAAATAAATAACTTTTGATTTTGTTTGGATGATAAATTGGCCTTGTTAACTTATACGTTATATCACCAATATAAGAAACCTTCAGATTAAAAGTTATTCTCTTAATTTACTTAAGTGGCATACGTCGTTTTTTAGTCGAGTCAAGTCAGCGGGTTGCCACTTGAAGGGATATAGGTACATTATAGGCATTAAGTCAGCCATTTGTATTTTCTTGTATTATGCAATAGATTAAATAAATAAATAAATATTCCTACCGTATCTATAGGATGTGTCGATTCCCATTATTGGGTGTCCGTTAAAGTATCCAGCATAGAATGGGATGTGCACATCAAGATGGTTGATACCAGCCACGGCGATCACGTCGCCCGGCTTAAAACCGGCGTTTCTCAGACATCTTGCCAATTGTATGGAACGGGACTTCACCGATGATTTGTTCTCAACTTCGTCAGTCCCCGCGTCTATCTGGAACCATACGACATACATATTATGATCCCTGCGACTGGAATACAGAATACAATATCAAATCTTGTTTTGAGAGTTATTACGCGAAATCTTTTTAAAAGAACTCAGTAACGGACTGAAGAATAGTAACTCGGTAATGAGGTGAATATTTTTTTGGTGAACATTGCCAGAATATAATTATAATCAGAACCACTAGGAGAACTAACTTTGTCAGAATTTATATGTACATTATATTTCTAAATGGATATTAGGATAATACAACGGTTTGCAAAAACATACACCTACACAGCCCTAAAATGTCTCACCTGCCAAACAAAATCTTCAGGTTTGTTGAAGAAATCCAAGACCATATGTCCAAGGTGGTAGGAATCAGTGGCCGCTGCTCCATTTCCCGTAACATTACCGTTTTGTAACCGCATGCTTACAGGCAACTATTTAAAAAATATAGTATCATAAATGATAATTTCAGCAACCTTAAGATAATACCCAAATTAATTACATATCACCAGCTTTTATAATATTTTGAAATCAGTGCTTGTTCTAGTATAAGCTGATAAGATAAAGCGACAGTATTGTTTTAGGAGTTTTTGAAGACGAGTCAAGCGAAGCGCAAGAGCACCTACCTTTTCTTGAAGTGCTTATTCGCTTTTTTGAACCTTCATAACTTGACTTTGGAATACGAGTACCAGAGTACACTATTCTCGAGATATGATGTCAATAGTGGACTTATAAAAATATAAAATTCCACGTGCATAGATCTTTTACCCACTTTAGATTTTATTGATTGCGTTGCGACACCATTGCGTTAAAGCGAAAAAAAATCATTATTTTTCTGATATCAGTTTTTTTCTGTCATGGTCGCAGTTGGATGTTGGAACCTAACACTACCCACTTTTCTGGTAACAGTTTGTTTCAATGAGGCTCGCAGTTCTAACCGAACCTTCTTTTCTGGCAGCCAATTCTGTTCTGTACGGACCACATTTGTAACATAACCTAACATAAAAGGTTATGATTTCACTTTTTTTGTCTAAAATACGTTTATGGAAAAAAACATGCCATATGTTGTTTTAAGAGGCAACAGGCGTGGTCATTTCTCCATACAAACGTTATCGACTGTTTCCTCCGTAGTTTTTGAAGATAGAGGCAATAATTATTAATATTATTAATATATGTGTCGGATGTGCACGACTGTCACGCAACTTAGCATCCGCAAGTCTAGGGGAAAACGTCAATGCACTACATCTTATAAAACTACTCCAAAACTAAAAACTAGTTAACTAATTTTCATACGACTTTGATCTATCAATAGAGTGATTCTTGAGGAGGGTTTAGGTATTTAACTTGTTAACGTTTTGTGTAAATTAGTTGAAATATAACTATGTTGTCGGAAATAATCACGCTGGCTAGGAGCTTTAATCGAAAACTCTGCCTAATCCGTTTGAGTTATAACAACACAATGTATGGTGGGGTTGTCTCTCTTTCATGGATCTACTGAAAGGTCCTTGATGTTATATCTTTTAAGGATAACTTATTATACCCATTCTAAACTTCTAAAAAAATATTACATAGCATGTGGCATTTGCAAAGCTATTTACACGGATACAGTATTAATAATTATTAAATAAAATACGTTAGTTATATTAAGCATTTCATACAGATTATAATGGTTCCATACACCATACAATTTAAACGAATATTTCAGGAGTATTCGTAAATTAAATTTCATTTCGAGCCATATAACTTGTACGAAATGTTAAAGACGCTATCCGCAGTTAGTTCAAATTTACCATACCACCTTATGCGCTGGGATTGCTTTACTTACCCCCACCATGCACATCGCACGGTCCCATTGAAGCTACTGTAGTTATAGTTATTGTATTTAGAGGTATAAACGTAGGTATTAAAAGAATATCCTATTTTTTATGAAAGCTTCATTTTCTTCATCGTACCATTTTTACCTCAATACCACCTAACCGATAGATGATTAGATTAATTTTATTGATAAAATTAAAAATACTCTGATCTGTCTTGGTGATATGATTTGACCTAAAACATAAATGGATAATAATGTGCTATTTTTTAAACATATATAAGATAGGGGCACAAATCAATATATCAATATCTAAAAGGAAGACGATAACTATAACCAAGAGCCTTTGCAGAAGATAAGACTGAAAGACGAATAAAAAAACATGCATTAGATCTGATCGGTTACCGTCATCTCTAATTAATTGATTACCGGTAACTACCGGCAGAGCCAAGAACTAAAATATTGCCTTAAAATACTGCCAGTGTCAAACTGATATATTCGTTACGTCTGCGTAACTTAGTTTCTATACATCTCGCTAGCACTAATATGCCAGTACGAGCGAGATGTATAGAAAATAAGTTACGCTCACGCTAGCGAGTGTCATTCTCATATCTTATGGCTTGTCAAGTAAATCAGCTACTTAGTCTGACAGGAATCGTTAGTAGTAAATGGCGATCACAGTATATAATAACTGGTAGCAGTGCTTAGTTTCTATTTCGTTAGGTACTTAAGTACCTATATTATTTTTCATAGATTGTCTATGACAGAAACGGGATGGAAGGAACGAAAAATGTATGGATATTTTAGGACACTTTATTATCTCGTGCTCGTCATTCTGTATAGAAATAATACAGGAAATTCATACATATACATACATATAATCACGCCTGGTTCCCGGAGGGGTAGGCACGGATTTCTACTTGCTACGATCCTGACATACCTCTTTCGCTTCCTTCATATAAAAAAAATAATCAAATTATTTTATTTTACTTTTAAAATGACATCTATTTAAGTCTATTGCGTACAACATTAAACAAAATATCCAAGGATCATTAGCTTCAGTCACGTTTGAAAATACCGATACGAACAAAGTCCCAAAAATATGTATACACGCCGCACGGCCTTATTGCTAACTGGAAGAAAATGGAGGTTAACTGGAAGAGATCCGAGAGAGAAAGAGATACGTTCGCCTTTGTACAAATGATGTGTGTTTTTTCCCGTTTTATGATTCTTATTTTACAATAAAGTGTTTTACTACTACTTCTTCTTATTAAAGCGAAGCGAAGCGCTGGTGGCCTAGCGGTAAGAGCGTGCGACTTGCAATCCGGAGGTCGCGGGTTCAAACCCCGGCTCGTACCAATGGGTTTTTCGGAACTTATGTACGAAATATCATTTGATATTTACCAGTCGCTTTTCGGTGAAGGAAAACATCGTGAGGAAACCGGACTATTCCTAACAAGGCCTAGTTTACCCTCTGGGTTGGAAGGTCAGATGGCAGTCGCTTTCGTAAAAACTAGTGCCTACGCCAAATCTTGGGATTAGTTGTCAAGCGGACCCCAGGCTCCCATGAGCCGTGGCAAAATGCCGGGACAACGCGAGGAAGAAGACTACTACTTCTTCTTATTGCCCAAATATTAAGGTGCACATACATATTTTTGGCACTTTATCGCCCGTGAGTGACTGTACCAACGTAATTGTTGTTGTATCGGTACGGTCACATCGGAAAATATCGGTATATATACTCGACCTTATAGCCCATATATTAAGGTAGTGTATAAGTACATATTTTTGGCACTTTGTCCGTATCTATATTTTAAGACGTGACTGTACCTATTAGGCGTGATACGCTGCTTTTAACATAGCTGGCATTGCAGCATTACCGACTAGGAGGAATTATTTGATACAAATCGCACTACAATGACGCAATATAATATACCTAATTTGTATATGTACCTATCAGTGTGCAGATTGTAATCAAACAAGGCTGCGTCAATATAATCAGTCAGTAACGTGGTTTCCATATGAGATAATCTGAACATAATCACAAAAACAAACCGCATTATAAAAACATTCTCGCGCTATTATAGCAATGAAGGAATGCAGCCAACCTTTGTCTACGGTGGTTTACGTTTAAAAATACTACATTACCATAGAGGCCGGGAAACGGAGGGTTGCAGACCAAATAAATAAATATACGGATAAATAGGGATACGCGGCCGGCAACCCAGTTACTCGCCGAGATTTGTATAGTGGTTTTCTCAAACTTTTAACTAAAATAAAAAAACACATAGGGTAACGGCACCAGTCATGGAACATTTAAGAGCAAATTTGTAGCATTTGTGTCATTTCCCTGATACATGTAAAAATTCTACACCTTAGCGTGTTAAAAGTTGAATGTCATATCCGTCTTTTATGTTTCAGGCGTATTGTACAAAAGATACTGCAATTTGTTTCCACATTATCAACATATTAAAACTATGTTTTTTATCTCCAGTCATGGACCACAAAGCTCCAGTGATGGACCGGTAATGGAAAGGAACCAGTGATTTTTTTTTTACTTTTTATGTTACCGTTGCCATGCATTGATTTAGTTTCAATTGCCATGCATGATTTATGTATCCTTGCAAAATTGCAGCATTCTTTCACAAACAAAGCCACGAACGGACGGACAGATGGGACATGAGGAAATTATAGGGGTTCATAACTAGTTGACTAAGGAACCCGGAAGGATGTTAGGATCCTAATAGCCGGCTAATGCATAATATATATAACAACACCCAAAATGATATATAATAAATAAGTCGGTATTGTGTTTTTATTATGAAGTATTTATTTATCTTATCTTTTACGTCAAATGATTCGACAGATTTGATGTAAATGTTTAGAAACTAATTAAAATTCACTGTCTTGGACCCACGACCAACCGATCGCTAGCCCGGTGCTCTTCTATCTGAGCTAGCAAGATTTAACCCAATACAGCAAATCTTTCTACCGTATATGAGTAGGGAGGCCCTAGCGACATCTACCGTAAGCGTATCGGCTACTGGAGTTCCAAGTCATATTGGAAATTCACCAAATTAAAAATGGAAGTCTTGGCTGGGACTTGAACACACGACCATCTCCAAGATCGCCAAGACAGTGAATTTTTCCTTTTAATTACCGAGTGGACGCCAAACATACTGCGGCGTCACGGCAGACCTCGAAGGAGATGGCGGCACGATCTTAACGTCTCTCGGAAAGATTTGCAATACTGCCATAGACCGAGACGTGTGGAAGAAAGAGAGGGAAGCCTTTGCCTAGCAGTGGGATACAAGAAGCTAACGAATAAAAAATAAAGGCTTAATAGCTTGATGTAAAACTGGGGAAGTACTTCAGCCAAATAACATTAGACCCTACTCATAGTGTTGTGTTCCTGCCGGTGAGTAAGGTTGTCAGAGCTCAACGAGGGTGCGGAGTGTTAAGTGGCTGATAGACGGGCGAGTAAGTTCGCGAACTTATGGCTCGATGACTTTTTTCGCTTGTAAAGTACGCGTACTTAGGCTGACACACGAGCGAAAAAGGTCGTTGAGCTGTAAGTTCGCGAACTTACTCGCACGTCTATCTGGGACTTTAGGTTCGGCAACGCGCATGTAACTACTCTGGAGTTGCAGGCACATAGGCTACGGAGACTGCTTACCATCAGGCGGGCCGTATGCTTGTTTGCCACCGATGTAGTATTAAAAAAATGGTTCGAATCGAACCATTAGTGGATGACCGCTTTTCCATACAACGGGAGTCTTCATTTTGCTCTCTAGATATTGACGGTATGGAAAATATTTTAACATAATGTGGAGCAATAAACAAACTCCATACAATTTTTTAAAAGCTCCTTTTTCTTATAATAATTAAAAAGTCGAAAAAAACAAACGGTATAAATAGCTGTGAAAATACATACGAGTGTATTAGTTGTGAGTGTAGGGTATGGGTGAGAACATAATCATAAGTTACAATATTTTTTGACAGCTTTAAACCGTCAGGTAAAAGTTACCGCCGGCGGAAATGGTCTGGCAATGTTGATCATCAATTTTTAAAAATATTTTCTAAAACATACATTTAAATCAGCCATGACAATTTAAGAAAAGTTAGTATTGTTTTTACCTACCTTTAGCACCTTGTACGGGACAAATGTCCGTCGGGCCAATACAATAGCATGTATGCAAACATTAAAAGTACATACTAACACTAAGTACATTATCCCATACACTTTATTCATGAGAAAAATAAGGAAGGTCTGGCGGCTCTGGGATCTTGGTCTATTATGATTTATGAATTAGGCTACTAAAGTGTAAAAATTTCATAGTCAGCAGGAAACCGGCCTTATATGAGGTTGAGAAGTCGTCGACATCTCTTCTAAATACCTAAAACTGGTATGGATATGTTCCTCGTGACAAAGTTACTTACTTTAGTAGCCTAATTCATAAATCATAATAGACCAAGATCCCAGAGCCGCCAGACCTTCCATAAAAATCATATATTTTCAAATATTTTGTAAACGACTACAGTTACACAATAATAGTACGTTTAATATTCCCCCAAAATGACGGCCGAATTTCATTGATATTTATTCACATGTTGAGTCTTATGGGACCGATGGGTTCGTGTGTAAACGTACTATTATTGTGTAACTGTAGTCGTTTACAAAATATTTGAAAATATATGATTTTTTGACGTGCATGGATGGCATAAATGGCGGCCGACCGTTGTCGAATTTTCGTTATTACTTGTGTTCTATTTTACTGATCAATTCGTGTGAGGTGTCGTTTAAAGAACATTAAACGTAAAATTATTGTTTTTTAACCAACGTAGTCATCACTGTAGTCGTTTGCAAAATATTTGAAATTATATGATTTTTTACCGTGCATGGATGGCATAAGTACTGATAAACCATGTTTCTAATTCAATAATTTATAACTTTACCGTAACTTATCTTAGAAAAGTGACCTGCTCAGGTGTACA
Organism: Cydia pomonella; assembly: GCF_033807575.1. Taxonomy (NCBI): domain Eukaryota; kingdom Metazoa; phylum Arthropoda; class Insecta; order Lepidoptera; family Tortricidae; genus Cydia; species Cydia pomonella. The sequence continues at coordinate 7,281,664 of NC_084722.1, forward strand.
GACTCGCAAGAGATAGGGAAAAAAAACCGGCCAAGAGCATGTCGGGCCACGCTCAGTGTAGGGTTCCGTAGTTACTCTTCCGTCACAATAAGCTAAACTGGAGCTTAAAGTATAGTAAATTTTTAACCAAGGGATGAAACGGTACCTTTCACCCGAGTTAAACAAATAGCCAAATTTGCATAATCAGTACCTAATTAAAGTCTTTTTACTATGAAGGGAAAACTTTTTGCGATAACTCAAAAACAGCTAAATTGATCATGTCTGCTATAGTTTTCATTTAATGTCTTTCTTAAGCTCTACTTTCACGATTTTTTTCATATTTTTTGGACCTATGGTTCAAAAGTTAGAGGGGGGGGGGACAAGTTTTTTTTTTCTTTCGGAGCGATTATCTCCGAATATATTCACTTTATCAAAAAATGTTTCTTGAAAACCCCTATTAGTTTTGAAAGACCTTTCCAACGATACCCCACACTCTAGGGTTGAAGCGAAAAAAAAATGTCACCCCCATTTTACGTGTAGGGGAGGTACCCTAAAAAAAAATTAAATATTTAGATTTTATTGTACGACTTTGTCGGCTTTATTGATTTATATATCCATGCCAAATTTCAGCTTTCTAGCACTAACGACCACGGAGCAAAGCCTCGGACAGACAGACAGACAGACAGACAGACAGACAGACAGACAGACAGACGGACATGGCGAAACTATAAGGGTTCCGTTTTATGCCATTTGGCTACGGAACCCTAAAAATGGAAATCTTTAGAGGAGGCTTTTGTCGAAAGACAAGCTGTTGTTTGTTTGTTACAAAACCCAATCGTCGGAAACCTTCGGGCCTTCTGACCAGTATCAGAATATCATGGCTGACTGGTAGAGAATGCCATGAGGCATTAAGTCCGTCATTTGTACCTTTTTTGCAATAAAGTTTAAAATAAATAAAGTAAATATAAGGCCATTTCTCACTTATGGCAAAGAAATTAGGCCAGCAAGAAATGCGGCAGAAATGAAGATGCTGAGGTGGATGTCAGGCAGTCAGGCGTGTCTCCAGGATTGATAGGATTCGAAACGAACACATCCGTGGTAGCCTCGGAGTGAGAGACGTCGCCAATAAGCTCCAAGAAAGTTGACTGAGGTTGTTTGGGTATGTCAAAAGAAGACCGCCTGAATACGTAGGCAACAGAGCCTTTAGCTTTGCCTTGACAGGCCCAAACAGGAGGGGCAAACCAAGGCAGCGGTGGCGCAATATTATCGCCATAGATTCAAACACATGTGGGCTAGCTGAAGACGATATCCGGAAAACAGAAAAGTAGAAAAGCAGGGGAGTGGACCCCGTCACAGTACGGTACAAACGCTAGGAGGATGATGATGATGTAAAGTAAAACATTGTATAAAACTTGATTAATGTAATCCCAACGAGCCCAAGGAATTCCCATTTGTTATAAAATATCCAATTCATTGGTAGAAACAAATGTCTGACGGATTGCGTCAGCGTCGAGCGTGCGTTTCGTGGCCGAGGCGTTCGTGTTTAGAATTAGGTAGCATAGCAGAACCCGGATGATTAAGATACAACAGGGAAAGTGATAAGGTTGATTTAAAATATATCTTGGCAGTCCGTTGGGTCAGTCCTGATGATCCTGAGATCCTGATCCTGACGTAGGTTTCTTGCCGCATGCGTACAAGCAAGACTAACCGTCAAGCCAAGACAAATATACCTAAGATCAGGGTTTTCTCTTTGAACTACCGCTGGGTTTAACGATCTGCAGATACACATCGGCGCACAAAAACTTGGCAGTCGGCTCAGCGATCTCCCACTTAATCCGGAAATTCCCGTAGCAAAGGTTGTCCTTTATGGCGTGAATTACAGCATCCATGTCAATTTTGTTGAACCTGGCAGCTGTCTGCAAGAAAAGGTAATAATAGGCGATCAGCATGCTGGCATGATCGATCACGATGATTATGTATTTACGACTTAATTGCGTATTGCGACTGTACGGAGACACCAAAGTGAGAAGTAAACTTCAGCTATCAGCCAAAACGTATTGTTATAAATTAATTAAAAATCAATTTCGCAAAAGCAGAAAATGAATTTTCGGTATACGGAGCCCCATAAGTTTTTTCCAACTGTCAATTCAAGCGACGCACGACATCTATCATGCATGAATCATGCTCCCTATTTTTTTATGTTATAGTATAGTCAGCAAACGAGCAGACGAGCCGCCTGATGGGAAGCGGTCATCGTCGCCGGTGGACATAAGCAACATCATAGGAGCCACTTAAGCGTTGCCGACCCTTGAGAACCCTAAATACCCGCTTCTTGAAGAATCCCATGTCATAGCGCTAAGGAAATACCTCGGGGTGTAACTCATTCCACATTCTGCACGTTCTAGGAAGAAACGAGCGAGATGCCCGCTTATTCTTGGTACGAGTACAACTTATACGAAGCGCTCACACTGATTCTACATCGACATCGCGCTGTTTTGAACTTCCAACATAACTTCCAACCAACTCTCATCAAACTTCAACCCCAAGGCACAACACTGCACAACGCCGACTGGACAAAAATGTATATAGGTATTCAACTGTCGGAAAGTTGCTGAAGACAAGAACTCCTACCGGCTTCATGATGCACTTCTGAGCATTGTAACGCACGCCCAGCGTTCGCAGCACCACGCGCGCAATCATGTGGTGGCAGTTCAAGTTCTTCGCTTCGAGGCCCTCCGCTTTAATCGGCTCCAAGTAGTTGGCTTTGAAGCTGAACTGAAAACAAAAAAACATTGGTGTATATATCGGGTGTGTTAGGTTTGTAAAGCTCGGTAATTTGGTATACACAGGTATACCTACACCATGGTGGAACCATAGTTCTTTATACAAGCACGTAGTAGACTAGAGTCCACGTATTTGGTACTTTAATTCTTACTTATTAAGGAAGTTCACGCATAGCTTATTCCAGTCATGGCTGTGGCAGGTGGTGCTATTAGGTTGAAACGATACCATGGTTGGTCATCGATGTAACCAAACACCTAATAGCAAATTGTTTAAACAAACCTGAGGATCCATTAATTCCCACGAATTTTCCACGTAGTATGGCTGGTGTAGGTCACTACCTACACCGACAGAACTTCTCTACGTAGCGTAACGCGTAACCATAGTTTTTCTTCGATGCAACCTAACACGTAGTAGACAATGAACGCGTCTGGAACCTAATGCCATCATTTTTAAACAAACCTTAAGATCCTTTAATTCCCGCTTGGTAACGAAGTAGCCAAGCAGTAAAGTCCGGCCATGGCTGTTGTAGATAGTGAAGTTAGCGTGGACCCATAGTTGTCCCTTGAAGTAGACACGCAGTAGATATTGACTCGTCTGGACTACTTATGTGCCATTGGAAAGTTTTCAAAATTGGAAAATTCTGACATCCAAAAATTTCGGAAAATTGTGATATTTTTGTATGGGGATCTAAATTTCCCGTTATTCCTGAAAGTCCGAGAAAGGGACTATCCGTTAAAATGGTCCAAAAACTAACAGAGTTGAGGTCATTGGATAGGTATTTTTATGTACTTAATTTCGTTCTATGGGCACCAAGCGAAATTCCATTGCAGAACTGAGATATTGTGGTATGTCAAAATGTCGTCACCCTTATTGTAATGAAATGATATGTATATCTTTACAACTGGCAATAGTAGCCCATAAATACCTTAAAACTAACATACATGTTATAACAATATATTTTAAAACTAAACACTTCAAATCACATTATGTTAGTGTACGCAACCCCGCGGTGTCAGTGAGCCCGCTTCGGAACCGCCGCAACTTGACACCCTTCGGCCAAAACTCCTCCTTGTCGAAGGTCGCTAGACGTTCAGTCGGAACGCTCACCACGAGGCACGAACGAATTAAAATTCGCATTGTGTCAAGATTCCAACTTCGCAACCCTCAGGACGAGTCCGGATTACCTAGGCAATAGAGTCCACAACCGAGCGAGCGCGGCGCTTACCCGGCGGTGTGCGAACATCTAGGCAATAAAGGTGACGACATTTTGGCTATAATATTAATATCTCAGTTCTACAATGGAATTCCTCTTGGTGCCCTTAGAAAGACATGAAGTTCATAGAAATACCTACCTAATGATCTAAATCTCTTAATGTTGGTTTTTGGACCAGACTTGATACAAAGTTTTCCATGATTCGTGTCCAACTTTTTTGAAATTTTCCGCAACTTGCACATCTACATATAGTCTGAACCCACTCTGAACCATTATAACATAATTTGTAAACAAACCTTAGGATCCTTTATTACCCGCTTGGTAATAAAGTCGCCATGCAGAAATGTCCGGCCATGACTGGTGTAAGTGGTGACGTTAGAGTGGAACCAAGGTTGATCGTCGACGCATTTCGTCACGTTGTAAATGATTGCTTCGAATGGGCCCTGATAATAATGGTATTTGAGTAAAGGAATCGGCAGATACACTCATTGTAAATGGACCAATTAAAACCACTTAGGATCACCAACCTCAATCATTGACCGACTGATCAACGTCAATGATCAGTGAACTATAAAACTTCCCATACCTACAATAAAATTTAGCCAACGATTTTACGGCGAGCTGGCGACAGACGATATGGTGCAACCGACCATTAAGTATTAAATTTAAAAAAACTCAACTCTTTTGTACAACTCTTGTAAGCTGAACTAACATAGGTATTTATAGCGATTAATATCGACATTCTTAGTATTTGCCGAGGTATATAAATAAATGTATACTAAATAAATTAACAAACATCTGCGAACGATGATATTAAGCTTAAAATAAATTTAAAACTGGAAAAATTACTTCCTTGGGTGAGAGTTGAACTCATGGCATTTGGATCGATACTCCAGCGCTCTGTCATATGTTGGGAAAATTTGCAGGTTATGGATGAGGTCTTGGTGGCTCAGATGGCAGAGCGCTAGAGTATCGATCCAGTGGCCGTGAGTTAGTCTCTCTCAAGGCAGTAATTTTTACACTTTTAAATTTATTCTAAGAAATTATATACTATAGTCTGTCAAGCAAAGTATGTTACTAGCAATGTACAGCAAAGTAGGGCATCACTCAAAAAGCAGTATTGCGTTGGTATTGCGCTAAGAAAAGCAGCAAGGCACATCAAACCAAAACATGTCAAACTAGTACTTTGACATTGGGGACCTTTTACATCTTCAGATTAAATGTGTCATCTCTATTATATTGTAGTAATTATTTATTTTAAGATTATTATAATGTAATGTTTACCCAGGCATTGGCTGTTGTATTTATAAATGTTGTTATGTATTTTTCATGTCACTATATGATGTTACTATAAATGTTGTATTGACTTGTAAAAGAGCCCTTGAGGCCTACTTGCAGAATAAATTTTTGAATATAGAATTTTGAACATGTTATTGCAGCATTTCAACTTTCTGACCCTATTTCGTGCTGTGAAGTGCGCTGTCTAAGATTAGATTTTTTTCTTAAGTATTCTAGGTATTGTAGCGCCACCTGTGTGTGGTTTTGGGTCGGACACTTTTTGGTATATGGAGATTTTGTTCCTTGCCTCTACCTACCATATGTGGAATGTGCGCGATTATTCAAATTTGCCGCCTTTTGCTACTGACAAGATTTGCTTGACCAAGTATACCTATAGAAAGTCTGTATAAACTTACTATTAGTCGACGTAGATATTATCATAAATTTATAGCATTGTTACTTCCTAAGAAAAGGAATATGGTGCATTGTAGTATTGATAGGACGAAATCTAGACTTCCGAGTCTTAAGTCCCGAGTCGAGTCCTTTATTGTCGAATCCCCCAAATAAAGACTCCGTCAACAATTTTCTAGATTGTATCTAAATACTAATAGCTAAAGAAAATAAGCGTTATTGTATGGTGTACCTTACCTATGAAATTTACATGAAGATTTAGTTTTTTTTTTGGTAAAATAAATGAGAGTTCTCTGAAATAATCCTTAATGCAGATCGATATCATGGGCGCTCCCAGGAGGACCGGAACCTTTTGCATTTCTCACGGGATTATGTTTGAGTGACATTCGCGTAGCGCCGCTAATAACGACGTAAGCGCCGATCGCTATAAGGTCCCTTTTGATGTGGACTGTCACATATATATAGTTATACTTTGACGGCAGGTCTGGCCTAGTGGGTAGTGACCCTGCCTATGAAGCCGATGGCCCCGGGTTCAAATCCTGGTAAGGGCAGTTATTCGTGTGATGAGCACGGATATTTAAGTATTTATAAATATTTATATATTATGTATAGTTGTCTAAGTACGCGGTAGATAACTGGCAACGATTATTTGAATTCAGAACTATCGCCCAGCTGAAGGAATAAAGATCTGCAGACGATTCATTCTGAAGGTGGCAAGCATCGATATTTATATTATACTGATTTGTAGAAAATATATTATTATAGATTAGCAGAAATCTACTTCGAGTGGTTACATTCCCCACCACAGATAGACCGTATCCCTTTACTGTGCTTACTGTGGGAATTTTCAATTTGTGTAAAAATTTGCTATAACATTTATTTATTTTATTTATAACTTTAGCTCTAATTAAACTTTTTTTACTTACAACTATGGACATGTTTCTGAAATAAATGTTTTGAATTGAATTGAAAAGGACTGAAGTTCTACATCAGACTCGGTTCTCTAATAAGTTGAAAAGAAGTCGACTTTCCACTTAAGAGTCTCAAAAACAGTCGAGTCTTCAATGCAGAGTTCTCAAAAGGATCGAGTTTTATCCAACACTAGCGCGTTGTCGATAAGTGATATCGAGCTGAAGTTAATCTGAGGGAAAGGACTATAACTTATTCTGCATTACAATATACATACATAAATAGATTTACTTACCCTTTCACACTTGGTCAAAGCTGAGGTACAAATCAGCATTGCAAAAATTATCACTAAGCTAAAATATTGTCGCATTGTAATTTCTGAAGCTTTTACTAATAGAAATAAAACCCAATATATCACAACACAGAAGAATTTTGTTTGTTTTGTTGTCATAGATATCTAATGACAACAAAATTGTCCGCATTATCAACGAGATCATCATCATTACCTTCATAGATTTATAATTGAACTTGGCTACGCATTATACTAAAACCGGCCAAGTGTTGTGCACCACGTATAACGGTTCCGTACCTGCCTTTATATAATACAAAAAGAAATTAATAGTTTAAAAAACAGTAGAAAAACACGCTTATGATACGATATTCCATCATGGAATGCCAGTGCCTATCTTCCGGCTTCATCATCACCTTGGAACCTAATCGTGGTCAAAGTTCATTACAAGACTTTTCTAACAAATCCAAACACAGCTATGATACGATGTTCCATCATGAAGTCCAGTTCATATCTTCCGGCTCCATCATCAGATCAGTTAGACAGTACCATATTATTGTATTGTCATCAGAACTGCTAATTTTCATGACGCTACGATCCTTGGAAAATGGTTAAATTTAAACCTTAGATTCCATTACTTAGTTAGTTACATACAGGTCGACCTAATAAAAGCGTGTTAAAAATAGAGTATCTTAGCGGCATAATTTAAAAATATAGGGTTTCGTAGTTACTATTCTGTCAGAACAGGCCAAACGAAACCTCTCTTCTTCCTCGCGTTGTCCCGGCATTTGCCACGGCTCATGGGAGCCTGGGGTCCGCTTGACAACTAATCCCAAGATTTGGCGTAGGCACTAGTTTTTACGAAAGCGACTGCCATCAGACCTTCCAACCCAGAGGATAAACTAGGACAGGCCAAACAGGCCAAACGAAACCTATTAAAATTAAATTAAATATCATTTATTTTCAGGCAACTATGGCCCATATATACAATATAGGTACCTTACAGACTAACATACAATAATAAAATTCTTAAAATATAAATATCATTTTGACGACGCAGTTTTCGGTTGCGCCACCTGTTCTGATGCGGGATTCCCACGAAACCGCCGCGTATTAATTAGTAAGTATCATGTACATACATTATAGGTACAAGCATAAAGAAGTAAGCTTCGCGGCGGTTTGTACGTATTTTTACTAAGAAAAGATTTTTGCCATAACTCAAATACGGCTAAACCGATCATGTTCGCTATAGTTTTCATTAAAAATACTTACGAAACTTTTATTTCACGATTCTTTTTTTCTACCAGAGCGATTATTTCTTATCAATAAAATGGTTTTAGGAGACACGTATTCGTTTTAAAAGACCTATCCAACGATATCCCACACTATTGAACCAAAGCCAAAAAAAAACAATTTGTATGGGTATTTTGTACCATTTGTTTTTTTGGAGTTTTCATTTTATCGTCCTGTTGCCATGCATTATTTATGTATCCATGCCAAATTTCAGCTTTCTATCACTATCGATCACTGAGCAAAGCCGAGGACTGACGGACAGACGGACATGGCGAAACTACGAGTATAAGGATTTCTAAGAGACCACGAGACCCTAATAAAGTCATTAGCGGCTCAACCGATCATATCCCTATAGGGTGAGATGGGGTAAGAATAACATAGTTTATTTTGCTCGCGACAAGCCAAACACTATGACTATTACATAAAAAGTTATTCTTACCTCGGTTTTCGTCTTACCCCGCCTCACTTTCGATCGTGTCATTCACGATGGCGCCTGTCTTCGTATTGTTATGTTATTAAAGGTTCGATTTGACAAATCTGTGCGTCATCGTGGATGACACGAAATTTTCTGTCTATCTGTCTGTTCTCTTCTTCCTCTTCACTCTTAAACCACTGAACCGATTTAGATTAAATTTGGTATGGAGATAGTTTGAAGCCTGAAAAAGGACATAAGATTTTATCAATCATCATCATCCTATGCAGACGAAGTCGCGGGCAGAAGCTAGTTCAAAAATAACATGACAACTATTTATTTTCTGATTTTTGTTCAAATTTTTTGCATGCCCGATTCAAAAGTTATAGGAGGGGGGGCACAATATTTTTGTCTTTCGAAGCGATTATTTCGAAAAATATTAACTGAATTAAAAATATTCTTAGCAACCTTAATGTCATTTTTAAATATTTGGCCGCCTATTACCATAAAAATATATTTGTATAATTTTTTTTTTCTATAAACTACGTAGCGCCTCACAAATTTTTCGTTTCATATTTCGTTAAAATATAAGTTATAGAATATATCTTATGGTTTTCGAGTAAAATTGCTTTGATATACGGACTGGACAGACGGACATAACAGAACTACTACTAAACTATAAGGGTTCGGGTTTTGTCATTTTGGTTATAGAACCCTAAACAATGCGAGGTCAGAGTCGTTTTGATACCACCCGGGGGTATGCCGCAAAAATCGAAGCTTCGTGTTATGCATCTGTATTACTTTTGCATCGAATTACGGAGCTGAAAATTAAAAAGATGAAGATTGTCTCTAACAAGACTCGGAAAAGGATCCCTGTCAAGTTGAAAAGAACTCGAGTATCGACTTAATTTTAAGAGTCTAAAACACTAAGTCGGGTCTTAAAGCAGACGATTCGAACGACTCGTTTTAAACGATTAGAAACGGGACCGAGTCGCAAACATCGATATTTGAAAAATAGCTACTATATAATACACCCTCAAAATAAATTGACAAAGCAACACACATAATACTTAAAGACAGAGGCAAACTACAGACGGTCTTCTAGCTAAACAACTATCTCTCCCAGACGACATTAGCATAGTACAAAGAGTGCGGAAGTAGGTTATCTTCATACAAACGCACCGCGCGCAGCTTGTATGTGTGCGTGCGGCGACGCATAGGTAGATACTATGGCGCACACATACAAGCCGCGCGGTGCGTTATATGAAGATAACCTACTTTACCTACATCCCCACTCTTTGTACTATGACTTTAGGTTATGGAGAGATGAAAAAGTTAAATTAACAAAAAGTTAAGTTAAATAATTAAGTCTCCGTAGGTTCTTCTCTCACTCTCACTGAGCATAAGCGTGAGCGAGATGGATGTGCGTGCTCGGGACCGCGGATATTATGTTTTTAAATTTTAATTAGTTATAAGTTTTAACAAATAGAAGTAATTGACGAGTTCTATTAAAAATAAAATTTAGAAGCATTTTTTTTTTAGTTTATGTGCAAAAAGTGACCTATGTTCGTGATTTTTTTCTATCAAGCGAAAGTCAAAAAATCAGGGTGCGTAGATAAGATGCCAATCGATCGCGCTCCGTAGCGTAGCCGTAGTCTCTCTCTATCACTCTTCCGTATTAGTGTGACAAAGACAGTTGCGTTACATCCGCTACGGCGCGTTAACGATTGACATCTTGTCGACGCAAAAGAATTCGAATCGATGAAGTCACTAGAAAAAATCCTAATAAATTGCGAATAACATTTTCGGTAACCGTATTTTTTTTTCGTTCATTTCCGATTTTTTCGTTTTTATCGGAAAAATATAGACACATAGTAAAATTGTTTTTTTTTTCGAATAAAACTTAATAAACATAGCTTTTAGCAAATATGGGATTTTTTCCGGGATTTTTCAAACCTAGTATCGAGCGATGTCCCACCGAAGCGGCGTGCGTATCCGCATCCAATGAGAAAACCTTAAGATTTCATCAAGATTATGAAAAATAAATCGCATTAAAACAAAATTATTATGATATAATATTAAATAAAAGATAAGTTATTTTTATATGTATATCAAATTTAATTGTAATTACATAGCCATACTAATACGCGCTTTTTAAAAATAAATTCAACAAATTTTAAGTCAAATACAAAATATATTGTACAAAAATATAAGTTCTCAAAAACCTCAATGGGCGATTTTATTGAAAATTATACGCGCAACATTTTAAAACTTGAAAATACATATTCATGTCATTTCTATTCAGAATTACGCACTCTCAATCCTAATTAAGAGAAAAACCAAAATTTTTTTCTCCTTGCATTTTGTTACCGTCATACAAAGTCTTTGAAAAATGGTAAAGAAATGGAATAAAATATTGCGACACATTTTCCCCCCAATTTGGATCGAAATGTGATTTTCCCCGAAAAACGTCCCACTTTGTTGCTTCCCATAAGGACGAGATTTACTTGTATCTTTAGACGAATAATCTGGCAAGCGACAAAGTGGGACGTTCTCCGGCCACGGTGACAAATAAATAAATAAAATGGTGTGTACAACTTTTTAGATAATATTGCCCAAATGTCGATAATTTTAAAAATATAATTCCTTTATCCAACGCAAGCCATAAGAATTTTAACACTTGCGAGTGAGCAAGCCCCGAACCGAACTGAGGAATCCACGTTTGATCTTGGTGCCAGGTACAGTGTGGTCGCTGTAGAACGAAGCACTCGTTTCGTACAAGGACGAACTCATCTCTATAGCCTGCAACATAAGGTCCTGTTTAGCGCGTACGGCGTAATGTAAAGCTCACCGGTAAATCTGTCCGACTAAGGGCCTGTTTCACAATGTCCAAGTAAAGTCCTGAATAAGCTACTTGCCACTTATCTGACGAATAAAGTAATCGTTGGTGTTTTTCAATATTAAAATAAGCTTAACTGGCAGAAAAAGTGCTAAGTTATGCAGGAAGTTTTATCTGGCAATACTTGGACGTTCTGAAAAAATCAGTCTGGTGCACCCGAAACTAAATTGACAGGATTTGAAGAAATGACACAAAGCATTCTAAACCATCAGACAGTATTATTACCCATAATTCTATCGACACTGCCATCAGTACCCGTACCATGGGTCACTGACAGTGTCAAAACTGATATATGCGCTATCGAGAACGTAATTTATTACTTTCTATACATCTCGCTCGCACTTATAAACGAGTACGAGCGAGATGCATAGAAAGTAAATTACCTTCTCGATAGCGTTTATGTCACTGCCGAACTGGCGGTAGCCACACAGTCCATTATTATATTATATGTCTTTTGTGGCAGAGACCGGGAGCCGGACAATGCTACTCTAGGGGATAGCCGTATATTGTTCGACGCGGTAAACGCAGCGGTAAGCGCATTGTCTATTTTCCTACATTCCGTGATCGCATGCGTTCAACACAGCGTTTATCGTATGAAACAACCGCGCGCTTTAAAGAATACTATGATGTTGAGTGAAGTTTCAAAAATCCTTTTAATTTTGAAAGGAAGAAGAAAATTGAGTATCTTTTTATTTTATTATGATCATACTTCCTACTACTAAAAATCCTGTTGCTAACTTGCTACTAAAATGTCTGGTGATGCGCGCGATACGCGACACATTGCTACCTCGGTAATAAAAGGCGTGTTGCATTTCAATTGTATTGACTCAATTCGTGGTATAGCGGCTTCCTTCAACGAGATTTGAAAAATAAAGCTCGGCCCTGAGTTTTCCCTACTTAAAACTAGTCTTCCAAAACGCTTTGGTGAAAACTACTTTTGATCGGGAATTTTCAGTCAAGACTAGTTTTCGCAAATTAACTTGTTTGAAAACTAGTTTGATTAATTTTCAAAAATCTCCTATATAATATGCAACAGGGTCGCAAGCCAGCTTAATCTATCACTATCCTGAGCCAGCTTAATTTTAGGCCTATGCCTTGGCTGACCTTGGATATTTTAGCACTAAAGCAAGCAGGCACATAGGCTTAATCCAACTCTGGAAATAACTTATAGCAAATAAATCATTTACTTATTTTGGCTTTTATAGCCAATCGCCTAATGTACTTTTCTTTTCATAGTCCTACTCAGGGGGGTCCACTCCTTCCCAGAAAAAAGCCTTTACTTAGCTTAGTCGTTTCTCGAATAGCCCCAAAGATTTGCTTTCCCTTTGAATTGCTTACCCGTTCATTTTTGTTAGCTCTATTAGGAAGGGGTTTCCCTTTCAGAGCTGCCGCTACCCTTCGTAATTCAAAAATGTATGACACCTGTGTCCTGTCAGCGAGCTAGACACCAGTCCTTCTGTTTAAACATAAATTAGCAATATTGATCCTATTTTTTTTATTCCCCATCAAGAGGTTAGTGCTTAAGAACGGGTATTAGACATTCGGAAAGAGAACTTACCCGTATTATAAAGCGCTTTAAATGAGAGCAACGACTTCGGTAAGTAAAACCTTACGAAATATCCCTTCCAAAACCTTCGAAAGGTCCTGCCTAAAAGTTTTACTCATCAAGATAATTCTAACAAACCTAAAGTAAATGCATTGATCTATTACCTAGTTTTTATGGCCACCTGTCTCCATCATCAGATCAGCTCGATGTCGTCATAATATTATGACCGCCTTATAACCGTTTTTTTTTTTCAAAGTATAACGAATTTCCGCTTAATCGTTTTGCAAATTCCGAAGACAACTTACCTACATGGTTACTTACATGCATAGCAAGTACATAATTATGTGCGATTTGCGGAAAGTTTCCAAAAAGTTGGAAAAGTTTTGTTTATTTATTTGTTTATTAGGATCACCAACAGAAGATACAATGCACATACTATAATTTACATACTAAAAGAGCACATTTATAATTGATCCCCCACTTAAAGGCAATCACAGCATGCATTATTTAAGTTAAGATTCAGAATAACAGCTTAATATAAATATGAATAAGTACAAATGATACTAATTAACAAAACACCTACTTAATACTAACAATAAAATTTCCACACAAAAGTAACTAAGTTACTTTTCGGTAATTACAGGCAAAAAATCACAGGTAAGTAGCAAATGAAACTTTCATTTAGGAAATAGATTTTGATTAAGGTCAACGCGGTCCAATCCGTCATAGGGCCAATTTCGTACATGTACGATTTTTTTTTGAACAATAGTACACAATTGATAATTTCATCAACAGAGCAGTAATTGTTTTAGTTCTAGCAATCAAAAGCAGATGGGCTTGGACTGAATTGTCCATATAAAGGATTTGTCCGCATTGGCCTTACTATACGAAAATACATATGAGAAGTTTCAATTTCTTTTCCAAGTGAAAATTTCGCAAAATTTGTAAACTTTCCGCCGGCACATCAATAATAGTAATTGAAATAAAATCTTGTAATCTTGTACTTACACCAAGCGAAGTACTGATATAATAAGAGTCAAAAGAATTATTCGGACTCCCGCCATCAAGCAGACCTCGTGGGTGTTTGGTCTGTGACACCGGTGAGGTCTTGAAGACCAAGCAGGAAATTAGTCTTTTCAGAAACGGTTTCTTGGGCTTGTCTTGAATTGAATCCTCAAAAAATTTAAATCTAGAATCAATATTTTCGCTGCTGTTGCTCAGTGTACAAGCCGAGGTGCCGAGATTTGGTGTTAGGGATTTTCTTTGACCTAGATGAAAAAAACAATTAGTAATTAAAAAGGACACTTAAATGATGCTTTCAATATAATTGCCCGTGCCTGTCGTAAACCTACCGAAATCGAATAGGTACCTGGGAGTCAAGCCAAGATGGCAATCGTATATAAATAAACACCAAACAAAAAGAAAAAATGTATCCAGATACCAAATACGAAAACTTACGTGACTATTTCCAAATATTATTTAAGTTTAGTTTATTTAGTGTTTTATATCAACGATTGTCATCTTGGCTAGGTCCCATCGGCGCTTCTATATCTCAAATTAACCGGGATATAGGTATGCTTGTTGTACCGTCGAGGAAATTGATTCTTTAGCAATTTACGGTTCACTTTACATTAAACAGTTCTTAGCATAAGTATGTACAACCAAATTTACTTGAAACGCAAATAGCTAAAGAATCAATTTCCTCCGCTGTACATAAAAAAATACTACTAAAAACCACTCATTATTACTAAAGTATACTTATGTCTTCGGATATACCTTTGGATTAAATTTTGGAAACAAATGTATCCCTTCTAGAAAAGAAAAGAATAAGTAAATATGAATGTGAAGGATGGACGGATGTCTTTTTATTCCACAGAGACCAAATGTTTACTATCACCTGCTACATTTTTTACCATATACATAATAAATAGTACCTATAAAATATTAATATTGTTATAACGTACATTTAAAAATGGTTTGAATAGAGCATGAATCCATTTTATTAACGTTTTCAGTCCTTGAAAGATAATTTGCCGAGTGCGAAGACGAAAATCTTACCCTCTGTTTTCTAATAGCCATCTTTCTATATTCAATATCTTTAACCGACTCAGTTTTCATAACGTGATCTTGTTTAACTCGTTCGTTGTTCGGTTTTATATGGTTCCTGGCTATGTAAATCGTTCTTAGAGTATTATGCATAATATGGTAATTATTGACATTTATTACTTTCTGAGAGCAAATGGTATTTCTAGAATTTTCAAAAGTATTTGAACTTGAACTCATTTTTGAATTTCCGATGTCCGTAGAGCCAGCATCTCCACAGTTTGATTTACCAATTGTGTATGTATTTACATCCGATACCGTAGCACATATTTGATTCATTAGGACGTTTTCGGTCTGGGAGTCCTTGTCGTAATGCAGAATTTGGTTTTTTGTATTAGCTCTAACTATTTCTAGCGTATGATCAGGCAAGTTATGAAGTCTACGATCATTGTAGAAATCTTTTGCAAGATACGTATTATGTTTTGCGATGAGACTGCTATAAATTCTTCTTTTTAATTTATTGTATTGACGACGTGTTAAAATTATTGGTTTTGGTCTGGGCATGCTCAAATAATAAAACAGTTGGATATTCTTATTCCATGCCATTTGATGAAGAGGCTTCATTAATATAACATTGTTAATAGCATCATACGAGTATAAAGATTCTTTATTGTAATATATGGTGGCATTTTCGTTCTTCGTTTTCTTTGTCATAATAGTTCTGTTACTGTCAAAAAAGTAAATACATTGAAAACACATTACGATACAAGTGCGAAAAATAGGAAATTCGAAACGAGTGGAGATAAATTAAAACACGACCGAACGGAGTGTTATAAATCAACACGAGTTGCGAATTACCTATTTGCACATGTATCGTACAACATTTTACAATACATGTGGCCCTTTAAACATTCGACATAGTTACGTAATGTGCTAATTATCGGTAAAATGGCACTATATGTACTGTAAAATAACATTAAATACATAAATGATCATACACAAGTCGTTGGGAAATAGGGACCCTAAAGTGTGATAGATGCTCAAGTTGAGCATCGTTAGTAATACCATAAACATCTACAACACAATAAGACCCATTTCCCATTAAATATATATAATAAATGTAGCACCTATTCGTTTCTTTTTTTCCAACATGGCTGCTTTTTCTGGCCACAGTAGATAGCTAAAAAAAAAAACAAAAATACATGTTTATAACATAACATAAATACTCCTTTTTGCACACCGCAAACAAATAAAGAAACACAAGTTACAAATCTTAAGCGTAGAGGTAAAATAACCAACCACCTACCACCACTAACTTACAACTCATATTTTAAAATACTAACAAGCCACTAAGTGAACGCACCATGATCCGGATCTACAAGAACTTGACCCACCCAATTCTAATATACGGATGCGAAGCGTGGACACGACACTCAAAGAAGAAAATATGCTGCTAGTTGCCGAGCGAAAGATTATCCGTAAGATACTGGGCCCCCTAACGAAGACCGGTCGGAAGCTGGAAAGTCTTTGGGAACCGTGAGATTAAAGACCTAGTGGCTGAACCTTACATCATGGGGGAGACTAAACTATCTAGTTATTATGAACGTCTCCGTTGGTTGGGCCATCTTGAGAGAATGGATAAAGACCGCAACGTGAAAAGAGCGTACAACTGGACAGCCTAGCAGGAGGACGTCCCAGGTATCGCTGGAGCGACGTGGTGGAAGCGAATCTGCGAGAACTACGAGTCAACAATTGGCGAGACAGGACCGAGAAAAGTGGCGATGTCTTGGTCGGGGGCCAAGTCTCATTTTGGATCGCTGCCAACGGAGTAAGTAAGTAAATAACAAAATGTCGACTTACTTGCGATGGCTTGGTCTTATATTTTCCGACTCCTTTATCTATTCCTAGAAGTTTTTGAATTTCCCTGTCTCTTGTTATGGGATTGGGAATCGAGCAATCGTCGCCTTGGAAGTGCTTTGTCTGGGCTAAAACATAAACCATTTAAATGTGGAAATTTATACTACGACTTCATAATAGTAAAATAGGTATTTGCTTCACGCCCAGTTTTGTGGTAGGATTTACAGAAATAATTAATATTCAAACATAAATGTTGACTATAACAGTGTTGAGACCTTTGAATTGAATGAGCAATATAAAAAATGAAAAACATATATTACCTAAATGTTTGGAATCAACTTCGTTGAGAAGATCGTTTTTTTCGCGGTAATCGTCAATTACACTGGCTTTGGTTTCACGCCTGGAATGACGTTCAGTGAAACTATGTGATTTTTTCAATTAATGAACTAAAATAGGTATAGCCAGCAAGAAAAAGGAACTACGCGAATGAATACCCACAAATGTATGTCGGTGCCTATATATTTATATTTATTGAGCTCAATAAAAATGTAGGTACAAAAGGAATCATCTTTTCAAGTGTTTTTTGAGCATTTCATTCACGTAGCTTCAATGTTTACCGTTAACTGTATAGGTGTACCTAGTATGGTGAAAGAATTTGATTTCTGTACTATTTTGCACCTTGTCATACTGAAAATAGTATGAGATCCCTATGTCACTATGACGAGGTATGAAAGTTATTTAAGACCTAAATCATATTCCTTGACTGTACAATTAATAACTTTAAAGTATAAATTAGTCTACCTAAATTAGCCTGTATAAATTACATTTTCTTTGAAAACGGGGATAATCTCATAGAGTTCTTCGGCCAATTATAGAAATTGGCCGAAGAACTCTATGAGATTATCCCCGAGATTATATTCTCTTAAGTTCTCGCAAAGGTAATTGATTATTTGGCCGTACTCAAGGAAAATTAGTTTATCTATTACACCCACGTCTAGTTATTTGATAGGTATATAGCGCTTAGGTACAGATATAGTTAGTTTTTGAGCATTAGAAAGAAGGTAAGCGATTTTGACGTATCTTTTTTATTTAAAATAATCGTTCAAAAAACCTAAGTCACAGCAAATATATGTAACAATTGTAAATCATATACGATTATATACATTATTTTGCTTTCATATCTAATACATATATACAATTTTTTTAAGCGTTTTTGATTATCATTTTTTTTTTATAAAATATTTGTGACGATTCATGGGTACAGGTAGGTACATTATGGTGGTCGGCACTTACGCCATTATTAACGATGCTCCAATAGTAATTGGGTGTCAGTGTTGGCCGAACGTTAATTAGAATTGAAAATATTAAAAACGTCCGTTACGGTTTACGGTTCAATTTGTAATAGTTAATTTTCAATTCTAATTAACGTTGACGTAAGCGCCGGGTGCCATAAAGTACCTTTACCCGAAAACCGTCACATTTGGCTACTCTGGCTCGCCACTACTATATGTCCCTGACTGTACCAATTTTACCTAAATATTGCAATGGAGACCAGATATTCTAGAAACATTCTTCTAATTACCTGTGAGATATTTCGATGCTGTCCTTTACATTTAATGCATTGCCTTCATCGTTTTCACCGCCCATGGTCAGATCTGTCTGTGGAAACATAATCTTGCAGCTTTAGAAAAGAAACACTAATCTAAGCTATTTGTTTAAAATCTTATTATTTTAAATTAAACAAATAAAAGTTAAATATAAATATTGACTGGTATAATCTGATCTAAAAATAATAAATGAATAGAAATACATTTATTTGCAAGAATGCCCTCTATAAGCCTTATCCTCTTGTCTGTGTAAGATAATGATCCTGACCGAATTTTTACTCATCCCCTTGATACATTATGGAAAATATATAATTGCCTAGATAAAACAGGATATTCTAAATACGTTTTCTGTTACCCTCGTATACTTCGTACAGTAAAAAAAAATATAATGAAAATAGTATTTACCCCATCAAACATTAATGTTTGAGAAAAAGATCTCTTTCTATGCTCGTTTTCTGGCATGTATAAAAAGTTTTCTAACGATGTGGTATCTGTCTCTCCCATAGTGGGCATAGTATTTTCACCTGCCCGAGGTCTTCTAGACGGCTTGCGAACGGTCAGCTCTGTGTTCAGCTTCCCAGCATCTTGTCCCAGCTTAACATTGTAGTATTCACTATCGCCTTCTATATCAATGGTAATATTAGAAACATTGTGTTTCGTTTGCAGTGGTATATCAAAATGTGTATTTCTTTGATTAACATGTTCAGTATAAGTCTTAGTAAAATCGTCTATTAAAGCCCTTTTCAGCTGTTCAGGAACATTAGCTTCTTCTGTAATTGGAGGGCTATTTGATCGACTACTTTGTGGTGGAGTTTTTTGAGCTTTAGGGGACCTGCTTTTGGTAGTTCTGCTCTCGATCTTAGTTTTGGTACTTGTTGTTCGGACAGTACTTCGACTTTGAGTTTGATTAAGTTTTGACCTGGTTACTTTTCTAGCTGTTTCACGGACAGTTTTTTTAGAGGTGGATGCATTAACGCGACCCTCAGATTTCTTTTCAACTATTTTTTTGCTGTTTTTTGCTGGCGAAGGAGATCGACTGCGTCCATTTTTTTTTATATCTTTTTTTTTATCCTTAGTGTTCATGAGTGCGAGTTTTGTATCACCGCTATTTTCACTTGATTCATTATTTTTAGAATAAACAGATATAACAATAAGAGGACTATGATGTTTCTTGAGTGCAATGCCTGCATCTTCTTTTTTATCATATATGTCCCTAGAATTATCGACGGTGTTTACGCAAGCACATTTTTGCATTACTTTACCACGCCTGGAGTCTTCTGTTCGGCTTGTAGCTGTTGAGTATATCAATTGAAAATCGACTTGCGTTGCTTGAGATTCTTTCCTAAAAAAATTGATAAATTTAAAAAAAAACATGCCAATAACGGACGTATTGTTTAAATCAAAAAAGCATTAATGGCAAAATAGCCCACAAATTATTAAATTAATATTAAAGAAGTAACACATTCATTAATAATATGAATGAATGGATCACTTCTTAAATTACCCTGTGGCTGCATGTGCATAAAAGTGGGCTCCCATAGGACTTTCTTTTGCTTGTACTTTAGCGTCACGCTGTTTTCTGGGAGACCTGGAATAATTAAATTGTTGATACGTAGTTAAATTATTGAAACATTTAAATAAATAAAAAATATTTTAGCGGCCATCGGTTATAAAGTAACATTCTTACCTAAGTTCTTCGTTACAAGCTTCGTAACACAGCGGTAGCATAGCGCAATCTGCCCCTTGAAATTGCGTTGGAACTAAAAAAAAACACTATTTTAGGTATATGTATTTAAATAGAACCGGCCAAGAGTTAGGCCATGCTCAGTGTAAGATTCCGTAGTTACCCGCTTGTCAAAATAGGATCCTTGAATGGGGTTTATTAGGTGCTATCCTGTGTTGCAGTACTTTTACTAAGAAGAGAAGACTTTTTGCAAAACTCAAAAACGACTGAACCGATCATGTTTGCTATAGTTTTCATTGAAAGTATTTACTAAGCTTTAGTTGCATGATTTTTTCATCAAGTTTGGATCCATTGGTTCAGAAGTTATAGGACAATTTTTTTTAATCAAAAAATGGTTTTTAAGTACCTTATTATTTTGATAGACCTATCCAACGACACCCCACATCATAGGATAAAACCGAAATAATCGAATATTTTTCCACGTTTTGCCATGATTGATTTATGTATCCATGTCAAACTGCAGCTTTCTAGTACGATCACGTAGCAAAGCTGCGGACGGACAGACAGACGGACATGTCGAAACTATAAGTGTTCCTCGAGTTGACTACGAAACTCTAAAAATGCTATAATATATTTAGCAATGGATTGTGATGCATAACTTAAGTAATTAAATTAAGTAGGTTTATACTTACTCGGCTTGTCATTAAGAGTAGCATCACATTTTAGGACGCATTTGTCATCTTCAGTAAGTCCGAGGCGCCCTGTAATCCTTATCCGACCAGGGCGACTCGTATCCACGCCACTCATATCGTATCTCTCTGGTGACTTTCGCTTTTCTTCACTAATTACCGATTCAATCGAACGCTTGCCGATAACGCTATATCTGTCCGGTGGAGTTTCATTATTTTGTTTCGTTTTATCTGACTGATAAATGTTAATCCTTGTCTTTTGTTGATTTGAGCGAACAGGCGATTTTGTTCTCGCTTCGTCATTCTTCAAACTGTTTCTATCAGGCGATTTCGATATTTGTTTTTGAGACAAAGTCGTTGTCTTAGTGATTATGGTTGATTCGGGTTTCGTGCCAGTTGTGTAACTTAATCTAACAGGGGATGCGGAACCTGACCTATTCGGTGATGGATTTTTGGTCTTGTTCATGTTCATATAAGCGCAACCAGGGCTACATTCTGGAATAGTTTGTAATGGATTTTCTGTCTCCTTTGTCTTGTCCGAGCGCTTTTTCCTCGTTTTATTCATATCTTTTAAATAGCTCTTTATCATGCATTCCGATAATAACTTATTATCGCTTATTTCCTTATAGATCCCAGCATTTGTAGTTTCAATGAAACCGATTTGATCTTTATTTTTTCCTGGTACAACGATGTAAACCTTTTTTGCAGAAATGGAATGGTCGGAGTAGTCAGCGGTTTTCTTTTTATGTCGCTTTCGTCTCTCGTGGGCGTTGGCGACCGCTTTTGATGATTTTGGACATACAGTCACTTGGATGAGAGGCCTATGATATTCTGAGAGATAACTTGTGTAAAAGCCACCAAACACTGGGTAATAGCCTGCCGATATGCTGTTAAACACCTGACAAATAAGTATTGACAGTATTTGAACTACCCCATCGAAAATACTTACGCGGTGATCATACTGATGCGGATTTGCACGTAGCTCCGGTGTATAGGCATGACAGCGCTATGCCCGTATGCAGCAATATCCAGCTCGCGGAGGGGCGTGCGAATCCGCATTAAATAAATAAATAATAAATATTTTTTTTTTGCCCAAGTCTGCAAGGGACCTATAACGCGCTTGTACCTGTAGAATATATTTAGACAAGAAACATATAAAAATTGGACATGGGGTTGCCTATCAAAAGGTAGATCAAGTGACGAAAAAGCGGGTGAAACGTATACCTATTGAAATAACTGTAAAAACAACCAACCACCAGTCCAGTACGAGAACTATTGTCTAATAAGCAAAGTACTTTTTGGATTTGTCTGAGTTGTTTCTTCAATTTTTTATACGTATCTGTCCATAGAAATAGACATTCGAATAATAGTCACACTAGAACGGAGATATTCGAGTTAATTTTGAACTATAGTTGAGTGATTTTACAGAACGGTAATTGTCAGTATCCTTTTGCTATTACTTGAACATGGCAGAAAGTGGGACGCTACCAACCTTCGAGCAACACTGAGAAGGAAGTTGACATTCGCACTATTTCCCCTCTGCCGAAGCATATGCCCAACTGAGCATGTGTGAAAAAGAGATGGCGGTGTGCAAGATTTATCTTTGACGTGTGTCATTTTCTATGTATTTCAGATTGGATTTTGTATGTGATAGAGAAATACGACTGTATGCAAGCCTGCACGGTCGTTTCGTTTAGCAAATAATGGCAGAACGGTTTGTTGTACGGTAAGATATCGCTTGGGATCCTCTCTTCCGACATATCGGAAGCCGGTGTTACTCGAAGCTACAAACGGTTTGTAAACTAATTAACCAAACTACTCGTATTACTGCTCATTAATAAGAAGCCGGACTATGTCCCAGAAGGATGCAGATACCTTAATTAGATGATTTAGATAATTAGATTTCAGATATTTTTAATGATATGGAATGTAATTTCTCCAATAAAGTGTTTTTTTATTATCTACTCGTCTTTTAAATACATATAGGTAGGTATTACTTACTGGAGTATACGTAGTTTCCTTTAAAAAAAGTGACGCAGAGGATGAAAGCAAATTTGGATTGCTAACTTTTACACTTCTTTTCTTTCGGTTTGTGTATGTATCCGAAATAGGATAAAGCAAATCCCAAGAATCTACAAAATTACGAAATATAAAATAAACGTCAAAACAAAAACATTCACATATAATATAAATCACGGACCTAGAACTCCAGTAGCTAGGTCGAAATTATCCATTTTAGATAATTTTATATATTTGAGTTGGCATAATAAAAATTATTAATAAAAAACTGTTTAGCAAAAGAAATAAAATTTTGATACAACTATAACGCCATTTGTGACAATCGTGACATAAAATATTCTCTCGTTAGCCTGTGCATAGAGTATATAGATAAATAGCGCCCTCTTGAAACATTTTAAGGAAACTAATTTTGAAGCGCTATCTCTAATTTGGACCTGGATCCAACTATGTATGGTGCGTGCACATCTATATATGCATCAATATGCGTAGTTACTTTCGTCCAACATAATATTAGGTCTACTTGGTCGGTTTAGTAGTCAATTTGTTGTTTGATTTCTTGTAACTTATAATAGTTTTTAATTTTTTTAATAAATAAATAAATAAATAAATAAATATTATAGGACATTATTACACAAATTGACTGAGTCCCACAGTAAGCTCAATAAGGCTTGTGTTGAGGGTACTTAGACAACGATATATATAATATATACATATTTATAAATACTTAAATACATAGAAAACACCCATGACTCAGGAACAAATATCCATGCTCGTCACACGAATAAATGCCGTTACCAGGATTTGAACCCGGGACCATCAGCTTCGTAGGCAGGGTTGTAACTGATACTTAACTATGAAAATAAACCATTTCTGATTCTGATTCTGATTCTGATTCACTACCCACTAGGCCAAACCGGTCGTCAAACACAAACAAGATATATAATAAGATATCAAACAAAATATTGACGAAATATTGACCCGTCCAAGATCTAATATTATGCAGAAAAAACATACTTTATAGTAAAGCAAGTATATGTGTATTGCTTTCAATTTGGTATACAAGATAGTAATAGACAAGGTGTTGTATTGTTAATTGTTCTTCTTTTTACCTTTGTTCATCTTTGTTACAAAGCTGCATTAGCTTCGTCGTCTTATGTGATTTGTGTCTCGGTCTGACCTAGTATTCTTCCATGTGCACATAACTGACTTGCCTAGTTCTCAACTGAGCGTTTCTTCTTTGATCTTAACATCCACCTGGACTAGAATTCAAAGGTAAAGTAAAGCAAGGACAGGTAAAGTACACATTAGGAGAATTCCCGGTAATTTCGTCTTGCATTGTAGTTCCGAAAACAATTCGCTCCAGATATTCTTATTAAAATAAATACATGAGTAGGTAATTAATAAAGTCGTGATTCCTTTTTGTAGCTGATAAATTTCAGGCATAGGACGTATGTCTTGTCTACGCACGCACCTCCATATAGATGAGCTCTGTATCGTTTTAATATTTTAAAGATCACGGCTTTCATCGCTGAATAGGCGGTTTTCATCGCTAGTTGCAATGAGCGCCGAGGATGGTATTTTCTTCTTATCATTGAGAATATCTAAACCTCCTGGCATTGCCTTAAGCACTTAAAATTTTAAGCCTCAGGTTTTGGAACATTGGGACTATTAGGATTCTAATTTCCCTATTTGAATTTTACTTGTGTTTAATGCTTGCTCCGATTTTACTGTGCTCTTCTCTGCACTTTAAAATTAATAGAGAAGAGAAATATTATGTTCATATCAATCATATCTCTTTTTAATTTAGATATATTTTTTTCTGACATTAAATAACCTTTGGTAGGTACATTATGAAAAAGGAAAATTCTTAACATATAAGGTATATGCAACCTTCTTAATGTAGTATTCATGCCTTTAAATTGTTTCAATTTTATAGTCATATCTAGTGATGTAGTTTGTATAATCGGAAGTCAACTTTTACGTTGTCTGGATCCAATTAATAGAAATCGCCTCCATCTTTACTAATGGTAACTACATTTCTAAGTGTCGCCCCCCTGGTATCGATATGACTTGCAATTTAAATTACGAGTATAAAATTGCAATCTTCATTGATTCTACGTAGACCTACCAGGATATTTATAATATACACAGAACAATTTACTCATCTTATTTTTATATTCACATATAATTCACATACCCTAGATAAAACTTAGGTTTAAGTAATGGAATAACACCTTCAATTTGAAAAATCATGATGGTCATTGGTATGGAGTGTGGAATTAAAAGGAGTGAAATCTCTTATGGTAGAACTCTTACAAAAGTGTCCAGCTGTCATGTCAGTTATAAATAATAGTTCCAAATCTCTCCAGAGTAGCGCTAGAGTAGCTAAGAACCTAGGCGTTATTGACGGAGTGAAGTGCGCTGTCTGTGATTTGTTTTTTTTTTCAAGTATTCTAGGTATTGTAGCGCCACCTATTTAAGGTTTTTGGTACATGGAGATTTCATTCCTTACCTCCACCTTCCACCACCTTCCATAGTCATTGGTAGTGCATTGGTAGGTTAAGACTCGAGTCCTTTATGTCCTCTGCTTTGAAAGTCGACTCAGTTTTTCAGACTCACATATTAAGTCTAAGCTCGAGTTCTTTTCAACTTGTTAGAGTCGAGTTTCGAGAGTGTCGAGTCTTTTGTAGGGACTTGAGTCATTTCAGAGAACTCCAAATTTTTTTTGCAAAATTTTGACATACTTTGTCTTTAATTAATATTCATGGATTAGGCACACAAATAATACAATAACGCATAATTTACTTACTTTTTTTAGGTTAAACCTATGAAATTGTTGACGGAGTTTTTATCCGGGGACTCGAGTCCTTTTGAGTTTTCTTAAAAAATACTCAATAAATGACTCGCCTCGGGACTTAAAAGACTCGGAAGTTTTTTAAGCGCCGAGTTTCTTAAAAACGAGTCGAGTTCTTCAAATTCAGACTCAAAAGACTCGAGTTCCTTCCAACAATAGTCATTGGTATTAATACCAAAGAGTAAAGTAAGTAATTATAACGATGATAACAAGTGTCATGCATGAATAATGACATGGTAATGACAATTAAAGTATCAGTCATGTCTCAATTCACAATAAGATAAGATACAAAACAATACTTAATCTATTCAATCACTAATCAATTTAATCTCCTGTGAAAAAATTATGTAAAGTGTTATGTAAGCCTGTTTTTTCCTGTATGCGAAATAAATCACCATCATTTTCTTTTAACTTTCAATACATACATACCAACGTATGTCCAAAAACATACATACCAACTACATTGTAGCGTAGCCATAATTAAATCCCCTAAGATCTAGTTTTAAAGAAGCTCTAAAATGTCTCCTCCCGTTGCGTCATTTAAAGTAGAGAGTTCTGAAACCACGGGCATGGTTGTCCCGGTGTCAAAAGGCACGTATTTCAACACGAACTGGGTGTCGAAGCAGGTCCAGTTATGCCCATATGACATGTTATACCACCCACCAGACTATAACCCGAAGGCCGCACGATCTGACCGCCAGGAACCAAAGATCATAAGGAGGAACATATGGGACCAGGTACGACTTGTTCGCGTTTTCCTCAAAGAGTCTCAAGTGGCTACCTATCGTCCTCCGCCTTTATCATAACTTTCACAGATTAGCTTTTTAAACAGCAGCACCCCGCTCTCAAAAAGCGTTTCTCCTATTTGAATTCTTTAGATCCTCTCATACTTAACTGGTTCCTCTGCCGAATGTTTAGCTCAAGAAAATTAACCTGAATATGGGCAATCAAATCAGGGGAAATAATTCGTGTAGTTTTGTAAATTAGTATTTTTTATATATATAGTGGGTAGTGACCCTGCCTACGAAGCTGATGGTCCCGGGTTCAAATCCTGGTAAGGGCATTTATTCGTGTGATGAGCATGGATATTTGTTCCTGAGTCATGGGTGTTTTCTATGTATTTATATATTATATATATCGTTGTCTAAGTACCCTCAACACAAGCCTTATTGAGCTTACTGTGGGACTTAGTCAATGTGTGTAATAATATCGTATAATATTTATATTTATTTATTTATTTATTTTATTTTATTTATATATATATATATATTACGTCGGTGGCAAACAAGCATACGGCCCGCCTGATGCAATGTACGCATGTCTCTCCGTAGTCTATAGAATGTACTATGAGTAGGGTCTAGTGTTATTTGGCTGCTGTTTTCTGCTAGATGGAGGTACTTCCCCAGGTGGGCTCTGTTCTAGATCTGGAATGACATCCGCTGTGCTGTGCAACACGAGATGGCATTCGCAGTGCCCATACCTCTCTTTTGGACGTAGTTTAAGGACATAACCGAGTCCAAATCCAAGTAAAAAAAAAATATACCTTGTGGTGTAAACATACTAAAAGCCCTCGAGGGTGGGGGTTGTGCCGAGGGGTGCTGAGGGTTTAGGGGGGTTTAGGGTGTTGAAGGTACCTTTTTTTCAGAATTTACAAAACCACACGAATAATTTCTCCTGATTTTATTAATTTTCTTGAGCTATGTTGTAATAGGGTAGTTGACTGCTTAGTTAAACCTGCAGTTTCTTTTTTCGAACTGTCAAAACGATTAGCCACTAAGGAATGTCTATGAAATTCAGCACAATGACGTCACGTTTAAGTGATTTCTTTTATAGTCCTTTCGAATTTATTAAACAGAAATTGGGTCTGAAAATAACTACGGTCTAGGTTTTTCTAATATTTTTCTGGTGCTTTACTTCGTGCATGCTGTGAAATAATTTATTTTAAATACAAGAACCATCTCTATTGCTCATTTACTTTTCAACCCATCACAATCTATTGTCTCCTTCAAATGGAACTCTTTGTCCATTCCTTAATTCTTGTATGTATGTATGTATGTATGTCACTTTATTGCATATAAACAGGTAAACATAAACCAGACAAAACAAAACAAAAAAAATGTTATGTACAAAGGCGAACTTATCCCTAAAAGGGATCTCTTCCAGCTAACCTTTGAGAAAATGCGAAAGGGTCAAACACCAACAGGTGAAAGACAAATCAATATTTACAGTAGGAATATGAGAATTTCGGATACACATAAAAGTACCATGAGAGCAATCAATAATAATAAAATAAAATGAAAGTAGACAACCCGTAGTATGAATACGCAAACTATAACATATACATAAATCTATATACATATATATATATACTTGACATCTTATATTTATTTATGTTTATTTCACAATACTGTATATTTTAATACTACTTCTATTACTACGGTATTATTTAATTCTTATGTTGGTTCAAGAATGACAAGACTTTTTTTCTAGGAATGTCACAAAGGCATACCATCAACAACGCATTTTACTCTCGGCCGACCGAAATGGAAGATCGCCGATGTTCCAACTAAGGAATTTGTTAAAGTGCAAGGTATGTGATCCTTGGTTTATTCCTCTTTTGAGAACCCAAATAATTGTAATGAATAAGTATTAAACAGCGTATGAGTACATCGGTTGAAACATCTCGACACGACATGACACACTTTAGGTACCTAAGTGAGAAACGAAAAGACCAAGAAAAATCTTAAAGGAACAATAAACTAATATATGTATGTATTAAAGAGCTGGCTGATTGCTGGTAGAGGAAATTGTGTGACAGTGGCGTGCGGCGTCCAACGGCGACGGTAGATCCAGCTGCCTTTATCTACCCTCCCTAGGTTTCGAGGATCTCATACGCTATACATTTAAAGTAAATAGCGATAATCAATCAATATATTATCTTATATTCATTGATGATCGCCTTTAATCGATGATTAAGACAAAGCTCCAAACGCACCCATACACAACGTACCGTACACATCGCATCGCATTGAATAAACCTTTTGATTTTGTGACTTGTAACTTTGGCGTTATAAATAAAGATTTGTATTTGTATTTGTACCTAACTTATTTCAATTGAAACGTATACATATAATGTTACGGTCTCTGGCCGCGACTTGGTCTGCGTAGAAACAGATACTTTTTAAGCTTGGTGAGACTTGAACTCACAGCCTCTGGATCAAGTCTCACCCAAGACAGTAATTTTACCACTTTTAAATTTATTCTAAGCTTAATAGCATCGTTCGCAGACGTTGCTGCTTGTTAAAAATTAATTCAGATACTTTTTATTTCTAAATTTGCACATAGGTACATAATAAGGCTTACAAACTAATTGACAAATTCAAATCCGCAACGTAGGTTTCGTCAGGAGGGTACACCATAAACAACAGCAACAGGCGTCGTCGTTTGCGTATACTGATTGAAATAAAACTATCCTAGATTAATGTTTAATAAGCAGAAACGTCGATGCTATAAAGCTTAGAATAATATTACTGCCTTGGGTAAGACTTGAACTCACAGCCTCTAGATCGATAGTCCAGCGCTCTTCCGCTTCAGACGTTTCTGCTTGTTCAAAAATAATTTAGTATGGGTAGAGCATATCGTAACTGGTTAATTTCCAATATGACTTGGAACTCCGATAGCCGTCTAAGCAGTGTAATGGCTCGAATACACGATGGTCCAGCGCTGAACCAGTGAGATAGACCAATAGTGGGACCGGATTTTTGCCCTATAAGTTTCGATAATTCTAAAGAGTGAAAAGTGATGTTTATCTGGTATGGGACATATTTTTAAGCATATTTGTAATATATGAAGAAAATTTAGAACGAGCGTTAGATATAAATAAGGTATTTATGTATTTTTATTGATGAATTTTGAATATTGAATTAAAGTACAAAATTTAAGCATCGTCTTTTATAATATGTATGAGGCTTTATGCTATCAAATTTTTAGAAAAAAAATCAACGTGCTACTTTGTCAAACTCAAATTAGCTTATTATTTTGTCAATATTGAATTAAAGTTTGAAAAATCCACAATATCATATCTAAATTCTTAAGTTAATAGGCAAGGCAAAAAATTAGAAGAATAGGATATGTGCTTTACAATTAATATGCGTTTTTTGTCCTGTAAGATCTAATATTGAATTAAAGTCCGTAGAGATAAGTCTATTACTATAAAATAATATATGCAGCCATTTTATGGAAAGGTAGAAATATCTGTGTGTAGCTTGCATTGTAATAGTAAAATCAACTTAAAAAGGCGCGAAATTCATAACCACGCCGCGCTGGTCCGTCAACATGTCGGCTCGGCGCGCGGGAGCCTATCGTAGCCGACCTAGTGAGCGATAGATACCTCGCCCCGCCCGCGCCCCCCGCTCAGCTTCGCAAGCGCTGTTTGTCTTTTCTTTCAAATCATTCATTTGTTTGTTTATCGTGCACATAAATTAGATGCGGACATTACATGAATTTAATTATAGAATAAAAGTTATTATGACTTCAAAATGA